>NC_143398.1:27245394-27870394 GCF_052110815.1 Crocodylus siamensis | reverse complement strand
AATGTCCTAGAAAGTGCTCCAAAATCAGCCAAAGTGCTAAAAATATGGCTAGATGAAATATCCTTTATTTTGAAGTGCTTCCCATTTTGGCTGTGTACTCTCCAAAGTGTGATAGGGCTGTTTGGTCCTCCAGCATCCCACCATGCACTCCCTCTAACCTTGCCTACAGGAAGAGAGGAGGAACAAGGCAGACAGCCAAGGAGCACTGTACTGTACACTTGGTCATCTCTGGGGCTAGACAGCAGGAATCCCTGCATACCTCTGTTTCCAATCTCCTGGTTCTGGAGTGCAGGTACAAGGCCTCTTTTTTCCTAGTTTCACCAGGAGAATGCTCAGCTATCCAGAGCCCCAGGTCAAGCAAGGAGTCATCCCCTCCCTCTCCAGGGCTAGAGAGAACAATTCCTTGCATGTGCTGGAACAGGAGATCAGAGCCTGAGTGCACAGGAGAGGACTCACTGACTATCAGACCAGCTCTTCATGGGGTTGGGGGAGTGGAATAGAGCTGCAAGGCCAAGTAACTACAGCAGGAGAACACACTACTGCAGGCCTTCATACAAAGGCTGAAGCGGTCTGGTGAAGAGGCACAAAGTGGCCTTAAACACTCGGAATTTGAAGGACTCTGAACTAGAAGAGAATTAGAAGTGCTTCAAAGTACGTTTGTCCAAGGCCCAAAACCAGTGGTGCTTAATGCCAAGCCCATGGGCCAAATCCAGCCCATGAACCTATAGCATCCTGCCCATGGGGCTCCCCACAGGTCAGAAAAATTTGCAGCAGGGGAACAGTGGCATTTAATAGTACTGCCCCTCCCCTGCTGCCAAATTCCCAAGCCCCATGCAGCTGGGTTAGGGCTGAGCCACGCCCCCTCTCCCCTGTGGGGTTAAATCTGGGCCAGGCTAGACTTTGCCCCCTCCAGACTGGGCCCCACTGTGCTTGACTCATGCTTAATCTGACCCACAGATGGATTAGGCACTGTCAAGCTGGCTCATGGAGCAAGAAGGCTGAATGCCACTGCCCTAAACTAATCAAAGACAATGTAGAGATGACAAGCAAGGCCCAACTCCAGGAGAGTGACAGTGTTTCCACTAACCTATCTCCTTTAACTAATATCCCAGTTTTACAGCAAATACCTGGGATATAGGAGAGACAGGTTTTAATACCTACTATGATTGATTTAGACTAGAGCATCAGTTTGAAGCCTAGCATCTTTCCTCATGTGCGAGTTCTCTCAATACAAGCCTACGAAGTATTTTGAAGTGGGCCTCTCCTGCTAAAGTTGTTCAACACTGTTCAAAATACTTAAATATTCACCAGGCCAAAGAAAGAGAATGACTTTACAGCCTAGTAGTTACAGCAGTCACCTCAGACACATGGGTCCTTGCTTTAATGACTATTTAAGTGCTCCATAATATGCGGACCAGCAGGTAAAACTGAGAAAAGCCAAGCCCAGAATACACTACAGCCTGCTGCTAGGTAGAACACCTGGGTTTAAATACCTGCTCCAACTGAGAAGAGGGATTTAAACCTAGTTCTCATGTGTTTCCTAATGATCCCTGTTTTTCTCTATACACGAGGACATTGAGTATGTTGGTGCAGCTGAGCCACTACTATTTATTTATTTATTCTCTGCAGGTTCAGTGTGCCCTGGGAACACCACATAATTGAACCCATTTAATGAGAAGGCCATGAGGGAATACTTACTTTGTGAATCCCACTATGTTGTAGGCATGAGCTAGGAAACCAAGTAGCTTGGTAGCATCAGGGCCAGCAACAGACATTCTGGTACTTCCAAGGTTAAGTGGCAGCTAAACAGCTGTTTTGAAGAAATCTATGACACCTAAATTTTAAATCTCATAGAGAATCATAGAGAAGTAGGGCTGGAAGGGACCTCCAGAGATTATCTAGTCCAGGCAAGATCATCTCTATCCAAACCATAATTTAAACTCCACATAAAACTACCCTTAGCCTTGATAACACAGACCTAACAACCTAACCTGTGACAGGCAAAGCAGGAGAACCATGGCAGCCAATGTCCATTTTCAGTTAAACATTATCAGTATATGCTAAAGAGCTCCAAGGAAGAAGGCTTCATCCCCTGCTACAGAGGAAGACAAAACCCTCCCCAGTTTCTATCAGGGTAAAACTCTGTACCGACCCCAAATTTAGCAATCAGTCTGTCCCTGAGCAGAGTGGCAAGACCCCCTAAGCTAGGAACTTCTGGCTTTGGTTCCAGCAGAAGCCTTGGCACATCCCAACTGAAGTCCCAAGCCTTGGCTGTACCCAACATCCAAGGCCTTTGAAGGAGGCTTAAAAACACCCTGACACATATAACAGCAAGAGGAGGCAGGGGCAACCAGCAAAGCCCAGAAGCATGGGAAATGCCCATAGTAGAACACAGGCATAACTACACCTAGGTCATGACTGACCAGTGGCTGTCCAACCTCTCCTTGACTACCTCCAGTGATGGAGAGTCCACAACTTCCTTAAACTGTCTATTCCACTGCCTCACTATTCTAACAGTGAAGAAGTCTTTTTTCCAGATACCCAATCTAAACTTACTTTACTGAAACTTTAAGCCACTGGTCTGTGTTCTCCTCTCTGCAACAAGAGATAAAAAGGTTCCTGCCTTCTTCTTTATGGCAGACCTTAAAGTATTTGAACCCTGCCATCAATATCCCCTCTTAAGCACCTTTTCCACAAGCTGAACACACCTAGCTCCTTCAGCCTCCCCTCATACGACTTGCTTTCTGAGCCCTTTATCGTCTTAGCTAACCCTAACTTCTCCAGAACCTTCTTAAAATGTGGAGCCCAAAACTGCACAAAATACTCCAGATGAGCCCTAACCAGTGCCAAGCTGAGAAGCACTATCACCTCCCATGCTTTGCACCTAATGCTTCTATTGATGCAGCCACACAAGGCCAACGCAAGTTTTTGGATGCATCACACTGCAGACTCATATTGAACCTGTGGTCTACCAAGACTCCCAAGCCCTTTTCTGTAGAGTTGCCATCCAGCCAGGTGTTACCCACTATATATCTGTACTTTTGACGATTCTTCCCAAGGTATTGCATACGTCCAGACTGAACTTTATCCTGTTACCTTCAGCCCAGCTTTCCAGTCTGTCAATACCCTTCTGAACTGCACTTGCATCCTCCAATGTATTCACAGTCCTTTCCAGTTTCATGATGTCTGCAAACTTGCTCAAGATGTTTTCTATGTCACTACCCAAAAAATGAATAAACGCACTGAACAGCACTAGACCCAGGACATACCCCTGTGGGACCCCACTCAAAACCTCCTATTCTTCTGACATGGACCCAATAATAATTACCTTTTGCTTATGACTATTAAGCCAGTTAGCTATCCACCTTATGGCAGTTTTATCTAGCCCACATTTATCCAATTTATTTATGACATGGTCATGTGGCATGAACTCCACATACACTACATCCACAGCATTCTCTCTCCACCCAAGTAGTTACACAGGCAAAGATCACATTCGACATGATTTGTTTTCCATAAATCCATGCTGGCTGCTTGTGATCAATCTTTCCTCCTTCTGATGTTTGTAGATGGCCTTCTTTATGATATGCTCCAGTAACTTCCTAGGTATTGAGATATGGAAAGTACTGGCAATTAAGTACTTTAAGTCCTTTGAGGATTTAATCCTTTAGATCAGATTCTCAACTCAAAAAATACCCATTGATTTAGGAACATCAGTTTGAACCAATGTAATTATAAAAGATTTTTTAAATATGCAAATTCATTTTTTATTTTTTCTTCCTTTTTTCTTTTCTATTGTATACATAGATGATATACAATACCTCTTTATAAGAAGACATGATCCTTTCAATAGCATCTGCTCCCGAAACCAACAGATTTCGTGAAGTAGTAAAAGTTTCTGTTCGCTCACTAACCATTGCTTGTTTCTGGCCATCTTCTGACTCTAAAACAAGAAAAAAAAATTATTTTGTTCAAAAATTCTCCTGAAAACATCTCCACAAATTAAATTTTGGATAAAATATAAGCCAGTATATAAAAGACAGTGAGTTAAGTTGAGAACTTCCAAATTCTCTGACCACAGCCTTCTACAAAGAAAAAAAAGTCAGGCATACAATTAACAAAAACATCTAACAACAAAAAACAAGAGGGAGCATTAGGAATTACTTTTCCTATATAAAACATCCTGCCCTTGAACACTGATTGTGAATCTATAGACTCTTTTAATATACCATTATTCAATCCATCTTTCATAACTGGAAAAAAGCATAAATCTAAGCCATGATCTGAAACTAATGTTTTTGAAACATACAACTTCTATTTTTACTCATTTTCAATCCTATTTAATTCCTCATTCCACTCACATAGATGTAAATTGGTAAAATGAGACCATTTTATAAGAAAGCAATTAGCAATTTTATTTTGTCAGTAAGGATCTGTATTCCTCTTTCAGTTATTGTAAGGATGTGTGTTTGAATAATAGCTTTGTCTTCCACAACCCACTTTCACTGTCTGTTTGCTCCCATAATGAAGTCATAATCCTTTCTTTATATGCTGTGGCTTCTTAGAGTAAAAATTATTCTGAATAAAATAGGAGCAGAAGGTATGTTTTTAGAAATACCTTTTACAACTGGTAAAGGGAAAATGGCAGCAAAAATTATAGAAGACATAAGAAATATAAATGTTTCAGTAAGTATTCCATATATGAAATGTTCAGGGTGAAATTAATTATTTAAACCTTTCATGCCTAGAGTCCAAGTCTGTTACTATGATATCCCATGCCATCATCCAATACATGGAAACTGTTTTGCAACATTACTGAATACACAGCGTTTGCTTTTCCAATAAATCATCAAAATAAACGTGGCTACATTTTAAAGACTGAATATTGTATGAACCTAACGTCTGCAGCTATGCAAACTAAAACAATGCTGGTTAAACAAAACACAGAGCTTCGGGAAGCTGTTTGGAGAGAACCATTTCAGAAGGATTTTCTTTTGACCCTATATACAATATACAGATTGAAGTTTATTTTGGTGAGATGGACAAAAAGCTCATTTAATACATTTTGTTATTAATCTAATCTATTGTGCTTTTTCAACGCTTTCAGTCAAGAAACCCCATAAAGAATTCTTCTCCCCAGATGCAATGTAAATACTATTTTTCTGCACTGGTCTGTGTCAGGCACTGTACCAGTAATGGAAGCAAATTTTTCTTTTCTATATCAAGCGTCTGTTTCGCTATGCTGAAAAGGTCAGAGTCTAGAGCATCTGAAAACTGAAATACAACAAACAGCAAGCTGCAGTTTACTTGTCCATTGCTACTTTCTTTTTTAGAGATAGCAGTATCTAACTTGCAGTTTATTTCTCAGAATGCCAAATAAATGGGACAAATAACATCACTTAAATCAATGCAGTTACATAGGCAATAACTTTGGTTCTATGAATTTGAACTTATTACACAAGCAATTAGTATCTTACATGTAAGGCACTGTTTGGTCTCAATTAATGCCTCTCCAAATGCAACGGTTGAATTATTTAGGAAGAATGTGATCATTAACAAATACAATTTTTCCATGTATTGCATGTACTTAGGAAAAATGTGACTTTCTACCTTAAATAACAAGAAGTTAGTTCTCTGTCCACCAGCACAATAGAATATACCTGGCTGGGATGCAATGAGAGGCATGCAAATCTGAAAAAGGGCAAGCGTCCCCTTGGAAAGAATAGTGCTATCCTAAATCTTCTTCTTTTAGAAGTCTTTATTCACTGAAGTAGTCACATTGGGTGCCTGTAGACATGTTACAGGGCTGCTCTGACACACTGTAATTACAGAATTAACCAAGTCTGCTGGAGCATGGTAATTACTGTGCTCCAGCCAGCCTCAGTCTCATGTATTAGTGTCTCCACGCTTTAACATGGTGATGGGGTGCTTCAACTAAAGCTTATTTGAAGAACTCTAGTTCAAGTGCCCTGCTGCCATTTTGAAGGGCGTGTACAATACTACGAGACCCTGCAGTGCTTTAATTAGAACAGTTCTCAGAGCTCCTCTAATTAACCCCCCCATGTGTAAAAAGTCTCCATTTACTCCAATAGGAGAACAAATGTGAATAAAGCTTCTCAAGAAATCCAGCTCTCCCAGAAGAGGGACCATTCATTAGTAGAACTGAGCAAAACATTGGGCCCTGCTACATGTTCTTGGGCCCTGCTACATGTTCAAATTAAAGCTGGACAGAAACAAGCTATAAAGCTGTTACACATTTTCAAACACTAACTTTGTAGCTGGTAGATTCTTTTTATAACTGGATGACATTTTTATGGTGAGATAACTACTTGGCACATGTGACCAGTCTAAATTTATTGCACACAGTTAACCAGATAATTGCATGATAACAACTTTCCATTTGTGGCCACTCTACATTTATTAAAAGATTAGCCAGATAATTGCATAACATACATAACATGTGGCAGAGGCCAAAAAGGCCTCTGCCACATCTTGCATGTACTTGATGAATTAAATTTGGGTAGAACTGAAGAATTTTAAGACATTATAAAATATGGTTTTCCTGTATTACACAACTGATATCAAATTACTAGGCCTTTCCAAAATAACCTTCCTTAATTTTTTTCCAGTGTGTTTCATATAAGGTTTTCCTTCTTTATTAAAAGAAAGTGGTATAATACAACGGTGGTTCTCAACCTTTTTTGTACCAGCACCCATTCGTAAACATTGACTGCCAGTCCCAACCCAGTGCCCTGTGCTCCCAGCCCACAGTATGTTAGGCATGGGGGCCTCAAGCAGCCCCCTGCAGACTGGAACTCTGCCAGCCTACAAGGGAAAAGCCAGAGTTTCCCATGTTTTTCTCCTTTAAAGGAGAATCCATTTTTAAAGTTTGTCTGCAATCCTTTCATATATTCTTGCAACCCAGAGTTTTGGGTCATGATCCACAGGTTGAGAAACACTGTAGTAGATAGATTGGACAAGCATGTGCACTCTCTCTCTGCTGTCTAGTATTTTATCTCCATCAGTAGCCTAACATATTCCTCATGCATAAGAGTTATAACCCCCATGCCTTTGTTAAAAAAAAAAATCACATCTATTATGTTTAACAAAATGAAAATCTCATTGCCACTAATGGTTAGTTTCCTGGAATCACATATCACATATCTTGGATATTTTGATGCCATGTTATTTTAACACTAAAAGCAGGTTTAATACTTACATACTCTTGAGCCACCTTTTAAAAATCAAGAAGTGGGACCCTGACTTTGCAAAGTAAGCCTGAACTATGCAATGGAAGTGGCAGCAAAGGGCTGGCACAACAAAGATATTATAGAAGCATATGTAAATTTTATTTTACAAACACCTTAATTTTTGCGGCAAAAGTGTACAAAAGTTTACTGCTGCACACCTACAATGCACTGTGTCTGAGTTCAGGCCTGGTCACTATACCAGTTCTATACCCTTCCTGGATTTACTCTACAATGATAGCTCTAATTCTGCTCCGTCAGAACTATGAACTCAGTTTATCTGGCTTGCGTGGCAGAATGCTATTTATCTAACTGGATCAGCTGCAGTAGTGAGTTGGGTCTATTCAGTTCTTGCATACTAGATAGCCTTCATACTAGTCTCGATGGGGTCAATTTGTCACCATTATTAATACAGTTCTGATCCTGTAACTTCCCACTCTTAGTCAGTCAGTGCCATGGTGCTTCTATGACAACTTCTATGCTTTAACATTTTTACTTGTTACTACTAGCAAATTACTTGTCAGTAGTATAACTTGGGCTACCACTGACCTTCTGCTCTGCCACATTTTAAACATATTTATCAAGGAACTCATCCTAGGTATCAAGAGTGTTACTTGATATAAGGAAGGTGAAAATGAAACACAGCTCCTTTGCTCTATATATCTTTGTAGTAGCTTTATTCATTTGAAAAACCAACATTTTTTTTCTGATTCATAAGAAAAGTGCTGAGGAGGAGACACGTGTGTTCTATAAACAACCTTTGTATCTATTAAAGATTATTGCAAGACTCCGCAGATTTCTAGCTTAATAGACATATGCTTAAATCAGTAAACCTCACTTCTGTTACCATGGTAATAAAGTACTGTTACCCTCTACCAGCTGTATTGTTTGATACACATCAGTATAAACTCCTTTTTTAAGGATATGACAGCCAAATCCTTCAGCAAAAAAAGACAATGTGAACAAATTTCCTTCTGAAAATGAGCCTATGGTCCCTGGCTAAATGTAATGAATTTAAAAATTGAGCTCTCATCTTTTAAAACATTAAAGAGTCTTTGCTTCATAAACCTTACTAAATGTTACCATTTGTGATTCCAATCAATATATGGAGCTTGGTTAAGGCAAGGTTCCACGCCGTCCCGAAGTCAATCTGTCTTTTTGTTTAAATAGTCCCAGAAAGCCAATCATTACAGTTTCTAAATAGGATTTCTAGTATCTGAATTGTTAATGAACAAGGACAGTTCATTATATTCCCGTCTTGTAGATTGCCATTATGCTGAAATTACCATATCAACTCATTTGTAAAAATTTGTAAACAATAACAGGAAAACATGTTTGCCTGTCGTTACTGCATAATCATATAGGAAGGGGAGCCCTGTCTCAAGAGTTTTTGGATCAGGCACTTCCCTGGCTTTCCTCCACACCTCACCAAGTTCCATTTCTTCCTGTTCTTTTTTTTTTTCTTTTAAACATCTCCAATAGCAGTAATATCAGGGCTTCATATCACCAGTGCTGCCAGAAGATCTGGGCAGGATCTTTGAAGGATATGAATATTAGTGTCACATGGACCCCATAACCTGAATTTCCTGTCCCCTTCTACACCCCAAACAAGGAAGAATATGCAGATTCCTAGATAGGTCAACACATAGTAGAATAAATAAATATAAATAAATGTGCATGTGTAAGGCCCCTACCACCTATTACATATATTATGCAAGAGGGGTGTAGGTTGTAGCCGTGTTGGTCTAAGGACATAGGCAGACAAGGTTCTTTGGGTGAATCTGATATCTTTTATTAGATCAACTTAAATAGTTGAAAAACAATTTTTAAGCAAGCTTTTGGGTTCAAAAACTCTTCATCAGGCTAAGGAAGTTTCAGCAGTTGGCACCAGAATGAATGCACACCGGAAATCTATCAAAGACAGGAATCCCAATTACATGTGGGGGCACATTTCTCACAAGAAAACCACTCTCTCTCCAATCTCTCAGTCCTAATCCTCAAAGGAAAATTTACAGAATGCTTCCCAGAGACGAGCCTATGAACTCCACTTCATCAAGCTCCTGGATACTAAAAATCATGGACTATAGACATTGGATTTATGACACATTATAACCTACCCGACAGCTGACTTCCCAGGTACTTCTCCACTATTCATCCCCCTTCTCTCCCCCACCCCCCAGCCTGTCTCACCCACTGACTCCTCAGTCTACATCTTCACTGACTGCCTGTCTTGAATGCAGCCTTTGGCTTCTTTACTATTCATTCTATCCAAGAAGAACACACATTGACTGCTGAAACTTCCTTAGCCTGATGAAGGGTTTTTGAACCCAAAAGCTTGCTTAAAAATTGTTTTCTAACTATTTAAGTTGGTCTAATAAAAGATATCAGATTCACCCAAACAATCTTATCTGCCTATATATTATGCAATTAACTGGCCCATGATGTTAAGTGCAATTAACATCAAGGAATAAATTTACACCAGCCACACATGCAAAGTAATTCAGAAGCCACAAAGATGTCTGCCTAGCCTAAAAAGAGGCAACTGTATATGGTTAGTGCTTGAAAACATGCAACAACTTTATAGCTGGTTTCTATCCAGCTTTACCTTGAACATGTGGCAGAGCCTTGAAGTGCTCAAACAATAAAAGGAGGAGCAGAGAAAAGCCAATAAAGGTCTGAATAAACTAATGAATTAATCAATGAACAGTACTTAGTAAAAAAGCAGCAGGTATTCTAAGAATCAGCATGCTTTTCCAACCTCACTTAGGGTATGACAGCTACAGCTAAGGTTACAATATTATATAACATGACCATTCAGGTCCTCCTGTAAACCTGTCATTTCAGAATTTATGAGGTTCAGCAGGTTTAAGTTCAAAGTAATGTTTTTTATCATTTTTGCTTTCAGCTGATTTGCTTTGTTTGTAATGTTTGAGACATGATAGGAGTAACACGAAGATGCGGTATATAGTTTCTGTATATAACAGCCATGTAGATAAAAGCAGTATTAAAGTGAGAGACAGTTTTATTGCTACTCTGAAGTTTTAACAGACATTTGAAATTAAAGTAAAAATGTTATTACCTCCATCTGCAAATCCAGTTGCAGTGATGATAGGCACAGCCACCATAATCAAGCCACAGCTGCTCCAGACATACTTCATCAGGAATTGCTCTACCATGATGTACCATAAACGTTTGGACAATATGAGGTTCATTTGGTCTGCCAAAGCCTTGTAACTTTTCTGTAGTTGTTTCATTTCTACCTATAGTTAAAAATGTAGATACTAACACAGTATGACATAGATATTCATACTTACAAAGTACACATACACACACACGATGCAATCCTACATCTACAGTTGAATTTAAATCTTCTTCTACATCTTGTAAAAGTGTGTGTGGTATTTATATAAAAGTATCACCTTTCACATAGCCTATATATAGACTGAATTCCTGTCTACCGTGAAGCCCCTTTGCAGTTCTGTACCCCTTACGATGCCATCTTACCTACCTGGAGAACAATGCCCGAGTCATAAGAGCTGCTCCTCACAATCCATGGAAGATTAATTAACGTTTTATCACACAGAACAGTTCCTGTTCTTGGAACTCTATGAGCTGGGCAATGCTGGTGACTAACGTAGGGCTTAAGTTTGCTAGTCTTACTCGGTCTCACTCTTGTTTGCTCTGATGGGAGTTTTGCCTGAGTAAACCTTTAGAACTGATATCTTGAACTAATGTTTAATAACATAGCAAGCTGGCTACAGAAAGTGATAATTTATACCATTTACCTCAAGCAGCTTAATGAATTACATGTGAAGTAGGATATAAAACAATCTGGCTGAAATAACATAAAAGTAGCGATGGGAAAAAAAAAAACTGCTTAGTTTAGCTGCCGTTAATGCAGTGTGACACAGCTTCAGCAAAGCCTTGCCATTATAAAGATGAGCTGCTCATGTTGTATTATGAATAACGCTGACTGAAAAGAGCAGTAACACTGCAGGCCTTTTTTCACCATTCACTTCCACATGAGGCAAAACTCCCCGAAAAAAAATCTCTTACCCACCCAAAAGATGTTCCTGTCAGAATTCCCATCAGATAAAATTCAGGCCTGTTCCTCAGCCAGCATTAAAACAACCAGATACTTTTTACATAACCCTGATTGCTGGGGCACAGTGTTGCACTTCTGCTATTTTAAGGTTCTGCAGCCTTACTTGGCAATGCAACCTTTGCCATGGTTTTGGTAGCCTTCTGCCAAAGAGCAAAATTCATCTTTGCACCGCCTTGCAACACTGTTGCCTTTGCATGGCATCATTTATGAGAGAGAGGATTTCATCACCCTGAAAGCGCCTCTGCCAACACCAGTGAGGATAAGATTAAGAAAAAAACAATTAAATAAACAGTAATTATGTAGCACGGGTGAGGCCACATCTGGAGTACTGTGTCCAGTTTTGGGCCCCCACTACATAAAGGATGTGGATAAATTGGAGAGAGCCTGGCAAAAGGCAACAAGAATGGTGAGGGGGCGAGGGGACCTGACTTACAAGAGACTGACGAAATTGGGCTTATTTATTCAATTAGACTGAGAGGGGATTTAATAGCAGCCTTCAACTATCTGAAGGGAGGTTCAAAAGAGGATGGAGCTGCACTGTTCTCAGCAGTGGCAGATGACAGAACGAGGAGCAACTGTCTCAAATTGCAACAAGGGAAGTTTAGGTTAGATATTAGGGAGACTTTTCTCACTAGGACCAGGTTACCGAGAGAGGTGTACAAGCTGCATCCTTTGGAGGTTTTATGAACTGGCTAAAACAAAGCTTTGACTGGGATGATCTAGTTGGGGATGCTCCTGCTTTCAGTGGGGGGGTGGATTAGATGACCTCCTGAGGTCCCTCCCAACCCTGGTTTGCTATGAAATGAAACAGAATTAATGAGAAGAGCCTGCCAGGGTTAAAAACAGAAGCCATTAGGAGAAGCTCCGTTTGGAGGAGCCTCTCAGGGAGGATGAAAGAGCCGTGGTGCAGCTCAGAGCCAGGAACGGGGCCAGGGGGGAGGGGGGGCAGGGAAATCCTACAAGGCTGGTGCAGTGCTGGGTGCTGGTTTTTTGTTGGTTTTTTTTACACAAAGCCGTAAACAGGCTTCGGTGTCAGAGGAATTCAAGCTGCTGGGGTGGAGGGAGGGAGCTGATAGCCAGCAGAGCCTATCTGCCCGCGCTGCAGCTGCACCTGCACCAGCACCCGCAGCAGGGGCAGGGGCCGGTGCGCGCCCGCCCTACCTTGTGGCCGCGGTAGAAGGCGATCTCCTCCACGTTGGCCAGGATGCGGGCGTGGACGTAGCGCAGATAGCCCTTCCGCTGCGCTTCCTCGGCCACCAGCCTGCCGAAGCGGGGCGAGCAGGCTTTGAGCACCCTTGCCGTGGCGTACACCACGAGGCCGGCCAGCAGCGTGGGGCCCACCGGGCTGGCGCCCCGCTCGCGCGCCGTGCGGATGAGCGCGTAGGAGGTGAGCAGCACGTCCAGGATGGGCTTGGTGAGGTTGGAGTAGAGGTGCGCCACGGACTGCGCGAACAGCATGATGTCCTCGGTGAGCGACTGGTCGGGCGTGGGCAGGCGGCAGTCCATGCCGCTCACGCGGTAGTAGGTCTGCTGCGCGAAGTAGGTCTCGTAGGCGCGCTCCACCAGGCGCGTGCGGAGCGCCAGGGCCAGCTTGCCCTCCAGGTAGCGGATGGCGCTGTTGACGAAGGTGGCGGGCACGGCGATGAGCAGCCAGCGCAGGAGCTGCAGCGCGAAGCGGCGCGGCTGCTTCTCCACGATGCTCTTGACGATCTTGCCGTCCAGCCGCGCCACGTAGATGGAGAGGAAGGTGCGCGACACCAGCGCGGCCGAGTGCAGGCCCAGCCAGCCCGCCTCGCGTCCGGCCCCGCGCGGGAACAGCAGCCGCCGCAGCGCCAGCAGCTGCCGCACGAATTCCGCGTCGGCCGCCGGCGCCGTCCTCGCCCGCGGGGCGCCCGCGCCGCCCGCCTCGCCCAGGAGCCGGCGCAGCGCGGGGTACAGCAGCCGCAGCCCGCACGCCGCCGCCGCCAGCCACGCCGCCCGCCGCGCTGCGCGCCCGCGGCTCCACGGCCTGCGCCCGGCGGCGGCCGCCTGCGCCAGCGGGCTCATGGCGGGACCGCTCCGGCTCCCAGCGCCTCCGGCTGCAGCACCCCCGCCCCGCCCGGGCCTGGCCCTGGCCCTGGCCCCGGCCCCGCCCCGTCGCGCTCATTGGCCGCGGCCGCCGGGGGCGGGGGCGAGCGGGTTCCTCAGCCTGTCGCAGGCGCAAGGCGCCGGCGGGATGGGAACAGCGGTCTTCAAAGAGCGTGCTCGGGGCCCGCCAGAGGTGGAAGCCCTGCCTCGCCTGCCTGGGGCTCGTTTGACTTGGCACACGAAACATTTTCCTTAAAAAAGAAAAAGAAAAGATCCTGAGCGACTCTGGATGCCACAACCCCGCTCCCACAACCACTGCAGAGGTGTAAAGGGTGTACCCCCTGCGAAAAGGTGTTGCCAACACTGCTTTTGGCCGTCGCCGCTCGCCACCGACACCGCGGCGGCATCTTCAAGCGGTTCATGATCACCACTGGCCACTGCCGACACAGCCAGCGGCGTCTGTGGGTGGTCGCCAACCTCCGGTTGGCGCTCGCCCCCTTCACCGCCGCCAACGGCTGGCTACGGGAGCTCCCTGCTTGCCACTGCCATGCTCCTGCCACCGACAGTGCCACTGCCACCTGCGGGAGCTCATTGTGCCCCCCCAGCCTCCAGGGGCACGCAACATTCATGCCCACAGCCACGGTTCTCCTGCCTTTTTCATTTCCTTCTCTCTGCCTGACTCCTCCCTCCTCTTGTTCCTCATTTATTTCGAAGTACAGTTTAGTCAGAGTAATAGTGCCATGTGCCTAAGAAGCCCACAGGCAGAGGGGGCAGGGGAGCCCCCCCCACTTCAGAGGAGCAAGAACACTACATTTCACTTTAATACTGCTTTTATCTACACAGCTTTAATACACAAAAACTATATACCACATCTTCATGTAACTCCTATCATGTCTCAAACTTTGCAAACAAAGCAAATCAGCTGAGAGCAAAAACGATAAAGGACATTACTTTGAACTTGAACCTGCTGAACCCCATCAATTCTGAAATGCCAGGTTTACAAGAGGACCTGAATGGTCATGTCATATAACCCCCACATTGACCTCCAGAGATAGAGGAGAAAAAAAGAAAAACATTCAAAAAAGTTTTAGCCTGTTTCACTAGTTTATAAAGCAAAGCAGTGAAGCAACAGTATGGATAGGACAACATAAAGGGTTCCTACGTTTGGTGGAGAAGAGAGAGAACTTGGAGTCTGGAAAAAGTGTTACTAGAAATACACAAGAGTACCAACCTCAGCATCACAGAATTGCCTGGAAGATGTTTATTAACATAAGGCTGCTGAATGGGATTCAAACTAACTCTTCTGTAAATCAGGTTGGGCAGAGCTAAACTCGTTCATAGTCTTGTTATAAACCAACCTATATAGGCAGAGAGCAGTTGTGACATTTAGTGAGCAACTCTCCTGTTTCAGACAGGAAACACAATCTTGTGCTATCCCTGCAGCAGCTGAGCGGCAGCCTCCTGAAAATAAGGCCTAAAACCAGACAAGTTCTAACATATGAGCTACAACTCTCCTTTCCCCTAGGAGGATGGTTTTCCATCTCCGCTTTCAGTGTGTAGCTCTTGTTGATTAAAAGGCTTGGGTAAAACAGATGGGAGCGTAACAGTGAAGGAACTGTAGCTGTTTAAATACCTGCAGCTTTCAGTATTGTCAGGGGATCCTAGAGGCTTGGGTAGATGCCTTTTTATCATCTTTTGGGGTTTTTTTGCTGTACAAATCAAAATAAAATAAAATTATAGCTTAGAAAATAGTTCTATTGACATTTGAGATAGAACAGAGTGCAGTAACTCTTCGTTGGCCAAACTGAGCCAGTTGCACTAGCAATTAATTTGTCAGTAAAGAAAGCAGATAGCATATGATTTAAAAATACACAGGCACTAAGTATGATGAGCCAAAAGTGTCTTGTTTAGGCAATCACTTAAAGTTACTTTTTTAAAATCGCACATTTCATTTAGTTCCATTTCCAACTTTATGCTGTTTTGTGCCTTAGTCATAATATCTCTTGCAGCTGATATGCCAAACCGCACTGACTTGCAACATTCCACCACTCCAGCACTTTTTTAAAAGGGGGAAAGTTCATAGATCCCTATTTCACTTCTGCATATCTGCTGACTCGTAGCTGTACAAGAGCCAGGGAGACTGAAGCTGGTAGTGAGTTGGTAACAGCAAGAGCAAACATAGGTGGCAAGGTCAGGCTTGTGAGAGGATTTATATGAAACAAAAAGTCCTGAATATGCAGTGCTGTAATCAAAGCATATCTTTTCTTACTTCGAAAAACATGAGAAAAGTCCAAATTGCTGTTTTAATTGCATTCTTTTTTCCTCCTCTTGGAGTCCTGAGCTTTTTGCTTTGCTACAGTTCATCTTAGTCCATAAACAAATTACTCTTTGTGGAACATAGCTTTCATTTGTAGAACTGATGACTAGTAATGACTGGTGAGATCAGTGCATCAAAACATAATACAGTAATATTCAGGTACTGCTGATGAAATACTGAGCAAAACTCAGTAAAAGTGATATCCTTAAGCTAAAGGCTGCACTCAGTTTCTACTGACTGGGTGCAGTTACATGAGACCTTTACCGCAGAGTTGCCTAATTAGCTCTGCAGTAAACGTCTCAGCATCTACATGTGTGACCCTATTAGGCCACAGGAAACTAACAAACTCTGCAGCAGGTTAGTACTGGTAAATACAAGTTCTATCCTGCTGTGGAGTTTTTTCATGCACAGCAATGCACGTGTAGATGCTGATCCAGTTGGCTGCCACACTGGATCACCCTCGTGCCCCAGCCAGCCCCTCCTCAGCACGTTGAGCTGGGTCAGAGCAGCCCTGGACTAGCAAGCTGAGTCCCCAGATCTCCTGCCAGCCAGGGCTGCTCTGACCTGGTTCAATGTGCTGTGGTTCCAGGTGCACATTCAAATGGGGCACCTTGGGGCAATAAACTCCCATGCATCTGGGACGTAGCAAAGAGGATCGCAAAGCTTATCTGGCCCTCCAGCCACTACACTATTCTCCTTATCCATGTGGCCACGAATGACATGTCTCAGAGCAATCCCAGCTGGGTCGTGAGAGACTATAGGGCCCTAGGAGCGGGGCTTAGGGAGTTGGGTGTGCAGGTGTTTTTTCCCTCACTCCTCCTGGTTGTGGGTCATGGACTGAAGAGATACAGGTGGATCAGGGTAGTCAACCAAAGACTGCAGTGCTGGTGTCATTGTGAAGGCTTTGGCTTCCACGATCACAGTCCGCTCTTTGGTGAGAGAGGCAGTAGTCTGCTGGGGAGAGACAGCCTCTACCTCACTCCACTGGGAAGGAGGCTTTTCTCAGCCAGACTGGCTGACCTGTTCCACCGGGCTTTAAACTAAGCCCTCCAGGGGATGGGTGGATAACCGCCAGTGCAAGCCCACTAGACAACTACTGCATAACCATCAGGTTAGGGCACCCAAGGGAATTCACACCTACTCCAGCCCTGGAACGGTGTCCACCTGGGAGTGCAAGGAAGCCTAAGGCTTCCAGTGGGACACTTACTTATCTGCACACCAATGCCAGGAGCTTGGAGAACAAACAGGAGGAACTGGTCTTCCTGCTAAACAAGAAAGACTATGATTTCATAGTGATAATGGAGACCTGGTGGGACTCCACCTATGACTGGGCCACAGGTATAGATGGCTATACCCTGTACAGGAGAGATTATGCAAATAAAAGGGGTGGGGGTGTAGCTCTCTAAGTCAAGGACAGCTACACGTCACTCCAAATTGGCATTGGCACCCAGGGAAGATGACCGGAGTCCCTCTGGGTCAAAATACATGGGGAACGTGGCACAGGGGACCTCATGATAGGAGTCTACTACAGACCTCCTAACCAGAAGCAAGAGCTAGACCAGGAACTCGCTAGGGAACTGGCTGAGGCTGCACACTCTCGGTACATGGTTGTCATGGGAGACTTTAACTACCTGGACATCTCATGGGAAGAGCACTCGGCCAAATACAATTGGTCATAAAGCTTCCTCATATGCGTGGATGAGCTCTACCTGACTGAAGAAGTCTATGGGCCAATTAGAGGTAAAGTGTTGCTGGATCTGGTACTGGCCAGAGGGGATGATTTAGTCAGTGACCTGAGAATCAATGGAAATCTGGGTGATAATGACCACAAGCTGATCACCGTTGCTATCTATCACAAAGCGGGCAAGTCAGTCAGCAATGCAGAAGTCCTCGACTTTAGGAAAGCTGACTTTGACAAGCTCAGGAGGCTCATTGTTAGGGCCCTAAGGGACCATGACCCAACAGGAAGAGGAGTCCAAGAGGAGTGGTTGCTCCTCAAGGGAGTGATCCTGACAGCACAAGGGATGTTCATCCCATCCTCAGAGGAAGGACAGCAACTCCCTTGGCTCAGCAGGGAACTTGAGGACCCCCTATACCTAAAAAGAGAGACTTATAAAGGATGGAAGGATGGAATTACCACCAGGGAGGATTACTCAATACTGGTCCATGCCTGCAGGGAGTGGACCAGGAAAGTCAAGGCTGCAACTGAACTCCATCTGGCTTCACATATCAAGGATAGTAAAAAGTCCTTCTTTAGATCTGAACCAAATGGGCCAGCTGATAACCGACACCCAGGAAAAAGCCAACCTGCTTAATGGGTACTTCGCATCGGTCTTTCATCAGCCCAAAGGGACCGCTCTGCCTAGCATGATGTGCGACAGCCAGGGTAAGGGTGTATTTATACCCAGCATCGATGTAGACCTTGTAAAAGAGCACCTTGAGAGACTGGACACTTTCAAGTCAGCTCGTCCTGACAGATTACACCCTAGAGTACTCAAGGAGCTGGCAAGTTTCATAGCCCAACCATTGGCAAAAATATGCAAAAACTTGTGGAACTCAGGTGAAGTACCTGAAGACTGGAAGAAGGCCAATGTGGTACCGTCTTCAAGAAAGGGCAGAAAGTAGATCCCGGGAATTACAGGCCAATCAGCTTGATCTCAATCCCCAGTAAGATTCTGGAGAAAATTATCAAAGAGACCCTTCTTGATAAGCTGGCTGGGGGCAACATCGTGAAGGACAGCCAGCGTGGGTTTGCAGTAGATAGGTCTTGCCTGATCAATCTCATCTCCTTCTATGACCAGGTGACATATCACCTGGACAAGGGAGAAGAGCTTGACATCATGTATTTGGACTTCAAAAAAGCCTTTGCTCTGGTGTCCCTTGATCTCCTCATGGAAAATTTGGCCAACTGTGGCCTCAGCCATGCCACAGTCCGATGGCTGGGAAATTGGCTCCGAGGTCAGACCCAGAGAGGAAGGATTCAATGGAAGCAAATCATTATGGTGTTCTGTGACCAGTGGCACCCCGCAAGGCTCTGTCCTTGGACTGGTTCTCTTTAACATCTTTATCAACGATGTGGACTTTGGTGGCAGAAGTGCACTGGCTAAGTTCGCCGATGACACTAAACTTTGAGGCATAGCATCCACACCTGAGGACAGGCTAATGACCCAGGCTGACTTGGATAAGCTTAGAAAGTGGGCGGATATAAACCTGATAACATTCAATACTGAAAAATGCAAGGTACTCCACCTCGGGGGAAAAAACCTGCAGCATGCTTCTAGGCTTGGCAGTGCTACATTCCACTGAAAGAGACTTGGGGGTCATGATTGATCACAAGATGAACATGAGCCATCAATGCGACATCGCAGCTGGTAAAGCAAACAAAACTCTGGCTTGTGATCAGAGGGCAAGAGACTAGGCCTTATAAAGAGAGGCTGGAAGCCATGGGACTCTTCAGCCTGGAAAAGCACAGGCTCAAGGGGGACCTGGTGGGTGCCTATAAGTACATAAGGAGTGTGCATCAGGATCTGGGAGGATGTCTGTTCACCAGAGCACCCCAAGGGAACAACGATCATAAGCCAGAATTGGAATGTGGGATGAAGGAAGTATATCCAAGAACATAATTTTCAGGAGTTTTAAAACACCTTTGAAGTGATATTATAATGTATTCTTTACTGTGGTCATTTAAATTACAAAATAATGTACAATTTCCTAAATTTAAGGCAAAAGTTCAATTATGTGTTTTTCTACAGATTAGTTCTGAGATCTAATGGAGGTTGTAATATCAGAGAGTGGGGTTTCTGGAAAAGTTGTTGCAGCCTTGGAACTCATAGGTATGGATTCATGACATATTACATTTTAAAAAATGGTGAATTTAAAATAAATGTGAGCTATCTGTCCCATATCCTAGCTATTTTGGTCAATCAACATTGAAAATACTTTTAAATTTTAAAAATAATTTAATATACAATTATAAATTAAGTAAGTGTATTTCATATATGCATGTATGTTTATATGCATAAAATACACATACCCAGAGCAATGATTTCAGTGTGATTTGAGGAAGTCTGGTCTCTTATGCAACTGGTCCTTTTATGTCTACTTAACATAGGTATTTATTCTGCTCTTTTTAGTGTTAGCTGATAAATTATGTCATCTTTATTTTGGAGGACTTTTTAGTTTTTCTGTTGCTCTTGTGTACGCTAAGTATCAGGACCTTAGATTGTACAATCATTCACAGATTCAGAGATTCATAGATGCTAGGGTCGGAAGGGACCTCAACAGATCATCGAGTACAACCCCCTGCCTGGGCAGAAAAGAGTGCTGGGATCAGATGACCCCAGCCAGATGTCTATCCAGCCTTCCCTTAAAGACCCCCAAGGTAGGGAAGAGCACCACCTCCCTTGGAAGCCCATTCCAAATTTTGGCCACCCTTACTGTGATGTTTTTCCTGACATCTAGCCTAAATCTGATCTCTGTCAGTTTGTGATCATTGTTCCTTGTTACCCCAAGAAGTGTCCTGATAAACAGAGCATCTCTGATCTCTTGCTGTGTCCCCCTAATGAATTTGTAGGCGGCCACAAGATCACCTCTCAACCTTCTCTTGTGGAGGCTGAAGAGGTCCAGCTCCCCCAGTCTCTTCTCATAGGGCTTGTCTTGTAAGTCCCTAACCATATGAGTGGCCCTCCTCTGGACCCTCCCAAGTCTGCCAACATCCTTCTTGAAGTACAGCACTCAAAACTGGATGCAGTACTCCAATTGCGGCCTGACCAATGCCACATAAAGGGGAAGTATCACCTCCTTGGATCTATTTTTCATGCATCTGCTGATGCATGATAAAGTGAGGTTACTTTTGCTGATGATTTCATCACACTGATGACTCATGTTCATCTTGAAGTCCACCATGACTCCGAGATCCCTTTCTGCTTCTGTGCTGCTGAGAAGGTCACTTCCCAGCCAGTAGGTGTACTGGATATTTTTGCACCCTAGGTGCAGCACCCTGCACTTGTTCTTATTGTACTGTATCCTATTGGATACTGCCCACTTTTCCAACCTGTCCAGGTCTGCCTGCAATCATTCCCTACCCTCCAGATTGTGCACTTCACCCCACAATTTAGTATTGTTCGCAAACTTGGACAAAAACATTATATTCCTCTGTTTGCATTAAGACCTATACAATTACTTATTAAAAGTTTAACTGCAAATTATTTTTAAGATACCATTGTGTTATGATGTAGCATGGAGAACCTAGCATTTTGTAACCATGTTTTATTTCTTTCCATGGACTAGAGACAGAAGTTACACATAAACTGGTATAAGTGATTGGAGACCAGTTCAAATCTGTAATACAACAAAAGTTCAGCACACATAAAACAGATTCAAAATGGCCAGAAATTGGTCTAAGATAAACCTGGGATTGATGTAGCATCACACTTAACTGATTTAGGTTAAATTGATTTATTGAACTTCTGTCCCAGTTTCCCTTCAGATTCAAGTTAATTCACAGTCCCCAAGCATCCAGGTTGCTTTGCTCTTTTGGAGGTTTCCTTTGCCTTGCAGCAGAGTTTGGATTAAAGGTTGAAACTGGCAGTAGTAGTACCACAATGAACCCTGAGAGCAGTGGAGGCTTTTGGCACGTGTGCCCCAAATTAAGTCCCATGCCCTCCCAAGTACCACTCCAATCCTCTTCTCCTGCCTGATCTGCTGGTCTATCTCCCTGATTTGCCACATGCCACATACTGTCCCAGACCCTTTGCTGGTTTAAGCTAAACCAGACACCCCCAGTATCCCAACATGCTCTCTGGGCTGGGTGGGGGTCCCTGATCCACAGCAGGGCTGCCCCCCCACACTCTTCCCCCTTTCCCCTCACCACTCACCGGTTAAGCAGAGATCCCTTCCTCGTCTCTCCCACAGCATGGACTGTAGCCAGCATATGGTATGCTAGCTAATGCTGTGCAAGGCAGATAAAGCAGTGTCTACTTAGGGCTTTCTGGAGGTAATTAACAGCTCAGATGGTAATGTCCCTGCATTCCTTCCTTTGCAAAAAGCTGATTAAGAAGAGCTTGTAAGATTAAATGCTGATAACAGAGCTGATAAATGCTCTGTTTTCAATGGGAAGTGTGTGGAGGGGGAAACCCTCCCTAATCACAATGTCCCCAGTCCTTCTGTAAGTGGATGCTGTGTCATTGACTTCAGTGGGAATTGCATGTGTTTACATCAAGGGCTGAATTTTGGTTGCCCCAGAATACCACTATGGTGTGAACTGTACTCATTTTGTAAAGGTATTGAATATCAAACCACTGCCTCTTGAACCATTTTGCAATACATAACCATTTTCTGATTAATTTATGTTCAGTTAGCCAACAGAAACATTTATAATATCACTGAATATAGCCTTGCACATTGACTATAGCCCCTTTAATTATGTGGGAGTAAGTCTACTGTCTTTGCTTTTAAAATTAAAATCCTTGGGTTTTGTGTCCCTACCTTGCAAAGGGAATTCTTTGAGCCAACTCACCTCAGAACTGTAAATAAAATTAAAATTGTCTGCCTCTTTAATTAAGAGAGCTCTATCTTTGCTAAGTAACTAATTCAAAACAAAAACATTTTGTTTCACAGTGGTTACCTAAATAAAATACTCTTTTTACCACCAGTATTGACAATGATCACAGGCCACCTATGATCACATCATAGCAAACAAAATACATTTAAAAAATTGTGTTAAATCATTTTGGTACTAAGTAGCACTAACTGAAAAAGCACAGGAGCAGTATTATTTTCGTGCCCCAAGTGCCAGCCCCTGGAGGAGCAGGTAGAGGCATACTGTTGGGAAGTATGCTGCACCTGTCCCATAGATAAACAAAATACTTAAACCAAGGGGTTTGTCAACTCATACTTCCACTTGGACGAAGGCCCCCAAAGGGTGCCTGAAGTTAATGAGATCACTGGTTAAAAGCTTCATACCAATAAACAGGCCATGATTTTCAGAGGTGCTGAGTACAAAGTCCCTCATTGCCTAAGGATTCAACAGCAATACAGATGCTTAGCACCTCTGAATATCACAGCACTTTTACTGAAATATCAAAATAGGGTTTTAATTTGCCCAATGCTGGACACCAAGGCTGAAAATTTTGCCAAAACGTCATAGTAAAAATGTGCTAAAACTCCCCAAAAATCCTGTAATTATATTTATCTAAAATCACCTGTGAGCATCTTGAGCTGTTGCTATATTTGCATCTGCTTAATAAATAATCCCTTTGTTATAATAAGCAACAGCCTGGAACCTCTTGCAGGTGAGTAGTTGTACAATGGAAGGACTCATCAAGAAACATAAGGATCATTCACAACTATTTTTTATAAATGATTTACAATCTCAGCTTTTCTCTTTTTTAAAGAAAGGGGTTTGCATCAGCAGTGGTAATTCACTTCTCTTAAGGTGAGGACTGTCCTGCTTAGGGTAAGCAGGCAGCTGGAACTCCTACTGAGACTCAGACCCCATCAGAGCTTTTCTAAAAAAACAACTGACTTAATGAAGACCAAGGAAAAGAAGCAATTGAGAGGTGTTTCCACCCTGCCTCAAGTAGTCCTGGAAAACCAGACTAAACAAAACAGCACATGTGCCTGATTGGCTGATGGACACTAGCTCTCATGTAGTAGATGGCTTGTGGAAATATTACCTACAGGGAAGAGCAGGAGGAAGAGAAGTCCAGCCTGTAGAGTTAGAACATCAACTCCTCTTTGGACCTGCTTCCCATTTTTAGAGATGCATTAGAGGATGGGTAGAAGGGGAAAGCAGGAGATAAATAGGAACAAAGAAAGAGTAGTGAGCATAGAGCAACAAAGGGAACACAGAAGGAGAATAGTACTCCAGAAATACAAGAAAATAGAGGGATAATCCCAGAAGGTGGAAAAGAAATGGTGTGAAAAATAATCAGTTTATATAACTTTTGGATGCTGTGATAGCTTATAGCACAATGTCTGTGGTAAGATCCCCCCATGCATCCACTACAAGGCTTCAGGATATGATATAGATTTGGTGGCAGGCTGTTCTCCTTTAAGACTGGTACAGACAGCACAAGCCTATGTTTTGAGGATGCTGGTTTTGCTTATTCAGGCTGAGCTGTGGCAAACAGGGCCCTAGAAAGGCCTGCTCAGCACAGGGTCTGTAGAACAGTTGTGGAAGGGTTGAGGTTGTGTGTAATGTGGACCCCTCCATTACCCCACTAGTGATTGTTGAAGTCAGCACACTGAAGAAAACCTCAGCCTTGTTATGTAGGTCCCAATATCTGCAGATGGATTGCTTGATGCAGAGAACTAGAGGGAGATTTAAAAGGCAACTTTGGTACCTTGAGGTCTCATGCGTGAGAAAGAAGGCAGTTCTCACTGCCAAAGACCTCAGTCCATAAAACAATGGTGCTCCTCTGACTCTTTTATGCTTAAGAAAGTTGGGTTATTCTGCAACCCCACATCTGGTCCTTGGAGAGCTTTCACCAGAGATATTTAAGATGGGAACCCTGGTAGCGCAGGGCACCCATCAATAGGTTAATACATAGAGCCAAGTAATAATACATGGAATCAGTGATCCCTACAGCAAGGCTCTGCCATCTAGGCTCTGCCATATCACATCCTTGATGACAGGACCCCAACAGAGTTGCTATATTGGCAAAGGTGGAAACATTACATCATGTCTGACTTGAGGAAGGCCAATACACACTGCAAATGATACACTGGTCAGACACTTAGATCAGACAATCAACAGAGTGTTTCTAGAGACAACTGCTGAGATGGAGGTGTGTTTGTTAGTGAGAGGACATAGTTTGTTCATTATTTTAGTCCGTGGTGTTGCAAGTAGAGCTGGTGCCTGGGGCAAACCCTGCAGGAGAGATGGGGGTGGAGGGGAAGGGTCCAGTTCTGGGAGCAGGGGTGGAGAAGAATACAGCAGTCTTACTTTGCTGGGAACAACTGAACTGTCCCTGGCTGAGCTGCTGCAGCAGCTGCTGCCTCAGCTGTTGCTCTTAAAGGAACAGAGACTAAGAAGATAAAAGGATTTTTTTTCCAGTTTGTTTACTCACTGTGATAGCACTTTGTATAAAGTCAGTTTCATGATTTCCCTTGTAAAAATTCTGCAAATGCTTTAATGAAAGACATAGAAAGACTAAGGTTATTTTAATACTGCATTATCAAGATCTGATCTGAGTCCTGCATACATTATTGCTTTCACCACTACTGTCACTACACAGATGACAATGTAACAGTGGTGTTGTAATTTTTCTGGAAGAATTTTAGGTTAGATTTAGCCCAAAATAAACAGCCACTGTGGAAAAGTCCTGAGGTGTATGGGTACTCCAGGCTGTCATGTAAATTGTTTCAGTAGGTGAGTCCCTATGAAAGGCACAAAGAAGATCTACGTTCAGGATTCGAATTATTCGGGAGCTCAGGGGGCTGAACATCCCCCATAAGAAACTAGAGCCCCCCTGTAAGATCTGAAAATCATAACTGTGGGAGGGGGCCTCCAATTGTATTAGGGCCTCATGATGGGCAGCCCAATTTTTTTTGCAGATCCCTCCCCAGGAGTCAAAGTGTAATTCAAACCGTGGCTGGGTTGCTGTGGAAATCCCCTAGGAGCTCCGTAAAGGAAGTACAAACAGCATTGACAATACAGTATAGTGAGTGCTACAGCAGCTCTGGACCTGTCTTTAGATGGTTTGTGGCTAAACCACACTGCAAAATCTAGCTGCCAAATTTAGTGCAACCCTAATGTTGACATTTGTTGCTAGTCAATGTTCACTGATTTTCCTCTTCAGCAGCTCCCTGAGCAATGTGAGAAGTAGGGAGAGGGAGTAGAGACCTATTTCTTGCACCCCCCACCCCAACCTCAGCCATGTTAAAATCATAAGACCAGCTTAAAATTCATTGGATTAAAAAAAACAAACAATACATTTTTGGATCTCTCTTTTTTAAAGCCTATAGGCAGCTCACGTTGCCAAGCTTTTCTTCCAGTCGCAACTTTCCTGTATTAAAGAAATGACAGTATTGTTGCGGGAGGAAAGTAGAGATGCTTTCAGATTTGCTTAACTCCAAGAACTGAGGCCTTAAGAAAAACACCAAGTATTGCGAGGCTCATTTATAAGTCTCATGAGTTAGGAACGCAGCCGTGGCCAGGGGCTGCCTGGCACTTGCGGGAAAGAAGGAGGTGGGAGCAGGGGGAGCCTGTGTGCAAGGCGACCAGGCAGTGTGTTGCTAGGGGAAAGACAGCTGAGCCTAGGCCAGCCCCCTCCTCCCCATCCCGTCCCTTTCTGCTCCACCATTAACCTCCCCACAGCTGGCCTTATGGTCTTACTCCTGCCCCCCCTCCCCCCCCAGCCCTGGCAGGGGGCAGTTGGTGCACCTGCCATGGGCCATTTCCCTCCTGCTCCTCACTGAGCGCTTCAGATCAGCCAGGGGAGCGTGGAGGGCAGGAGGGGAGGCACAGTCTCCCTGCTCCTGGTGCCATAGCACTGCAGCTGGCCAGGGGGACCCTGCAGGCCTGTGGGGCTGTGGTGGTCGGGCGTGGGGCCTGCGACAGCCTGCCAGCCCCTGCATGTGACCTGCCCGGGCTGAAAATGAACTGGGTTGGGGGCAGTCGGTGAGTGAAACAATGGCACGGGGCAGTGGGAGGCCGCAACCTCACCACAGCATGGGGCTGGGTGTGCAGGGGCCTGCCCCATCTCATGCTGGGCACCATGTGACAAGACCTATTGCTCCTCCCTGGCGGGAAGGGACAGCTGGTGGCAGAGCAGCCTCCTCAGTCCCTTCTCTGCTTAGGGAGTCTGGGGCTGTCCAGAAGCGTCTCCATGGGAGTGGCCAGGATGGCACGTCATGAAGGGGCTTCGCCCTACATACACCGCTTCCCTGCCAGGCACTCGGTTGGGCAACGCGGGCTGTGTGGGAAGGGACTGTCTCCCGCCCACCTGGGACTGGGCAGACGTAGGTGATGTGAGAAGGCTTATCCCCTCCCTCAGCTCCACAACGGAGCAGCCTGGGCAGCGTGTGACTGCCAATGAAAATGAAAATATTGCTGGTATTATAGCTATGGATGCTGCTGGATTTACTATGAATTATTTCTAACCAAATCCAATACCTTCCACATCTTATGATAGTCCAAATGCATGTTTCTGCATGAGGAGAAATCAAAGGGACTCAAGCTCGTCTGAACCAGAGGAAGTTTGATGATACAGCACCTCCCATTTAAACAAAGCCAAGTTTAGCCAGAGGAAACCTTTAGTTCCTCTGTTTCCGCTCACCAGTGTTAAATAAAAACAAAGCAGTAGCCAAAGACAACAAATTACCCAAACCACCCAAAACGGTTGAAAGATATGTGCTGCTACCCGTTGTTTACCACCTGGGACTATCACTGTGGTTTCCTGTTTACAACCTCATTGCTTCCCCTTCTTCAGTAACTTCCAGTTGATATGCAGAGTGTCTCACTTTTTGATCTGCTTCTGAAAAGGCAGAATTTAATTATTTATGTAACTTAAATTTCTCACTGTCATTATCCCATCAGGAATTAATAATGTTAATTAAAAATCTCATTCATTATCTTATGACTTCATACTTTGTGTGTCTTTTCCCAAAATGATGGGAAACTCATTTTATTAAAAAAAAGTTTGATAAAAAACCTGAATTTAGCTATTGGGAGGCATAATTCTGAACTCATAGTTTATTTGATTTACATATTATTTTATTCTCTTTATTAGTTTTATTACAGCAGCATCTAGTGATTCCATTTGAGATTGTGATTTTATTATATTAAACAGAAAACATTGTGTGTTCTGAAGAGTTTACAATTTGAGTAGACAAGGCAAAGGATAGAAGAAGTTAAGTACTGTTATCCTCATTTTTACAAATCAAGAAGTTAGGCATAGAAAAATTAAGGGATTTTCCCAAAGGCACTCAGGAAAACTACAGAAGCAGCCAAAAATCGGACCCAGATATTGAGTACCAGTCCAAGGTCTTTGCCACAAGATTCTCTCTCTTCTTGAACCAAAAGTGAAATCCAAAAGTTGTTTATCATAGTTACTACTTAGATGTACATTTCATGGGGAGGATCATGTACAGCTGCTGGGCTGTAAAGAAATGTGAAAATCACCACCCACAGGCTAGTAACATTTTTATACTCAATATTTAAATTTAAAAAATCCCCTTCATTTATTTATTTTCAATTACTATACCACCTGGCTAGCCATTAGAAATTTAAAATTCAAAGGATTTCACCAAGCTTTTGAAACTAGGCTTGCTAAATACAATTTTAGAATCATCCTAAACACACATGCAGAGTCATACTAAAGTAACCCCACAAAGATTTTTTGAAAGCTTCTTTTTGAAGGGAAGTTTCAGCTTGCAATAACTATTGGCATAAATGCTTGTGAATACTATCCTTATACTTGTATAAATATGGCACAAGACATCTTAGAACAGATATCTAGGCCCCCCGCTTGGTGGCCAGAAGTGCACTTCTCTGCATCTGGCCAACGGGGCGGGGAGTGGTGGGGGGTACAATGATCCAAAAGTTTGAAAATCCCTGTGTTAAAGAACAGGGGCAATGCTCCATTTTTTTTCTTTGTTAGTTTTGTTGTTTTAATACTGTTCACCATGGTATGAAAGGCAGAATAGAAAAGTGCAGAATGAACTGTAAAGATTCCTTGTATTATTTTAAGGATTTTAAAATAGATAGTTAAGTTATATACTTGGTTAATTGCTTAAGAGTCTTAATTTGGGGATACACAGTGTTTTTAACTGTAGTGATTTAAAGATAATGGGGCAGAAGCCCAGCTGGTAGAAATCAGCATAGTTCAAATTGTCTGCAGTAGAGTTCTACTGACTTTTATGAGCTGATGGCCTTGCCAACTGTCTCAGCTTGAAATATGATGGCTTACACATGTAACTCTCAGTAGTATTAGTAGGTATTAGAGTCCTATATCTTTATACATCAACGTTAAGCAACAGCTTACAAATAAATACGAAATCCTTTCATGCAGATTTAATGTTATTTGCCATATTTCAGGAGCAGAATCATACTTAAGCAGGAGAGAAGAAAGCAAAAAGTAAGTAGTTTTTTTAGCTCTGCATGCTGTATATTACACAATTACAAAATAGTTTAATGTTGATTTCACATTCAAGGAAGTCTGGATTGTAACATGGTATATCTTTACGTACTTTCAGTGTAACTTTTAAGGCAAAATTTTTTTTCTGGGAAATCCTCATGCTTAATCATGCATTATGTTTTTATTTTAGATTGCTGTGCAGACATGCAATGCAATAATAGTAGTTACTGTTCAATTGTGAACATTTTCCCACAATGCAGGTATTAGTGCATAGTGACTTGAAAAATCATAATGCACAAATATGTGGTCAGTTTAACTAATAGCTAATTATGGACTTGTAGCATTTTTTCTGTAGGCCTACACATAAAATGTTTGGTTTAAGTGTTTTATGCTGTCATTCAAGCTTCTTTGTATTTACCTGATTTGAAAAAATATTGCTTGTATTAAACATACTCCTGACATTCAAATGAAACTAGACAAAAAGAGAAAAAGCAGTGACAGAGTGGTACATAAGAGTAATAAGAACAGACATAATCCCCTTAGTAGCCAGGACCAACAGGACAGTGTTGGGAAGTGAAGCCATCAAGTCTGCACCCTTCCTAGACCCAAAATAGATACCATGGCACTGCTTTTCAAGGCATATAGGGGAAGCACAATAGACTTGCAAGATGGAGCCATGCCCAAGAACAAGGACTGTCTTCCCATTGGAGAGTGGGAGCAGACACTGTCCCCATAGTTTTGCATTTTCTAGAATACTTCATAGGTCAGTGGTGCCTCATTATTAGGAACTAACTGGCTAATCTCCAGTAATAACGATACAACTTTGTAGTGGGCTTTAGCAGAGTGGAGGTGACAGAATCAAGCTGGGGGTCTACTGCAAGGCAAACTACTGCCTGTCCTAGCTCCTACCTCTCAGCTCTCCCTTGAGGTTCTTAACTAAGTGTCCTGAAGATCAGTGGTCTCAAGTTGCAACAAGGTTGGACATTAGGAATAATTTTCTCACTAGGAACATTGGAACGGGTTGCCCAGAGATGAGGTGGAATCTCCATCCTTGGAGGTTTTTAAGACCCAGCTTGACAAAGCCCTGCTGGGGTGTTCTAGTTGGGGATGGTCCTGCTTTGAGCAGGGGGTTGGATCAGATGACCTCCTGAAGCCCCTTCCAACCCTAATTTTCTATGATTCTATGAATATGCATGAAGTAACAGCTGTAAACTATGCACAGGGTCTATTTTGAGGTGATAGGCAGAAGGATTATTTGACATCTGAATAAGCTGCCAAGGGACAGGAGTGGTGGGTTTTTTGTTGATTTTTGTTTTCTTTTTTTGAGGATGGGGGTTCAGAGTCTTTTTGTATTATAAGGTGATAAACCACAGAGCACAAGATTTGAAGATGTAGAAGAAAGAGAGAATGAAAGTGGGAGGCAAGGGAAGTAGGGTACAGAAAAACTAAGGAATGTGAAAGGATTAAGACAGGAGAGCAATGAGAACTGTGTTAAATTGCACAAGGGTTGAATTTACCTATTTGTCTTCCTAACTGGAAATAAGTTTATCTATGTGTCACAGGCTAGGTTGTAAATCAGGTCAAGTACAAAATTACATTTCAGTTCAAAGGTTTTTATGGAATGGCACAGCCTGGAGCCTTCATTGTCCTTCTTGGAGCTAAAACTAAACAAGTTGTTATTGGTTTTATTTACTCATTCATTATTGTTTGTTGCACTTGATATCTGTGATCTCAGGATGATTTATTTAGCTGAGTGATCAACTGCAAAATTCAAGGCTTGTTCCCTACATTGCTACTAATGAAATTCAAGCATTAAACTGAATACACAACCCAGAGAAATTACAAGTGTCAATCACATTTGCTTTTGGCCCTTGGCATATGATAACATCTCAAAGGTCCCAGTCATGGGGTTTTCTTTTTTGTCAGAGGACAATATTTTCTGTGCCAAGAAAGACAGTCTAGGGAACAACAAGCTCTTCCTGCCCACATATAGATGGTCACATCTTTATAATCTTGTTGATTTGTTTACCAATTTCTAAGGTTCATAAAAAAATTTTAGCTCTTAAAAATTATTGACTATATGTAGTTTTCCTTCAAGGAATTTGGCACTGTTTTATGCAAAAGAGATTTTAAATTGTTAGCATGTGGCATTTGAGACAGTGAAGGGATCAATTTTTCCACAAAAATAACCATGATTATTTTTGTTTCAAAGACAATAGTCAGTAAGATTTATATAAGATGCAATCTTTTTTTAAAGTAATAAATGTGACCTTTAAAAATATTTTTACAGTCACTACAGCTATATCCATAGTGGGTAGGCATTTGGTATATGATTTTATTGACAGTAAATGGAATTGTGCTGCTAAGCTGTTTATGCAGTTGTATAGAAGTGTGCCACAGATACTGGTAAGGGGATCTAGAGTTTATTTAAAGCAGCTAATTTTTCTTTTGAAAATTATAGGAATTTTTCGAAAAGAAAAAACTTAGATCAAAGATGAAGCTGCTGGGAGTGTCCTCATCCCCTAAAAGTTCAACAGTCAGTTTAGATCTTCTCAATCTGTATGTTGTTAATCAGATAGCAAGCAAGAAGGATAATACTGGTGAGTTTAATGTAGTAATAGTCAGGTTTTACAACTGAAAGCCATATACTGTAACCTCGAACTGCTACTGTAAGATTATTAACTGATTATGTCAAGAATTGCATCTACCTTTAGGTAAACATAATAACTAAAAGTGAAAACAATATCCTCACAGAAAACCAGGACAGAAGAGGAACCAAATCATCTTGGCTAGCACCATACATTCACTTTCAAAATCATGCAGAACATATGCACTCATTTCATTTTGCATCCTTTATTTCCCTTATGCCCTTTTTTCAACTACTCCATTCAAATTCTATTTCTAGTGTCATAGAGTTGTTGGTTGTGGCTGTGTTGGTCTAAGGACATAGGCAGACAAGGCTCTTGAGGTAAATGTGATATCTTTTATTAGACCAACTAAATAGTTGGAAAAATTATTCTTTGCAAGCTTTGGGGTACAAACACCCTTCTTCAGACACAGGGAGAGTTTGTTGTTTCTTTGCATTCTCTCCTGGGTAGAAACACAAAGAACACAAAAAAATCCCACCCAAAAAACTCTCCCTGTGCCTGAAAAGGGTGTTTGTACCCAAGAGCTTGCAAAGAACATTTTTTCCAACTATTTTGTTGATCTGCTAAAAGATGTCACATTTACCTAAAGAACCTTGTCTGCATATTCCTAGTGTCATGCCTTCTTTCATGGTACCCACAACACTTGGAATAGCCTCTTCCTCCTGCTGCACTGAGTGCCTTTCTCCACATCCTTTCTCAGAATCTTACTTTGGTCTCCTGAATAACAAACATCTCCACATTTCCTGAAAACCTCCTGTTGTTCTGTGTAACATTATCTGAGTCAGATGATAGGGATCTTTCCATTTTATGCTCAAAAAAGTGAGGGTGGAAACAGGCTCCTCTGTTTTTTCATGGGTAGTGAGAACAAACTGAATGAGAAGTATAACAGAGCCTTGCAATGCCTGGAATTTGATGGATACAAAGGAACATACAGATAGAATAATACATTTAAAATAGGATTAACAATAAGCAGTTCAGACAGAGGAAATGGCAAGCAAAGCAAAAATATACTTATATTGGTTAGGTGGCCTGTATTGGTTAGGAAGAATGAACAATGGGTTATGCCTTGTTAAAATAAACTAGAAAGCTTAAATCTTGCTTTGATTCAGATACCAATATTCTGAACATTTTTATTACAGAAAGCATAAGAAAACCAGTCCATGTTGATATGACAAGGGGTATAAAAATACCAGTGAAAAGATATAATATGGAACTTCCTGTGTCACCGCAACGTGCATCATATAAAACAAATCTAGATGACATCCAAAACAGGTACCTGTTTAATTATAGGCACTAGCTAACCCTTAATGAAGATGTGCACAAAGACAAAAATTCCATGATGCTATTTCGTTTTTATCATTTGTAAATTTGAAACATGACATTTCAAGGTACTAGAAAGTATTACAAAGGTTAGAAAAAGGCAATTAAGACAAGAAACACCCCCCAGCAATTTCCATGCTCCTACTCAGGAAACCTACCCAGATCTAGCGATACCTGAAAAAAAAAACTACCTTATTTGACCTTTTATTGTGTTTTTCCCTTCTCAGAAGCCTAGTTAAGTAGATAGGCATTATAGCCTGCAAAAGTAATCAAACCTGGCTTATTTCAAACCACAGAAAAATGACTTGGGGCCCGAAACTGAGGACCTCTCATACAGAACATCCTGCCAGCAGCTACCCTTTCCTTAAACTGAGGGGTCTTCAGATTAAATATCTGCGAATTGCTAGCATGGCAGTTTGCCATAGAGAACAAATAGTCTCTCAAATAAATCAAACCCGAAATTTCACTCTCAACCAATAAATGGCTTTTAGAGATGACAGAGAACTTGTATACTGTGCTCTTGGCAAGAACTATCACTCACCAAGTAGGCTGCTTGATTGTGCAGCAGCTCCATTTCTTAGACTGATATGTCTGTATGTAGAACTATAGCAGTAGTCTAATATTGAGATAACAAAGGCTCCCACTGCTGCAAGATGGTTCTAATCTTCAAAATGAACCAAGGTGGGAAAAATTATTCCTGAACATTACCAGTAGCAGCTGGGAATCAAACAACAATCCAGCCTGAAACTCTAGTAACATATGATTTCAGACCATAGCTACAGACTAGGAACAGTATGCTGGTAAACAGTCTCACTGAAAATGTTTTATGAGCCAAAGTAGTCAAATATACCACCATGAACTGCTAGTACAATGTTGTTAAAAATGGCTTAATATGGTCCTTGGGCATATAAAGAGTGATATTATAGTTGTGATGGTTCAGAAATTATGAGGCAAGGATTTTTTAGAGTAATATCATTTATTGGGCCAACTATGTAGTTGGGATTGAGTTAATCAAGTTTTCAAATACAAGGCATTCTTCTTCAGGTTAGAGGTGATTTTTAATTTCTGCATACAGCACAAGTGCAATTAACACTGTAATACAGCAACCAGTTCTGGAGTCAATATTTTTAAAAGGGATATTGAAAAAATGGAAAAAGGCAAGAAGCCACTAAACTAATTTAGTTTTGGATAAAATGTTTTACATTGAGATACTTGGGGAAATCAATCTGTTTGGTTTATCCAAAAGAAGGCCAGGAGGTGACTTGATTATTAGTAGATAAATGTTTTCTACCTAGACTAAGAACTGGTACAAAAGGGTTCTTTAATGTATTGGAGGTAGGCATAATGAGAATGAATAGGTGCAAGCTGATAAATTAGAAATAAGGTTCTAATATTTAATGGTACCCTTCAGAACAAATTACCAAATGGACTGGCGGATTTTTAAAGCCTTCAAAGTAAGTCTGGAACCCTTTCTGGAGGGTGTACTTTAGCAAACATAAATTATTAAGTAAATAGTTGAAATTCTATGGCCTATGGTTAGGAACCTATCTAAGTCATGGTGAGACAATGGTTTTTCATGGCCCACTTACTGAGCAGATTTCACAGGCATTTTGTGGCAGTCCCACCCCTTGCCAGTGATTGGCGGAGGGCACCTTCACTCAGTCTATGTCACTACTGCCCCTGCCCTGAGACTGAGTAAAGGTGCCCTCTGCCAATCAGTGGCAAGGGCACTATATCTTTCCCTGCCCCAGTGGGAAAGTCTACAGGGGGAGAGGAAAGGGCCAACTTACCGTCCTGCTAGCTGACACCAACCCAGACATAGTAGGGATCACTGAAACATGGTGGGACCCAACGCATGACTGGGTGGTGAATATCAAGGGCTACAGGCTGTACAGGAGGGATAGGACAGGGAAGAAAGGTGTGGGCGTGGCATTCTACATTAAGGAGGAATACACATCCTCATCAATTAACAAAGAATCAGAGGAAGGGCACTTTGAAGTGCTCTGGGTTAGAATACAAGGCAGTTGAGGGGAGAGAGACTTGATGGTAGGGGTCTACTACAGACCACCCAACCCAGGAGAAGAGCTAGACCAGGAATTCTTAAGTCAGCTCACAGAGGTAGTTAGGTTAAAGGATGTGGTCATCATGGGTGACCTGAACTTTCCAGACTCCTGCTGGGAAGAGCAGTCACCCAGGTCTGACCGCTTACGTAGGTTCCTAGCCAGAATGCAGGACCGCCGTCTAACCCAGGAGGTGCACAGCCCCACCAGGGGAGATGCCTTGTTGGACCTGGTGCTGGCCATGGGTGACGACCTGGTGAGGGGGCTGCAGGTGCTCGACCACCTGGGCAACAGTGATCATCACCTGCTGGAATTCACCATCCAGTGCAAAGTGGCAAAGGCCTACAGCAAGGCAGCAGCCCTAGATTTCAGGATGGTGGACTTCAATGAGCTAAGGAAAATAGTTGGGGAAGCACTGAGGTCCCAGAGGGGAGGGGAGCCAGGTGTCCAAGGAGAGTGGTCGCTCCTTAAGAAGACGATCCTCCAAACCCAAAGGGAGGTAATCCCAACATGGATCAAAGGGGGCAGGAGGGCGCAAAAGCCCCCATGGCTCACCAAAAGCATCTGGGAATGTCTCCTAGCCAAAAGGGAGGTGCACACCCAATGGAAGGGAGGGGCCATCACCAGGGAGGACTATACCTCGGTTGCTCAGGGCTCTAGGGGGGCAGTCAGGAAAGCCAAGGCAGAGATGGAACTGGGACTAGCTTCCCAGATTAAGGACAGTAAGAAGTCCTTCTTTAAATACATAGGGGGTAAAAAGAAAGTTCCGGGTAATGTGGGGCCCCTGCAGGACACGTTAGGAAATTTGGTCATCACACCAGACAACAAAGCCAACATATTTAACGATTTCTTTGCCTCCGTTTTCCTAAACAGGGACCTGAACAGTCACCCCTCCACTGGGTCCCCCTTAGACTCCAGGGGAGGTGCACCTAGGCCAAGGGTTAGTGAGGAACTAGTTAGGGAACTGCTGGATGGACTGGATGTATTCAAATCATCTGGTCTGGACGATCTTCACCCTAGAGTTCCGAGGGAATTGGCTAAGGTCATTGCGGGACCCCTGGCACAGCTTTACGAGCACTCGTGGTGCTCTGGTGTGGTGCCAGAGGACTGGAAGAGGGCCAATGTGGTTCCCATCTTCAAAAAGGGGAGGAAGGAAGACCCCGGGAAACTATAGGCCAGTTAGTCTTACCTCAATCCTGGGCAAGCTTTTTGAGAAAATGGTTCCGGCGCATATCCACGAGGGGCCAGCAGGGGAGATTAAGCTTAGGGGCAATCAGCACGGGTTCATTAGCAGCAGGTCCTGTCAGACCAACCTGGTGGCCTTCTATGACCAGATCACCAAATCCTTAGATGCAGGGGTAGCAGTGGACATAGTCTTCCTGGACTTTTGGAAGGCCTTCAGCAGTGTCTCTCACCCTGTTCTCATTAAGAAACTGGGGGACTGTGGTGTCGACACCCACACAGTCAAATGGGTCACCAACTGGCTGGAGGGCCGCACCCAGAGAGTGGTGGTGGATGGGGCATTTTCGACTTGGAGGGATTTGAGCAGTGGGGTTCCCCAGGGCTCGGTCCTCGGGCCCGCACTGTTCAACATCTTCATCAGTGACTTGGACGAGGGGGTAAAAAGCACCCTGTTCAAATTTGCTGATGACACTAAGATGTGGGGGGATGTGGGCATACTAGAATGGAGGAATAGGCTGCAATCAGACCTAGACAGGTTACAAGGGTGGGTGGATGTGAATAGGATGGGACTCAACACCAACAAGTGCAAGGTGATGCACCTGGGGAGGAACAACTGGCACCATACCTACAGGCTGGTGAACTCCTTTCTCAATGCAGAGGCAGAAAAGGATCTTGGAGTCATTATTGACTCCAAGATGAACATGGGCCGGCAGTGTGGGGATGCAGTCAGGAAGGTCAACCGCACCTTGTCATGCATCCACAGATGCATCTCCAGCAGGTCCAAGGAGGTGATCCTCCCCCTCTATGCGACACTGGTCAGGCTGCAGCTGGAGTATTGCATCCAGTTCTGGGTGCCGCACTTCAAGAGGGATGTGGACAACATGGAGAGGGTCCAGAGGAGGGCCACTCGCATGATCAGGGGGCAGCAGGGCAGACCCTACGAGGAGAGACTACGGGACCTGAACCTGTTCAGCCTCCACAAGAGAAGGCCGTGGGGGGATCTAGTTGCCTGTTATAAACTAGTCAGAGGGGACCAGTTGGCATTGGGGGAGTCCCTGTTCTCCCGAGCACTACCAGGAGTGACCAGGAATAATGGTCACAAGCTGGCAGAGGGTAGGTTTAGGCTAGATATCAGGAGGCGCTACTTCACGGTCCGGGCGGCTAGGTTCTGGAACCAACTTCCAAGAGAAGTGGTGCTGGCTTCTACCCAGGGGGTCTTTAAGAGGAGGCTAGATGAACACCTTGCTGGGGTCGTTTGACCCCAGTACTCTTTCCTGCTATGGCAGGGGGTTGGACTTGATGATCTGCTCAGGTCCGTTCCAGTACTAGAAACTGTGAAACTATGAAGGGAGGAAGGGAGTGGGGCTGAGCATGGGACTGGGTATAGGACTGAGCAGGGACTGGGGGGGAGCAGAGCCAAGCCAATATTGGGGCCAGGGCCCACTGTGCCCATGTGGCCACCCCTCCCCCCATGCCCGGGGTCATTCCCAGCTCTGGCAGCCCCTGCACCAATGAATCTGCTGCTAGGACTGTGCAAAGCTTCGGTACCTGAATCGATTTGGTGGAGATTTGGCCTGATTTAGTGGCTGAATCTCCAAATCCAAACTGAATCAGGAGACCCTTTAATCTCTCTGAATTGAATCAGAACCCTCTGAATCAGTTCAGAGAGATGCAGAAAGATTTGGACATAGACACAGCTTTAAATGTTTTTTTTTACGTACCTCAAGGTACCAAGTGGCTCATGAATGCTGAGCTGGTGGGGCGGATGGAGCATCCCACAGAAGCGTGGGGGGATCTCCAGCATGCTTGACAGCAGACCTGGACATGTATCTTCTTTTTGGGTCTGCTGAGAAGTGCACAGGGGGTCCCCCGTGCCTCCCTGGGTCAGTAACTGGTGCCTCCTGGGTCTAGAGGTGCACCTGGGGTCCCCTCATGGCTGATCACTAAGCCAGGGGGGAATGGGGGAGCCACCCTGTGCACTCCCAGGTTGACCTGGAAGTGGACTAGAAGTACTTTCAGTCCACTTCCGGGTTGGCCACTGAGCACACGAGGTGGGGGGGCCACACTCTTGTGGGATGGTCCATCCACCCTGGCGTCACAGCGTTCACGAGCCATGCCTGGTACCTTGAGGTATATAGAAAAAACATTTAAAGCTGTGTCTATGGCTGAATTGCTGATTCTCCGAATCAGCATTGAATCTTCAGATTTAGATTTGGCCAAATCAAATTAGGGACAGTGATTCGAATCAATGAATTGAATCACTGTGCCCAATTCAGGCCAAATCTGAATTTGAATCGAATATGGCCCATTTTGCATAACCCCTACCTACCCCCCACCCTGCAGCAGCCCCATCATTGTCCCTGGCTCTGCACTGCCTGGGGGAGGGCCAGAGCCAGGGGCCAGAGTGAGGCTGGCCTCAGCTGCACTACTGGGCTGGAGGGGACTGAGCCCCTGGGACCGCTATGCCCACCCCCACCCCGAGTCATGGCTGGGCGTGGGATGAAAATCGTGGCTTATCCGGGGGCATGTGGGGAAGTAGGGCAGCTCCTGCTGCTGCATGCATAGGAAGAGGCATGGGGGGGGCGCATGCCCCCGGATCTGCATGGGGTAGGGCTGGCTGCTGCAAGGTGGGGCTGGGGCCAGGGCTGCACTGGGTTCTTCCCAGCAGGGGGCGCTGGGCTGCACTGGGGTGGGTGGCAGTGGTGCTGAGATGGGGGTCTGCAAATTTTGGGGTGGCTGCACCCCCCCCCATAGTCCCCTTCCAGTTCTACCACCGCAGCCTCAGCCCCGGCAGGCAGCCCATCCTGCCTCATGCAGATCTGAGGCAGCAGACCTGGAAATGTGCTTCCCTATGCCTCCAAGGCTACACATAGCAGCAGGAGCCACACCCCCAAAATGAGCTGCTCACATCTCAGTCCTGTGCCCCACCAGCTGTGCAGCACCTGCCTCTCCCCTAGCCCCAGACCCACTCCCTCCCTGCAGCTGCTGGAAGTCTCTTGTGATGTATGACCAAGATATTTAAAATCTCACATATCTTTCTTATACTTTGTTACAAGGGTACAACAACAAGTATTAGATAATAGAAGAAAGCATCTCTCAGACAAGATAAAATACCAACCACAAGTAAGTTAAATTTATAACACATAGGTCAAGTGTAGATTATTAACTAAGAATTTCAAAATAATTTTTAAAAGAATTCCAAAATCTCTCAGGTTAAGTCTGTGGAGTCTTCCTCCTTAAAAATGTATCAAAACATCAAAATCATCTTTCATTTATTTTTTACGTTTATTATAATTATGCGTAATTTTCAGTGCTAGGGCTTGTCATTTTCTAGACATCTTCCAAATACTTAAGAGCAGCCTCTGCTCCAAGGTATTCATAGACTAAAGACAGATAGTACACAGAGGTTAGAAGAAAGATAACAGCCAATATCAGACAAACCATATAGTGTTTATGATGTCAACTTCATTCACTGTGAATAGCATGTGAAATGAATCTTTACAGAGACTTAAATATAGATAATGTATGAGCATGGGCCTAAGGATATCATACAACATGTTCAATGCCATAGCAATGAATTTTGCCACCTGGGGCAAAGCCCGCAGCGGCAGCCTGCCCTCACCCAGTGCACAAATCCATGGGGTACATGCCTCCCCATGCTTGCCCAGGAGTACATGCAGCAGTAGGAGCCACTCTTCCTGTGTACCCATGTCCCCCCCATGAACCGTTACTGTTGTGGCTCTGTCCCATGCACCTCCTCGGCTGGGCAGCACTTGTGGGCACCCCTTCGCTTCAGCGCGTGGGGTGGTCACCCTACTCACCCCCACCACTCCTTGCTACGGCACTGAATATGTTAGAGACCCCACTGAGAAACACACAGAGGTAAATGTGGGAAGTTGACAAATTGACAGACAAAGCTGGGAGCAGATTAGACAAATATTTTCCTGGGATGGTTTAGAAACAAGGATGATTCTGCTTTAAGCATGGAGTTGCATTAGATGATATTTGGAGATCCCTTCTAGCTATATTTTCTATGAATAGATGAACAAATTTTCGAGTTAAAAGGTGGGGAAAGGATTTACTGTGCATCAGCACAGTAACTGCTTTGCTCCGCTGCTCCTCTTCCATAGTAAGTGGAAGCTAAATATGAATAGCTTGCTCCTGCATGAAACACTGCAAGAATGCTAGCAGAATAAGAGAATATGAGAAGCTGCTATATCCCCAACCAAAATAGGTAACCAGCTTAACAGACACCCAACAAAAATGAAACATACTTTAGAAGTCCTATGAGGCTCCTTTCTACCCAGAGGCCTTTATTTACCTAGAAGCTCATTAAGGTGTAAGATTCTCCAGTTTAATGTCTACTTAAATCAGAAGAAGAGTGGACACACAAACTAGTCACTGTCAACAGCTGATGTGCGGGGTATGCCTCCATCTTTAACTCAGTTTGTCTGTCCATACAAAAAGAAGATACATATAGAAAAGTCAAGGCTATATATGATTTGCAAGCAAAGATGAAATAATACTTGCAAATAGATTTTAGAATTGTACTTATACGTCCTCAAATATTTTTCTCCCAGAACACTGGCCAAAATCTGCTTTCATTGATGTATGTTTAACCTGATGAGATTGGATAAACATAACCGAGAGAAGACTTTGTCCCTTAAAAATCCACTATAAGCATTTCCTAAAGACTACTAAATTGATAATGGATTAATGTAATCAATTCCAGACCACACCGTGCAGCTTTGAATGCATTTCTAAAAAGCTGTGGCACCACAGGGGAAATTAGCTTCCTCTGTCAAGTCTCAACTTTTAATGGATTCTATTGTATTGGGTTTATAGACTAATTGTATTGCCTCATTTTTATTTTTGCTATTTTACATTCTTAGGAAAAAGATAATTTTAAAATCAACCTATTATTTTTTCCTGTAACTGTTTAAAAATCTTTTTTTTTTCATATGAGGTTAGGATTTATCCTTAAAATGTAGTAAATTATTCAGCAGGAAGTAAGACTTGTGCAGTTGGCAGATATGAGGTTGAAAAATGTTTCTATGTTGTCAGTGCACGTTAAGAACTGTCTAAGCCTTCTCTTGAAGAACAGAGAACTCAGCATGAGTAATAGTTAAAGTATCTGTGTCATAGAGCAGTCTGCCATCATTTGTCATTATATTTGGATTCTTCTTAATATAGATTCATATTCAAGATAGCTTACACTTAATTCTATCCTATTAACAATAGCACTTGAAATACATGCTTAACTTTATATATGCTTAAGGCCCACTGGAGCCAATGAAACTTAAGAAGAAGCATTAGCACTATCCTGAAAATGGATGCTTTCCTGAAACAGGACCATCAAGAAAAATACTCTGTACTAGAGGTTCACTGATACGTCGGTCTATGTCGTATCAAGACTGATAAAAGGAAAATTGATGTTATCGGCAATCAGCTTTTTTTGGCTGTTGCGGTTGATAGTGCTGCTGATAAATGCCATATGCATGCATGCAGCTGCAGCAATCATGCAGCCAGCCCAGCAGCTTGGACAGCAATGTCCACCTGGTAAGTCTGTTGGGGTGAAGGGGTGGAGAGGGAAGGGGCATGGGGGGGGCAGATCAAGGACCCCACGGTGAGGGAGGGAGTGGGGCTGGGGCAGGGGCAGGAGCAGGCACTTGCCAGCCGAGGCAGGGTGCAGGATGGAGCTGCGAGTGGCTCATCCTGGGGGGGTGGCTCCCCCCACTGTATGCACACTCAGGGGACGCATATGGGGCATGTGCCCCCTGGATCTGTGCATGTGGTGACGGCGGGCTGCCGGTGCAGGCTGTGGGTGGGGGTGGCACCAGGCTCTTCCTGGTGGGGGGCTGCATTCGGAGTGGGCAGTAGTGGCACTGGGAATGGGGCTATGGGGTAGGTTCCCAAATAACCCCCCTCTCAGCACTGCCACCACCCACACTGAGCACAGCCCTGGCCCAGCCCATCCTTCCCCACTGGGAAGATCCTGGTGCAACCGTGACCCCAGCCTGCCCTTGCCCCACATGCAGATCTGGGGGCACACACCCCCTATGCCTGCCCCTGGGGTGCATGCAGTGGTAGGAGCTGCCCCCTGCTCCCTCCCCATGCCCCCTGGAAAAGCCACTCGCAGCTCCATCTCACACTGTCTGCCCCAGCCCTAGCTCCCTTCTACCCTTACTGTGGGGGACTCAATCTGCACCCCCATGCCGCATCCTTCCCACTGCCCCTTCCCCCACGACAGACTTACCAGCTGGATGCTGCTCTCCAAGCTGCTGGGCTTCATATTGGCAATCGGATACCATAGATTTCATAGACATTAGGGCTGGAAGGGACCTTGGAAGATCATCGAGTCCAGCCCCCCACCCAAAGGACAGGAAGTCAGCTGGGGTCATAGGATTCCAGCAAGATAAGCATTCAATTTTCTCTTGAAGGTATTCAATGTAGGTGCTTGAACCACCTCTGATGGCAGGCTATTTCAGATCTTGGGGGATTGGACAGTAAATAAATTTTTCCTTATGTCCAGCCTGAAATGGTCTCACAGCAGTTTATAACTGTTCGGCCTCATCATCCGTTGCAGTGCTCTGATGAACAAACCACCAGATCCTGGTGATCACCCCTGATAAACTTTTAGGTGGCCATCAGATCACCCCTGAGCCTGCGCTTTTCCAGGCTAAAGAGCCCCATGGCTCTTAGCCTGTCATCGTAAGGTCTGTTTTTCTGACCTCTGATCATGCACGTGGTTCTTCTCTGGACTCTCTCAAGCTTCTCCACACCCTTTTTGAATTGTAGGGCCCAAAACTGGAAGCAGTACTCCAGCTGTGGCCTTACCAAGGCTGAGTACAAGGGGAGAATGATGTCCCAGGATTTGCTTCAAAAGCATCTATGGATGCAAGCCAGCGTTTTGTTCACTTTATTAGCCGCAGCATCACATTGCAGGCTCATGTTCATCTTGTGGTCAATGATGACGCCCAAGTCTCCTTCTTCCATAGTGCTAACCAATGTAGCACTCCTGAGCCTATAAGGATGCTGCAGGTTTTTCCTCCCAAGGTGGAGAACCTTGCATTTTTCAGTGTTAAACACCATCAGGTTCTCATCCACCCATTTCCTGAGCCTGTCCAGGTCAGCCTGGATCACCCACCTGTCTTCTGGTGTGGATGCTTTGCCCCAAAGTTGGTGTCATCAGCAAACTTGACCAGTCCACTTCTGACTCCAGTGTTCACATCATTAATGAAGATGTTGAACAATATGGGTCCAAGGACAGAGCCTTAGGAGACCCCACTGGTCACAGGGCACCATGATGATTGACTTCCATCAATTACCAGCCTCTGGGTCTAACCACGGAGCCAATTTCCCAGCCAGCAGATCATGGTGGACCCAAGGCCACAATTGGCCAGTTTCACCAAGAGGTGATCATGGGATACCAGATCAAAGGCTTTTTTGAAGTCAAGATATATGACATCAATCTCTTCTCACTTGTCCAGGTGATAGGTCACCTGGTCATAGAAGGAAATGAGATTGGTCAAGCAAGACCTACCCGCAACAAACCCGTGCTGGCTATCCCTCAGGATGTTGGCATTGGCCAGTCCATTAAGGATGGCCTCTTTAATAAACTTTTCTAAGACCTTCCCCAGGATAGAAGTCAGGCTGATGGGCCTATAGTTAGCCGGATCCACTTTCCTCCCTTTCTTGAAGATAGGCACCACATTGGCCTTCTTCCAGTCTTTGGGCACTACACCAGAGCACCAGGAGTTTTCAAAGATCCATGCCAGAGGCTGGGCTATGATGCTCGCCAGCTCCTTGAGTACCCTGGATTGTAGATTGTCAGGGCCAGCTGACTTGAAGGTATCCAGCCTCTCAAGGTGTTCCTTCACAAGGTCAGCATTGATGGAGGGCAGGGGATCTCCCTCACCCAGACCTCCCTGTCCTGTAGTGGCCATGGGCATCCCATGGGACTGATGAAAGACTGACGCAAAGTACCCATTTAATAGGTTGGCTTTTTCCTGGGCGTCAGTTGTCAGTTGTCTCATCTGGTTTAGCAGGGGTTGCCCTTGCTTTTCCTCTGGCTCCCCACATATCTGAAAAAGGACTTTTTATTGTCCTTGATACTTGAAGCTAGTTGGAGTTCAGTTGCAGCCTTGGCTTTCCTGGTTTGCTCCCTGCAGGACCAGACCAGTGCAGAATATTCCTCCTTGGAGGTGAATCCCATCCTCCATCCTTTGTAGGCCTTTCTTTTTAGCCTCAGGAGGTCTGCTAGATCCCTGGAGAGCCAGGGGGCTGCTGTGCCCTCTTGCTGCCTTTCCTCCAAGATGGAATAGAATTAGCTTGTGCATTGAGGATCGCTCCCTTGAGGAGCAACCACTCTTCTTGAACTCCCCTCTCCCTGGGGTCATGGTCCCTTAGGGCCTCACTGACAAGCCTCCTGAGCTTGTCAAAGTCAGCTTTCCTGAAGTCAAGGACTTCCGTGTTGCTGACTGACTTGCCAGCTTTATGGCAGATGGTGAAGGTGATCAGCTTGTGGTCACTGTCACCCAGCTTCCCATCGATCACTAGGTTGCTGATTAGGTCATCCCCAGTAGCCAGTACCAGGTTGAGCAGCACTTTACCTCTCGTTGGCCCATAGACTTCTTGAGTCAGGTAGAGGTCATCCACACATGATAGGAAGCTTTGTGACTGCTTGGATTTTGCTGAGTGATCCTCCCACAAGATGTCTGGGTAATTGAAGTCACCCATGACAACCAAGGTCCTGGAGCATGTGGCCTCAGCCAGTTCCTGGGTGAATTCCTGGTCAAGCTCTTGACTTTGGGTGGGAGGTCTGTAGTAGACTCCCACTGTTGTGTCCCCTGTGCTGTGTTCCCCATGGATTTTAACCCAGAGGGTCTCCAGTCATCCACCCTGGTCTCCAACATCAGCTTGCAGGGATGCATAGCTTTCCTTAACATAGAGAGCTACACCCCCGCCCCTTTTATCTACTCAATCTCTCTGTACAAGGTATAGCCATCTATACCCATGGTCCAGTCATAGGCGGAGTCCCACCAGGTCTCTGTTATCCTTATGATGTCATAATTATTTGCATTAAGCAGGAGGATGAGCTTCCTCCTGCTTATTCCCCAAGCTCCTGGCATTTGTGTACAGGCAGGCAAGTGTCCCCTTGGGGGCTCTTGCCTTGCCCACAGATTGTACCAGGGCTGGGGCAGGGGTGGGCTCCCTTAAGTGCCTTGGTCTGCTGGCTTTGCAATGGTTGCTCAGCGGGCCAGCAGTGGCGGTAGTCCCCCCATCCCCTAGCGGGCTTAGTTTAAAGCCCAGTGGAGCAGGTCAGCCAGTCTGGCTGAGAAGAGCCTCCTCCCCAGCGGAGAGAGGTGGAGGCCATCTCTTCCCAGCAGCTCACTGCCTCTCTTGCCAAAGAGCGGGCTGTGGTCATGGAAGCCAAAGCCTTCCCGATGACACCAGCGCCGCAGTCTTTGGTTAACTACCTGGATCCTCCTCTCCCTCCTCAGCCATACCCTGAGACTGGGAGGATCAAAGAGAACACCACCTGTGCCCCCAGACCCTTTAGCCCCACTCCCAAATCCCTGTAGCACCTCATGACCCAGGTGGGAGTGCTCCAATCCATGTAACTGGTGCCTACATGAATAAGGAGCTTGGGATAGAGGTCTGTGGGCTGGAGGAGCTTAGGGATCTTCCCCGCAATGTCTTGGATGCGGGCCCCCGGGAAGCAGCAGACTTCCCGGCTAAGGGGTCAGGGCAACAGATTGCCCCCTGAGGATGGAGTCTCCCACAACAAACACTTTACATTTTGTCTTGGGGAGAGCGGGGGCGGTAGCTGCAGTTGAGCCTGTGTTGCCTGTGGGAGCTGGCAACTCAGCAGGCTCTACTAGAGCTGCAAGAGGTGTGTACCTGTTTCTAAGCTCTGGCAGGGCAGGGGCCTTCGTGCGGTGGGCCTTAGGGCCCTTGACCGCCTTGGTCCATCCCCCTGACTGGACAGAGTGGGAGGCCCCAAAATCCTCCCTTGTCCTGGAGGGAGACCGTGTTCTGCTGTCCGGCTCCCAAGGGAAAAAGGTCCTGGCAGTAGGAGTCTATCTGCTGCTCACAGTCCCTGATGGCACTCAGTCCCTGGACTGTGGCCTGGAGCTCCTCCAACTGGCGCACCAGAGACCCCAAAAGGGAGCAGACCCCACAAGAGGGAGTGGCCATACTCCTGGGCCCCAGAGCCTGAAAAAGGGACAGGCAGCCTCCGCAGCTGAGAGCCCGGGTCTCCATCTGCATGGAGCTTAGAACCATGGGCTCTGTCTGGGTGGCTGTGTCTGACACGCTGGGGGGGGGCGCAGACCCCGAGGGGACCCTTGGGGTGCGGCGAGTGCCCATCCATGGCATGCCACTGGTAGGCGGGCTGGGCCTGAGTCTGTCTACCCTAGGGGGCTCACAGGCAGGGCGTCAGGCCTTCCTGCACACCTTCCTGTATGAACTCCATGCTAATACATGCGCCGGCAGACAAGCACACCTGTTTGCACAGCCTGTTTTAACCCCCTCCCACCATGGGCCCCACTTACCTCCAGCTGTGCTGGGGGTTTGGTGGGGGGGCTCCGTAACTGTTGGAGGGTTGCTGGGCGGCTTCGGCAAAGTGGGGGCGCAGTGGGTTTTCACCTGTGTGTCTCTTCCCCTCCTGGAGCTCAGTTGTTACACATTTTCAAGCACTAGACATCTAGGTGGTTCTTTTTATAGCCAAATTAACATTTTTATTGCATATTTACTTTGCATGTGTGGCCAGTCTAAATTTATTTCACAATGAACCAGTTAATTGCATAATATATGTATAATGTGGCAGGGGCCTTAAATAGCAGACATTGCCACACTGTGCCCCTTAGATTGTGAAAAGGCCACCAGATCTGTGGAGTTTCACACCCTGTGACACTTCCCCTGATCTGCCTCCAATTTTCCATTGTGCGCTGAAGTGCGCCTTCGCGGAATCCTACTTTCATAATGTACAGAAGCCTCACAACACCAATGTGAAATATCTTCTATTTTCTTAATTCAAACCCCAGTTCAGTGAAGTACTTGTGTACATACATGAAGTTAAGCATACACCTAAGTCTACCTTCATTTAAGATAGAATTAATGCATATGCTAAAAGTGAATATAAGTGCTCAGGTAAAATATGGTAGAATTTTACCCCTAGAGAAAATAAGTAGAATATTTTCTCTAGGGGTGTGTGTGTAATGAGATATGTAAACACAGAATATAAAAGCACAGAACTGTCCTTGTCTTTTTATAAAACATAGGATTAACCACAACAGTTTAGATAAATAATATGCATCTTTTACTGTACTTTACAATAGTTATCTCAAGCTATGGAATCAACTTGCATAGACTGGAGTACAGAACCTCAGTACAATGGAGCAGCAGCAGCAGCAACAGCAGATTATAGCTCCTGTCCACAGTCCTCTTCTGTTCCTTGGTCTTCTAAATGTAAACAGTTTCCAGAACAAAATTTCAGCACAAATCTAGTAAGCAATACTTGGGGATTGGCTTATGAAGAGACACAGAACAAACAGGTTTGATAAAGATATTTATGTTTCAGAAGAATTATGTTAAAAGTGTATTTCTTTTAGAGAAGGTCTAGTGAAATTATGATTATTAATATGAATAAGCTTCTTCTTTGTCGGAGTCTTTTATTAATGAATACAAAACAATAACATTTCGTTGGTGTCTTTTGAGGCTGGACTAGCACTACCTTTACTCTTAATTACCAGTTGCTGCCCTGAATTAAAGATAATTAAAATACATTAAATATTTTCCTAATATCGCTTCCCCTCATAAGCAATTGCTGTAACTGGGTGATTACAGATTATATGGGAGGTGATCAGTACAACTATATCTGTGATCATAAAACATCCTCTTAAATTAGGGGTTCTTAATTTTTTGGCCCCATAACCCACCTTAATAACTATGAAGTAATCTACACAGCCTGTAGAACTAGTAGTCCAGCCCAAAACAAGAAACAGCAGTGTACCCACCTTAGCGGACCACAATGCCGGTGCAAGACAGTGCTATGCAGAGTTGCTGAGCTAGCCCTGCATGCCGTGCCTCCTGAATGGGAAGCGGCACAGATGTATTAGCACAGTGCTGTGCCCAGACTAATTAATTCTGACTCTCAGAAGAGCTAATCTTTGTGTCTGCAGCACCTCACTAAGCCATCTATATTATTTCCCATTTCAGAAGTAATGAGCGTGGAGCAGCATGGTGTCATAACATGGTGGATCATGTACCAAGGCGTAGGTGGTCAAGCCATTAGCAGAAGTCTGAGGAGTAGCTAGGATCAGAGCCCAAGTCAGCACAGAAATGCTAGAAGAGCAAGGTCAGGGAGCAAGTTGGATCAGATACCATGAGAACTAAGCTCCAACAATCCAAGACATGAGGGAGACAGAAGCTGAAGTCTCAGTGGGGTTGGCAGTGAGTGATCAGATCTTGAGTCAGAGTGCAAAGGAAAGGACAGCAGGAGCCTTGTTACTTGGACAACTTCCCCAAGAAACAGGAAGTCTGACCCAATCTGGAGCCAGAGGTAGAAGGCCTTTCCCCATCAGGGCCCGTTCCTTTCGGCTTTGTCTTCCTTGGTGGACTGATGGAGGGGTGAGCTGGTGCTTGGTCCCTGAGCCCCTGGGTTGTGGTTCTGGGACTAGATCCTGACATAATGCTGATTAATGCTGTAACAACATTTGGAGGAAGTAGCCAGTTCCCATAAGCTCTCTCTATATCAAGCATTGCATCTCACCTGTTGGTACCTCAGGAGCATAAGGATTGCCCTACTGGGTAAAACCAAATGTCCATCAAGTATCCAGTCCCTGATAGTGGCAAGTAACAGATGCTATAAAACAGATAAGAAACAGGGTATAAAGAATATAAGAAACAGGTATAGTGTAACCCATCCCCTTTCATAGACAGGGAGAAGGTTACATCCTGGGTGGACCTGTCCTTCAGAAACGTATCAAAACCTTTTTTGAACTCTTTTATTCTTCTGGTTTCCACAACAACCTGTATTAATTATGCACTGAATAAAAATACTTCCCTATTTTTATTCTAAATTTTCCTCCTCCTGGTCATTTCATCAGGTGCTCCCTATTATGAGAGATCATAAAAAACAGTTCCCTATTTTACACACCATTCACAAACAACATACTGCCCTATGATAGAGAACCACTCCTCCAAATAATCCCTCTCCATTACATTGTGCTCAGTTTGTGGGAAGGCTGAGAACTTGTGATTAAGAGGATACCTTTGAACTCAAGGTAATATTTTCCTATGTCATTTTAAGACATTTATTGACAGGTGGCCTTCTCTAGGTTATCTGACTTTTTTACTTTATTTTTTGATAATTTTAGGTTTTAAGAAATGTGAAGAAGTAGTAACAATTATAAAGGGGGCTTTAATTTTTTTTGAAAAATTGATAATTCTCCATGAAATTAAAAAGATTAATATGTGTTTCATTTGCTTATGTATTTAGTTGATTTGTATGCTGCCCTTCCCAAATTTTGGTGACAAAATGATCAATGCTAGTTCCAGAAGTGTTTTATGTGGCTCCTTTGTTAATCTGGTAGCAGTGGGTCCTAGATAGACTGGCTGGCTGACAACCAGTACTGACATTATGAGCTGCATTAAAGTCAATCAGGCTGCTTACATGAATAATGCAGGGAGGATTTGGTCCTTTATGAGTGGTACTAGAGATTTCAATGAATGTTTTACTCCATCATGAATTAATTAAAATAAATAGAATTATTCAATTCTTTCCCACTGTGCAGCATAATTATACCACATTGTGTGTGTAGATTTTTTAATTATTCTATTCTCATCGAATTTTAATGCAAAATATATAAACAAATGTAAGTGATTAATATATCTATATTGCATTAAGCAATTGCTATTTTAAGCATTACAAATAATTAAACAATTATATATGTTTATTATTTGGCAGTTTCTACCATTTTCTCAGCCTGGAAATATTACTTGTCAAGACCCTTGGATTTCAAATTCCAAAAACAGCCAATGCATTTTCAATGAGTCAGATACAACAGTACCAGGAGCATTGTTTAGTCATTTGCATAGGTAGGCAGAGCTTTTTTCAATTAAAAAAAAAGAGAATTGACAGTGACATTTAAGTAAAATAAAAATAATAAATACTACGGAACAGATCATCATAGAGAAGTAGGGCTGGAAGGGACCTCCATAGGTCATCTAATTCAACACCCTGCCTAAGGCAGGATCATCTATATCCAAACCATTGTATATAAATCCAAAATCTAACTTCTTAGTAAAAGTGTTTTGTTGCTACTGGTGCACTTAGCCTGCTGGGTCTGGAAATAAGGGAAACAAGTCTCATGCATAGAAACTAGTAGTACTACTGCATGATAGCTGGGCTGATCTGCTAACCCTCACGTTATGAACAAACTTTTCCCTGTTTCTCGCTTTTCCCTGTACTCCCACCAGAACCATCCCTAGGGGTGTGCGGGACCCAGGGCATATCAGCCTGCGCAGGGCTGATATTAATCACCTTCTTGTGCTCATCCTTGAATTATCTCCTCATCCTCACCTTCAAAGCCCTTTATTATATTAACTCACCTACATCTCTCTTTTCATTTCTCAGTGCTTCCATTATTCCAGTGCTCTTCCCTTTTCCTCTTCTGTCTCTGATCCTCTTTTGTCTTTTTGTCCTGCTCTTAGCTTGCACCTGATCATGAATTGCTAGCTTCTTTTTGGCTAAAAACATTTCTTTAACTCCTTCTTCCCTTATCCTTATGCAAATAACTCCTACAACTTTCTTTACTTGAACTCTTGTTCCAGAATGTATCTTGTTTTAGATTGCCAGTCTGCTGGGTAGAGAACGTGTCTTTTTAAAGTACAATACAAAAGTATGACATTATAGTTTTTAATATTAAGAATGTAATATAATCCATTTTAATACATATTTAGAGTATTGTACTGGACTTCCATTTATCTGCAAGCTGTGATCACGCAGCTGCTTATTAAATAGCAACCCTAAAACTTGCATGTAATATAAAAATGGCACATGGCTTTGACCGCAATAGTCATGTGCAGCCTCATCTAGCAGTTCTTTTTACCTAGTATTTTAAAAGTCCATTTGATGAAGCAGTAAAGCTCTCAGGGTAACTATACAGAGCACAACCACAAGCCATTTCAGACACAGTGCAGTTTCTCTGAACTGTGCAAAAGTGAAGGGGGAAACAATTCACTGCTCAGAAAAAAAGGAAGTTGACAACATGAGAAGCAGCTAAAAAAAGATGGCTAGAGTAACAAAGAGAGATGGGGAAGTATAGAAATAAAGATCCTGCATTGTACCTCCAGTATTGTAGTGCTCCATTATCCCTGTAACATTCCTTATAGGGAATGTGTGCATCCTTGAGTTTCTGGGGGAAAAGTTTATTTCCTCTTGTGCATTTACTGTTTTAAAACCTAAAACAGTCTTTTGCTGCTGTTTACATGAGGAAAGGGAATCAGTTTCTCCCAGAATCTCTATCAAATTTATTGAGTTTCCTGACCCTTTTCCTTCAAAACCCTTTTACATGCCTTTACACTTCTTTCCCCACAATGGTACCTACTCAATAAGAGGGCTGATTAATCTTATAGTAGGCAAAAACCTTTTTTCTCCCTGACAATTCCCCACCCCACCACAGATCTTCAGAAACAGATCATTTTTTTGCTCAGTTATCCCCAGAAGTAAACTAGCAAGAGGGGATCAGACCTGATACATTCCTCTGCAAGATGAATATTTTATTAAAATTCAAGAAAGTAAATGCAGTAGATGTGAATGAAAATGTTTATGCAATCTTGATTATCACATGTGATTTGTCCTCTCAAATATTTTAGCATGAAATTTCTATGCTAATTTCACTCATTGTTAGTAGCATAGAAAGTTACTGGGTTTATTGTTACTGTTAAAGTTACTGTTATTTTAACTGGGAGTTGAAATTCCCCCCTCTGCAGGAAATTAGATGGTACCGAGTTCTGTAGAGGAGTTCTTCATGGAGGGTTGAACTGCAGTCTACAAATGCAAACTATCCTTTTTTAAGAACTGAAGAAGTTTGTCTTGCAGTTGTTCCTTGCGTGGGACCACCTGAGCTCAGCTGAGTGGAGCAGCAGTGACATACTGTGGCTGATTTGGTTATTCCCTTCTCTGTATGCAAAAAGATAGCTCATACATCCTATTATGTTTGGACAGGGCAAAAAATAGAATTTGTATTCTTTTTTAAGCAGCAAGTCTAAATTCTGTGTTCTTATTTTGCCATAAAAGAACAAATACAATTCAGGATTTTTTTCAATTAAAACGACATACTTTTTAGGTAGAAGTAAGTTTGAGGACCACTTAGTAAAGGAATTTTGAGATTCTTACATATGAAATTTAAAATTAATAATTTGATGTGTGAGCATTTATTGTTGTGTGTATTTCTGCACTGATTGCCTTTTTTCTTCTTCATAAAGTCCAGGATATATGAACTCAGCTGGTAAATCTCCAGCTGTAATTACCGGTAATGATTCTATAAGCAGCAACAGAATAAAAGAATCATTGTTTGATATTGTGGAAGAAACAGCAATACCAAATACCAACCAAGATGAAAGAAGTCATTCCATTCTAGCATTGTTTGAAGATGAGAGCAAGCTGATTCATAATACTCCCTCCAAAAAGCATTGCAGTTCTTTTGTTAACCAAAGCAGTATGAGCCAATTATTTACAGATCATGATAATACAAATCAAACGTTTAACAGAGGTAGCCTTTATGACTTTAAAGAGGTTTATCACAAGACTGACTGTGCTGAAAGACGTACTGTAGGCAGATGCCTTAAGGGAATTTTCACAGTCCCAGAACAGAATTTCTTTCAAAGGAACAATAATTTGAAAACTAGCCGCAAACAAAAGGAAAGACCTAATAAAAGCTACATGAAAGAATACCTTGAGGGACAATATTACTTCACACTGTCTGAAATACAAGAAAATCCTGCAAAGTATGAAAGATTAGGTAAGTATCAAGAATGCCGGGGATTATCTAGCTTTACTCCTATCATGTAGGGGAACATGGTTTCAGAGAGCCAGAGGAATTGTGTCACAGTGTGAAAAATGTCACATAACTAAGGATTGTCACTATTTTTCCCAGGTTTAATGATATAATCATTCTGTGAATTAATAATTTTAATCAAAATCATGATGGAAAAATGTGCTTTCCTAAAATGCTCTATTTTAAATTTAAGCTCTAATTTTTGTTTTTAAGGGTTATTTACAAATCACTCTGCTGAAGAGATTAACTTTGAGGGAACCATGCAGAGCTATTCAATGAACCAGAAGTGAGTTTCTAAAGCAATTACTAAATATTAAAAAGCTGTATCTGTGAATACCACACGTAATGATGAAATCCTGGCCCCAAAGTCTGTGACAAAACTGTCATTGACATCAGTGGGTCACAACTTTGCTTAATGTGTATGAAGTAGCACAGGTCCAGATCCATAAAACAAATTAGGGCTTTAAGCCCTAATACCTAAACCACACCAGAAGAACAGTTATCCCCCAGGTGCTTAAGGAAAACTGCCTTCATGGACCCAGATACATGGTGTTTCCCCTGCCAGGGTAAAAGACAGATGTACAGTGGAAAAATGTCCCTTCTACCCATGTCACTTTGCAAAAAAGGGTTCAAGATTTCTGGGGTCAGAGAAAGAAGGAGCTCCAGTGATTAGAGTACTTAGCTGGAAGAGGGGAGGTCTGGGTCTGATACCTAAGGGCTGTCTGTGAATTCTATATTGAACACTTGCTGGATAAAATACATACAGAACAAAGGCTGGAACCTAGGTCTCTGCTTCCCAAGTGAGTGCCCTAATCTCTGGGATGCAGAGTCAGGTTCCCTCTTTCTAGCCCAATGAATGCTATATTCTTTTTTTGTAAGCTGGCATGGTGTCAACAAGAGGAGTGGAATGTGCCCAGCTCCCACCTTACCCTAAAGCAGGGGTGTTAACATACCACCCACAGGCTTTGTAAGACAGGTGTTGAGCACTTTCAGTTCCTCCTGTTGACACCATGTTGGGTGGCAAAAAAGAGTGTAACATTTAATGGGCCAGAGAGAGGGAACCAGCAGGAGCCTGACTGCAGTTTGGAGAACATATTAGCATTAGTATAATTTACATTACTTTTTATACTGATGTAATTTACATCGAGATACAAAGTGGACAGATGACTAGTTATCCCAGGATAGTTGCTGCAGTAGATGCTATTACAGTGCCCCACCATTTGGCAGTGCAGGAGCAGATAATAGCTTGTTTGCATTGAGCAAACAGTTATCTTCAGAGAACAGCAGAAGCTCAATACCTAAAGTGCTGTAATAAACACCCTATGGCAGAGTTATTTACTCTGCTGCAATGCACATGTAGATGCTGACAGGGTTGGCTGGGGCACAAGGGTGCCTTACTGCTGGGACTGCCTGCCGGCTAGCTCTGCACTGATGCACCTTCGTGTGCTAGCCAGTCCCACTGCAGCACATTGAATCATGTCAGAGCATCCCCAGGCTGGCAGGCTGACCCCCTGTGCTCTTTGCCAGCCGGGGCTGCGTTGCCTTGGCTCAACATACTGTGGTTCTGAGCACCCATGCAGATGCTTCACCTGGAAGCAGTAAACTCCAGTCCAGTTTATTTAGCCACATTAACTGCACATGTAGATATGCCGAGCAAAAATGAAATATTCTGGTTATTTCTGAACATACACTTAGCTCTATTATATAGATTTAGTTTCTAGATCCTGTCTTTTGTAGCAAAAGTAATACAAAGTGCTTTTAAAAATGACAAGTTAAATACAGATGGTGTGTGGAGTGTTTAGGGAAAACAGGCAGCCATCACTGGCATAAAAATGGTTTGTAAACTGAATCACTCTTTCCCTTTGACTAAAACATAAATTACAGAGTAATTTATACTTCTTTATGCTAGGGCCATATTTGATCCTAAGCTAAGTGCGTTTTCTTTCTTAATTCTTTCTTATTCATGTTAATGTCGCACATTAAATGCAAATACATGAAATACAATTTTTGGCATGTGTTTACAGTCTGTATTCTTGTCCTAGTTAGAAGTTACTTCCAAGTTGCTCAAGTTGTACAATCTTCTCTCCTAACTATTCTGTCTTTTCCTTTCACAAAGTAGTGTTGGCCTCAGTAAGCTTTAATAAGATAACTGTCCATGGAAGCAATGTTTACAAAACCAAACTTGAGGCATGAAATGCTCAGAATTAAAAAACAAGTCCAAGCTACATTAGTAGCAGAAGGTATTTTGTAGTTAGGGAGGAGTGAGAATGAATTTACAGATAACAGTACTGTAAGAAGTATAAAACTAAATTATACTGTAAGATTAACAGTAGCTGTGCTTTCAAATTTGGGAAGCAAACAGGTTGAAAACTGCAGCATTGAATCACTAATTATATGACCTTATTTATTTGCATTCTTTAGTGACTGCCATCTTCTGGAAGAATCAGATTGGAGGTACTCAAAAGCCTTTGGATTTGAAATGGTAAAAACAATTATCAGCTTTTATTTACCTGTACTATATACTACAGGATGCTGGCACTGGACATACAGTCAAATTCTGTGCCATGCCTCCAGTGGGCAGGGACCAGCAGCAATTTAGGGGCAGAGGTTGCATGAAAAAACCTCTTTATCTCTATGCATCTAAATAGCTATATAGATAATGTGCCAGTAGATGTCACCCAAGAATATGCAATGTCTTCATGGGTTTTGCAAGTCTAATAAAACTTGTGCACTTCAGGTACCTCCTCTGTGTAATTCTACCTAGAACTCTTTACCTTTCCCACTTCATCCAAACTGCTGCTCTAGTCATGGGCATGGCTGAGTCTTTGTGGGCTTTTTAAATATTTTTATTCCAGAAAGGACCATAATGAAAAAAGGACAATTATTGACACTACAAAATGTATTAATGTCTTCATTTTCTTTAAATAAAAAAAAGGTTCCAACAACAGATGAGGAAAATGGTAATTTGGAAATGAGTTCAAAGTCTGGAGAGATACAAAAAGGTAAGTACCAGGGACATCTTTGTTAGATCAGAAAATAGATCTGCTCTGCGTAAAACTGATACAGTTACTGCTACAGTCACATAGTGATTGCCTCCTGTTTTTCAGCTACTAATATGGTATATTTGACTCATCCAACACTGAACCAAAAAATCTGAATGTTATCATAGAACTATGTCATACTTGTGGTTGCTTTTATTAAAAAAGATTCAGCAGTTATACCATCCCACTGGTGATTAATCATCTGATTCATCTGCAATGTTTTTCACTGTGCCACTTCCACTCTCTTGGCTAGCATGGGATCACATAGTCACTCAAAAAAAATCTGAGAATAATGGCAATCATAAGGACTCTTTTTACCAAGCAGTTTAGAAATACCTGAACACTGCAGCACAATCTTCTAATGTCAGGGAGGTGATGGCACCAAGTATGTCTTTCTTTTGCTTTATATTTCTTGTTCCTTTGGATGACAATTGGCTTGAAAATATTTTGTAAGGACATGATTACATGAAGTAATCCCTGCATTGGAAATTTGATGAGCATTTCTTACTAGTCTGTTTACTGTCTTACAGCTAGATGGTGCCGTGAATAACAAGTGCATGGGATGGTGGGAGTTGCATATTCTTTGGTTCCACTGTAGCAGTAGGTTTCAGATGTATTTGCTGCACTTCCTAGAGCCAAGAACATACTCTCTCTATATACTTAATGCATCACAAGATACTCTGAATATTGTGGAAGGAAGCCCAACAACCTGCTCTATATCCCATCCATTGCAAACAGGAACTTTCCTGCACTCCATTACAAGGTACAGCAGACAGCACAATTCCCATGCATTGCAGGGAGTTCTGAAAGAGTCAGGACTCCCTTGGAGCTTAGTTTTTACAATGCAACTCTGCCAAGCTCCCGTCACAGGGTTGCACTTTAATGGCACAGAGGAGACTTTAAAACATGAGAATAATCCCACTGATTCTACCTTGATTCTTTAGTCTGAGGGAGGAGAATAAGCTCTTTGCTACAATGAACCATCTAGTCCTTAGCTCTTTAGATAGCTATTGAAAGTGGTCAGCATTTTCAAAAGAAGTTTTACTGGTGAGAGACGTGTGTTTTGGATTTTATTTTCAGACACTGAATCCCCCTTGAGCAGTCAGTCCCCCTGTTATTCTCCCAAGCTAACAGAGAGTTGTGTCAGCACTGGTTCTGAGATGGTAAGCAACACCTTCTTACCTGTATTATTTATTAATGTTTATATAATGTATGGATTTGACAGAACTCATCAACATGAAGCCTGGATGCCAGAGCACATGTAGAAGAGCTTGCTGCCTAATCTTGTTTTATTATTTGACTTGTCTAAAAACTTTGCATGTGTGAGCAGCAGAAAAAAAATTGTCATTTTAAAGCTTTATAGGAATATTGGACCATAAGGAATGCTGGTACTATCAGCTTGGTGCTATGCCATGCATTACATTATTTGCTGGTAAGTAAGCAGAATTTGGCCCCAGTGTTTTTAACTGTTCTTGAATAAAAAGGGGGCAGGTTTGGACTTTTCATGTTGCTTATCTCTTGTTCCATTATGGAGTTACTGGACTTATGGGCACCTGTAAGTATCACTAATCTGCTTCAACAGTCAGAAGAGGAGGAACGAGCTGAAAAGAAGAAATGTCTTTATGAGAACTCTTTTCACAGAAACAAAGCCAATCCAAGTGCTGCTTCAACAAGCAAAGGCCCAGAGTGCAGCTCTCATACAGACAGCATGCCTTTCCTTCCAGGCAATAGTTTGGCTGTCAAAGCAGCCAGAATTCCTCAACAGGAAGAGGCTATTTTACAAGCTACACAGGAGGACAATAAAGGGCCAGCTGCTCTACCTCAGTACAGCTCATCACACATAGTACTTAAGAAGGAGGCTTTTAATCACAACGAGAGACATGATGCCTGGTCGCAAACAGAGACCTTTACTGTAGGAGCAGAAAAAATCGATGCTGCCACACAATGTGCTCTGATACAGGCATGCAGCTGTAGAAACCATCTTTCCTCTGTCCACAGTGCTGAAATGATCACTGATGTCAACAAAGCAGATCCCGCTGGAGGGCAGGAAATCCCAGCAGATGAGGCACTTCCATCTTCAGGTACAGACAATGCAACGGTTACTACAGAATTTCCTCCTGAAACTGAATATCTGGCTTTGGCTGACAAGATGACTCTAGATGTTCTGAACTATTTTAATGTAATGAAAAAGAGGGAAAAGAGCAACTGAGAGAGACGTGTTAAGCACGTAGAGTGGATGCATCAAAGTGCCCTGTACTCTAGAAGTTCTGTTCCTTTCACAGTCTATTATTTCATTTATTTGTTACATTTATTGTTAACTTGTGTGGACAAGACTTACTCATTTTTTAAACAAATGATTACTGAAGATGCTCAATGTTTTACTACAGTTCATTGAAAATAATGTTTTTAACTAAAGAAAAAATCTACAATCCAAGTATAACAGTTGTATGAGACTGAGCCTGTTCTTATTGAATTCAGCGGAAAGGCTCCATTTGACATTGAAGGATACAGGATAGGTCCCTTAAATCAGAAAACAAATATTTTGTGTGCTTATGCACCCATTTTAGCACACTAACTAGCCTGAATAGCACACCTATGCTGAAACTGTAAAATGAGATACAAGAGGAATGCACATCTGTGCACATAGAACAAACTGCAATTAGTACTGCATATTCAAGTAAGAAGATTCTCTCTTGAGGCAGTTATGCTAGATTTATACATTCACTGTAAATGCAGACTCATCTCTTGTTTTGGTAGTTTGCCTGAAAATTAAAATGCTGAGTTCTCACCTTTTCTCATTCAGTTAAGTGTTTGTACAATCCAGAAATAAATGTTGTAATTCCTATCATGTTCTGCTTATATTATATACTTCCTCTTAAAACAGCTCTCAAGAAAGGTGCTTGTAGACTACTCTGGCGCTGAACTCCTCTAGTTGCCTAGATGGTCTAACTGGTAGTATGTAGTTAAGCTCAACTATGTACAGAAAGACAACCTTCAAGCTGAGTCTCCATTTCTTTTCAAGCATTAGCTCCTGCCTGCTTGCAGTAATCCCATTTGTTAAGAAATGGGTATGGTCAAAAGATATAGAAGGAGCTGTTCTTTCAACAGTGCAGAGTAAATCCTTCAGTAAGACTGTTGTGCTGTGGTTTTTCCTTCCGTGATGGGTTTCAGAGATTCACTGCCCCAACACACCTGCTTAAGTCAGCTTCTTTTATGTCCATGTTTTATGTTCATATGCTTCCATATCTAAAGGGATGGGTGCAGTTCCAGCATTGTTCAAATCCTTTTCCATTACTTTCTCACCAGTTCCATACTGTAGGTGGTGATTTCTGCAACATCTTATTTTATAATTAAGAGGAATTTACATGGAACTCTGAAAAGGCATTGGCAGCACTCAGCAATGTGTGAGTTAAGTTTGGGACATTTCTAAACCAGGGATCCATAGAAATTTCAGTTAATCTTTTGGCTGTTTGAAAAAACTTTCATCACATTGTATCTTCAAGTCTCAGAGTGGGAAGAGGTTTGCAGAGCTAGGCTTCTGAAACATGCAGCTAGTAATTCAGCCAATGAGTAGGAGCTAGAAACAACCAGATTTTCTTTATTCAGATCACCTCTATTTAATCTCAAAACACATAGGTTCCCTAGTCATGTACTTTGCTGAAACTACAACGATCATCTTCTTCACAGGGAGCATAATTATCTGAATCATATTTATGATTTCGTAAAAGCTGAGCATCTGAACACATAATCTGAAAGCTTGTCCCACAGTGAACTGTCTTTGACATTATGTAGCAAAAATAATGCACACTGAATGCATCGACACATCGCCCTTTGGGGATGTACTGATGCACTACGTCACCATATGGTGCACTACAGCCATAGCAGTGTGCTCCCTGGGTATAGTATGCCGCAATGGCAACAAAATCTAACCATGCACTGTGCACATAGCACAGTAACCACCTGTACTGCGCCATGCTTTAGTACTTCCAAAAGGCAATACTAAAACACAGCACCATAGCACCGTTGCTGTACAGACATGTGTAGACATGCCTACTATCACAAAGACGGGCCAGGATTGCCTTTAAGGTGAAGACTGCATTTAGCAGTGTTGTACTGGAGACGTGACAAGTACACTGTACTTGCTGCCACACTAACAGTTTTTAGCCTATGATGGCTTGTAAAACAGGTACTTAGGATGATTCCAAATCCAATAGTATTCCAGAAATATAATACACCTGTCTGCAATGTGTCTTTCACCTTTTGCAGTTGTCTGTCAGCATCGTTCATCTCCTTATGGGCAGGTGGTAACCCATGTATATTCTTTGGCTTTGCTCCAAGTCATTTAAGCTGTTACATCTATTCCATGGTACACATCAGGGTGTAGGTTGTAGCCGTGTTGGTCTCAGGGCATAGGCAGACAAGGTTCTATGGGTGAATCTGATACCTTTTATTAGACCAACTTAAATAGTTGGAAAACCTCCAGAAATGTAATATATCTCATGTAATGCACCAAATGCCCCGATGGAAAATATGTGGGAGATCATACAACGACTGCTCACCAGAACGAATGCACACAGGAAATCTATCAAAGATAGGAATACCCAATTACCTGTGGTGGCACATTTCTCACAAGAAAACCACTCTTTCTCCAATCTCTCAGTCCTAATCCTCAAAGGAAACTTACAAAACACTTCTCAGAGACGAGCCTATGAACTTCACTTCATCAGCTTCCTGGATACAAAACATCATGGACTAAATACAGACATTGGATTTATGCCGCATTATAACCTGCCTAACATCTGACTTCCCAGGTACCTCTTCACTATCTAACTGCTACATTCATCCCCCTTCCTCCCACCCCCTCCAGTCTGTCTCTCACCCACTGACTCCTCAATTTACATCTTCACTGACTGCCTGTCTTGTATGCATACCAGCCCAGCCTCTGGCTGCTTTACTTTTCATTCCATCCAGGAAGAGCACACACCAACTGATGAAGGCTTTTTAAACCTGAAAGCTTGCTATAAAATTTTTTTCTACCTATTCAAATTGGTGTAATAAAAGATACCATATTCACCCAAAGAACCTTGTCTGCCTATGGTACACATCAACCACCTGTAAATGATGTACTATGGCCAAGTGCTTATGCATGAAAAATGTTACATTTGGGTGGCTGATTTAACTGGCAGGTGTAAAAATACCATTTGTTGCAGCAAGTATCTAGTGACTACACTTGAACAGATGCAGAAAAGAACACATTTCGCTGACTTAAACTGGCATTTATGTGTAATGAAAAAATCAGGATGACAGCTATCTACTCATGCCATTGAGTCAAGGCTTTTAGGTGTTGTTTTGGTTTAATTTCTCTAAGACAGGGACACCCACTTTAAGCCACCCACATGATCCAGAGAACCCACTTTTCCACAAGAAAGTGCTTTGCTTTGCTTTGGTGCAGCATCAACCCACAAAGGCAAATGCTGAAGGCATGCAATGAAACTTTGCCAGCATTAGAGACCTGCACATGGTACCAATAGAAAGGGGCAACACCTGTTTATAAAAATATACGTGATGCAGATATGAGAACTTTGAGATTCTCACAGGTAAGTAATTCCTGCACCATGAAAATAAATGGAGCCAGATCCTTGACCCTGATGCTGGCAATGTAAAGGGGCCACAAAGCTGTCTTACCTTCCTTTTGGGGGGTTTCAGTGTAAGGACAGTCACTGGCTTGTGTAGGACAGAAGCCAGTTCCAATGGAGGTCTGAGGGTAATGATATATTGCTTCCTGGTGCTCCAGGGGGAACCATGCTGGAGAACATCCCACCCACCCACTTCCCTTTGCAAGCGCTGAACCTGGAAATGAGGCAGTGAAGCTACCATGGGGACCACAAATCTTAAGCACTGCTCTGAGCAGCAAGGGGCCTACATCAGCCAGCCAGAAATAGGATCCCACCTCAGCCAGATATAGGATCCAGAAATAGGTGGAGCAGCAGGTAGGCCCCCTATGAAGCCTGTTTTAGTAGGCCTGCTCTGAGTAGGCCTACTGCACTTCAGCAGCACCAGAGGGTCTGTCCTTCAGGATTATTTCTGCTTTTCTCCAGTGCCTGTTTAATTAAATGAATCTTCAATAGCAGGGGTCAAAGCCCTCCCACATCCTTCGTTAATGGTTGGGCCATTCTCCTGTGTATGGGAGAGAAGAATCTGAATCCTTTCTAGGGGAGAAGGACCTAGAACCCAGGACTCTCCGACTGGGCAAGCACTCTCATGACAAGACTGTTATATAACACAGCGGGGATCCAGTGCCATTCTATGTTCAGGGGCACTCCCCCTCCTGCCTGCCTCCCATCTCCTCCTGTCCTATTTATCCCTTCCTTTGCCCACCATTGCTGCTGCCCTAGCAGTCCCAGGGGTGACCGGAGCCCCAGAGCCACGTCTTCCATGCTCCAGTTGGGTTGTGTGGCAGAAAGCCACCTTGGTTTCTCCCCAAAATCTCTGCCCTGTGACAATGTGATTAAGATGGGCCCAGCATTGGAGTCACACCTCAGCCTGTCTCTTTAGGTAACTTGAGCTGGCTGCATTCCTGAGGGAGGGGGGAAACCTGCTCCCTCTGCCTACGGGACTGGTATCAGCTACCTGGGTGAGGGGTTTCTACCTGGTGGGCTGGAGTCTGCCCAGCAACTAGTGATGTATTTCAAATTGATTGGCCAACAGCCAACAGGTGCTGGCCTCCACTGGACCAGGTGAATGAGGTCACAGGGGCTACATAGGTTAGGACTGCCCAGGAGGAGGGGGCAGCAGCCATGCGGGGGACACAGAGGAGCTTTACCATCTGAAACTGGCTCTCTCCCCCAAACTCACGAGCTAGAAACCGCCTGCCTCCAAAGGGAAACTTCACCAGTCTTTGGAAGATTCTTGTGAGTAAGCTACTCGAGATCTGGTTAGATATCTAGCTGGCAGTAACTCAGATGCATGATCAAAAGGCTACCTCAGCCAGACTGTTTGCTCTTTAGGATTTCTAGGATATTGCTCAATCTTGTACCCTATTTTCACCCTACCCCTGTAATCAATAAAGTTCTCCTTTGTGACCGGTGTGGGAGACTTATTGAGGAGTGGGTCTAAATTATGCCTAAGAGACCCCTTAGGTCTGCAGACTAAGGGAGACTTTACTTTTTGCCCCCGGACTTGGGGAAGTGCCCCAAGTGCCTGTACTGGGTCGAGTACCCGTAGGACTTTAGGTCTGTGTTTCCCCAAGGACACAGGGCCGAGAGTAAGTCCATTCTCGAGGTGGTGGCAGCTACGTTACCCCCAGGCTAGTGAGTGTGCTCCAGGAAGGGGGTTGGCCGGACGTAAGGTGCCCCTAGGGAGGCATTTGGAGCCTGGAAGGTGGGCGGGCACAAGGAGGTGGGCGGCTCAACGCAGGAGTGCCCCCTACTGGCCCGCCACAGGTTGCACAGGGAGATGGGATTAGCAGGGGACAACAGTAGTGATGATGGCAGGGGGTTCTCTCTCCTTGTGCCTGGTGGGGAACACTGGAGGGGATGGGGCAGGAAGGATGAGCCTCCCTGATGCTGCTACAGCTGCTGTTCCCAGATGAGACCAGATCCCTGTGCAGCCCAGCTGCAGCTGGCAGGAGAGACTCTGGAGCTCCCTCCCCCAGGAACACTGAAAGGGGAAAGGGGCAATGGGAGGAGAAGTGCTGCCAAGTATGGAGTGGAAGTGGGGCAGGGGGAGAATTCTTACCTGACTCAGGGACTTAAAAAAAGGTCCCCAGCTTCTTCTCCTGCAGTGTGGTCTGAACATGGGGCCATGACTGCACCACTGGACTCCTCTGGATCTACCCCTGCACCTGCATCTTTCACTGGATGCCCAATTCCAGTTCAGCATCTCTTCTCCAACTCCTGCTCCCTGTGGCTGAGGAGAAAGTGGATGCAATCAAATCACCCCTGCACTTCAACTATCCCTGAATGCCAAATTATTTGTTGGGCTCATAGGTAGAGGCTCACAACTTAGAACAGACTGGAACCTGCTTATAATTGCAACTGGGGGTAAATTAGCTCTAGCATCTGGGGGCATCACAACTTTGTACTCCCTTTATGATGCAGATTGCTTTGTGGAAATCTTCAGAAATTTAGCTGGAATATACTTATCCAATTAGGTAGGGTTTAGTTTTGATTCAGTGATCTTGCAGTTATTACTGACAATGTGCAGCTCAGTGGCAGATCCAAACTACTGTACTGAGCATATGTAGAGAGGTGCTGTACTTTGTGAATAGCCAGTCAGTCACAGGTCTAAAGGTCTATAACAATCCTCCATGGGGAACGTGTCAATCAAAGTAACTAATCTTATTCCAAATACTTTGGATGAGAGCATGTAAAATCCAATTACTTTACACTTCTCAGTTATAATCCCAGACCAGCCAGAAGAAAGAAACTAATTTATCTGGTAAGTATTGCTTCATGCTCCCTTCAGTCATTACACAGGTATTTTTAAAATACTTATATGGCTACAATGCTAGCAGAAAATAATCACATTGTATTTGCTATTCTATTCTATATGGTTTATACAAGCCAAGACTAAGTGCTAATCTTACTCACCTGCTCCTTCAATCAGCTCATGATCTTCTTCAATGGAATAAAAGCACGTTTTGCAGCCAAGGTGTAATGGAGAAACATGTAAGGGAGTCCACTCACTAACGCTAACAGTCATGTCTTTTATCCTATCCTCAGCAGCTGTACTATTAGCTGTCTCTTGCATGATAGTTTGTACCAAAAGGCACATTTTCTTATAGGTAGGATCCCAAACATACTGGCCTCTGTTGAAGTCTGCTAGGGCTGACATCCTAAATAATCAACCTTGGGATTATTGATGAGTACTGATCAGAGAGCTGCATCCAAATATTGATACTATCCTGGGATAGGCAGTTCCAAGTAGGTGGTGAAGGTCTAATAATGTCCGAGCCAGATAAGCAGAGATGGTCTATAACAGGGCTGGCCAACCTGCAGCATGGAACCACAAGCAGCACAGGCAGCCTCTCTGCATGGCATGCAGCAGATGGGGACAGGCAGCACAGCAACAGATAGGGCAGGGAGCAGAAAGCAGAGCAGCAGAGCAGGTGGGGGATCAGAGTGGCATTTGGAAGGATGTGAGCTAATCTGTGGTACACCAGCCAAAAAGGTTTTTCCCACTGGTCTGTAATACCTCTACCCCACCCCCGCAATTCTTGCCCGAGTGTCAGGTTCTTTCCCAGACATCACAGCACCTTCTTTTACAGTCTAGGGGATTTTGTGATATTTTGGATGGATTCAGGTTGAATTAATAGAAGTTGCTTCAGTCTTTTCCTGTGGATGATTCACATTTCCTCCAGTCATCACCTCCTCTGCACAGAAAGCCTGCAATTCACTGATGCCTGTAGAGTAACCCCTCAGCATCATTCAGGTTAATAAAATCAACAAGGACATGTTTTATCTATCTATATTATTCTGAATTTGTGAAGGCACCTTCTAGCATCCTCAGTGATGACAAGCAGTGTTCCAACTATATTCAGTGGGAGTTGATCCTGACATTAGATCTAACTTCTAACTTCCCCTAGAGGAATAAGCCTTAGTTTTTCTTAGGAATGGTACAGAAAAGTATCACCTCTGAGAAAAAATAAAACTGTCCCTCTAATATCATGTCATCAGCTCTAAATATCAGTAACCTGATTTGGAATGAATCTTCTATAAAATGTTATTTTCTTATTTCAGACTTTATGCCAACTCTCAGTTGGAGGCAATTTTAATGGACAAGTTAGAGACCCTTTTTCAATTAAAACATGCCTAATTGCAGTGGGCCTGCTGCGCACAGCTTTAAATAAATATTTTTAGGCAAACAGCAACAGAACTTCTAACTTTACTGCTACTTTAATGACTGTAGTCATTATAAAGATAACTGTAGCCTATGTGAGTTTTAAGGAAATATTCCTTTCATTTTTAGGAAAGATCATTGAGGAAAAGGAATAGTTTAAATATTCATGCAACTGGTTATTGCTTGAGGATAAAACGTCATGAACTGAGCTTTTTTTCTAAGGGCTGAGCAGAAAGCTTGGCTGAGGCAGGTTGGGGTTGTGACTCCTGCCTACAATAACTACTACTTCACACTAGGTGAATTCTAGTCTTCCTGCATAAACATGAGAAACCTCCCTGCCACTTTGAGAGTCCTGTCTTGTACATGTCCTCTTGTGGACCAGAGACTGGATTCCTGGCTATCTGATTGCAAAAGCACAGGTCTCCAAAACCTGAGATGTATGGGCATACTTGTCCTTTGAGTTGTAGGTTTGCTGACATCCCTGTGAACCAGGGAGCATTCTGCCTGACCCCGTGTCCTCCCCTCAAACCAAACCAGTACATTGCACTGTAATTTAAGGGCTGTCTACATTGTCTTCATGCTACAACTATGTGCACCTCCAAAAAAGCCCCACACCGCCCACTATCACACAATGTGTGCCCACTCCCCAAGATGAGGGAGCTAGGAACAGCCCTGAGCACATTCTCAGCACCCCGTCACAGGTGTGCGTATAGGCATGTACTCAGCACCACTCTGGGGGATGGTTGCCTTGTCTCCTTTCCAGGATTTGATGTGCATGGAGTTGCATGTGAACAGCACAGTGCATTTCATGATGGTGGCCCAAAGACAACACGGATGATCCAATGGGTGCCCCGGTAGACAATCCAATGGATGCCAATCTGCATAGTAGCCAAATCATAGGAGATGAGGAAGAGAAACCAGCTGGATGCTAGAAGACATTCATCCAGTCAGGTCTGGAAATAGTGACTCCTGAGGGAAAGTACTCTGGTTAGGGCTTATTATAGTGGAGGCTGGGAGACAGGAAGGAGCCAGTTCTGTTGTTTATTCAATGTTTCAAGGCTAACATGTTTCAGAATTCCCTAAATAAATCTCTTAGGTGAGGTCTTTGTGGGAGGCATGGTGATTTGCAGTTTATATAGTGCAGGCTTGTTCAACATATGGCCCGCCATGCGGCCCGCCAAGCCATTTTATCTGGCCCTAGGCGGCATTGCCGTTGCAGAGCCATTGCCGAGCTGCCGCAGCCAAGCACAGAGCTGCTGCTGAGTGTGGAGCCAGGGCGGAGCTGCTGCCGAGCCTCCACGGGTGAGCGCAGAGCCGCAGCAAGGTGAGACGGGCAGGGCCGGCCCGCGGGCCGCAGCTGGCAGCGAGGGGAGGGGAGCTGCTTACCCCCGCAGGGCCAGGCTGAGTGAGCCGGGTCCTGCTGCCGCTGCCCCGAGGGCTGCGTGGCACGGGGCTGCCCCAGCCGCACCTCACTGGACAAGCTGGGGACAGCCTGTGCAGCTTCTTGTCTGGCTCCACCCCTTGCCCTGGCAGGTGGCCAGGGGAGCTGCAGCATGGCCCGTGCCCTGCCCGCATGCATGGTGGATGGAGGCATGAGGCAAGTTCCTGTGAGGAGCTGGGGATGCCTCAGGGCCAGGCCCGGGCTCCGGGCTGGGCTGGGCAGGAGGAGCCCGGCCCAGAGGTGCTCTAGGTCCAGCCACCTCCTTGGTGGTTCAGGTCCTGCTGATGTAGCCTGCATGACTGAGGATGGGGTCTCCATGCTGTTGGAGCAGCCCATGCAGTGAGGGGGTCCTAGAGGCCCACCCCCACAGCGTGTAGCCTGTGCAACACATGCTGGTGTCATCTGGGGCCCACAACCTCACCAGATCTGAACTGCCCTGAACTAGCTTATCCTTGAGATCTCTTCCACATCTCTGAAGGACATGCCTACAATTTCTATTTAATTAACCACAGTGACCATGATCAAGTTAGTGAAGGATCTCAAGGATAAGCTAGTTCAGGGCTGCTCAGATCTGGTGAGGCTGTGGGCCCCAGATGACACCAGCATGTGTTGCACAGGCTGCACGCTGTGGGGGTGGGCCTCTAGGACCCCCTCACTGCACGGCCTGCTCCAGCAGCATGCAGACCCCCATCAGAACATGGACCACTCCTCCACACCCACAGGCCTTTCCGCCTTGCACAGCAGTGGGAGAGGTGGCTGCCCAGGCCCAGGCCCTATATATTAACTGCTTGCAGACCCCGTGTAGACTGTGGGCGACATCCTGGCCCTTTGTGGGCCACATGTGGCCTGCAGGTAGTCCGCTGGGCAGCCCTAATCTAGTCCAACCCCCTGCACAGAAAAATGATGTCCTGTTCCTAAGCCATACCAAACATACATACTTTCTGAAAACCACAACTTCCCTAGGCACATTTCCAGACCCATTTCATTGTCACTTCCTGCAACTTCATTGGTATCAAAGGTCATGTGACATCACTTCCTGATGTGACACTACTTCCTGCGAGGTCTTTGACTATGGCTTGCTGGCCCACTGGGTGATAAAAAATTCGTGATCCGGCCCCACATTCAAAAAGGTTGGGCACCCCAATATAGTGCCAAGCAAAATGATGCCACAGGCTGTTAAGGCCTCCCATATGCATGATAAAGAAATACATGATGATGACTTGCCTGATGGACTCCATCCTAGGACTGGGAACCTTGTCAGAGCAAGGTGGGGTCTTTAAGAAGTTACATGCTTATGCACATCTAGCCAGCAGCACCCCCACTTCTGCCTTCCAGGCCTCCATCCAGCTTTTGCTTCATAACTCTGAAGGTCCTTTCTTCTTACCCAGCCCCCACCAGGTTTAGATTAAGTCATTTAAGGTGCTATATGAATCTACGAATATGTCTGGGCCATAGCTGTATCCCTGCAACATGGCCCTACCTCCAACTACGGCCCAACCCCTGCCTTGCAGCCTTGCCTCCACAGCCTCTGCTTGGGGTAGCCATGCAAGAGCCACAGACACAAATGCCCCCCACTGGAGCAGGAGGACTGTCACACTGGGATAGGGATCTTTTGCCACCCCTGTAGGACAGAGGAGTACAGGACTGGAAGGGGCCTCCTGGACCATCAGGTCCAGTCCCCACTGTTTGCAAGTAATGAATGCAAGGAGTTCTCCCCTCCCCCCCCAAAATCAATATTTCAGACTCAAACTCCCAAATATGAGGCATGGTACCTGAACCACCAGGAGCTGCCTGTAACTCGCCTTAAGTAAAAGAAGGGAGATGAGAGCACTGCCAAGGCCCTGCCCGCTGCAGTGACAGAGAAGTACAAGGCTGTGGGTGAACATCTCCTGAGCAGCTGGCCTGGCCTCTCTCTTGGTTCTCTCCCCGAGCTGTCCTTCATTAGGAAACCACAGTTACTGACAGGCAGCAACAGGCCAACAATGCACATTGTAACCCCAGGCTACAGCTGGCCATGATCACATTGTAGTCTTCTCCCTTAAAGCCGATGTGCCAGGAGTGATCTGACAGCCTGAGCCTGCATCTTCTGCTGTCAGTGGCTGCAGCAACTCTGGGCTATATAGTAGCTATAGGACCAGTGGAATCAGGGATGCAGGTGCGCAGCGAGTGAAGTGAGGCAGCTGCCCAAGGCTGGCCTGTCCCCTTTCTGCCTGCTCCACTCAAACCTCCTGCCTGTCACTGCCCCAGACTTTACTGCAAGCAGCGTGAGCAGCAACATATCACTGAGCCACTAGCTCCCTTCCCCTGGTTTATGTGTTTGTAAATACAATTAACTCAGGTAATCAACAGCTGCCAACACTTGGTGGATTGCAGCACAGCTCCCCGCAGCATCAGCAGCTGATGGAAATTACTTTTTGCAAGACTCCATAATGCTGCCCCCAGGGGGTTATCTAAGGCTTCCCTGCAAATCTGATGCATAATAATAATTTCTGACATACTGGGAAGTTTTATTTAAAAGCTATCTCAGCTGTTATCAGACAGGCACATGAGTTATCCAGCTACTCAGCTTGTAAGAAAATTGCTTGCTCTCTTGAAACTATTTGTATAGTATATTTACCACTCTCTCTCTGCCCATAATAAGAAAGCAGCAGGTGTACCAGTATCGACCCCTGACTTGACTTTGATGTCATACAATACACACAGTGTCCCCCCTCCTCCTCAGCAAACTGTTTAAACGTTGTTGTGTATAACACTAGGAGAGAGGGGCAGAAACTATCAAGAATGACAGCTGAGACCTAATTGTAATATCACCTCTGTGACAGTCAAACAGGGCATGATGACCATATCAAACACTCAAGACAAAACAAGGAAGGTTAGTCAAGCTGTAGCATTGTCCTAGTATGGAAAGATTAAGTAAAGCATCTATTCAAGAAAATAATTACCCCCAAATTCTAGCCTACCTTTGAAGGCTGCAATTTCCCCTGTGAGGAAGGGGGTCCTCCTACCTTGTAGTCACAGATAATGCATTTGTATCACATGAAGAGGAGAAAGGACATTTCCAGTCCATTACCAAGGCTATGACATAGTATCGAAATAGTTTTAAAGCAGGAAGCAGGAATAACTTTTACCCAAGGGTCCTGAAAGAGTCAGCTCATGTTCATTTTCAATAACCCTGGGGATACTGGGGACATTTTGGAAGAACAGACAAGCATTAATGACATGCTGATATTCCAAAGGGACAACCAGGATGACTCAGGGAAGTACAAGCCAGTTAGTTTGACATCAGTCTGGGGCAAACTAATAAAAAAGCTGATACAATATTCAAAGGATAAGGACAAAGGAATGACAGTGCATGGCCTGAGCAGAGCTCCTTGCCTGGCCAGTCACTAGGCTGCTGTTTTTGGCTCATAACACTGATGCTGTGTGCATTTTGGCTTGCTGAGTCTGAACACAGGCCCCTCACTGCCTTTGGCTGGAGGTCTCAGTCCTGGGCACGGCTCCTCCATGTAGCACACTCTTATCAGAGCCCAACTGTCTAGGACTTGAGGCTGGTGACCACTCCCAAGAATGCCCCAGGAGATGAAGTGCACACCCCCTTTGGCATCCTGGTTGAGGTTTTTACCTCTTCAGGTACACATCATGGTTGAAGCAAATAGGCACAGGCTTTATACACTATTATCTCTCACTTCATGCAGCACTGGAGATGTACAGCTATATGGAAGATCAGAAACTGAAAATCCCTGCCTTGCTTTCCTTACTGCTCTTCCGCACACTTTAGGATTTGGGCGGGTGTCCCGTTGGGAATCCAGAGCTCCTCAAAGGACTTCCCACCGAGTCAGGCTTCTGGGCAGTCCCAGAGTCAGGCAGCTTGTTTTGCTCCCCAAAGACAATCTTTTTAGTCCTCTTCCAGTCCAGCTGTGAATCCTACTTAGTTTTAAAATGTTAGCACTAGTGTGGCTTACATTATAAAGTTTTGCTAACATAGCAATGCTGGGTAGTGGTGTGAAGAAATCACAGCCCCAAACTGAGGTAGCTTTGCTAGCAAAGCCCCGCACATGGACTTGGCTATACCAAGAGAAGTTGTCTGCCAGCCGACCCGCTGTAGTTTGGGAAGGTGTGGTTTGAGGTGCTAGCAATGGAGACAAGTCTCTGGTTTCTTTGTTCCTCCTTTTTGCAAACCTGCTGCTTTGATCTGCCTCCCTGAAGACAATATTAATCAAAGTGGTTCAAGCTCCTATATGAACACGAGCTACTCACACTAATGATTTTACAGTGATCCTTGTCTGTCATGATGTGACAGAAGCCCTGACAGAAGATTGGTTTCTCCTCAGCTGGAGATGCATTGAACACTATCGCAGTTTCATTACATCAAACAGCATGTGCAAGATGTGATGATTGCATAGCAATTATTAGCCTTGAATTCATGGGTAATTGAGAGAAATGAAAGGGTCTGTGATATAAAAGAATTCAAACTAGATGCTCTACCGTGCCCTTTTAGCTTTAAGTCCTGTGAATCTGCAACATCAATCTTCTCAAGTCCATCAAATCCATGGCTGCGCTCACCATGACTCTTGAAAACAAAATGGCATCTGTGCTGACAACTTGTATTTTACCTTTGAAATCCATGAACTAGAAGCCCTTCAAAACTGGCGATTTCAATGGAAAAGGCAGATGACCATTCACACTGTTTTTCTATTTAAGTATTTTGAACACCAGAAACACCCAAGAAAATTTATTTTTCAGTCCAATTCACTTTTACTTCACAAATGTCTGGCTGCCATTTTTCGAGGCATCAGTAGTTTTGCTTTCCATTTAAACACAGCAATTGTCTTACGATATGCAGTGTGGGAGGGGTGGCAGTAAGAAAGCGTTGCTTGTTTGTATGGCCCAAGGATGTCCCTGTACTGCTTGTTTTTGGCATGTGGCCAGACTTTGGACTTTGATGCCCTTCACTGAGATCTTGATCTTGGGAGAACATGGATCAATTGTAGCGCTTGAAGAAGGGGGACAAAAAAAAACCATTTCCAGTGAAATATGCTGATGTGTCCATTAACCAATATTGAGACCTTGTTACAAGCACACATTTAGCTGTGGGTCTCTGCTCCTCAGGCTTAACTACAGCAGAAAACCTCTCCTCGTTGGTAGTAAGGCAGATACCCAGGACACTATTTGGAAGTTACACGCACACATACAGTAACAAAGCTGCTGCAGATGGCTCTGAGGCTTTCCCCCAACCTACAGAGCAATATGGATTATGGTGGCAGGCCATAAAATCTCCTGCCACATTCAGGTTTCCTGATCTCTACTGCTTTCGAGAGCCTCTTCTCCAGGAAACCTCCTTTCCCCCGAAATACCATGTCTCCCTGCTCATAAGCCTGCTCTTTCTGACCATTCCCTTCAGTATGCTTCCTGACCATCCTTCTGATCTCCCTCAGGATTTTGTTCTTTTCTCCTTTAACCACATCTCCTTGGCTAAATAATCCACACCCAGAGTTTGACTTACCGTCCTCACTTAGAGGAGCTGCAAATGTAGCTTTCTCCTAACCTCAGCTGAAGCTCCTGCTGTCCCCCTGGTCCTTCTGCATTTCTCATTGCATCTTTGAATGGTGGTCATCTCCCTTCTGCCTCTTCACTTTCACCATCTTCACTGGGGCTTATGGGACACATCTTGAATGGGACCATCTTCACCACCTTCAATAGGACAATGGGATTTTGTTACATAGGAATGGGATTAAATCTGTAGCAATGAAAACCAGACTTCAGAGGGTGGAAGTGATCTTTACTCAGTACGAGGCATTCTCTGATGACGTTGCTCGCCTCCGACAACGTCACACAAACTCAGCACTGGGGATGGGCGCTGAAGTCAGGGAGGGCTTCTGACCTGTTCTGGACTGGAAATGGCCACAAGCCTGTCCTCAGCTAACCTCCTGACCTCTCTGGTGCCTGGAATGAAGCCATGCTATGTGGTCATGAATGGCTGATGTTACAGATAGTGAAAGTGTCCAAGTGAAATTGCTGTTGCTTAAGCAGGTGGTTAAGTGCTTTGCTAAACTGGAGTCCAGGAAATCTGACCAGCCTTCATGTTGCAGCTGGAAGTGCCCACTTGCTCCCATGCCACGCACACCTAAACCCAGAAATGAGGCAGTGTGGCTACCTCGAAGCAGCCCTGAGCTCACAGCTCTAAGTCTCTGAGCCAAAAAGCAACAATGCTGCCTCATTTTCAGGCAGTTATCCATGGAGCTGGAACATGGGGTGGGGTGGGGTGGGGTGGGTGAGAGTCACAGCAGTGCTCCCGGGTGCAGCATGGAGGTTATGGAGACAGGGCTTAGTGCTCCCTTTGTGTGCTCTCCCCCCAGTCCATATCAGGACAGCCAATCCCACCCCCTTGCCTGAAACAGCCTCTCTCCCCCAGTGGGTAATGCTACCTTCCAACTTACTTGCAGTTTGTTCTCTATTATCAGCTCCACATGGGTGTTATTTTGTCCTGTCACTGTGTCTGGACTGCGTGTGTATCACAGGCCTAATTGTTTCCGAGCATAGTTTCATAGTTTCATAGTAGCTAGAGTCGGAAGGGACCTAGGTAGATCATGTAGTCCGACCCCCTGCCTTAGCAGGAAAGAGCACCGGGGTCAGATGACCCCGGCAAGGTGCTCATCTAACTTCCTTTTAAAAATCCCCAGGCTAGGAGCCTGCACCACTTCCCCTGGAAGCTGGTTCCAGGCCCTAGCCGCCCTGACTGTGAAGTAGCGCCTCCTAATATCTAATCTAAACTTACCCTCCGCCAGCTTGTGACCGTTATTCCTGGTCACTCCTGGCAGCGCACGGGGGAACAGGGACTCCCCCAATACCTGCTGATCCCCCCTGACCAGTTTGTAGCAGGCCACAAGGTCCCCCCTTAACCTTCTCTTGTGGAGGCTAAACAGGTTCAGGTCCCGTAGCCTCTCCTCATAAGGCCTGCCCTGCTGACCCCTGATCATACGAGTGGCCCTCCTCTGAACTCTTTCCATATTGTCCACGTCCCTCTTGAAGTGTGGCGCCCAGAACTGGACGCAGTACTCCAGCTGCGGCCTGACCAGTGCCGCATAGAGGGGGAGGATCACCTCCCTGGACCTGCTCGAGATGCATCTGTGGATGCATGACAGGGTACGGTTGGCCTTCTTGACTGCCTCCCCACACTGCCGGCCCATGTTCATCGTGGAGTCAATGACGACTCCAAGATCCTTTTCCGTCTCCGTGCTGGCAAGAGGGGAGTTCCCTAACCTGTAAGTGTGGTGCCGGTTCTTCCTCCCCATGTGCAACACCTTGCACTTATCAGTGTTAAACCCCATCCTATTCTCATCCGCCCACCGTTGCAACCTGTCAAGGTCAGCTTGTAGCCTAGTGCACCCACATCCCCCCACAACTTAGTGTCATCAGCAAACTTGAACAGGGTGCTTTCTACCCCCTCATCCAAGTCACTGATGAAGATGTTGAACAGTGCGGGCCCGAGGACCGAGCCCTGCGGAACCCCACTGCCCACATCCTTCCAGGTCGAGAAGAACCCATCCACTACCACCCTCTGGGTGCGGCCCTCCAACCAGTTGGCGACCCATTTGACCGTGTGGGCATCGACACCACAGTCTCCCAGCTTTTTGATGAGGACAGGGTGAGAGACAGTGTCGAAAGCCTTCCGGAAGTCCAGAAAGACTACATCCACAGCAACCCCTGCGTCTAATGATTTGGTGACCTGATCGTAAAAGGCCACCAGGTTGGTCTGACAAGACCTGCCACTGATGAACCCATGTTGGTTGCCCCTGAGCATGCATTCCCCCGCAAGGCCCTCCTGGATGTGTGCCAGGATAATTTTTTCAAAGAGCTTACCTGGGATTGAGGTAAGACTAACTGGCCTGTAATTTCCCGGGTCCTCTTTTTTTCCCTTTTTGAAGATAGGGACCACATTGGCCCTCTTCCAGTCCTCCGGCACCTCGTCAGAGCACCACGAGTGCTCATAGAGCCGCGCCAGGGGTCCCGCAATGACCTCGGCCAGTTCCTGTAGAACCCTAGGGTGAAGATCGTCTGGACCAGCGGACTTGAACACGTCCAGCCTCTCCAGAAGTACCCTAACTAACTCCTCGCTAACCCCTGGCCCAGGCGTGTCTCTCCCGGGGCCCGAGGGGGGCCCAGCAGGGAGGTGGCTGAACTGGTCCCTACTTAGGAAGACAGAGGCAAAGAAATCGTTAAATATGTTAGCTTTATCATCTGGCGTGATGACTAAGTTGCCCATCGTGTCCTGCAGGGGCCCCACGTTACCCGGGACCCTCTTTTTACCCCCTATGTATTTGAAGAAGGACTTCTTATTGTCCTTAATCCGGGAAGCTAGTCCTATCTCCATCTCTGCCTTGGCCCTCCTGACTGCCCCCCTACATCCTCGGGCGACTGTAACATAGTCCTTCTTGGTGATGACCCCATCTCTCCATTGGGTATATGCCTCCCTTTTAGCAAGGAGACATTCCCGGATGCTCTTAGTGAGCCATGGGGGTTTATGTGCCCTCCTGCTCCCTTTGACCCTTGTTGGGATTACCTCCCTTTGGGCATGGAGGATCGTCTCCTTAAGGAGCAACCACTCACCTTCGACATCTGATTCCCTTCCCCTCTGGGTCCTCAGCGCTTCCCCAACGATCCTCCTTAGCTTGTTGAAGTCAGCCCTCCTAAAGTCTAGAGCTGTTGCCTTGCTGCAGCCCTTTGCCACCTTACGCTGGATGGTGAATTCCAGCAAGCGATGATCACTGTCTCCCAGGTGGCCCATCACCCGCAGCCCCCTCACCAGGTCATCACCCGTGGCCAGCACCAGGTCCAACAAGGCGTCTCCCCTGGTGGGACTGTGCACCTCCTGGGTTAGATGGAGGTCCTGCACTCTGGCTAAGAACCGACGTGAGCGATCAGACTTGGCTGACTGCTCCTCCCAGCAGATGTCTGGGAAGTTCAGGTCCCCCATGATGACCACATCCTTAGCCCTCACTGCCTCAGTGAGCTGACCTAAGAATTCCTGGTTGAGCTCTTCTCCCTGGTTGGGAGGTCTATAGTAGACTCCCACCGTTAAGTCTCTCTCCCCTGGACTGCCTTTTACTCTAACCCAGAGCACCTCAGAGTGCCCCCCTCTACCCCCTTGCTAATTAACGAGGAAGTATATTCCTCCTTGATGTAGAGTGCTACTCCTCCACCTTTCCTTCCTATCCTGTCCCTCCTGTACAGCCTATAGCCCTTGACACTCACCGCCCAGTCATGCGATGAGTCCCACCACGTTTCTGTGATCCCTACTATGTCAGGGCTGGTGACAGCTAGGAGGAGGGCGAGTTCCTCCTGCTTCTTTCCCATACTTCGAGCATTCGTGTAGAGGCATTTGAGGCCTCCAACGGTTGTGCCCACTGACCCCCTAGTCTCAGCAATGCCCCTTCCCCCATCACTTACCTGTTTCTCCCTTTTGACCATTGGTCTGGGCTCGCTGGCTGTTGCTGGGCCTGGTAGTTCATCATCTCCTCCGCCCTCATCTTCCCCCTCCCCCGACGAGCCTAGTTTAAAGCCCGCCGAAGGAGGTTCACCAACCTGGAAGAGAACACACGCTTACCTTTAGGGGAAAGGTGGAGCCCATCCCATCCCAGCATGTCTCTCATCACGAGGTCCTACACGCCTGTGGTGCGTTGCTCACACTCACAGCACCCTCCAACCAGTAAGGCAGTGCATGGATTTGTGTTGTGATTTTCCCCACTTCTCCACACCTGGTGTTGCTGCTATGAGACATACTGACTGACTCGCCTGACTGCTTTGCACTGAGCAAGGCTGTTCCTGCAGAGTTGGGTACAGACCACCTGCTGTATTACTTGTGATTCTCATTTCTGTCCCCTGCTATATAGACACATTATTGTCTTGGGTGTCTGTACCTTTTACTTGGCCATACAACACAACCTAATGATCCCTTTAAAGCAGGGGTGCCAAAGACATGGCCAGCGGAGGTCATACCTGGCCCACAGTACTGCCTGCCACATGCAATGTGTGTTGGCCCCAGCCCTGTGCGCTCTATGTGGCATGCAAAGCCTATCTGGTGTGGGGCCAGTCTAGGGCATGTGCTGCATGGGGCAGGTTTGAGGGACCGATCCAACCCACAAATGGCTTTGTCTTTCTCATCCAGCCACAGGGCCAGATGACTTTGACACCCTTGCTTTAAAGCAAACCATTTCTTTCATTGTACCATGAATGCTATTAATACCTGAGTAGGAAATGCTCCCATTTGAAATTTAACAGTCCTGTAAAATCAGCATTTGCTAATTGTGTCAGAGGGCAAATATTTGTGAAGAACTGAATGATAATTACAGCTTTCAAAAGGTCCCAACATTCAGGTCTTGTGGCTAAAACTCTCCCCAGATTTCAGTGAAAGTTTTACTGCCAGTAGGAACTGGGTTGGTATTGCATTTCGGAGGTGACCTCTAAACGGAAAGAGGCTTCACGAACTTTAAAAAATTCAATTCCATGCAGTGGAATAAAGTTCTGAATGCAGATGCTGAGGGGCATGCTATAATAGGAGAGGAGCAGGGACTGTTCACCCTCCCCGTCAGCATCTGCTCTCTGTCACCGTGTGAGGGAGGACATTAGGCCTGATGGACCCATGGTCTGACCCAGTAAATGGCAGTTCTTATATCCTTAGGTTCGATGCTCCCATTTTAATATGTGCACTGGTCTGCACCATGAATAAGACATATCAGTGCAGATCAACTGAGTTCTTGTCTCAATACCAGATTGGTAGGGAACTGCACAGCGAATGTGGAGAACATGTGACATTTTTGCTTTATTATTATGAAAAATATACAACTTGGTTTCCTCCTCAGTTTTATCTACCAGGACTGATAGGGTTAAATTCTTTACCTGCAAGATAAAAGTAGGGGGAACAGCTTTTCTATGCTCCCTTAACATTATGCCCATTCCCACAAGTCATTATAGCTGGTCCTGCCTTGGGGCAGGGGCATGAGTTTAAAGCCCTGCAAGGTCCCTTCCTGCCCTATTTTCTATGAGTAGGCCTAGCATGGGCTCCCCTTCCTGCTGTGAAGAGCTCAACCTCATTTAAACCACAGCCATGCAGCTGCTGCATTTTTTTTACTCCAGGCACCTCACAGGTCTAGTTACCCAAGTGCCTACAATGGAGAATAAACACGCAAGGACTGCAAAGTAAGACAGAGCTAACCCAAACAGGAGATTTTACCATACCTCTAATCTCCTATGAAATATGAACTTTCATTTCAACCTTGGAGAATTTTTACAATCTTTTCTCCTATGCCTGAAGAAGGGTGCTTGTGCCCCAAAGCTTGCAATTAAAGAATTGTTTTTGCTAAAATCTAGTTGGTCTAATAAAAGATATCACCTCTACCACGAGTTCTGACTCCTTTTGCCTCTAGAGCAATATGGCTACAACCTGGATACCTGAGCAGGGAAGGCCATTCAAAGCATGGACTCAGGGAGCAAGCAGAGGATTCCAGCCCTCTGGCAAGGCTACCACAAGGCGAGGGAGACTGTGTCCATACTGCCTCCATGCTAAGGGAGCCATAGGGAAGCTTGGCATGCCGAGTCTTGTGCTATGCCCTGAGAAAATGTAATGAAATTGCACTTAACTATAGTGCTAGTCACATGCCAATCCGCATGCCCAAGATGAGTGACTGGCATGCACCCAGCACTGTGCAGAGGGCAGCTACATTGCATTTGTCACAGAACACTGAATGTGGAGCCTATGTGCCATGTAGATTGCAGGTGAGGACAGAAGGCCACAGGTGGATATGTCTAGAGTCCCTAGCTAGCACTGGTTTTGTTCTTGTGCACAACAGTGTATTTCACTATGACAAAGGAGAAAGAGATCATGGTCACATCCCAAAACGGTCATCTGTTGAGGATCCAGGCTGTGCTAGTCACACAAATGAAGCCATGGGGCAAAATCCTAGCCATGCTGAAGTCAAAGGGAAAGCTTCCATCCACCTCGATACAGCCAGGAGTTCACCAATAGCACTGCCAAAAGCACATATAATTCAACCTTCATATGACAATAAAGGACAGTCAAACAGCCATAAAACATAATTAAAAAGCAAGGCACAGGTGGGGCAAGAGAGGATGTACAAGAGGAACAGTAAGGAGATTGCATGCTTACTCAGGTAAATATAAGCCCATTGAACCGAGCAGGTAAAACCTTTGTTTTTAACTTACCTTGAGCCTTCTGTATCAGATTCACATTAAACAGCAGGAAACTGCAAGGGCATCAGACAAATGGCATGGAGACACTTGTGTCCTACAAGGAAAGTGTCTGAATGCAACTGTCATTAGATGTGTGATGATCTGCATTTAAATGCAGCTCCTCAAAGGTGTAATGTCTGAGCCTCTGATACTGAAAGTCCTTAGTCACCAGGGTAAAAAACCCCTCAAAACTCAGTACTTTACTTTAAACTCAGCGTGTTCCCATGCCAAGCTCCACGCATGTCCAGAAGAGGCAGAGCATTACTTTGACACAGCTCACCCAAAGTCTATAAAGATCGGGCACTTTAGTGAGGCTTTTTTGGCACTTTAATTTTAAGTGCCAAAAAGCCTTGCTGAAGCACCCAATCTTTACAGACGCTGCAGAGCTGGGTTGAAGTAATGTGCTGCAGCTTCTGGCAAAGTGTGTTTTGGGGTTTGTTTTTTTAAAACTATCTGTAAGCCGCCTAGGGTAATAGAGAAATCCAGAAGCAAGCACTTCTCATCTCAGATGGGCACATTGGTAACTCTTTAGTGAGGCTGGGAAGCATTAAAACAGGCCAGTTGAAAGCTTGTGCTCCATCCTCTCTCTTGGTGCCACAAGGCTAGTGTGTGTGTGTGTGTTTGTGCATTCTGACAAAAATCTAGAAAAGATGCTGTTGCACCTTAATACACACTATCAAAAAAACCTGACAAAGCAAAGCCTATCAGTGCAGAACAATCATCCCCAACTCCACCCTACCCATGCCTCTCCCGGTGGGGAGTTCTGTCACAGCTAAGGAAGACTCTGGTAAGTTGTATTATCTCTGGCTGTGCTTTCACTACATCTTGTGCACGAGCCGTCTCGCAGGCATCCCTGATGGTGTTTGGGTAGACGGACATGCTAGTAAACTATACGGCCCATTTCACTTGGGATCTCAAGAGTCTCTAATTGAAAGTCAAAGCTTCCTAGGAGAATCTCACTTTGTAGTGTGACTTTGTCCTTGGGGTGGGCAGGGTGGTGGGTTTGTAGCTCTTTCAAACTCATTGATTTCTTTGCCTTCCTTAAGAAGTCACAAGGCTTCTCTGCCTCCCTTGAAGATGCTGAATAAGGAAAGCAGTAAGGTGGGGGGTGAGGGGGAAGCCTCCAGGAAAGAAAAGGAAACCAGTCAGTCCTTAAGGAAGTGGTATGTGGTCATCACAAAACACTGATACTCAAGACATATTATTTAAGAGTGTAGGAATCAAATGGATTATGCAATGCACTGGCATCACGTAAGGTACCATGTAAATCCTAATTTTAGCTCATTTTTAAATGACTGTTGTTCCACCTGTAAAGAGTCACCTAAATTCAAGTACAAATAAAATCCTGAGACAGAATCTGTAATTAACTATCTCACTTTTTATTGTGTTCATTTACAATCTGGCATTGACAATTCTTTGAAGATTCATTTTAAATGTAAGAACAAAATTCAGTAAAGCAATTAAAACAGAAATTAATTATTTAACTTTACATCACTAAGGTCTCATAAAATGTACACCACTTTCAAACATTATAGGTTTGATCGGCTGCAAAAGGAAATGGCACATGTTCGACATTATTAAGAGATAACGTAGACAATCCAGTGAATATGTGTTCATATTAGTTTTGCCAAAACCTGTTTGTTAAGTACTAAATACTGTAACATGCAGTCAGGGATTAGGCTTCACATATGCATTAAGCATAAAAGTACCACTTTCAATTTAGTTTCAAAATACATTTTATTTCAAATATTTTAAATCTGAATTTATTATAGAAATAGCAAGTCAGAGATGCTGTTGGCTTAAGTAAGTCTAACTGAAGAACTCCTGCATGTGTAGGGTTGATCCTCCACTATGCCCTGTTCCCGCAGAGAACTTAAGCAAATGCATAATTTTAAGCACATGAATAGTCTTACTGCCTTCACTGGGCTACAGGACTATGTGTAGTACTGGGACTATGCAAGTGCTTAAAACTGAACAGTTGATGTGTGTTCTGCTGGACTGGGGCTCCAGTGTAACCTGGGGCAGGTGCACAGCTTTAAGAGAACTACTGCACTTTACTCTCACTGAGGACCTGTCCCACGAGGCTGAGTTTTTGCTGCAGAAATCCTAGCGATAGTCCCACTTCTGGTACTTTTGTAGATCTGCAGAATGTTTAAGGCAGTGAGAGAAATTTGCCTGTTTTCTGACGCTATAAATCTGCAGGAGCCAGCTGTTTTTGGCAGGTGTACCACAAAGTAGCCCTGCACCCTTCCTGGATGCCACTCTGATCCCTTTCCTCTGCCTGGTTTTCTGATCTAATTTCTGCTCTCTGCCCTGTCTGATCTTCTGCTCTGCTTCTCCCTGTCCTATCCGCTGCTGCGTTGCTGGTCTCTTCCCTGATCTGACTCATGCCACACACACAGGCTGCCTATGCCACTTGTGCCACAGGTTGGCCACCCTTGGTATAAATTGTATTCTGATTTTTAAGTGCATGGACATTATTCACGTATCATCATTCATCTGTGCTACCCCTTGCTAGTTAGATAAACACAATGAACTGTCAAAGTATGTTCTGGGAAATAAAACCCAAAGAAAAAACTGTCAGTTTAAACAGAACCATATTTAGAGCTTCATACTTCTACATGCCATCTTCTTCACTCAGATGTAACGTACTGTATATTTACTACATAAAAAGGAAGGGTTTCTGGAAACTGGATTCATGATGCCTGATTCTGCTCTAACATATATAGGTGAAACTCAGGAATAACTCTATTTAAGTTGATAGAGGTACACCGTTGAGAAACTGGTGTAAGTGAGATTAGAAACATGCCCTTGGTTCACACTAACAGGTCATGTGGCTAAAATATTTCCATATACAGAACTTTGGAACACCATTAACACTCTGTTACAAAACACCACAGTGATGATTATTGGCACATAGAAATCTCATTTCTCTATATGAAAACATACACAAAATAGATAAGAACTGCCATTTTCTCTGACTTTTAAAATCTATAGATTTGCCTTAAGGAGTTTACCCCCCACCCCAGTAGCACAAACAACAATATTTCTCTAACAATGTTCACCTAAAAGAATTGACTGTGCTGACATTTTTAACACCGCTAAAACCTAAACCACTTCATAGATTATGTTGAACTATACTGTACACAAGGCTATGAAGATTTATAGAAAACCACCAATATTTTTGAACAGAAAATGTGACTTATTTAGGTCTGGACAACAATTCAGAGTCATTTTTATAGGCAGCAGCTACATGTAAGCTGTAAATATTACCCGCAATAAAACACATTTTGCCGTAAAGCACATATTGTGGATTATCTGCTTCTGGCCTGGTACACGAAGCTCTATATTCTTTCAGACAAAGAGGAATGGGATTTGGTTCATTGGAATCTCTCAGAAAAAGTGCACAAACATCTTTGCTTTTTAAAGTGCTTAACAGAACTTTGCCTTTCAACGAAACTCCTTCCATACTACAGAACAACACATCTCTTTTGTTTGAGCAATGCTTAGCTAATAAAAATAAGGCTTTATGTATTTTCTTACAGTGTTTAACCCCCCCCCCCTCCAAATTGTTAAAATCAGATTGAAGTTGAGCAAGCAAAATCCCAGAACTATGAATTAGGTCCACCCTTAACTACCCACTGGATGCTGTCCACAGGGCCAGGCCCAGTGCCCTGAAAGCCAAAGGGAAGACTCCCATTAACTGTCACAAGCTTCTCTCAAGGCCTGAGGGTCAGACTTGGTTTAGTGACCCAACCAGGCAATTGAGGGCTGTGGGGACTCTGCAGATGAAAGGGAGAGAGGAGAGATGGAGCTCCACTATTCTTCTAGCTCAGTCCTGGACCCCCATCAAGTTTTCACACACAGAGGAGTCACTGATGTCAATGGTAGTAATCCCCGGACCTGGGCTCCACAGTTCCACAAGTTTCTAATTTTGTAAAATAGCAGCGGGACCCCTGCTATAGGGCCCTCTGCACCCATAGAGGAGCAGCAAGATCTGCCATTTTGGCATATTCACTTTGGTGAATAAACTTGTTTGTCTCCACCAACCCCCTCCCCACCTTGGGGACAGGCACTTTGAGGTAAGTAACAAAAGATTTCTTGTCTGTGGGGTCTCAACTGAAACATCACTTTAGAAAACTCTTTAATACAGTATCTTTGTTCTTTGATTTCCTAGCAGTAACTTTTCCACAAATGAAATATCACAACTTCCAATTCATTCAAAAAGATGTTAGCATGGTAACATTTCTTATGATGCATCTTCCCCTATTACATGGGTATCACTGTCCATGGCTGTCACTGCAAGTCACAAGATAATAAATACACTTATGAAAATGAACTACTGTGCATGCATTGCAACTACATTTCATTTTTTATTGATTCCTAAAGGCTTAGTCCCTTTTATTATCTTCAAAACTTTTTAAAGTGTTTATTTCAATAACTTGACAAGGGGCAGAAACAAGTAGCAAATAACTTTAGAGAAGTTATTGAGAATTCTAAAACTGGTTAGCATATTGCGATACATGAACTAAATCAGAAAGATTAAAAATGCATCTGGACTGACTTTCCTGCACTTATTTTCAGACTAACATGATGCAAAGCAGCAGGGGTATCAAATACCACAAATTTTAATGAACAACAGATAAACCAGTTTACCCAAAATTGTGCTACCAACTTGACTCTAACTTTCCTGATGCACAGAACACCTGAATTAAGCATGCAATACTCATAACAAAACAATATCACATCTTCTACAGAAAGCTTTTAATAAAAATATTGTGCATTGTGCTTAGGCGTACTTTTAAAATTAAAATCTTACTGTAAGAAATTATTTGGCTACATTGTATTTATATCCTTTTATCTGGAATGTTATTAAGTCTACCCCATGCTAGCAAAAATTTTTAAAACTTAAAATATGCACAAATATAAAAAATCTGTTGCAAAATAGAAACATTTATTTAATTTTCTTCATACATTATAAATGTTCACAGATTCTAAAAATAAAACCCTAATTGTGTAAGAGTAATTTCAAGTATTTATTTGATCTCATTTTTCTCATAAATAAATCTTGTATTATGTCTAATGCTCCTAAGAAATGGAATGTTATCTCTGATTTGTAAAAATGAACAGGAATAGGAAGACAAACTCCACTGAGGTGGGGGAGAAGTGACAGAAAATAAACCAGTAGGTTTTGTGCCCTCATTATTCAGCTATATTCACTACTGAAATGCCTGGTGTGATTTTAGATGCTATGTGGAGAGCAGGTAAATGTCATGCAAGACTTTAGAAAATGGTCTGCAATAAGATTAATAAGATTAAAATCACAAGAGTCAGAGAAAAATAGTTGAGCACTGTGTGCACAGTTGAATGCCATTTATGCAAACATCACTGAAACAATGTTGACAAATGAAGATGGTCTTCTGTTGCTAAAAAGCCCCAACGTTGGTCTGAAAAACAAGACACTGATCTTGTGACAAGGTACTATCACAGTAACTTTACTTTGGTTATGCCACGTGAGTGACATCAATGCATTTATCTTTGTGTACTCATGGATGTTGGTGCAATAGGGGGACATGAAATGAATACTGAAAGTACTATTCACCACCTGCATTCTAACGAATTTGGCCCCAGTCCAGTAAAGCACTATATGGAGGAGACTAATCACGTGCGTTAAATCAAGTACATACTTAAGTACTTTGCTGGATCCTGGTTCTAAGTCCCAATTTACAAAAGTCTTTACATACTTGCTTACGATAACTTCTAATGAGGACAGACACTAGGTAAGCACACATTGAAAGTTATGCACTTGTTTACAGGCTGTCCTGAAGAGGGACACTTTCCTGACGTAGGGCTTTGGAGAAGACTTTTGGGCTTCAGGCAGAAACCAGTTTGCCCATAAAAGTGTTTGGTCTTGCCTATTACAAGTGCAGCGTACGAATGATTATGACTATGGCATGCCTTTGGTGAGGGTTGTAAATAGGCAATGGGTGTGAAAGTTGGGATGTGTCCATGAGCCTGTACACGACAGAACATTTTCAACGGCGGGTGCTCCAAACACAAACATAACATGAGCTTAAAAGAGAGAAGAGGTCTAAGGCCAGAGAGCCCAGTGCTCCGACTGCTCAGCTAAGTCAGTGTTCAGAGTCCAGCACTGCCTAAGTTTTGAGAATCTGATTTATTGAAAAGCCCCTCCTCCTTCTGTCACGCTTTCCTCTCCATTTCCAAGCCAAATTACAGAGGGACATTTTAAAACCTTTCCCTTTTAAAAATGTTTCTTTGATTGTTTTTACAAAGTTATAAAGACAGCCACAAAAAGACACTGAACAGACAAAATACACAAAACAAGGGGGAAAGAGTAAGAAAAACCCCTGTATAAAATTATATAGAACAGTATAAACCAGACCTGGAAATTGCAATAAAAACTTATTATCCATGTGACCTACTAAAAATAATTAGGTAACAAATAACATTTTGTTTTTTAAACAGCAAACCCACATTCAAGGTATTTCTTTCCACTCCAACAGAAGGCAAGCAAGCCCACCTCTAGAAATGGAATGACAGTTTCACTGAAATATACTTAATGCAAATAAAGACATGTTTTACCAGGGGACAGGGAGCCATATATAAGCAAAGGGGTATTTCCATATTCTTTCAAAGGAACGAATATTTCTAAGGTATGAGTCTGAATTTCTGACATTTTTCAAACTTATATCTCTGAAGGATTAAAAAGGAAAGGACAGTAGACAAGAGAATCACATTAATGTACCTTTACAAAACCCAATTTTATGCTAAAGTAAGTACATTTTTGGCAGGTGAAAAAAATACAATTTATAATAATTGTTTTATTCTTGTGGTGAGGCCACATGAATAGATTTTTGTGCCTGACATGGCAAATTTTCTTGACAATTTTGCAATGCTTCATAAGGCAATTAATGAATACAAGCTAATGTAGGCTTTTGTCCACTACTACATTTCTGAGGGGATCCAAGTATGCTGGTTAAGTGAAAGGAGACAGATTTACTAGGATCACGTTGCACAAACACCAATATCAATGGAAAGCAATAGGGATATTAAATTGCAATCAACATTCAGCTTTTCAGCACAAAAGCTTTACCGTGATTTTATTTTTTCAAAATGGTGATATTTTGTCTTCAAACAAGGTGTATACCTGAATGCTCAGATGCACAAATAAGAGGGAAAAAAATCATTTCCATTTAACCTAGGCCTTTAAATTGCACTTAATAATAGATGTTACTTTTTTGTGTAGACAGTCATGATTACCTACACCCTGTTGTGAGCTTATAGTTGTTCTTTGGCAATTTAGTTCACGAATGCCACCTACTGTTTATATTATGTAGTCAAAGAGCAGTAGTTGGACAATGTAAAACATCCATTCTGAGATTATAGTCGAAACACTGAGCATGTCCAAGTATGGCTCTCTGTTAATCACCACAAAGCACCAAAAAGTGGAATTCCATCAGAATAACTTAGAGACCTCTTGCCTACATATACAGAAGATATTTGTATTTTCAAAACTCAGTTATTGTTGTAAATATTTACTGCTATAACAACCTGTGGATTTCACATTTTGCTTATTACACAGCAGAATAATTTGAAGGGCCACAGAAGTGTAAACACAAGGTCTTTTATGATCCATCTGGTTTCTGATTAGCCATTATATTATTTTTATCAGTAAATAAAGATAATCACTCTGTATCACTGTGTGCTATCCATTTCATTTGGTGTAATGCACAAATTGGAGTAATTCAGGAGGGTGCAGAATCTCACACAGTTGGTAAAAATTTATATTACCATAGAATGAAATTTCCTTTGGAAGCCATTGCTTTCACTTATCAAGAAAACAGCAGAACATTTTATTGTCTATCAAATGAAGTATTATAGAACATAAAAGCATTTGTAACAAAACAGTAGAAAGAAGAACCAGACCAGAAGCAGGGCAGTGAGGTCACCAAGAGCTGTTCTTCCCCCAGAAGGCTTTTAAATGATTAAATACATCAGCAGCTGAAAATTATTCCACATCAGAAGCATCATTGTCAGAAAGATGATAATTACTTCCCTTCACCCGAATATATTCAATATACCTCCCTTCATCAGAATCTGACATACCGCATGTACATAGCTTGCTTTCAAATAAAGATTCAATTTCCTCTAGTTTTTTCCCTTTAGTCTCAGGAAGGCATCCATAGATGAAAATGAGTCCCACGCCAGCAAACCCTGCGTAGAGGAAGAATACTCCTGCAATATAAAACAACACATGTACCAGGTTACATAATATTTCCTCTCAGCCTTTTTTATGGAACAAAAGGAGCAACAGAATTTAGAAGCTACAGAAATCAAAGAAGACTGTGAAAGTAAAGATTTCAGCTGTAGCATTACAATAAAAACTAGATGAATGTGGACACAAGGAAAGAATGCTTTATTATACGACACTATAATAGCTCAAATGAAGAAGGAAGCAATTATTCCATTTGGTTTTGGAGTAATGTGGAAATTAATATGGATCTTTTTCACTTAACTGCTTCACACTTAAAAATAAGTAGCAATAATATTAAAGGAAGCCAAGAACAAAGACAGGTATGAAGCACAAGGGGCTCTCCCTCCTATGTGAAAGGACCCTGAGATGACCTCAAAAGCATAAGCCATGTTCACACTGCAGCAGCAGCAGCAGCAGCATTTTCTAGTGGGGAATGTCACCATGTATGACCCCCTGGCTTGCACTCTCCAAATCCAGAAATAAAGCCATAAGGTTGCTTTGGGGTGGCCTCATATGGTGGCTCTTGAGACCTCAATCTCCACTGTTTTTGGGAGTGTCTGTGGGGGATGACCTTGGCTATGTCACCACAGGGAAGATGTGGCCATAGAAATGTTTAAAGAAAACAGACAACTGAAATACAAGAGGTAAACTCAAACTGTAGAATGTCTCCTCTCTAATTATGGGAATTTTGATGTGACAGACGAAGGTGGCTCTGTATCTGCTTTGCCAGAGGGCAGACAAGATCAAAGACTAACAGATCACCATCAGTGATCCCACCAATCCTCAGAATGATGGTTCTGTGGATCATGGCCAAATACTGCTCTAGAAGGACTCTGGGGTCGCAGGACTGCCTGTGAATCCTGCTGTGAAGTTCTATGTAGACTATGGCATGAAGAAGAATCTCAGCTGCCACTACATGGTAACACTTTACAAATGTTGCCTTTTTCAACAGGAACTGTTGTAGTTCACTAAATAGACGGTTTCTTTCCTTTATATCATATTAGCATCTTTTCGGATTCTCCTTTTCAGTAGAAGTCATTAAGCCAATGTCAATCAGCTGAACTTGCATACTACCACAGGGCTAAAATATCCATAATACGAACTGCAGCAAATTTACATATCGTGGTATGTAAAATATTAGCATCAGGTATACATACTACTTACCATAGTATGTAAGGTACTCTGCTATATGCAAAAATGTCAGTGATACAAGAACATTGAAAATCCAGTTGACACCAGATGAACATGCATTCCCTATGCTTCTGGCCCAAAGTGGATATATTTCAGAATTTACTGTCCAAGGCATGGGTCCCATTCCTGAGAATATCAGAAAGATTTACTTTAGCATAACAGTCAATGGAACAGTAAGAAAAGTTCAACGTGGTCTGACTATTCCAAACTTTTAAGTGTTCAAGAATTATTTTAAAGCTACATGCTAAAACAGGGGACAACCATTTTGTCACATACCACAAAGTAAGCCCCATGCCTTCTTCAAGCACCACCCCAACTCCCTTCCCCTGTCCGATCTGCTGTCCTGCTATTTGCTTCCTGCCCTGTGCTCCTTGCTTGATCTGTTGCTCTGCTTTCTTCTCTCTGTCCTGACAGTGTTCCTTGTTTGATCTGCTATTCTGTTTTCTCCCTGTCCTATCTGTCACTATGCTGCCTGCCCCCTAATCTGCTGCGTGCGACATACAGAGGCTACCTGTGTCACTTGTGGCACAGAAACCACAGGTTAGCCACCCCTGTGCTAAAACAAGTATTTGTTTACCAGGTGCGAAGAAAACCAGGTATAAAATAAGGCCCAGAAGAGCTGTCCAAGCGTAGGGAGTAGGACAGTAGTTGTATGCCCAAAATAAATCTTCTCTTTTGAACATGGTTTCATTTGAACACCTGAAAAATTACCATATAAAATGAACATTAGGTAATACATTTCAGGAAATGAACAGCATTTCAATATGAAACATCTTAGTCAAAGTGCTAGAAATGTAAGATAAAATAAGTATACAATTAGAAAGCTGAACTGTCACTTAATTTAATCAAGACATTTTGGGCCAAATTCTATATTCAGGTATGCAGCATCTTCCAGTGCTTTTCAAAGATACTTTGTGTTTAATACCATAGCCCAAGGAGGAATATGAGAAGAGGTCTTCATTTTAACAGCAGACTCCTGTCTACAATTCTTCAGTGGAACAGTCTCTATTTCCAATGGGACCATTCACATAACTGTTGCTCACTCGAGTCAGAACTTCAGTATTAGGTCTCTAGGCAAAATGTGGTACATGGATTACAGATAAATTTACAGATTGGTGACTGATAAAAGAGGCAAGAGACAGGTCTACAACCTGATCTTTTATTGCTTACACCCCAAAACACGGAAACAAACACTAATCCCAAAGTCTATGTCTACTCATGACAGCACAACATAGACAACACATACTTACACTGGGCTGGGGAGACTCAACTGCGGGGAAGAGGTAGCAGATCTGCCTCAATTTTCTAAATTTTCCAAATTTCCCTCCAGCCCATATTTTAAATTTATAGATGCCTATTCTAATAAATGTTTTGCTTGGTTTTATTTATATTTCTTTGTTTCACTGAAAATTTTGTCACTGGAGTAAACCAGATTTCTTGTAAACCTGAAGATGTCAGTTAGTTGGGATTTATGTTCCTGTGAAAGTTACACTTCCATAACTCTATCCTGTTCCCCTCGTAATTGTGGAGTGCTTCTTTTTCCTCCCATCTTAGTTTATGGTCTTCTCTGATAAGGCTGCTTTGCTTTTACAACTTTTTTAAGAATCTTACCAAAAATATATCTTTTACAGCAAAACAGTATCTAATATATTTAGTTACACTAATCATTAGTGTAAGCTAAAGCTACGATACAGTATATTTGGATCATCTAATTTAAGGCCTTATTTTCTGTTTAATTGGATCTCATTACTGGTGTAGCTGGACATGTTGACGGCTTCCTTTGTTTTGCTGGCCAAGCTCTGGTTGTCACATCTGCAAAGTTCATTTTACAGTCATTTAGGGCATTTTTACATTTGGCAGGGAGAGTGGGGGTGCTTTAATTAGCAAGCCATGCTAATTAAAAATGCCAGAGCATCATACGTATCAGCATCCCTGCACCAAAAAATGGCGGCGGGGTGCTTTAAACTAAAGCTCGTTGAGTTAGCTTTAATTCAAAGTACCCTGCCGCCATTTTTCAGTGCAGGGATGCTGATACATGTGATGCTCGAGTTTGCTGGAGTGCTGGATTTCCAGCACATCGGAGCAGGCTCCCTGCACACACCTCAGAGACAGGCTTTGGGGCCTTTGGTTTAGCCACACTTCTGCAGCTTGGTATGGCCCCCTTGAAAATGGTGAGGTTGGCAATATATGCTACAGTAGTAGCATTCAGCCAGAGGCACAGCTGGCCTGGGGCAGTCCCCCAAACCCCTCACTTTCCCTGTAGCTTTTCTGGCTCTGGAAGGTTTGGCCGTGCGCAGAAGCAGCAGCTGGAGTTCACTGGTGCTGAGGGAAGATGTCACCTCCTGCAGACATCTATGTTGACGGCCACAAAAACTCCTAATTTTAGTGGCAAAAAATAGGGTGACATCTCTCCCCAGCAGCAGCAAATTCCAGCTGCTTGCCTCCTCAGGACTACGTTTCCTGACGTACCCTTCACTCACTGGCACACACACTGCTGCTGTTACTGCCAGAGGAGGCGGCAGCAAGGTGCGAGTCCCTTCCTCTGGACACTACTCTGGAGCCGCTTGTGCCTGTTCGGTGACTGCAGATGCTAATGTGACCACCTGCACTTCTTGCCACTAATGTAACCAGGGGAGCCTTTCTTCATTCACTAAGCAGTAAACTGCTCATTGAGGAACCCTTTCTCATTCAGTGTCTGTCTGTTTGCTTCCAGCTATGAGGTGACAAATATGCATAATGGCTCAATATCATTCAAAAAGAAGGCTATCATCTTTTTTTTTTAATCAACCTTTCATAGCATTTCATGCACTGCACCATTCAATTCAAGCATTGTCCACAGAGTGATATTTACATACACTGGTGAGCTGCGGGTATGCTGGCGATTTCTCAAATATGAGTTGAGAAACCTGCTTAATTTCCAAGCACCTGGTGACAACACAGCCTTCGCCCATTACCATCCTTTCCATTTGCATCATTATCAAATCACGGGATTGCTCGGACAATTTCACAGTTTCACTAGTACACATATGCTTCTTTTACTGCTACTTTTATTTCATTTGCAGGTGCTTAGTAATGAATACCAGCTGATTATCACTTTAAAATGTCTGGATACAAACAATGCAGTAATTGGTTTCTTGATTCCTTTCAGCCAGTACTGCAGCTGCCCCTCGAAGAATAGTCCGATGCTTTCTTGTGAAAGTGTCTCTCAGTAAACAAAGTTACTTGGTTTATTATCTTGTATCCATTTATATCAGCATGCACCAACCTGCTGATTCACAGAGCCAGGCCACCAGGAGGCCTAGACGTTTCATTTTACCACTGTTTTCTCCCAGATGTGTCCTACTTTTGACAGAGTGGAATAAACAGACTATATGGAAAAAACACATGTTGTTAAAAACCTCCTACTGCTGAGGCCACTGATCTTTTCCCTCTAGAACCCCCTGTAAGTGAGAGGAAGCTCTGTTTCAGGAACATGGATTCAGTGCAACAGAAATAAGAACAGCACGAGAAAATGGAATTGGCAAAACCTCAGCAAGTATGAATCTGTCTCAAACAGCAAGCATTAGCTACAGACAGAGCTTTGCACTTGCTGTAGGCTAGCACACCAAGAGATGCAAATAAATAAACCTCATTCAAGGCCAGCACTCCAAAAATTTACTGCAGCATGAAGTACTGCTCATGTGGTCATTTTAATACAATCATCTATCATGTTACTAAGGACTGTCTTACTAGTAATAGGTACTGCACGGTACGCAGCTCCTAAAGAGCTGTATCTGGTACTGAATGAATGGAAAGCCTATGGCAGCTGCTCAAATACTTTCCCAGCAATCTTCAGAAATGCAAGTTCAAGGAGAAAATTTCACAGCAATAGTTTGTAAAAGAAAATCAAATCAGGTACTAGTGCAAAGGGTTTATAAATAACAAGACTGTGTCAAACCATTACCATAAAACTATAAACTGTAAGGATGTATTGGTTCATTTCCCCTCAAAATGCAGCTTAAGAGAGAACATAATAGTTTTACAGTTAAAATATTTTAATACAAGTTGCTTTTGTTAAGTAAGGTCTACAGACAGTTTTAGCAGCACCTTTTATTCTAATTAATGAAAATTAAACAACCATTGAAAATGAATAATTCTAGACGAAAACACAGTGTCTCAGGATCACTCAAACGTTTTAACAGTGGATTTTATCAGCCCTACAGACCGGAAACAAATCTAGAACAATAGTACAATGTTTTAGTATATGTATTATATTTGATGACATGCTTTAGTGAATTTGTACAAATTCATATTCACATGGTAACATCTATTTGTTGAACTTAGATAAGATAGTTACAAGGTGTTCTGTATATTATTGCTAGATGAGACCGCTGATACTTTGACAAATAATGCCCTCTCCTTTACTTGAAATAAATACAATCACAAGCAAAACACACGATCAGTTTATGGGGTTATTGAAAAACAATATGTGCATACATAGAATCATAGAAAGTTATAGTTGGAGGGGACCTCAAAAGGTCATCTAGTCCAACCGCCTGCTCAAAGCAGGGCCATCCTCAACTAGATCATCCCAGGGAAAGCTGTCTAGCCGGGTTCTGAAAACCTCCAAGGATGGAGATTCCACCACTTCTGGGTAACCTCTTCCAGTGTTTTAGTACCCTCCTAGTGAGAAAATTATTTCTAATATCTAACCTAAAGTTCCCTTGCTGCAACTTGAGACTGTTGCTCCTTGCTCTGTCATCTGCCACCATTGAAAACAGTCTGGCTCCATCATATTTTGAACTCCCTTCAGGTAGTTGAAGGCTGCTATTAAGTCCCATCAGTCTTCTCTTCTCTAGATTAAATAAGCCCAGTTCCCTCAGCCTCTCCTCCTATGGCATGTGCCCCAGCCCTTTCACCATTTTCACTGCTTTCTGCTGGACTGTCTCCAATTTGTTCTTTCTGGGGTGGGAGACCCAGAACTGAACACAGTACTCCAGATGTGGTCTCACCAATGCTGATTAGAGGGGAATAAACGCTTCCCTTGACCTAATGGCAACACTCCTACCAGTGCAGTCCAATATGCTCTTAGCCTTCTTGGCAACAAGGGCACACTGCTGTTCAAATTCAGCTTACTGCCCATAGTAACCCCCAGGTCTTTTTCTGCAGAGCTGCTGCCCAGCCAGTCAGTCCCCAGCCCGTACTGGTGCATGGGATCGTTCTGTCCTATGTCTGCACTTTGCACTTGTCCTTATTGAACCTCATGAGATTCCTTTTGGCTCAAACCCCCTATTTGTCTAGGTCACTCTGAATCCTAGCCCGACTACTCCCCCCAGCTTGGTGTTATTTGCAAATTTGCTGAGGGTGCACCCTATGCCATTTTCCAGGTCACTGCTGAAGACATTGAACAAAACTGGCTCCAGGTCTAACTCTGGGCACTTTACTTGATACCAGCTGTCAACTAAACATGACCCATTGATTACTACCCTCTGAGCCTGATGTGCAGCCAGTTTTGTGACAGTCCATTCATCCAGCCTATACTTCCTTAGCTTGCCTGTGAGAATGCTGTGGGAGACGGTACCAAAAGCCTTGCTAAAATCATGGTATATCACATCCCCCTGTCTCCCCGTATCCACAGAGCCAGTCACCTCATCATAGAAGGCAATCAGGTTGATTAGACATGGTTTGTCGCTGGAAAATCCATGCTGACTGTTCCTAATCACCTTTTTCTCCTTCAAATGCTTAGAAATGGATTCCTTGAGGATGTACACCATGATTTTTCCAGGGACTGAGGTAAGGCTGACTGGTCTATAGTTCCCTGGGTCCTCTTTTCCCCCTTTCTTAAATATGGGCACTACATCTGTCCTTTTCCAGTCATCTGGGACCTCTCAAGATCGCCATGAGTTTTCAAAGATGATGGCCAATGGCTCTGCAATCACATCAGCCAACTCCTTCAGCACCCTTGGGTGCATCCCATCCAGACCCATGGACTTGTACATGGCCAGCTTTTCTTAAATAGTCCCTAACCTTCTCTTTTAGTACTGAGGGCTGCTCAGCTCCTCCCTAAAGTCTGCTGCCCACTGCAGTAGTCTGAGAGCTGACCTTGCCTGTGAAGACTGAGATGAAAAAGGCATTGAATACTTCAGCCTTTTTTGCATCCTCTGTCACAAGGTTGCCTCCCCCCGCATTCAGTAACAGACCCACACTTTCCCTGATCCTCTTTTTGCTACTGGCATACTTGTAGAAACCCTTCTTGTTATCCTTCATATCCCTTGCTAGCTGCAACTCCAATTGTGCTTTGGCCTTCCTGACTTCATCCCTGCATGCCTGAGCAATGTACTTTTATTTTTTCCTAGTTATTTGTACAACTTTCTACTTCTTAGAAGCTTCCCTTTTGTGATTTAGTTTACTGAAGAGATCCCTGCTAAGCCAAGCTTGTCTTCTGCCATACTTGCTAGTCTTCCTGAACATTGGGATGGTTTGTTCCTGCATTCTCAGTAAGACTTCTTTAAAGTACAGCCAATTCTCCTGGACTTTTGTCCCATTCAGACTGGCCTCCCAGGGGATCCTGCCCATGAGTTCCCTGAGTGATACAAAGTCCAGGGTCCTTACTCTGCTGTTACCCTTTCCCCAACTCAATCATCAAATGGTCACTATCCAAGTTGCCATCCACTACTACATTTTTCCCTGTGTGAGCAGCAGGCCAAGAATAGCATGGCCTCTAGTTCGCCAGTCCAGCACTTGTACCAAGAAGTTGTTCCCAATACTCTCCAGAAACATCCCGGATTGCCTATGCACTTACTTGCTGTATTGCCCTCCCAGGAGATGACAGGGTGACTGCAGTCCCCCATAATAAGTCATGACTTTGATGGTTTCAATAGTAGTAGCATTTGTAAATCATCAGTAACAGTCTTGTATAAAATGCCAATAACAGCGTAAAATTCTTAAGCTTAAGGAAAAATGTGAAAAATTTTTGGTTTAGTTGTCATCACAATTTATTCCTTTACATGACAAGATATGAACACTTGAAAAAAGCTTATTTTGTATAAGTTTGACCCAAAGAAGTATGTAGTGAATGGATGTCTTGGTGCCAACTTCAATAGTCTTTGGATTCTGAGAACTACATTTCTTTTAGTATGAAATGTATTAAAAAAACCAACCTTTTTTCTCATACACAGACACTAAGAAAGAAAAGGAACTTTTTAAGGTTATCCTAAGTTGTACTGCTAAAAATAATGGTACAAAACTGATAAGAAACATTTTCCATGACAGTCAGCATAAATTTTCCAAAGACAGGCCCAACTAGATGGTAAAATAACTTCCAAGTAGAATATTGGAAGGACTTGCATGAGAAGAATTTAGAGCAAGACAAATCACTAGGAAGTATGCTGTAAAGAGCAAGGGAAGGTAAACTAAGCCCGCTGGGGGATGGGGGGACTACTGCCCCTGCTGGCCCACTCAACGGCCATTGCAAAGCCAGCGGACCAAGGCACTTCAAGGGGCACTTAAGGGAGCCCACCCCTGCCCCAGCCCTGGTACAATCTGTGGGCAAGGCAAGAGCCCCCAAGGGCACACTTGCCTGCCTGTACACTAATGCCAGGAGCCTGGGCAACAAGCAGGACGAGCTCGTCCTCCTGCTCAGTGCAAAGAAATATGATGTCATTGGGATAACGGAGACCTGGTGGGACTCCACCCATGACTGGACCACGGGGATAGAGGGCTATACCCTGTACAGGAGGGATCGTGTTGAAAAAAGGGGTGGGGGTGTAGCTCTCTATGTGAAGGAAAGCTACATGTCCCTGCAAGCTGATGTTGGCGACCGGCATGGACAGCTAGAGACCCTCTGGGTAAAAATTCGTGGGGAATTCGGCACAGGGGACACAACGGTGGGAGTCTACTACAGACCTCCCACTCAAAGTCCCGAGCTTGACCAGGAGTTCGCCCGGGAACTGACTGAGGCCGCTTGCTCCAGGACCTTGGTTGTCATGGGTGACTTCAATTACCCGGACATCTCGTGGGAAGATCACTCAGCTAAATCTGAGCGGGCGCAAAGCTTTCTCTCGTGCGTGGATGACCTCTACCTGACTCAAGAAGTCTATGGGCCAACGAGAGGCAAAGCGCTGCTTGACCTGGTACTGGCTACGGGGGATGACCTAATCGGCGACCTAGTGATTGATGGGAAGTTGGGTGACAGCGACACAGAAGTCCTTGACTTCAGAAAAGCCGACTTTGACAAGCTCAAGAGGCTCGTCAGTCAGGCCCTCAGGGACCATGACCCCAGGGAGATGGGAGTTCAAGAAGAGTGGTTGCTTCTCAAGGAAGCGATCCTCAGTGCACAAGCTAAATCTATTCCAACATGGAGGAAAGGCAGCAAGAAGGCACAGAAGCCCCCCTGGCTCTCCAGGGACCTAGCGGACCTACTTGGCTAAAAAGGAAAGCCTACAAAGGATGGAGGACGGGATTCACCTCCAAGGAGGATTACTCCGCGCTGGTCCGGTCCTGCAGGGAGCAAACCAGGAAAGCCAAGGCTGCAACTGAACTCCAGCTAGCTTCAGGCATCAAGGACAACAAAAAGTCCTTTTTCAGATACGTGGGGAGCCGGAGGAAAAGCAAGGGCAATGTTGGACCCCTGCTAAACCAGATGGGGCAACTGACAACTGACGCCCAGGAAAAAGCCAACCTATTAAATAGGTACTTTGCGTCAGTCTTTCATCAGTCACACGGGATGCCCATGCCTGCTATGGGACAGGGAAATCTGGGTGAGGGGGATCCCCTACCCTCCATCAATGCTGACCTCATGAAGGAACACCTTGAGAAGCTGGATACCTTCAAGTCAGCTGGCCCTGACAACCTGCACCCCAGGGTACTCAAGGAGCTGGCGAGCGTCATAGCCCAGTCCCTGGCACAGATCTTTGAAAACTCCTGGCGCTCTGGTGTAGTGCCCGAAGACTGGAAGAAGGCCAATGTGGTGCCGATCTTCAAGAAAGGGAGGAGAGTGGATCCGGCTAACTACAGGCCCATTAGCCTGACTTCTATCCTGGGGAAGATCTTAGAAAAGTTTATTAAAGAGGCCATCCTTGAGGGACTGGCCCAGGCTAACATTCTAAGGGACAGCCAGCATGGGTTTGTTGCGGGTAGGTCTTGTTTGACCAATCTCATTTCCTTCTATGACCAGGTGACCTATCACCTGGACAAGGGAGAAGAGATTGATGTCATATATCTTGACTTCAAAAAAGCTTTTGATCTGGTATCCCATGATCACCTCTTGGCCAAACTGCCCAGTTGTGGCCTTGGCTCCACCACTATCCACTGGCTGGGAAATTGGCTTCGTGGTCGGACCCAGAGGGTTGTGATTGATGGCAGTCATTCATCGTGGTGCCCTGTGACCAGTGGGGTCCCTCAAGGCTCTGTCCTGGGACCCATATTGTTCAACATCTTCATTAACAATGTGGACATTGGAGTCAGGAGTGGACTGGCCAAGTTCGCCGATGACACCAAACTTTGGGGCAAAGCATCCACGCCAGAAGATAGGTGGGTGATCCAGGCTGACCTGGACAAGCTCAGCAAATGGGCAGACAAGAACCTGATGGTGTTTAACACCGAAAAATGCAAGGTTCTCCACCTTGGGAGGAAAAACCTGCAGCACCCTTATAGGCTCGGCAATGCTACGTTGGTTAGCACTACAGAAGAAAAAGACTTGGGGGTCATCATTGACCACAAGATGAACATGAGCCTGCAATGCGATGCTGCGGCTAGTAAAGCGACCAAAATGCTGGCATGCATCCATAGATGCTTCTCGAGCAAATCCCGGGACGTCATTCTCTCCTTGTACTGGGCTTTGGTGAGGCTGCAGCTGGAGTACTGCGTCCAGTTTTGGGCTCCACAATTCAAAAAGGATGTGGAGAAGCTTGAGAGAGTCCAGAGGAGAGCCACGCGCATGATCAGAGGTCAGGAAAACAGATCTTACGATGACAGGCTGAGAGCCACGGGACTCTTTAGCCTGGAAAAGCGCAGGCTCAGGGGTGATCTGATGGCCACCTATAAGTTTATCGGGGTGACCACCAGGATCTGGGGGAACGTCTGTTCACCAGAGCACCCCAAGGGATGACGAGGTCGAATGGTCACAAACTCCTGCAAGACCGTTTCAGGCTGGACATAAGGAAGAATTTCTTTACTGTCCGAGCCCCCAAGGGCTGGAACAGTCTGCCAGCGGAGGTGGTTCAAGCACCTACATTGAACACCTTCAAGAGTAAATTGGATGCTTATCTTGCTGGGATCCTATGACCCCAGCTGACTTCTGCCCTTTGGGCAGGGGGCTGGACTCGATGATCTCCCGAGGTCCCTTCCAGCCCTAATGTCTATGAAATCTATGAAATCTATGAAACATAACTGATTCCTTCCTCATTTAATTCCTATCAACTTTTCCTCCATTTTAAGGATGAAGAATAATGTGTGAATCAGCATAAATCAGGGATGGGCAATTATTTCAGCCAGAGGGCCACTTACTGAGTTTCGGCAAGCCATCAAGGGCTGCATGCTCAGGGCATATTATTATTAATTTTCTACATGTTTAGGGGCGCCGCAGGCCAGATAGAATGGCCTGGTGGGCCACATCCAGCCCCTGGGCCACATTTTGCCCACCCCTGACATAAATGGATACTAAGTGGGTGTAAAATCAATGTCTAGTTAAAACAAGTAGAACTGGATACAAAAATGTATGTAGTTATTTTAGCTTCAAATGGGACAGAAAACAATACAGAAAAATATACCCTCTAAAGATAGGCATTGCTGCTTCTCCCCTTCTGTAAGAATTGTTTACTCCTAAGTGATTTGTTATAATAAAAATGTAATATATATATTCCCAAGCTGATACTCTTCTCTTTGTCAGCATTCTTGCCTGCTCAGCAGAACCTTAAAATCCACAGGAAAAACCTCAAAGGTCAAAGCTACCTACAACCTAAATTTCCCCTGCCTGTAGCTTGAGGCTACTGCTCCTAGTCCTATCCCCTACAGTCAGAGAGAAGCCCATCTCCATCAGTTCTGTAATCTCCTTTCAACTATTTAAATACTGTTATCAAATTCGATATCTTCTCTAAATAAATAACAGTAGTGTTTTCAGCCGTTCTTGATAAGTCTTGCCTCCTAGGCCCCTAATCATTTTTGTTCCCTTACGCTGGACTATCTCCAATCTGCCTACATCCTTCTTGCAGTGCAACGTCCAAAACTGGACACAGTATTCAGGTTACCTTCCCCACAAGATAACAGTGCTGATTTGTTGTGGCTGCCTTGCATCACAGCTTTTGGTGCAAAGTGGAATTAACTTGCCAGTGGGTAGGGAGGTTGCTGATACTGCCTGATACCTATTGGTCATAGGACCAGATAAATACAAAGCTTAAGGTCATCTTTGGATGCCTTCTTGATCTATATCACTTGTCTTTTTGTGCAATCAAATATCTTACCCAATGACAGAAGCATTTTGATACATTCTGTAATTGTAATTAAAAATAACTGCCCCTACACCCTCCACGTGATTTTCTACCTTAGCAACTTTAGATCTTGGATTTTGTTTTTCAAAAAACCCAAACTAATATTTAACATTATGTTTTTCATTGAGAATATATCTCAAGAATGGGAAAAACCCATTATGGATGGCTTTTAAGTCAAACACTGTACTTATATAACCATCCTCTGCTTTATGTGAAACTTAATTTCACCTCCTTCAGTTTTACAAATCTCATCTCCCCAAGCAATGTCTCAACTGCAATAAAAATGATAGATCATTGTAAGAGAATATTTTCTTCCATTATGCTCTGCAGCTGAAAAGAAAGATCCTTCCTGTTTAAGACTTCAAGGATGAAGGGTCTTGTTTAAGATAAAAAACAAAAAGTAAAATGAAACGGGCTTTAATTCAATAATACACTTAAGATTATGCATTCCCTTTAAATAGTGAAAACACAGCTCTAAAACTAAACCAAAGTTAACTTCCCCACCTCAAAATTAATTGAAAACTCCAAACGCTAATCTAAATTTTATTTCCTTTTTCCATACAGAAGGAAGTATCAAGAATGGAATAAGTATCAGTGTGGTAATAAGTTTGATATTTTTGCAAACTTATGCCATGTCTAGACTGCCATTTTATCGTGCCTGGACATGGCATTCATCCTCACCAAGTTGCTCTGAACATATTTGCTCCCCAAGTAGAAGCTATGTAGCTTGGATCCTTGCATCCTTCAGTCACTCAGTAATGCTAATTAACCTACCCCTAGTATGGAATAGACTTGGCTACACTGCCTCCAGTTAGAAGGTAGCGCACAGGCTGAAGGACATTGTTGCTGGGTACGGTAAGTTTACAGTCTAGATATGGCCTTATAGACTAATAAAAAGTATGTAGGTATGTGCTGTACAGTATTATACTTAACCATTGTACTTTGTCTCAGGAGTAGTACATTTATGGCATTATGCACCTCTCACGGATATTTATTTTATCTTTCAGGAGTGGGAAAGAGGGGACAAAAAGATTCTGGTCTTCTACACATTGTTCTTGAACAACTTCATGGATTCAAGTAGTGCCTTGAGTCTATCTAGGGGTGTCTGGATCCTAAGAAAGTTGAGAATCATTGGCCTAATGAGACTGCCTTCCCTTGCAGTTCATGCAAACAGCCTTGGTGTCTCCTATTCCCACCCAGTCCAGACATTTACTAAATATTGTCCTTGTCTCATCTGTCTAGAAAGCATCTTTAGAATCCTCTCTCTGCCTTTAACAATTTTAGGCCCATGCACTTTAATACATCCAAATCAGTCCCCACCATTAGTATTTTTAGGTGCTTCTCATCAGGGTGCCTGGGGGCCACATAGAATAACTGAGATTCGCACCCACCTTCCACATCAACAGGATCTGGAAGACAACTACTGAAGCAGAACATATATTTGAGAATAAAAAGTGCAGTGTTCTTTTCAGTGTAGCCTCCTGACTCTGCATATTCTCTTGATGCCATCTGAAGTAAGAACTGAAGCATAACTCTCTTATCTACAAAGATGAGTAATAGATTGATTTCAAAAGCAACTACCTTCTAAAATATCATCAGGAATATTTTTCCATAGCTTTCAAGTGACTGGTTCCCATGTCTCAAAACAGACACACTAAAAGTTGAAGTATTTCTAGAGGAGCTTACATCTATAATGGAATTATTCTGCAGCTTACAGAAAGCTCTGGACTTGATCATTAAATCAGATGCTGCTACCAATATGTAAGTAAAACATTTTATACCAGAAGTTGACACTCAGTTTAAAAAGAAACACAGGTTGAGACTTGAAAATTAACCCATAATATTTACTCCTCTATTTGGCAAAATGTAGTTTAACTTCTTGCTATATAGTATTGTCAATATTTTGGGATGGCCATGGCAGCATTTTGCTAAAACCGGTAATGAGCTTTTAAAGTGATATTAACTTAGGCAAGAAAGTTAATAAGTTTGTTGGTGAAGTTGAAAAGGAACAAATATAAATACTATTGTAAGTGGATGACAATTGCTTCTTTTTAAGTATCATCTCTAGGGTTTCTATAGGGCCCAACATTGTAATATCCATCAATTATACATGGAGAACCTTAGAGTACATGTTCCTCTCTAAGGAATAGAAACACTGGCATTTTAACTGAATAATAGCTGTAATAAGTGCAGCTCTATAAAGTATCCAATAAATGTTAAACTGAAAAGGCAGCAGTAATTTCTATCTCTAGGCAGTGTATTGTGTGGCACATAAGTTTAATAGCAGCTATTGTGGTTAGAACAATACTAATGAGAAAATCCTCAAGTTGCATGACTGGCAGTTTCTATTATAGGTCTGAGAAATATAACAGCACAAGTTTCAAGGGTAAATAAAAATCAGAGTAAAGCTAGGCCATTTTACTCACTGCAGCAGTCAGGAAGATGTGGGTGATGAGTTTCCCTTACTATGTACTATATAGCACGATGTGAATTGTTATTCACAATAGAAGTTTTATATGAAAACTGATATTTCTAAGAAACCTACTGGCAAGCAGAGGGCACCATATATAGAAATACTTGTCAGTATATTAACTGTCAATTTCCTGACATTGGATATGATTTTTTGATCTTTCTTCTGTCCTCCTCCTCAAAGAAATTTTTATCAGTCTCTGACACTAACACGGCTAACCATCTTTGTACAGGCCCCTTTGTTAAGTATCAATTGAAGCGACTTTGTTAAATTAACTCATACATATTTTTAATATAAAATGAGTTAGCGTTTAATTTATCTAAGCAGACCCAGGCATGAATAAAAGAAACATACTTGACTAATTTTCTCACGAATGTAATACGTGTGAGATGAAAATTGTCTCCCCCCACATTCTGCTCAAAGTTTGGCAGAGTACATAACACTGCACATATCTGCATTTGATTTAGTATGTTACACCATGTGCCTCTAACTCTGCCCACAACTATCTGTACATATGTATGCAGGGCTATTCCCTAGGATTTAGTGGAAAATACTGACAGAGTTCTATTCAGATACTAGCATTTTCCTGAGTTGTTTGAGAGAGTACTGCTGTTTTACGGTATTGCTGCAGCTTTTTTTTTTACCCATGCAATAAAATGCTAGAGTATTAATCAACATGCTGTCAAAAGATGGAACATGGCATCAACTAAAGTGTATCAGCTACTAACAAAATTTCACTTTCAAATAACAGTGCTGGCTGGGAGTCCTGCATCTTTATAATACATTTCTAAATCAGCTGCTCTATATTTAGGCTATGTTTTGGTAAGCATATTATAAATCTAAGGCTTTTGCTGCTGAACTGAAGTCTAAACTACTGCTTCTTATCCAAGTACTATGAATAGCTGGATAAACAGGAAGTAGACAATAACTTTCAAACAGATATCAAAGATGACTGCTGTAAAACTTTAAGGCCATATGGAGCTAGACTGTGTAAAGTGACCATTGGAATTACAATAAGTGGCTATATGCCACATGGTTACCTTGGAATCAAGCTCAACAACTTGTGTTTGGCTAAAACAAAGATTGCAGAAAGGCAGTTTGGATTTGAGGTTATCAAGAGATATGGAATCTGCCTCTTCCCTCTGTAGTAGCAATCCACCATTTCCCCCTGCAGTTCCAGTGGGTGTAAAAAAATGAGTGCCATCTTATGTTGGCTCTAAGCTTTTCTCCACTAGACGGAAGAGCCCTTTAGTACTTGGTGTTTTCTCCTTGTGAAGGTACTTACGCACTGTAATCAAGCTTCTTTTTGATAAACTGAACAGATTGAGCTCTTCAAGTCTCTTATGGAAAAGCATTTTCTCCAGATCTCAAATCAATTTGGTGGTACTTTTTTCACTATCCCCATTTTTTTTCAACATACATTTCAACTGAGTACACTAGCACAGTATTTGGTATCCTATCAGTATCACCAAGGTTTTATGCAAATATGGTCTCCTCTTTTTTACTATTAAATTCTTCCCTGTTATTAGCCCTTTTTTGCCATAAATTCACACTGGGAGCTCATGTTGGACAGTTTGTTTTCCAGCACCTCTAAATTCATACCAGGCTCATGTCCCCCATCCTATAGTTATGCCCTAAATTCCCTTTTTCTATATTCATACCTTTGCATTGACTGCATGTAGTAAAATGCATTTTGTTTAAATGGACTCACTTACCAAGCAGTCCAAAATATTTTGTGTGAGCCTGAGTACCCACACTGGATTCAAGTATGTTACACTGGTGTTGGGCAGTACATTGTGTATTTGTTCTTTATATATTGTTTGTAAAGGTTGAATACACTGGTATAAACATATGAGTCCAAGCCCAATAATTGTGCTGTCCCATCCTTATTCACCACTTTATCATTCTGAAATCTCTGCATTTTTTTAAAATTAGTAGTGGTTTCACATGTACTTGCAGACCACCGATGACAACACTGGCCAGGTCTGTTATCAGTACCTGTAGAACCCTACTAGACACATCCTCATCTGATAAAGACTCCCCATTGATCACTCTCTGAAGTCTGTCAATTAGCCTGGTCCTAATTCATTTAATACATGCCCTACATTGCATAGGGCTTGTATTTCAGTCAGAACATTGTGTCACAGTTAGTAAATACAGTGAATGGGTCTGTGCAGTTATCTTTATCGAACTAATTTGGGACCTCAGAGAATGAAAATGTATTTGAACAACTGGAATCCCACATCAGCTTTTCTGCTTTACCTATAGCAGGGGTTGTGACCTATGGCTCTGGCAGTATTTGGGGGCAGGAGGCTCTCCCTGTGCTGCATTACAGTCAGCCACCTGAGACTCCAGTGGAGGGCAACTCTGCCCCTGCCTTGCCCCTGCTGCAGTCAGGCAGCATGGGCTCCAGCAGAGGAGGGCTTTTGCTGTGCTGTGCTGCAGATGAGCAACAGGAAGAAGCAATGGTGGTGACTCACCTGCCTCCGATCTGAGCAGAATCATTCCCATCCCCAGCCAGAAAACACCACCAACCACTGGTCTATAGTAATCTAAGTTTTATCTGAATATTGGCAAACTCTTCTGGAATTTCTCTAACATTATGTTATTTGTTAACAATTAAAATCAGCAAAACAGAGATCTTCTTAGCCAAGTCTTGACTCTATGGTATCGGGGATGCCCAATTTAAAAATATTACCATTAGCAGGTATTATCTAATATCCTTCTTAGTAAATAATGAAGTGGAATGTGCTTTGATACAAGTTTATGATCCTGATTCTTTCCAAACATGGAACCCTCATACTTTTTCTATGTCGTTTTTAGCTTTTCCATCTCATAACTGGACAAAACACTGCCAGACTTTATTTTCCTAATATATTTTTAAAAATACTTAATGTTTTTAGCTTTGCCAGTCAAAGATCTTTCTTCATGTTCTTAGCTTCGCTTGCCAATTGTCTACTCTGCATGATTTTTGTTATTAACTACAATCTATTGCCCCTTTTTTCCACTCAAAATGACAGAAAATTAGGGTTGGAAGGGACCTAGTCTAACCCCCTGCTCAAAGCAGGACCAGCCCCAATAGATCATCCCAGACAAGGCTTTGTCTAGCTGGGTCTTAAAAGGATAGCGATTCCACCACCTCTGGGTAACCTGGTCCAGTGCTTTACTACCCTCCTAGTGAGAAAATGTTTTCTAATACCTAACCTAAACTTCCTTTGCCGCAACATTTATTGCATTTTTTATTTTATTTTCTAACTTCTACCTTTTCCTACTAGGAGGGTCTTTTAGCCAAAGTTGTTTTCTTTCTAGATTGTAAAATCATAGCTTTTTGGCTAATATGCTTCTTAAAGAACTACCCATTTTCATTCTAGTTTTTCTGCCTAATTTTTCCCCAGTGTACTTTGCTCACTGTACTTTTGGGAAATCAGCCCTTTTGAAATGCACATATATGTCACCGAAGTATACATCTCACTCACTGAACTACCCTTTGTTTGCTTACATTGAATGCACTTAAGGCACGATCACCAGTCCCAATGACAAGTACACAAATGTTTCTGGACAAATATATTAATTTGCTGAAAAATACAGTTTTGGTACAAAATTCTTTTGAAAAAATCCAAGAGCATTAACTGGTGAGATTTTCAAAATGAAATATTTTGATAGTTTGGAAATGATGCTTCATTTCAAATTTTGTTCAAAATTAATAAAAAGGAAAATATCCTGAAAATGAACCAAATTTATGAAATGAAATGGTTTGATCAACTGAAAGTGATTTTTCCCCTTCTTCACGGAAAGATTTTTGGAATGCCAATGACCCAAAAAGCAGCTATTTGCACAGCAGCCTGTCTTGGGTAACCTTTTCTTGGGTAAGTCTTTCCAGTCAAATGCTTCATTCATCGACGCTCACCACAAGAAGACCCTAAACAGAGTTAGCTCAGGTTTGATGCAATGCCCTTTCTGTAAAAGGTTGTTACCTCTACGCTGTTAGAAACTCTAATGTTAGTCTGCTATAGGTTGCAGAAAACTTCTGGCATGTGCCTTCCAAACTGAAGCATCTTGTAACAACATGATTTTTGTATCTACACATCACAGATGGGTGTTCAGAAGTAACTCACCCTGTTTTCTGGTTTGTATGAAAATATGCTTGAGGTTGTTGCAATGGACAGACAACAGTTGCTCAAAACACCTCACTGTTAGCAGGTGATCATCCTAGTGGAAGAGGGATAAAGGGGCTCTGTGGACTCACTAAGGCAGATAGCTCAGTCCTGAACAGAGGTAAAAGGATCTAAAGAAAGAAGCTGGAACCTAGCAGCAGCCAATCCTGTGAAGACGGTTTGAGCTAACTTATGTTACTGTTTTTAATATCTTTGTTACCAAATCCAGACTCTAAGGTATGGGATGGTAGTGATTTGACTCCATATACGATGTATTTTTTGAGCAACCTGTGAAAGGCATCCATGCAAATTGATATTTTAAACCTAACCTACAACATATTAGAGTATGAAGTGAACTTCTTTGGTCTGTTAACATAATTTGCTCTTGGCTCTCCTAGTACATGACATATCTGTCCTGACTTACAAACACTCCCCAGAAGGACCTTAGGAAATACAGGTCTGCTTCGAAGCTCACTGAACCCAATGAGAGTCAGTGGCTTCAAAGGGCTTTACAATAGACCCGTCCGTCTGCGGATTCCCAAGATTTAATGAGGCTTAGAGTATTTATTATTTTTCTTACAGCAGGGCCAAGGGACCCCTAACCAAAATAGAGCCCTGTGGCGCCACGTGCTCCCTACCGCCGAGTGCTTACAGTATAAGAAAAACAAGGCAGAGGATGAGAAAGAAAATTACTTGTGTTTTTATCATAACCTTCCCTCTTATTTAGACCTTGTCTTGTTTAGACAGAGCAGTATTACTTGTAGCCCAGCCTCCTTAAATTAAAATGAAAGGAATTAAGGCTCTCTGCTCAACTGACAACTGATTTTCAGAGCACTCTGGGATGGCAGTTGAATCCGTCTTCACATTAGCACACATCCACTGTATCTCCACATACATATTCAATCACCAGCAAAAGGAACCATACTATATTTTCAGGTAAAGATTTGATAACAACTTAAAGTCAGCTTTAAAAGCCAGGAGTGTAATTAAATCATTACATTTATCTTATTTTACACAAGACACAGGCAGACTTGAGCCAGACATCATCTTGTACAGACACTGAGACTCTTCACAGATAGACTATGAAAGCATTTTTTAAATAAGGGAATCTGTGTCTCCCTCTCGCTGGGTAAGTGTTTTAATTACCATGCTACTGGACCTAAAGCTGGATGTGGCCTCTTCCTCCTCAGTCCCCAGTGAAAGAAGACAGCTCTGCATTTTACTGAGCGGATCTGGATTGCTCTCCAGGAAATAGACAGGACATACACCTTTTCTTGCTAGCCATGGGAACCACTTAGAGAATCCAAAAGTGCGAAAAGTGAGTGGGTCTTGGTTGGTTGTTTTTTTTTTTTTTTTTTTTGAGTCTTAGACTTAAAACTAAGAAGAAGGTATGTTACAACAGTAGATACACTAAAAAAGTTAGGGACTTTTGTGCAATGGAATAGGACTACAGGTAGAGATGCCTGAGAGATGGAACAGGATCTGGCCACATTAACTTGACTTTTGTGATAAAGCTTTTGTATATGTGAGAAAAGTTGCTCAATATCCTGTCACAGAATGGGACCATTTAGTAGTTAGTTGCACTACATGAGATTTCAACTAATTTCTGAGATTACTTATATAAATTCAGTATTCCAGAGCACTTCAACTGAGGTGTCTCATGTCCAAGGAACAGCACTTAGCTGTATTTCATAGATTTCATAGACATTAGGGCTGGAAGGGACCTCGGGAGATCATCGAGTCCAGCCCCCTGCCCAAAGGGCAGGAAGTCAGCTGGGGTCATAGGATCCCAGCAAGATAAGCATCCAATTTACTCTTGGAGGTGTTCAATGTAGGCGCTTGAACCACCTCCGCTGGCAGACTGTTCCAGACCTTGGGGGCTCGGACAGTAAAGAAATTCTTCCTTATGTCCAGCCTGAAACGGTCTTGCAGGAGTTTGTGACCGTTCGACCTCGTCATCCCTTGGGGCGCTCTGGTGAACAGATGTTCCCCCAGATCCTGGTGGTCACCCCTGATAAACTTATAGGTGGCCATCAGATCACCCCTGAGCCTGCGCTTTTCCAGGCTAAAGAGTCCCGGGGCTCTCAGCCTGTCATCGTAAGATCTGTTTTCCTGACCTCTGATCATGCGCGTGGCTCTCCTCTGGACTCACTCAAGCTTCTCCACATCCTTTTTGAATTGTGGAGCCCAAAACTGGACGCACTACTCCAGCTGCGGCCTCACTAAGGCCGAGTACAAGGGGAGAATGACATCCCGGGATTTGCTCGAGAAGCATCTATGGATGCATGCCAGCATTTTGGTCGCTTTACTAGCCGCAGCATCGCATTGGAGGCTCATGTTCATCTTGTGGTCAATGATGACCCCCAAAGTCTCTTTCTTCTGTAGTGCTAACCAACGTAGCACTCCCGAGCCTATAAGGATGCTGCAGGTTTTTCCTCCCAAGGTGGAGAACCTTGCATTTTTCGGTGTTAAACACCATGAGGTTCTAATCTGCCCATTTGCTGAGCTTGTCCAGGTCAGCCTGGATCACCCGCCTATCTTCTGGCGTGGATGCTTTGCCCCAAAGTTTGGTGTCATCGGCGAACTTGACCAGTCCACTCCTGACTCCAATGTCCACATTGTTAATGAAGATGTTGAACAGGATGGGTCCCAGGACAGAGCCTTGAGGGACCCCACTGGTCACAGGGCACCATGATGAGTGACTGCCATCAATCACAACCCTCTGGGTCCGACCACGAAGCCAATTTCCCAGCCAGCGGATCGTGGGGGAGCCAAGGCCACAACTGGGCAGTTTGGCCAAGAGGTGATCATGGGATACCAGATCAAAAGCTTTTTTGAAGTCAAGATATATGACATCAATCTCTTCTCCCTTGTCCAGGTGATAGGTCACCTGGTCATAGAAGGAAATGAGATTGGTCAAACAAGACCTACCCGCAACAAACCCGTGCTGGCTATCCCTTAGGATGTTAGCCTGGGCCAGTCCCTCAAGGATGGCCTCCTTAATAAACTTTTCTAAGATCTTCCCCAGGATAGAAGTCAGGCTAATGGGCCTGTAGTTAGCCGGATCCACTCTCCTCCCTTTCTTGAAGATCGGCACCACATTGGCCTTCTTCCAGTCTTCGGGCACTACACCAGAGCACCAGGAGTTTTCAAAGATCTGTGCCAGGGACTGGGCTATGACGCTCGCCAGCTCCTTGAGTACCCTGGGGTGCAGGTTGTCAGGGCCAGCTGACTTGAAGGTATCCAGCTTCTCAAGGTGTTCCTTCATGAGGTCAGCATTGATGGAGGGTAGGGGATCCCCCTCACCCAGATTTCCCTGTCCCATAGCAGGCATGGGCATCCCGTGTGACTGATGAAAGACTGACGCAAAGTACCTATTTAATAGGTTGGCTTTTTCCTGGGCGTCAGTTGTCAGTTGCCCCATCTGGTTTAGCAGGGGTCCAACATTGCCCTTGCTTTTCCTCCGGCTCCCCACGTATCTGAAAAAGGACTTTTTGTTGTCCTTGATGCCTGAAGCTAGCTGGAGTTCAGTTGCAGCCTTGGCTTTCCTGGTTTGCTCCCTGCAGGACCGGACCAGCGCGGAGTAATCCTCCTTGGAGGTGAATCCCGTCCTCCATCCTTTGTAGGCTTTCCTTTTTAGCCAAGTAGGTCCGCTAGGTCCCTGGAGAGCCAGGGGGGCTGCTGTGCCTTCTTGCTGCCTTTCCTCCGTGTTGGAATAGATTTTGCTTGTGCACTGAGGATCGCTTCCTTGAGAAGCAACCACTCTTCTTGAACTCCCATCTCCTTGGGGTCATGGTCCCTGAGGGCCTGACTGACTAGCCTCTTGAGCTTGTCAAAGTCGGCTTTTCTGAAGTCAAGGCTGACTGACTTGCCAGCTTTACGGCGGATGGTGAAGGTGATCAGCTCGTGGTCGCTGTCACCCAACTTCCCATCAATCACTAGGTCGCCAATTAGGTCGTCCCCCGTAGCCAGTACCAGGTCAAGCAGCGCTTTGCCTCTCGTTGGCCCATAGACTTCTTGAGTCAGGTAGAGGTCATCCACGCATGAGAGAAAGCTTTGCGCCCGCTCAGATTTAGCTGAGTGATCTTCCCACGAGATGTCAGGGTAATTGAAGTCACCCATGACAACCAAGGTCCTGGAGCAAGTGGCCTCTGTCAGTTCCCGGGCGAACTCCTGGTCAAGCTCGGGACTTTGAGTGGGAGGTCTGTAGTAGACTCCCACCGTTGTGTCCCCTGTGCCGAATTCCCCACGAATTTTTACCCAGAGGGTCTCTAGCTGTCCATGCCGGTCGCCAACATCAGCTTGCAGGGACATGTAGCTTTCCTCCACATAGAGAGCTACACCCCTGCCCCTTTTTTCAACACGATCCCTCCTGTACAGGGTATAGCCCTCTATCCCCATGGTCCAGTCATGGGTGGAGTCCCACCAGGTCTCCGTTATCCCAATGACATCATATTTCTTTGCACTGAGCAGGAGGATGAGCTCGTCCTGCTTGTTGCCCAGGCTCCTGGCATTAGTGTACAGGCAGGCAAGTGTGCCCTTGGGGGCTCTTGCCTTGCCCACAGATTGTGCCAGGGCTGGGGCAGGGGTGGGCTCCCTTAAGTGCCCCTTTAAGTGCCTTGGTCCGCTGGCTTTGCAAGGGCCGTTCAGCGGGCCAGCAGGGGCAGTAGTCCCCCCATCCCCCAGCGGGCTTAGTTTAAAGCCCGGTGGAGCAGGTCAGCCAGCCTGGCTGAGAAGAGCCTCCTCCCCAGGGAGTTATTTGTCTGTCACATGTACCCTACCTATCTGCTCACTTATCCTGACACTGCGGTTCAGCAGTCAGTAGTGAGCTCAGCCATCACTGTATACATGTTTAATTTCATGATTTGTTTCAAAAACAAATCTCAGACTGCTTTTATGCTATCCTGGCCTCTTCCATGTTATTCTGGCTACATGTGTGCGAGGACACTAGCTAGAATTTTTCCTTTCTTCTGTCATGTGGTCTTCATGTGCTTCCAAGTTTATTCTTCATTATATTCCCCATGAAATAATACAAACATTTCCTGATTCCTACAAGAACAAGATCAGAGATGTTTCTCTGACCTTCTCTTACACTGTGACCTTGTGAAAAGTCTCAAAACAGGGAGCAGCAGAACATAATAGGCCCTGTTGTTTTAAAGATATTACAGTATAGCTTCATATATCTGGCATGCTCAGGACCGAGCACCTGCTGGAAATGTGAAAATTCTCGATTTTTGAAACCAGAGCGCTGGTAGGTTGCGGAGGTGGGGAGGGTAGGGGCAGCTGGTCCCAGAGCAGTGGCTGCACACAGAGCGGCAACACGGGGCGGTGGATGGTGGCATTTATCTGTAATATATTCTCTGGTACCTTAAAGAAGAATTTTCTACAAAAAAAATTCAAAAGTATTTTGCTAATGAATGAGTCACACTGAAAATCTGCGACTAAGAATTATTTTGTTTTTTTTTGGGGGGGGGGGGGGAGAGAACAAAAACAACATGCCTAAAATATTTAGTGAGCTTTAGAAAAAGGCTCAAATTTACACTGAAAAAATAGGGCACATCACTTTCTAGTCCACTCTCCACGTACAATGTAATCTAAAAGTACTGCAAGAACTGTCTTAAACTCAAAGATTGTGGTGTGGCAATACTTCATTCTCATATTTTAGTGATCTTGTCCTCATGCTATACTGTATCATAAAACCCAAATAATTCTTGTCAGTCTGACCCAGAGAAAAAATTTCTGCCTCAGATATAACAGACCTTTAACAATTTTACAAGCATATGGGACTTTGTTACAGACACAGGGATAAACTATTTTTTATGGAATTTTAATAAGATTCTCTTCAACCTATTTGGGATACCTGAGACATAGTTCAGATCATCTTTACATCTGATATACAGAGACTGATGGAAACAGCTGCCAAATTAAGCAATATATAACTATCTCCATGAGAATGAAAGATACTATAAAAGACCCAAGCCACATTTTAGCTATCTATCAACTTTTCACTCTTTTATTCTGACACACTGAATGCTGCAATTTTCACTAATACTTTCTTGACATTTCAATTAACTTTCCAAGGACTAGTATGAAATTTATGAGACAGTGACTGATCAAGAATGTTTAGGAGTAAATATGTACAACTTCGCGACATGAAGTGAAAGTGAGTTGTAACATAGAGTGTACTTGCCAAAAAGTATCTGAAGACTGGTCATGCCAAGTATGGTTAAAATATATTGCTATTTTAGGGGGTGCATATAGAAAGATGACAGAGAGGAGAGCCAGAAGTAATAAAATTAGTCTAAAACAAAGATTTAATGGCTACTTCTGTTTCAGTAGGAGGATGGATAAAGCCTGCCTATTTCCCACTTGAATATTATACTCAAAGCAATATTCATGCCATATTTTTGTATATTGTAATTACATGCAAAACAGTCCAAATATCCTGATATTAACATAGGTAAGTGGCAAAATTAAATGCTATCAAGAAATGTTGACTCTTTAGTAAAACTGATTTTATTTCATAGCTTGAAGGCAGACAGCTGCTGACTAACAACATTTTTGTTGTGGTTAAAGCTATCTACATATGACAACTGGCAAAATGAAAAGGCACATCAGCTGACGGGTACAGGACTGAACATGGATAACAACTCTCTTGTCCCAAAAGGTCAGAACTGAGGTGCAATGATGAGACTGTCTGTTCTGGGGGAGCAGCAGCACAACATGAGCCAGCATGTTTTTGCTGTTGATAGAAATATGTAGCCCCTAGAGCTGCCCGAGCAGCTTCTTTAAACTTATTTGAGTACTTATTGATGGGGGAAAAAAACCATTCACTCATTTCTGTGAAATCTGAAAAAAGAGTGGAGCATTCACTAATGAACACTTTATTACTTCTGACAACTGTGACTAAACGTCAATGAATTTCAGTGATGAGCAACAACTGGAAAGAAGACTACATGTCATTTTGATGGTTATTCAGAAGTAACGTGTGGGATGCTGCCTAACAGAGAAACTAAAAGGTGTGGACACTATCTGTTAGCACTCAGTGTTACATGCTACCGAGTTCTTTGACCATCTTCTAGCCTCTGAGGCCAGATCTAGATGTGCAGGCATGTGCGGTTTGTGCCACCACGAACTTCACGTGTTGCATGTTAAACTGTGTACCATGCTGCTAATTTGCAGTGTTGGGGAAAAATTTGCTACTGGGATTTCCTGGTAGCAAACCCCCCTCCCCCGTTGAAAAAAAAAGCAGTGCAAAGCATGCCGAAGTGCTGTGTGCCAGAGCAAATGCAGACATGAGGGAGCGAGCAGCCCAAGACTGCCTGCTGCTCTATTTCTGCACGCTGTGGAGCCCCTGTGCTGACGCTCTCTGTGCCCCAGCCAGCCACTCCCTGGCTATGCCTTGACACTGGGGAGCAGGCAGCCCTGGGCTGGCTGCTCACCTGTCTCCATGTACCTCAGCACAGGGTCTCTGCTGTGCAGCTCCCCTGCTGAGGCATGTGGAGCCTGTGCTGAGGCACTCGGAAACAAGGGAACAACCAGCCCAGGGCTGCTTGCTCTCTCATCTCGAAGCACACTGTGCCCCAGCCAGCTGGAGAGCGGCACCACGTGCCTCAGCACGGGGGCTCCACAGCAGTGAAGCCCCCATGCTGAGGCACATGGAGACAGGGGAGCAGCCAGCCCTGTCTCCACGTGCTGCTCTCTGGCTGGCTGGGGCACAGGGTGTCTCAGCGTGGCGGCTGCCTACTGCCTAGCTCAGTGCTGAGGCACCCTATGCCCCAACCAGCCCCCCACTGCAGCACACGGAGCAGCAGGACAGTGCGTCTCACTGCAAACCACAGGAGTAGGGGCATGCACTGCAGCACAAAGTAGCAGCACACATTCGTGCCACGTCTAGTTGTGCTGCTGCAAACACATACCCCTGCTTGTGCGGACACGGCCTGAGCGAGCATTCTCTAGTCTTCACAAGGAAAAGTGTTCAGATATACAAGATAAACAATAAACAAATGCATTTTATCCCTCATTAAAAATGACAGGGGAATTTCTTATTCATGACCAGGGATTATGGTTTTATCTGTTTAAAAATTGCAAATTCTCTGATAAAATCCCCCAAAATCCATGGTTTAGCACAATTAAAATGAAACACCAATATATATTTATGTATCAGTTGAACACAATGTTTTACAGATATATTTACAATTTTAAAGCAATTTGGAAGCCTACCAGTGCCTCAATCACTATAGTAAAAATAAATTCTAAATACTTACAAATTTTTAAGTGCTTGATTTTGGGTTTTTATCATGGAAAATCAGAGCCCCCCTACCCTCTTCACTCACCAGGAGTGGATCCAGTTGCAGCTGTCCCTCTATGCTGCTCTGTGGTGCTGAGCAGCCCTGATATGCCAGTGCCCTGCCCATCATTCCCAACCCACAGTCTCCTGGACCTGCTGGTACCCCTCACTCCTGACCTACAGCCCCCTCACCCCTGCCGGTGCCCCTCACTCCCCAACCACAGCCACTCCCCATCCAGCTCTGCTGGAGGGGGCCCCCAGCTGCCAAGGATATGGGGACAGGAGCCCAGGTCTGCAGCCCCCTGCCTCCCCACAACAGTGCCCAAGCCCTGTCTGCCACCCATGGGAGGTGGTGGCTGCTACAGCTCGAGTGGGGTGGAGCACAGAGCTTGCCTCCCTTCCCCCCACAGGCTGCACAGCTGAAGCAGAGCCGGGGGTGGGGGAGGAGTGCGAATGCAGGCGGCCTACTGCAGGCTTGGGCTCCCCTCTCTGCTGCCCTCCCCCTGGGGCCTTTGTGGCCCAGTAGGCAAGATCTGGCGTGGCAGGGCAGAGCAGGGTGGAGGCTTGGTGCTGCCATCAGGAACCCCACGCTGCCATGGGAAGGGGCCCCCAGCTCACCCAGCAGCAGCAGGGGGCACAACTGTGCAATGTTTCTGCCATTGCTGCCAGTCAGGCAGGGGCACCTCGCCATGGCAATGTGTGGCTCCCAGTGATGTCACCAAGTCTCCCTATTCTGTTCTGTGCCAGGTCCTGCCCGCTTGGCTGTGGAGGCCCTGCGGGGAGAGCAGTAGGGCACAGAGCCCTGAGCCTGAAGTGGGCAGCCGGCATCTGCACCCACCTCATTCATAATTCTGGGGGGCACGTGTCCCCTTTTGCCTCCCCCAGAGTGCAGGCAGCACCAGGGAGCCAGGCCCCCCACTGCCTCCCAGACCAGCTGTCTACTGTGACGGCCAGAACCAGAGGGATTAATAAGCAATACATATGTGCTTCTTGGAGGCATTTGGAATTTTGCCTAATATAAAGCTTGTAAGTTTGTAACCCACAAATGTAACTTGTCTGTCATAAGTTTAACCCAAATGATAAAACTAACTGTTCATGGAACTGACTGGGCCCCAATGGCAAAGCTGTAGCTGCAAGATTAGCTGATCTAATGCTTTTTGCACAGCATTCAGCCTTGACAATAAAAACTGGATCCAACTACCTGGCACACCCAACACATTCCAGGAAAGCACGTCTCAAGAAAGCATATTCATAGAAACCTAAAAGGGGTTGGGCTTAGTGTCTGGGAGTTGCCCAGACTGGGAGACCCCAGGAAGCCCCTTCACCCCGGATCCAGGGGGCGGAGTGAACACTCACCTGCTATAGGTCCCCGGATGGCACAGCCCGCTTAAAGGACGGGCCAGAGTCAAACCCAGAAGAGAGAGCTGCGGGACCGGAAGTGCCGGGACGGACGCCGGCTGCCGGCAGGAGAGCAGAGGGGCGGATGCACGCCACCCAACACGGAACCCGGACGTTCTGGGGCAGCGGTAAGACATTCCTGGGGTGATCCGCGGAGAAGCTGGGATTCGGCGGTGAGTCGGCTGTTGAGGGAGTGCAAGGGCACCAGGCTCTGGCGGGGGAAAGGCGGAGGAGAGCCTTAGAACCCGCTGAGGTGCAAGGACCTCAGACGGCAACCCAGCTAAGAGAGGACAAAGGAGGGGCACGAGGCCCTTCCCTTGGAGAGGCACCAGCGGTAGGATCAGATCGGGAGGAGGAGATGAGTGGAACTTCTCACACAAAGACCAGAAGCCTCTGGGACGTCGTTCCCCAACACTTCTGGTAAGATCGGATTGATGTTGACTTATAGAGCGGACAGGACGTTACCCGGAGGCACGGGCGAGGTGTAGGGGTGGAGGAGCCCTCAATTAGCTCAGGGACCACCAGTCCCAATTTTGGACATTTTGTACGCGCCACACAAAATTCCACTAAACCGTGGAGAACATCAAAGTCGTGGCAGGAGAGCTCGGTGCGTGCAGACTGAGAAAGAGGCGGGGACTGGTTATGAAAAGAATGGACCTTTGAATAACATGGCCAGACGACTGATAGAACCATTCACACTTAGGCAGAGTAATGTCAATTTCAAACCTAATGATACTGCATTATAATTTGCTTATTGGATAAACCCGAGTCTAGGTAGTAACCTTTTATGATAATTTTTAACACCTTTCAATCCCATAGGGTAACAGTTATAGGGCAAGATTGTGAGTGGCTCTAAAGCCAACAGATTAGCATAAGACTAGGTATAAAAAAGTGCGTGCATCAGGTGACCAGCAGGAAGGAGGGAACAGAATGGTCATTGCTGTTCCAGCCTGAACTCCAGACTCCTGGTGTGAGTGAGAATCAGATCAGATCCTGATCAAGGGACCTTCCCCAGTAATCCCTCTGACAGCGTCATCAGGGACGCCTGACTTCGCTGGAATCAGCTGGCGCACACCTGGCATTGAGGGACTATTGATAAGTTGCCAACCCATGTCTGTCTACCTGTTGTTTTGAACAGCCCAGTGGCTGATACCCTTGCAGTGCTCAGTTGGCCTGTGACAGAATAGATCCATCTATCTGTTGTTATTATTTACTATTAGCTCTTTAATACTGCATTATCTGCTTATCACATTTATCTTCCTGTTAACTGTTGTATGTGTAAGCTATAATAAATTTGCCTTTGCTTCACTCCCAACTTTGCCTCCTCGATCCGAAACTGAACCGAACAGCCCAGTGACTGATGCCCTCGCAGCGTCCAGTTGGCCTGAGATAGAACTGATACACTCACAGTGCCCAGCTGGTCTGTGACAGTCCACAGCTCCATCTCACTCTCTGCCCAGGCCCTGCAACTGCACATTCCAGCACTGGCTGGAAGCCCCACACACGACCCCAGCTGGGCAGCATGTTCAGGCCCAGCCCTGCCCAACTCCCTCCAGTTTCCTGTGCTTTTCTCCTTTAAAGAAGAAAAATCTGTATTTTTCTGGTTAAAAAAAAGAAAATCCAGGTTTTTCTCCTTAAAATGAGAAAATCCATGTTTTACCATGGCCAATTGAAAACCTGGATCCCTGTTCATGACCAGGCTAGGTGGATTGAGAATAAGTCCCTACCTTAAAACCATAACATTCTGTCTGTCCAGCTAAATTGCCTGGTTGAATATTTATTTGATGCATGATTAAATTACTCAAACGATGCTGAAGTTTGTTTCATATTTGAAATGGTTTTGAATATAATGTATGAAGACAATAAAGCATTTTAGGGAGTTAAAATGCTCTCTGCGAATCACTATCTGCACACTGTATGTTTAATATATTCATCTAGCTCCTGATCTCAGTTTTTCTTTTACTTTATTGGCACTTATATAAGATTCCTGTAAGGTCCTTCTGACTGCTTATCTTGGGACAAGATAATCAGTCAGCCAGGCAGAAGAGAACACTCTCCCCCTCAATGTTAATATAGATTCTCTACATTAATAGCATAAGACAGCAGTTCCTATACTTTTTGGATTAACAAACCACAGTAAACCCTCCGAATTTCTCACTAACAACCTAACACCCTTGGCACTAGGAGAGGGGCTATGGCAAAATTTAGGGTGGCTGCAGCCCCCACATAGGCCCTGACCTGAACTGAGCCCCGGCCAAGAAGAGCCCAGGGCAGCTCTGGCTCCAGCTCCAGTCCACAGCTGCAGCCCACCCGCCAGCCCCGCCCTGTGCAGATCTGGGGACACGCCCCCATCCCGCCCCTCAACAAGCCATGGCTTCATGTTGTGCCCCGCCCCACCCTGCCCCACCCCCTCCCTCACTGTGGGGGGCATTGATCTGCTCCACCACACCCCTTCCCTTCCCTTCCCCCACCCCTTCCACCACACCAGACTTACCAGCTGCACACAGCTGTCCACACGCTGCTGGGCTCTGCTCCTTGCTGCCTGCATGCTGCACTGGAGCTGCATGCATGCAAGAGCATTTATCAGCCGCATCCAGCTAATTTCTGATACAGCCAATTTTCTTTATACCGGTACCAATTCATTATCGGACCGATGTATCAGTGCACCTCTAATTAGAATGCTAAAGCAATTCAGGACCAGATATAGATTGGTCCTTTAGGTGTCTGACCAAGATTTAGCTGGAAATTAGGTACTCATTTCAAAAGAGTGGTTCAGAATGGCCAGATTCCAGTGATCACACACATCCATGCTGTTTAATTTCCCTAGGAGCCTCCATTTTCACCTGCAAATTTCAGCACTGGTCTCCAAGTGGAGGCATGGGGCACTGGGAATTACTGGCTTCTGTTCTGTCCCATGCTGGGATCCATGCTGACCCATGCCTCCACCTGGGAAGGGCATGGGAGCCAGGGAATTCCTGGAGTCCTGGGTCTACCTGCTGGGATTTGTGCTGAGTCCTGTGCTGACCCAGAGGTACAGGTCAGCACAGGTACTAGCATGGAGGCATGGGGTGCAGAGAATTTCCTGGCTCCTGCACCACCCTGCTGAGACCCAAACTGACCCATGCTTCAGGTCAAGGTGTGGGTTAATGTGGAGTCCAGCACAGGGCAGTGCAGGAGCCAGGTAATGCCTGGCACCTGCACCTCCATAAAGGGACCCATGCTGACCCCTGCTTCATGTGAAGTTTTGGGCCAGCCTGGATCCCTGCATGAAAGCACAGAAAGCTGGTGATTAGTCAGTTTCTGTGCCCCCCACTCTACCTCTGCTGGGACCCACGCTGACTCATGCCTCTTTAAGAGGCATGGGTCAGTGTGGATTCCATGGAAGCCTGGGGTCATTTGTGTCCCATTCGGCCACACCGGGACCCCTGCTTTACAGAGATACACCTGTTTGCAGAGATGCACCCCACATGAAAGTAGGGAAAGCCAGGAGAGTGTTCCAGACATAAGTCTACCTGGGGTGTGCAGGATTGGGCCCATGAAGCTCCCAGATCACCTGTCTTGGATGGTGGGAGAGTGCAGGCAGCTCCAGGCTGCCTACACTCTCTCACCACAGAGCAAACAGATATCACCCACAGCTAAGTGACACCATGTACTGGTGCTTTCTATCGTGCCACTGATGAGGTACAACAAAAGGCAGGAACATCTGATTTCTTGGTATTTATGACACCATAAAAAAAATTTATGGTGGCAGAAATGCAACATCAGGCAATGTCTGTTTCTAACCTAAGTTCCCAAAGAAGCCTAATCTGTGGGCATGTCTACACTCACACTGAGAGCATTGAGCTCAGTATAAAGCATAGTACCATCATAATGTTAACTCAGAAATGGGGCAGAGTGGTAAAGCTGGGGCCCACCTTTCCCTGTAGCATAGTGGTTAGAGCATTTATCTGGAAAGTAGGAGACTTGGATTCCTGAGGTCATCTTCAGCCTGAAGGAGTTCCAAACCACATTTCTGAGCCCTCAAGAGAGCGAGCTGATCACCAGGGATCTGAGTTCTCCGTTTGCCATGGAAAAAAGCAGAATTTCTCATTTAAAGGAGAAATCCATGGAGTCTCTCTTTTTAAAGAGAAAACCACAGATTTTCTCCTTTAAAGGAGAAAAATGTGGGAAATGGTAGGTTTCCCCTTGCAGGCTGTCAGAGTTCTACCCTGCAAGAGGCTGGGGAGAGTGGGAGGGGGACAATCAGGCAAGAGGCGCCACATATATGTGTGCCTGCATACATGCATGTGGCAGCCAAGCAGTGTAGAGAGCAGTTCCTGCAGCTCCCCACAGATAAGTCTCGGCGGGAGGTGGTGATTGAGGTCCCCATAGTGAGGGAGGGAGGGAAAGAGTTGGGCATGGTTGGGGGCACTGCCCAGCCTGGGTGATGTGCACGACCTGGAACCTGGGGCTGGGTTGGGACTGTGGGGCTGCAGGGCCTGAGTGGGGAGCAGGACAGAGCTACTTGTGGCTTGTCTGGAGGGAGGCGGGGTGTGGTGGAGGCTGGTTCCCTGCCACTGTATGCACTCCAGGGAGGGCCTGGGGAGCATGTTACCCAAGATTTGTGTGTAGGGTGGTGGTGGATGCAGGCTGGTGGCTGCAGGCTCAGGGTTCTGCTGCCCTCCCCACAGGGCCTCCATGGCCCAGTGGGCAGGACCTGGTACGGTAGGACAGAGTGGGGTGAAGAAACTTGATGCTGCTGCTGGAAGCCCTGTGCTACCATGACAAAGGACCCCCTGCCCTCCCAGCAACAACAGGGGTGGTGATATGGAGTTGTGCCCCCCGGTGCTCCTGGGTGGGCAGAGGGTGTCTTGCCATGGCAATGCAGGGTTCCCTATGGTGGCACTGAGCCTCCATGCCCTGCCCGGCCACACTGGGCTTTGCCTCAGGCCCCAGGGAGACAGCAGCAAGACAGGAAGCCCCAAGCCTGCAGCAAGCAGCCTTAATCCTCCCTCCTGCCAAAGGTTCTGCTCCAACCATGCCTCCCATGGGTTTGGAGTTAGGGGTAATGGCATGGGCAGGGCTCCAGCATATTAGGGCTGCTCAGTGTCACAAAACGGGGGTCAGCCGCAGCTGGACCTGCATCCTTGTAAGTGAAGGAGCCAGGGGGAGCTCTGATTTTCCATGATTAAGAGCCCCAAATTAATGCCAAAATTTAAAGGTATTTAGAATTTATTTTATTATAGTGATTGAGGCACTGGTAGGCTTCCAAATTGCTTTAAAGTTGTAAATATATCAATAAAACACTGTGATCAACTAATGCACATATATACAAACAAATATATGTACACATACATCTATATATATAGTGGCACTTCATTTTAATTACAGAAAAACACAGATTTTTGGGGTTTTAATCAGAAAACATGTGACTTTTAAACAGAAGACCAGAATCTCTACTGGGCTAGAGAAAGACATTACACAAACACTGGTTTAAGTGATCAGAAACTGGTTTAAACCTGTAACAGAACAGATGTTTGATGCATATAAACCAGTCTGAAAATGGATGAAACCGATTTGAGATAAACCTGGTTGAATGTAGTATCAGACCGATTTATGCAATGTCTGTCCCAGACCCTTTGCTGGTTTAAGCTAAACCAGACTCCCCCAGCACCCTGGCATGCTCTCTTCTCCACAGCAGAGCTGGCCCCTCCCCTCTGCTCCCTGGCTGGAGCTCCAGCAGAGACTTGTAGGCACAGCAGGGTCTGCTGGCATCTCTGTGCTCCCTCTCCGCTTCTCACCACTCACTGTTTAAGCAGAGATCCCTTTCTCCTCTCTCCCACAACACGGACTGAGACTGGCATGTGGTATACTAGCTAATGCTGTGTAAGACAGATAGGACAGTGTCCACTTAGGGCTTTTTGGAGGTAATCAACAGGTCAAATGGTAATGTCCCTGCATTCCTTCCTTTGCAAAAGGCAGACAAGGTTCTTTGGGTAAATATTTTTTGTTAGACCAACTAAATAGTTGGAACATTTTTTTCTTAGCAAGTTTTTGGGTTTAACAAATCTTCCTCAGGCTGAGGAAGCATCTGCAGTTGGTGTGTGCTCTTCCTGGATGGAACAAATAGTAAAGAAGCCAGAGGCTGGTATGCATTTTCCTTTGGAAAAAAGCTGTTTAAGGGCTTGTAATGAATAAGGATTTGTTTTCTGATGGAGTGTTAAATGCTGATAACAGAGCTGATAAATGCTCTGTTATCAAGGAAGGGATCCCTCCCTAATCTAGGTGTCCTGCTGAGGGCTGGCCACGCCCCCCTCAGCTCAGCCCTGTCGAGGGAAGGGAAAGCTGTTCTAGCATCCCTGGCTTCTAGCCTGAGCCACTGCAGGCATGTGCCTGCATGTCTGGGATGTCTGTATTGTTACAAAACTGATTTAGCCTGACCAGGTTAGATTAACCTGCAAAGACTGAATCAATTCATGCTCCGGCTTTTTGAATGCCTGTCCCTAGCCCCAATCACCAGGCTGTGGGTTAAGCTGGCTTGGGTCATCTTTCACTCTGAGTGCTCTGCCCATTGCAGCTGGGTCAAAGGGTGGAAAGAAATGAAAGCCATGGGGCCAGAAAAAGCAGAAGCTTAGAGAAAGCCCATTTCCTGTAGTCCAGCGATGAGGGCACTCTGTGGAAAAGGGGGAGTTCTGCTTTCTGGGCCCTGTTGCTAGGACCACATATGCACTTTGCATTAAATACTCATTGGGCAAGAAGTGAAAAAGCATTGGGTCCAGGGCTTAGGACTCTGTCTCACTCCTAGGGTAATGCCCTTATCACCACCTATAGTCATGCTCCTTGCTTGCTCTATACATTGACTGCATGTGGAGTCTACACACGAAAACCTTTCTATTTGGATTACTCTCCTGAAGCAAGGCACTTAATTTTAGGCTTTGCAGTGCCTAAGTGGAGGTGCCTTCATGAACAACTTGGACCCAATCTGTGGTTCATATATTCTGAAAGTAATAGTTAAGACCGATGGAATCCTAATATTTTGCTCTTTAAAATACTGTTGGTAGAAAGTTGTATAAAAATCGCAAGCATCATGTAACAAGCAACCATTTAAAAGATGCCCTTTAAATTTAATGAGACAAGGTGCCAGTCACAATAAAGAAACAATAATATATTTTTGGCATCTCAGGCAGATGTAGGAAATACAGGTTTTTGGAAAGCAGGGACTGGAACACAGCATTAGAGGAGTTTGAAATGAATTTCTCTGGCTGTAATAACCATAGTTCAACACTATCGACTTTAAGGGTGTCCTTGGTCACGTGCATCCTACTAAAAGCAGCAGCACAAAGCTTGTCAGTTTTGAGAGTCCATAAAGGTTTTTTTTTTTAAATAAAAATCTTAGCTTTTTATTCTTACCATATATATATTTTCTTTTTCCCAGTGGAAGCTGGGAACCTGACTGCTGCTACTAATTACTTTAATCTCCCAGTTCTTGAAAATTAGATCCAAAATTTACTAAAATCAAAAGTGAAAATAAGTTAACCTGTCATCATTTACAGTTTTACAGTCTCCTGATGAGTTCCTAGTAAGAATAATGGTACTATCAAGTAGACATTGGTCAACATCGGACAATATTCGCTATTCAGAATTGGACAAAAAGAGTTCTGAGTCAGCAGTACAATTCATGAGTGTCCTGGGAAGCAGGGTAATGCAGGAAACTTACCTGCAGCCTTGAACGATGCACATGGGGAACAACAGGAGGAACCCGCGAGGCTCGTAAGCTGCCTCTTTGTACAGCTGTGGCTGGCCGGTGACATCAGCACCAGACGCCGGCCGGCGAAGTTAAAACGGCAACAGCCGTGGCAGAAGGGGTGGATGGCCCAAGGTTAGAGCGGCTGCGGAGATCACTGGAGGGGCAAGCCTCAGGATGGCAGGCACCACCAGGGAAGCAAGCCGGGCTGCAGCATCCACCGCCGGAGGAGTGAGCTGGGCTGCTGCATCCACCGCCGGAGGAGCGAGCTGTGCAGCTGCAGCCACTGTCAGAGGAGTGAGCCGGCTGCTGCAGATGCCTCCAGAGGAGTAAGTTGTGCAACTGCAGCCATCACTGGAGGAGCAAGCCTCAGGGAAGGTCCCAGAGGAGACTGATGAGCAGGAGCAAGGGCAGTTGGAGGGATGGAGGCATCGATGCAGACGCCCCAAGATGAAGGTGGAGTGGTGGGCCGGTAGGGCGGAGGATGGCCCGTTGGGAGATGAGCTCCAGTGATGACCCAGATGAGGGGCCGTGCGCAAGACAGGGTCACGGACAAGGCCCAGGAGGCCCAGCGGATATGGCCTAAACCCCGAAGCTAAGTAGGGAGATTCACGGCGTGTGATAGAAGAGCACTGAACGTAGGTGGTTGCAGGTGAAAGCCCTGGACTGGGGAAGTTGGGGAGAGGGCACTCGGGGTGCGAGGTATAAGGAAGCTAGGGGCAGTTCCCGGGAAGAAGCGTCTCGCGGAACAGGAGTATAAGTGATGCCAGGCTGGGGTGTGTGACCCCAACCCGGAGACATGTCAGTGTGCAAATTGGGAGGGTGTGATCCGTCAAAGGACCTCATCAAGGGGGCCCAACAAGGTGGCATGAGGCCAGGGTGTAAGGGTGGTGGAGCCCCATGAACCCACCGGGTCGGACCCAGGAAACGAGGGACCCACCAGCTGACCCACCCATTGCGGAACATCAAGACGTGGCAGGTGAGCGGGGGACCGGCGGCATGGGAGGAAAGAACTACCCTGAGGTTACTGAGGGTTCAGAAGAGGCATCATATAAGAAGGGAGATCCGAGCCACCATCCAGTGGCTAGCGAAAGCCCGGCGGTGACAATGAGACAATAATAAACTACAGTAATAAATAATAAACTAAAGTTCTATTACTACAGTATTAACTATTTCATGAATGTAGATGGGTAATCTAAAATACTGCTAAGAAAATACTGCTCCCACGTGGATACCACTTATCCCAACTATCAGAAAATGTTTTTTATGGTTTAATTTTTAAGACTCACAAAAAAGCTCTCAGTATTGGAAACGCTGACACAAGCAGAATGATAACAAGTTGATAGGTGGCAGTCTATATGCCATTATTATGAATCTGATTCATATCCAAAGCTACAAAGATGAAAAGTTACAGTGAGCCTATAATTTGCTATAAATACTTAGGCCCAAGTTGAGCTCTGTGCTGCTGCAGCAAAACTGCTACGCAAGCCAGCTGGTTGAAAGTTGTAGCTCTTATCCAGACTGCACTGCCGTGATACCAGCGACCGCCACAGAGGCCAACTTCTAGTCTGATTTCCTGTGCTGTTACTTTCAGCTTTTGAATTACCAAAAGAATAAAGACGTTAAAGGACATTCTTAGAATTTAGTAAAATGGTCACATTTTCAGATTCAGGGCAACCTCCATAACTTTTTTCTATTTGGCAGCAATTCAGCTGACCGCCGCTGTTGTGCTGTGTTACCAAAGTAGTTCTCAACCAAGGCCCTGTTGCTGTGGCCAAGTGAAACTTCCCTTTGTGCCTTTTGTAGAACCAGACTGAAGGGCTGCAGCAAGAGCGCGTGTTCCTGCCTGGTAAACCTAAAGCAGGCAGGAGCATCCAGCTGACTGCAGCCCTTCCTGGTCCAACCTTGTACATTCCTCCTGAAAACAGCCATTGCCTATGCTAAGGAATCCCTAAAAGGCTCTCATGGAATCCCAGTCAAGAACCACTAATCTAGAATAGTGCTTCTCAGCCCGTGGGTCCCAAGAATGTATGAAAGGGTTGGGGACAAACTTAAAAGTGGATCAACAAACTTTAAAAATGGATTCTCCTTTAAAGGAGTAAAACGTGGGAAACTGTGGCAGAATTCCAGCCTGCAAGGGGCACTTGGGGCTACCCCTGCCCCCCCCACACACACACTGCAGGGCTGGGGCCTGAGGGCAGGGGGCAACAGGTCAGGAGTGAGGGACACTGGGTCGGGATTGGCCATCAGTGTTTACAAATGGGTCATGGTACAAAAAAGGTTGAGAACCACTGATCCAGCTATCTGAACAATTACATGGAAAAAGTAATAACATCTGAAGTGTCCTTTTTCATTTTTGGTTCACACCTTGAGCTCAATCTATTAGCGGTTTCCAGGTCCATTACTTCTTGCCATTTTCCTGGGTCTTTTTTTCATTTTTAATTTTTGATAAAAAAGCAGAAGCATTCTATGTTGGCATCTCTATTTTTTCATTTGTGGCCAACCAAAAGGGTTCCTAATCTAAGCTAATAAACTGTTCCATAAAATTCACATAACGATGATTTAGACATGAACACTACATTTTAATGTTTGGCAGCAAAAGCATCTCTGGCATCTTTAAAATATGTCAAGATTTAACACTTGAAACAAGCCACACAAAATTAACTCACAGAGAAAGTATGTATGCATGTCAAAATAAAGGCTTCCTGAAAACTGAAGATGGCATGAACCCTGCCTTAAAGAGTGCAGAGTTTAAAGGTGAGACAAGGAAAATTGAGAGAAATAGGGTAAGAAATAAATATGAAGGCATGTTAACAAGCATAGGCAGACAACATCAGGACAAGAAAATCATATACAAGGCTCCTCAGAAATGTGACTATAACCCCTTAGCACTAATCTTGACAAATCAATACAGAAAATGCATTTTACAGAAAAAAGAGACTTTAAAGTGAGGATAAAAAATAAATCAAATTCTGTGTACATCAAATGATGATTTCTTACTTGATTTAGAGTAGCAAGAGGTCATACCTATGGTATAATTTTGCCTTGATTTTTGTATGCAGATGCAATTTGTATTCAGAATTAAGACTGATGAAAAATAAGTCATGTTATGAAAACACAAAGGTAAAAAGGTTACATTATAATTATCACTTTAGATACCAAGGACTCTATAATTATACAGAAATATTTGTAAGTACATCAAAAGTTTGGGATAGCAGAAGTCTTGTTAAAGCAGTGGATCATTCCCTATGGCCCCTGAGTGCTCCACTATGTAACCTGAAAGAAATCAAAGTCAACTCCTTCTCCAGGCTGCCTGGTTGAAAATAAAATATTTTTAAAGGTATGGTATGTTTCCTGGCATTATACCAAGAAAACATGTTCTAACTGCAATAAAAGCAATCTCCAGTAACAGGCATTAGGATCTAAACAGTAACACAGACCCTTGGTGTGGACGGATAAACAGGCACATGACTAAATATGGTGCTGGGAGTTTACTGCCTTATTGCTAATGGGTTTGTCAGCTGTTCTGTTGTACCTGTTTCATCCATCTGTTCCTATCCTCTGGTAAGTGGACCTAAACCATAGTAATTTAGTAAACCATAGTAATTTACCAGTGAACGAAACAGGAGCAAATAGGATTGGGCAGATAGGACAATTTTAGCAGATTCATCTGAACCATGGCAAGCACCCTTGCTCCTAAAAACAGCATAACTATTATATCTGCCCATAGGGTCTCAAACAGATTTTTCATCCTCACCTATTTAAAGTCTATAGTATAATACTAGATAGCTACAGGAAAAAAACATAACTAGATTGCAAGCAACTGGGAGCCTGAACTAAACTCTCCAAAGTGAGATGCTGTTCACAGATGGTATTTTCCTTGTACTGGTTTGTTCATTCCTTGCTCCTGATTAACAGGCAAGTTAAGTGAAAATGGGGACATGACTTTGAACCAAATCAATCAATAATTCTAGCACAACTTGTTTCAGTGAAGGATTAATGTCATTGCCTCTATTTTCAAGGAAATGAGCTACAGATGCAGGCAGTACATATAATAATTTCTGTGAATTAAACTCATCAAACATACTGAATTATTCAACAGTCCTAGTGCAGAAAATTTTAAGTTCTTTCAGAAGGAAACTTTTAAGTTCTTTCAGAAGGAAAAAAAAATCATCTTCCTTTTTAAAATGAGAGGAGTTGATAATTTTTATTATATCAAGTGACATGATGAGTCACTTACAAGAATTAGTCAGAATCCTTAGGATGGTAAACACCAAGATCAGCAAATGAAGGCGTATAAGGCCCCTGTCACATGTTTCACTTAAAAATGATTAATTACTTAATCAGGACTTAAACTGTAACTTCGCCATAAGTTAAAGCAACTAATGATGTCATAAAACAAGAAATAAGCCCCAAAGTTATTCCACAGAAAATGTCTTCATAGCTTTGTGGCTGGTTCCTATTATGTCATTAATTGAATGTGTGGCCAGCTGCATGGAAGCTCCATAAGCTGATGGGACTCCCAGCTGCAGGGGCGCACCATGCGCTCCTGTGGCTGACCGTCCGGTCAGCTGATTTAGGTACCCAGCCACGGGAGCTTTCTACTTACCAACGCAGGGGGAGCTTGGTAATAAGATGTGATGGGATCTGATGCTTGTTCCCACAATCATATCTCCTGCCATGCACGTACAGCATAGCAGGAGATGCAACTGTGCAGATCATGCATCAGATCCTAAGCCCCTGCCAGACCTTTACATACAGGTCTGGCAAAGCCTAAGAATCAGCACATGAAAACTGTTAAAACTACAAGTATCCATTGAGAGACAGGTTCAATTGTTCTTACTACACCCTGACACTTAATCCCCCACATTTTAGAAAATGATCATTTCAAAATAAAGAAAATACTTTTATTAACTTAATATTTTATTATTTAAGTACTTCTATGGTGTGAATCCTTGTTAAGAGATCTTTTGCCCAGTCAATTCACCATGAAGCATGTGTATTATTCAAATCAGAATTCCAAAGTCAGCATTATTTGTCTTATCCCCTTCCATTTCCTTAACATATCAATGTCAGTGAGTACTGAGTGTCTGCTATATATAAGCAAGGGCCAAAGCTTCAGGTACAAATGTTCCTGATCCCTGAGGAGTTGAAACATGGTTCAGGCATAAGGTTCCTACTAGTCCAAATCAGCTCCTTCTATTTGGTTTCAAGATTAGTACCATAACACCTGGTTAGAGGTTTGGCCCTCTCCAGTGAAAGTTCAGGCTCCCTGTTCAGAAGTCCCTCAACCTCACAATAGCCTCCATGCTAATGCTGCTGAGCATGAAGTCTTGTTTCTTAATTTTGCTGGGAGAGCTATGCCAGGAAGACACCAAAGAGGGAAACATGGCTCCTTTGCCCGTTGGGAGAACAGCAGATATGGAAGGTTTTGGCGGTTCCCACGACTACTTTCTTGCTTTTTCCAACATGGACTTTAGCAATGATGGGGTGTGAAAATCTGTTTCATCTAACACTTATTCTTACAGCATTGGGAGTTCCCTTGAGTATTCTAGCAAAGCTGCAAACTGGGTTTTCCTGCTACATTATGTGTTTGGGGAATGCTAAGTCTGCTCCTGGGCTTACTTTGGGGCTTTTTATTCCCCTCATAATCAAAACAGGAAGACAAGAATAATTGAAAAAGGAAAAGAGATTGCTTAATTGCTAGTTCATCCCAGGTGAGAAGAGGACAACCAAATATGCAAAACACCTCATTATCCCTGCAGAATGTGAAGACAAATTCAAAATACAGAACCTCATCCTTGGATCATTTTCAAGCGAGTACTAACTCAAGCATCTTGATTTCAACAACTGTAACATAATATGTGACTGAGCTAAAACACCATTTCTGGGTACTTTATGCTGAAGGGCAAGTATTTTCTCCTATTTCACAACTATATAAAATGCTACAGAGTTTGCTATATCAACAATAAAAACTACTAGCAAGGGTCAAATATCTCTACTTCCTTGTTCTTTGCTGAAATGACTGATAAGTATCAGCTAGCACCTTGAAAAGCCTAAAAGGACAAGAAAGAGCTTATAGTAGAATACAGGCTATTCCAAAACAAAAAATATCCCATCTTAAGTCATTCTAGGACTAGAAGTGATATAAACCTCTATAGCATAAGCGTACAGTTTCTAGGTCTTCTTTACAGTTTTAATTTGAATTCAGTTTTACCAGAATCTGAGCTATTTGGCAACTGATGCCTTCTCAAACTTGAATTTTGGGCTTGAGCAAAGAAAGAAAAATGTCTAACTATTTTCCTGTGTAAAATGTATCGTATTACACTAAGTAGCTGCTTTGAAACCCATTGAACTCCACTGGAATGTTTGTTTTTAAAAGTCTGTGCATCAGGTCCTAAATGAGTAACAAATGCCATTTTATGTTATTCATTTCAAGCTATCACTTCTGAGCTAGCCATGACGGTATCCAATTCTGAGTTATTATTTCTATTGCTGCATTATAACCTTCAGACTTTACTTGCTCCAGACCTTTTTGTAGCACAGAACGCAGTGTCTTGCCTAGACTGAAACGTAAGCAAGGTGAGGCATAAAACATTTATAGATGATAGTTGAGAAAAGCTATTGACTTGATGCTGAGGGGTTTAATAAAACAAGGGAAAACCATGTATCTATAGTCAGAAGAGACTTTTTTAAACAGCAGAGAATAAAATTTGAATAAAATGTAATATTGAACATTGCAAGATTTTTTTCTTGACTTCATGTTTGCTGTACACATACATATATATACACTATAATTATCACTGTATATCCCTGTTAAATATTGTTGTCTGGCATTTAAGCATCTGTGAGAGATTTCAAAGAAAGTCCCCAGAGTATTTTCTAAAAATAAATTAAACAAATTAAGAATTAATCCAACATGAACAACAAGATATGAATGTTACAGCAAACAGGAAAAACAACAATTAAAAAAAAACTTTTTAAGGTTTAAAAACAGATATGAGAAATACTCCTTTGTTTTCATACATTTTACTTTAAAATATTAAACTTTTCAAAGCTTCTTTTCAGGGATAAGATTGTAAGGAAAAGTTAAAAAGAACAAAGATCCTTATTGGAGGAACAGCCTGGGATAATGAAGCTTGTACTTTGAAATATATTTAATCCATTTCCATTTCCTTCTTACACTACAAATTCACATTACTATGAACTTAATAAACTAACTGTATGTAAAATGAAAAAGAGTTGTTCTTCACCCTTAAATCAGGAGAATTACTTTCAATTTAAAAAGCAACTGAAAACACATTCTTTTCTGAGTTTTTCCCATTGAGTTTAACAGGTTTGAGATCAGGCTGCAGGTGTAGGGAAAAGATCATTTAAAGTGAGAAAGCAAATCATGCAAAAATAAAGAAAAGACTCCCTAAGCATATGTTGCTTTGACTTAATGCTGCTCTGATCACCAGGTACTCTCTATGGCTCTACCATTAACCTTTACACATTAAGCATCTAGTGTCACATGTAATCAGTGTCAAACAAGAAAAACTGTTGCACGCTTCTGCAAGTAACATACAGTGCTATGAGGAAAAAGGAATACAAAATCTTAAGTGTTAGAACATTTACTCCTCTGGCAATGCAATACACGAGTGGTGCTCAAAGACAAAGACACCTTACATTAATTAAGTAGTTTCTAACACCTAGTACTATGCATCATTTTAAATGCCTAGATGAAGCAAAAGATTGCACTCTCCTTTGATTTCATTACAAGTGTAACAGGGTGCTAATCTCAAACCCTATTACATATGCTCCCAGAGAGAAATCCAGCCAGGAAGTGCTGATGCTGTTATGCCCAGAACTGTGGGAAAAGTCTGGCCTGGTGCCGAACAGGTTAAACCAGAAGTGTGGCAATTGGATGCAGCTGGAGCTCACTTCCATAGGATCCCTGGACTTCCAGTTCTTTTCAAGGGGGAGTAGTTAGGCTTACCTCTTTTCCCTGGAAAGGGGAGAGTGAGGGAATACGGGCATCTTGCACGCTTGTGCGGAGGCGTGAATTGGGAGCGAAGCCCAAGAGAAGTGTCCGGCTGGAGGAGAGAGAGAGCAGGAGACAGATGCCAGGGCAACCACCCAAGCAAGAATCCAGGCAGATGCTGGGCTCATCCTAGCCCCAACAGAAAGAAAACTGTGCTTGGAAGGATGAAGGGAAACTGGGCCTGCCCATAAAGTGAGCATGTCCTGGGAGCTAAAGTAAATTTAAAGTGACAGGACCAAACGAGAAACTGATACTAACTGATACGGGTGAACCAGATCAATTAAGTTGCTGCATTAATTGAGGTCTGGTGGGGATAAGATCAACTGAGGATTGAGGTGTGTCGAATTGATTAAGAAATAAACTAATCAATGACTGTGTGTAACCTGGTCAGCCAAGGGACTGAAGGAGGCCAAGGTTAGGGAGTAGAAACTTGTCTGAAAGGGGACCTCGCCACCATCAGACTCCTGAGGAGACTATGGAATAGGACAGGTCAAAGACCCCAGCTTCACCAGCCAGGGGACCCAGGAAAGTGGCAAGAAGTGATGGACCTGGAGACCACTAACAGATTGAGCTCAGGGTGTGAACCAAAAAGAAGATGCCAGCTGAGACCCTCAGAATTTTAAGCTAATGACTAAAATCTAAATGGGTGTGTAATGGATCAGGGGGTAGGAGAGGAGGAGCCCTGTGTGTACACTATGGATTTCAATGGTTTGACCTACTGCTAGAGTCATCTGCCTCTCCTTTACTTTATTGATGACATTTTAGTGTGGCAGGTGAAAAGAAATAGTGGAGAGGCAATGAGGTGGTAGGAACCGGTTGAGGAGAGATCCATTCTATGTAAACGATGGAGTTGGTGAACTTCACAAGAAGTGGGACTGCTTGCACATACATTTATTAGCCAAATGAGCATTCCTGAAGATATACAATGTCTCCTTACCCTGAACTTTTAATCTATGCTGGAAACAAAACTTGGAGATATATTTTCCATGATGTCTTGGACAACTACATCTTCCTGTTGTTATAGCTAAATTTGTGGCTGACATCCTGCAATCTTGACTTCATCTTTGCCTTGGCCTCCTCTTTTAACCATATCTTCAATGTGTGTTTAAATCTTGCTACTTCCTTCCTGTCCAATGGAAAGTGTTGATTTTCCCAATTGTTCAGAGTGCTGAAAATATTCCCCAAGCCATGATCATCTTATACCCTTACTACAGTGATCTTCTCCTTTATGGCCTCAGGGACTACAAGCTTACCTCTTCACAAATCCTTTCAAAATGCTGCTCCTAAGACCATCTTTCTGGCTCAGTATTATGATTGGACCATCTTTTCTTCAATTTCTTCTTCCAACGCATGTACATGCTTCCTCTCCTCACTTTTAACATCTTCAGAGTGGCATTTTATTTTAGCACAGGTTTCATTTCCACCTTCATTCTGCTAGGTATGCCAGTATCATCTGTTTTACAACACTTATCCAGCCACCATGCTCATCCATATTGCCCCGTATAAACAGAAAAAAATCCTAGTCAAAATCCATCTTTGGTACACCTACATCTTTGCCTCCTTAAGGCTCACCTTTTTCACACTGCACACAGTACGCTGCATCCTGACAGTGACAAGGCATTTGGTGGAGATGCATTTACTATGGCACAAAATCTGAGAATTGAGGGTGGTTTGTTTTTTTTTTTTACAGTCTCCCTCAGCTTTAACCAAGATGTTTGTTTCATTTACCCGTAACTTCTTATCTTTCAGAATGTACTATATCCGAGGGCACTGGAATATTGCTGCTCAACTAGATTTACTATTGATTTCTCTCTGAATTGGAAAACAGTTTCAAAACTAATATTAGACTTTCTTAGGTTAAGTCACTGAAAGTTTAGTACTGAATCCTGTTCAGCAACAAAATTTATTACAAGTGGGGTGGAAAAGAACCATTTGAACAAAGGGACTGCTAGTCTAATGGGGCCTATTTTAAACCTTCATGTTAATTAAAATGTAATTTATGATAATCTCTAGAGTCAGAAGAAATATTTCTTTTGTAATACGAGTGATGGGTAGCATTTTTGTGTTCCCCTTTCAGGCTGCTACTACTTGTCACCATTGCAGGCAGCTTGAGTTAAAACCATACAGGATCTCTTATATAATATGGCAATGCCTGTGTTTCTCTTATATAATATGGCAATGCCTGTGTTTCTATCCCAAGGAAAAGGGAGGATAACCTCAAATGGCAACTTTGGAAATTAAAGTTACCACTACTACTGGAGGACAGTTCATGATACCTTTATAGTTTCATAGTAGCTAGGGTCAGGAGGGACCTGAACAGATCATCTAGCCTGACCCCCTGCCACAGGCAGGAATGAATGTTGGGTTCACAAGACCCCAGACAGGTGATCATCCAACCTTCTCTTGAGTTTGCCCAAGGTAGGGGCAAGGACCACTTCCCTGGGAAGTTGGTTCCAGATTTTGGCTACCCTAACTGTAAAAAATTGCCTTCTGATCTCTAACCTAAACCTCCATCAGCTTATTACCATTGTTGCTTGTCATCCCAGGTGGTGGTGGGGAGAAAAGGGCTCTACCTATTTGCTGTTGATCTCCCCTGATGAGTTTGTAGGCAGCCACCAGGTCCCCCCTCAGCCTCCTCTTCCTGAGGCTGAACAGGTTCAAGTCCCTCAGTCTCTTCTCCTAGGGCCTGTCCTGCTGCCCTCTCACCAAGCAGGTGGCCCTCCTCTGAACCTTCTCCAGGTTGGCCACATTCCTCTTGAAGTGTGGCGCCCAGTATTGGATGCAGTACTCCAATTGTGGCCTGACCAAAGTTGCATAGAGGGGGAGTATCACCTCTCTGGACAGGCTTGAGATGCATCTTTGGATGCATGACAAGGTACGGCTGGCCTTGCTGACTGCAGTCTGGCATTGTTGGCTCATGTTCATCTTGGAGTCACTAATGACTCCAAGATGCCATTCTGCCTCTGTGCTTTCAAGATGGGAGCTCCCCAGCTTGCATGTATGCTGTGGATGCCTTCTCCCAAGGTGCAGCACCCTGCATTTGTCTACCTTGAACCCCATCCTATTCCCGTCTGCCCACTTTTGTAGTCTGCCTAAATTTAGTTGCAGCCTCTCTCTCCCTTCAAGTGTGTCCACCTTGCCCCACATCTTAGTGTCATCAGCAAACTTGGACAGCGTGCTTTCCACCCCCTCGTCAAAGTCGCTGATGAAGATGTTAAACAGTGCAGGCCCAAGGACTGAGCCCTGGAGTACCCCACTGCTCACCTGTTTATCTGTAGAATTCAAAACATTTTACTGAAGTTTGATGTCAGCTGTCAGACATCCAGTGACAAACTAAAATCTCACAATATTAAAAATAAAAAACCATGGATTTTCCTCCAACTTTAAAAAAAAAATCAAAAAATCAAGGAGCCCATATCTTCTGCAATAGTTATAATAAAAGCCTACTCTTAATCTGAATTCCATAAATACATATATTAAAACTTAATGCTCTGTTTTTAAAAAATGTTTAAAGGGATTCTACTGAGGGTATCAAGCCAAAACATACGATTTACCCTTTTAAGTATCTTTTAAAAAGATGCAACCCCCAATTAGCTGATTTTTTAGTGCTGAGAGAACCACAGTTAAAATGCCACCTGCTCTGCAGCAACCCCACTATCAACAACTTTATTTCTGATTGCTGACTTAATATGCATGTTGTTTTGTTTTTTTGGTCTGTCTGCCTCTTTGGTTAGTACTTAGTAGAAAATATATTAAAACTCTCCCCCAAAATTTCTGTATTTCTTCCAAGCTGTTAAGAAATCAAGAGGCCAGGCCCATAAAAAGAACAGTAAAAGTGATCCTTCCTTCAACTGCATCTCAGAACAAAGTTCATCGAACAGATTTTACGCCTGAGAACACTCAAAGCAGCATCTGTGTCAGTAAAATGCATCTGTTATTTCTATTTTATATATTTTATGAATATAGAGACACATTACTATTCTCCAAGATGCATTTTCGCATACTCAATAAAGAGTATGTTTAGTAGGCGTTCTGTATTGCTAAGTTTTTATTTTGGGAACGCACTAAGACATGGAACATTCATAATATGAATGTGGCAACTGGAGGTCTCTGCAGGAGAAATAGTAACAAATGATGCACTGGGAGGACTAGTGTAATGTTTTAAATACAAGATTTTATTGAAAGATTCTGAAGATTGTAATTTCACTGATAACATTCTTACCAACACTCCATGCAGTACAAGTCAAGCACTTTTTTGTTTGGACAGAAGAGTACTTCATCCACAAAGTATTTACAGCTTTCCTATGGTGGTAGTCTTTCACGGACGTACACCAACTTTTTATGCACAGAATTCTTATGAAATATGAGGAATGGGGAATTCAGTTTTAAAAATATAAATCTCTCACATATTTTTTGAGTATTAATAAAATGGTCCCTCATACAGTGATTTTTTAAAACCTTGAAGCCTACTGTATAAATTGGTTAGTGACTGGCAAAACTAAAGAATAATGAGCTGATCTGTTCCCTGGATAGTGACATTTACAAAACTTTGCTTGTTAGTAATATTTCACTTGCTGAAATCTCCAGGAAAATCCACTATTTCCACCAAGAAAAGATTTTTAAAAAGCAATTAAAATGCTAGTCTGCTGAACTGGTCAACAGAAAATGTGGGATGAATTTCAAACTCTCCGGTCTTTATAAAACTGTGATGTGATCAAGCTGAGTGCCCCCTTCTGGCTGCTCACCACATTGCAGCGAGGGGACTGAGAAACTGAACTCCAGATTTTTTTTTTTTTATGTCTCTGAAGTCTCATCAGGCCTTGAGTTTTATCTCTATGAAAACTGCATTTGTGCAGAGCATCCTGAAATCACAAATTCATGATCCGACTGTCTATTGCCAAGGGCTGGCATTGCCTCCTTAGACTCCCTCTCCCCTCTATGCACCTGTTTTCCTAAACTCATACCAAAGGTATGATCCTTTTGGTTTATAGTGTAACTAGGAACCATTGGTAGCTGAAAACTAATAAGATCATACTGAAATGCAACTATTTTCTGAGCGCACAATTTTATTTTTACTTAAAAGATGAAATACAACAGAACAGATCAATAGAAAACAAATCACTTGCCTAAATACTATATCCCTCTCTTAGAATACCTTGCTTTTGTGAGTCCTTACAGAGTCCATCTGTTTTTAGGGCAGCAGGATTCCTCTGCCCTGTTAAGCTCCTGGTACAAGCTGTATCTATCTCCTCAGCCTGAACTGCTGAAAATGGGCACAGAAAACAAATGGCTCAGGATCTGCCTTGTAAACTTTCAGCTTCACCTTCAGACGATTTCCTGAAAAGATTCCACCAGGCTGGAGGAATCCTGAAAAATCATAGAGCTCTATTAGGAATCATTTTAGAGCCAATGTTGACTTTTCCACTACCTGCCTCTGACCTATGAAAACAAAAAATTGATTAGCTGTCCAATGCAGTGATTCTCCATCAGGATGCCAGGGCACCCTGGGATGCTTTGAAATCCTTTGAAGGGTGTACAGGGTACCATTTAATGTTAGCACTGTTAGATGTGCAAACATGATTTACAGGATAATTCCACAGATTTCAAATATGAATCCATGGTATTAAAAATATCCTGCCCTGTTGAGGGCTTTCTGTGTTCTTTGCAACAGATAAATTGGCCTATTTTTTCTGTAGTCAAAAAAAGAGTGAAAACTAAGAGTTGGCTTTTTCTGAGGGGTGCCTTAAGTCTAATGAGGGGTGCTTTGAGTCTAAAAAGATTGAGAACCACTCTTTTAGTGGATAAAGCAACAGCCTCATGAACTGAGCAGTTTCTATCCACATCTAAGCTGACAACCAGACCTTGGGGACCTTACAGCCCACATCTGCAGGCCTGCTATGGTAGTGAGCAAATATACAAGTCAACATTAACCACAAACCCCACAATTTGCTCTTTCCTTGCATAGGTAATAATTTAAATGTAAATATAGTATAAGAAAGTGTGGCAGGACAACCTTAGGGATGCTGTGACCTCCCTTTGCGCCCCTACCTACCGTGCCAAATCTGGTTTAAATGCACCCTCTTTATCTCGCCTGCCACGTCTTTGATGTTAATATGTTCAAGGAAGGCTGTCTTTCTACCCTCTTTGGCACGGTGCCTGGATGTATCCTGGCTCGGTCTAACCACCCGGTGCACTCTGACCTTTGGGCTGCCCGTGATTCCCACAGTTGCCTGTGCCCTTATGGGTCCCTGGACTTGTCTCTGTGCCCGCCTGTCTCACCTTGCGGCTCTCGCCTGCACCAGGGCCTGTTTCCCGTGGCTCTCGCCCTCCCTGGGGCCTTGCCTCTGTACCATCGCCCTCCCTGGGGCCCCGCGGGCCTCGCAGCCCTCACCAGTGTCTGTCTCGCCCCCAACCGGGGCCTGTGCCTCGTGCTCTCGCCCCCAACCGGGGCCTGTGCCTTGCTTTGTGATTCCCACAGCCCACACTGGGGCCTTGCTCACGCTCCCCGCCCGCACTGGGGCCTTGCTCACGCTCCCCGCCCGCACTGAGGCCTTGCTTACGTTTCCTGCAAATTGGGGCTCAGGAGGCCTTGGCCTTACCTGGCCCCCAGACCCCCTTCTTGGGTCTTACGCCCACTGGGCTTCTCATAACGGGGCTCAGGCAGCCTCAACTTTACCTGGCCCCAGACCCGCCTTCTCGGGTCTTATGCCCCACTGGGGCTTCTTGCATGCGCCCACACTGAGCTCTTCCCAATGCTGCCCACACTGGGGCCAGGGTCAGGACACCCCAAAACGCAGTGCCACTCTCCGGCGCTAGGAACCCCCCCACTTCTGGGGAGCTCCCATGAGGCCTCCTCCAACCCCTACAGCCTCGCCCAGTCCTCCGGTGTAATACAACAACCACAAAACAAAAACCTCACACTCCTGTGTTATAACATAAATTCCAAGCCGACTGGCTATCCATAGCTCCATTCATATCCCTACTAGGGTTTTCCTCCACCCAGCATCATTGGGAAGACACTGCTCAGACCATCAGGCTTCTCTGTTATGTTCTGCTCTGCTTGCTCCAACAGAGCTCCAGCTTCTTCAGCTGCCAAAGGGGAACTGACCTCTGGCCTCAACCTGGCTTATTTATAAAGGCCAGGCCCTGCCCCCTTCCGGTCAGCTGACCAGACTGGTTGTCTTGGCAACCCGCACCTGTGCTGCCCTGGTGACTGGCAGCTGAGCCCATTTTACTATAGTCAGTACCAGGCACCTTAGTGCCCTGCTACAGAAAGAAAACTCACTCTTGGCCTTATGCTCAGCCATCTATGTTAGATTGTACAATACACAGAAGTTGCACAGTTTGAAAGGACTCCAGATCTATCTGTTGTTTTGAGGGAAATATGCTACCCCATTAAGTGACATATGTGTCTTCTTGGTAACAGAGAAAAGCAGCGTGGTTCTAACACATAAACCCAGACATGAGAACAACCAACTCCACATTCAAATTCTAGTTCTCATATCAACTCCCTCTGGGGCCCAGGGGCAAAGCAGTTAAGGCATTTCTCTGGGTGCCAGTATCACAAGCCTCAGCCCCACTCCAGAGTTATACCAACGGCAGCCCTCTCTTGGCCTAGATGTAAATGCGTACTTGGTCATTTGGGCTGAGGAGACAGAGACAGCTGGATGTAATGCTAGCCACATGAATCCCTCTCTGCTATTGACTGGCATGCACTACTGTGGGCTTCGGGAAGACGTGTGGGTACTTTTGGCCCTTTCTGCTTTAGGTTTCCCCACCTATCAAATAGAGACCATACTATTTACCCACTTTGCAGGAGGCTTGTAAAAAATAATTTACTGTTGGGAAAGCAGAACATAACTGCTATGGGCATTTGTACTCATCACCCTTGTGCTCTACCCACCTTATCTGCACCATTTTAATTGAAAAGTTTTTCTAACTATTGGAAATACACACAGCCTCTAAAATAATTAGCTGGGCTCTCACTCTCCCCCAGAAAGGGACTGGTAGGGATCTGCAGGTTTCTGCTCCTTTTTCTTTTTTTAACAAAAAAGGAATCATATAGGGATAATCTTGTTAACCATCCTCAAAATGCTCAGGCTCACTACAGACACAGTGAAGCAATCATTGTAGGAGTTTAGCTGTGCAAAACTTGTTTTCCTGATCCACCCCAAAATGCCAAAGCCTGAAAAATGCTGACTGTGCTAACAAGTTAAGAGGAGCTATGCCTCTGTTACCCTCAAATAAACCAGACATGCAAGTCATGCTTATTTAGCAAACCAAATGAGAAATATCTTTTCTCTGTGGAAAAATAATACAAATTCCCTATCCCCCAATGTTCCCTCTAACATTCCTGTTAGAAGCCTGAATTAGGCTCAGCTGGATTGATTCTTGTATGGCTCTTTTCAAGTGCCATTGTCAGCCATGGGTTTCCTTACATTCAAAAAGAATCACCACATGCTGTTTTTCCTATAAAAAACATTTTGACACACTAACTGTCCTCCCAGGTTTCTATAGCAACTCCGGCAACATAAACAGCTTTGCTGGCAGCCACAAGAGACAGATATTTCTTACTTGCCTTCCTCTACTGCACAGATATTCTTGATTTGGAACATACTGTAATTGTGAATTAGTGCAGTCTACTGTCAACATACAAGTAGGATTGATTGTACAAAGCTGGCACAGAAAAAATATGAAAATATAATACTATACTTTAATAGTCCCAAGCATTACCAGTTACACTAATACTAGCATGGTATTTTGGGATTATGACTGAGGGCTTTTTAATACTAAAAAAGGAAGGATTTTCTAGAGGACATTATAGTCATATTCGGACTGCTACTGTGACTCACAGCTTCCTTAAAAGGAACAACCAATTTGTGAACGGACATTACCACTCACAGAAATCAACTGAATATAGACTGCACATATACGTGCATATGAATTAGTGATAATGACAGAACATGGACTTAATCCTTGGGATCACTTAATTATGCATAGGTATTTTAAAATAAACATTCAGAAGTGCAGTAATAAATATGGCTTTAGACAGAATAACTGTCAAATGAAATCGCATATTTTTCATGCTCCCAGAGGAAGGCAATCTCTTCATTAGTGTCAGATGCCTGAGACACTGCATCTCAGTAAGGTAGGAATGTAGATAATGCCTATTTCTCTGAACAACAAACAGCATCTTCAAGAAATCTCCCCATTACAGGGAAAGTTATACTTTCTGTAGGCATGAAGGTTCTCCTGTGAAGGGATCTGAGGAACCAGCACAGAGCTACATGACTATACAATCTGCCTAGCCTGCAACCCAGATCTGTAGGAATTCCTTGTGAATCATTATGTAGCAGGGATCTGGGAAGAGGCAAAAGAGGACCTCTTTACTGATCCACAATCAGTCCCCTCTGTGTGGGGCAGAAATAGAGGGAAAGAATGCAGTACCTACTCCACCATGAGGCCTGCATAAGGGCCACAGAGTGACTGCCTATGTCAGTTCACAGCCTTAAGAGCCCAACTTTGAAAGACTTTCCCCATATACAACAGCCCAGATTGCCAGGCTGTGTAATAGCACCAAGTTAACATGAGCACTGCAGCTTTTTCTCCTCTCAGGCCAGATTTCCAAAGTAATAATAAACCTTGTTCTCATGAAATGATTTGAACAGAGTCCTCACAATAACTTCTGTTATGAAAAAGAAGTATTTTCCCTTTCATATCCAATTTGCTTCAATGGATTTTATAGAAAAGGTACTATGGAAAAATGAATCATAAATATAGAAAGAGTACAGATGTGTAGAAAACTGCTAATAAATAGGTTTGATTTATTTACCGTACATTTGTAATAAGTTTATATCTTCACTGCTATCTTACTATATGCTATTATCATGTCCTTAACTGCAGAGTTGGTACTTAAAATGTACAGTATATGAAACAAATGTGATGGGCTAGCTAGCAGTGACCTAGCCCAGTGGTTTTGAGAGGGCAAAAGATGATTGGAGGACTTGGGATTCCCTTTCCTCACCGATCTGGTAATGATTGGCCCAGGGGTTTTGAAGGGGTAAAAGATGATTGGAGAACTTGGGATTCCCTTTCCGCACCAATCAAGCCCCAGAGACTCACCCCCCAGTGTTCCGAATGGCCCCTTGGGCAGCATGGGCTGACTCAGGGAAGAGACCAGTGAGGGACAACAAGGAAGGAGCTTCACAGAGCTGGCAAGAGCTGAGCCAGTGGGGGCAGGAGCAGTGCCCTGGAAGAGCCTGAAAGAGCAGGACCTGCAGGCAGCAGTGGGACCCTCAGCAGCACGGCGTGCAGCCAGCAGGCAAGGCTCCCCACGGGGCTCCAGGATCCCCTATGAGATCTGAGCAATGACCTGAGGGGTTCCCAGCTCTTCCAATCAGAGGCCAGGCAGCTCAACATGCGGCCAGGGCTCTGGGAAGGTCAAGACCCCTAGCAGGCAAGAATGGTGCTATCAGTGGTGGCTGTGTGGCAGTGTTCCTGCCTACCCTGTAGGAGATACGGGTTCAAGTCCCAGCTGAGATGACTTGGGGTGAGTGAGATAACAAGAAGCAAATCTTCTTGCAGTGGAAAGGGGCCATTGTGTTTTCTCCCCCTCCAGGTACCAAGGCCCTATATTTTCTTGGCATTTGGCATTTTGCGCCTTTTTATATTTCACCAACCTGTATTGTTTGTTCTGCTGTTTGTGTTTTATATTTTGTTAACCTTGTTTTTTGTCAATGATTGTAAGTGTCTAACCTTTGTTGAATCCTGCCCCTTTGGGGCATTGTAGTGTTCACTATACTCTCTGATTTATGCCTGTTATGTTCCCAGTATTAAAAGGTATATGGTTAAGTCCCCATTGGTGGTCTCGCTCTGCTCTATAGGGGGAGGAGAGTCCCTACACCTCCCACAGCGCTTGTGCACCTGTTTTGATCCCTTCAATTGGAGAGGGGGTACCTCTTGGAGTACTGCCCGGGTTACACAAATGTTGATCCTCCCTGTGAAGAAAGGTCTGTTATCTGACAAACAGGAATATGAGCGTTCAGGGAGCTTTCATGAAAATCAGAACATCACTCAGTAGGGACTAAGGTACGTGTTGAACATATGCAATGGGAGCCGTCTACAAACTAGTCAGCATTTCTCACAAAGTCCAAGATTCTGTAGACTTCATTTTAGATGTATTTTTAACAACATATGTATTTTGTGTGAATTCTGCATGATATTAAGTCACAATTTGGAAGTACAGAGAAGCTGAAGTGATGTTTCCCATCAATAAATAAATAACTATATGCATAACCCACCTTTTTAAGGAAAGGCCTGAGGGACTGGACATGACATTTTATTGTAGAGAAAAGACTCGTTTTACATTTATTATTATTAGCTTGTTTGATTGTTTCACTCCCTTTAAGGCCTGTTCAGTAAGATCAGCTGTAGCTAAAGCTTGTTAAGTCTGAGAATACAAAAAATAATTTAATATTAAAAAAAAGTCCTACAATACTTCCAAAGATTATACATGGCATACGAAAACAATTGGTGACGGACAGAGGGGACAAGGCTGAACTCCTCAACGAGTTCTTCGCCTCAGTGTTCCTAAGTGAGAGGCATGACAAGTCTCTCACTGGGAGTGTAGGGAGGCAGCAGCAAGGCACCAGACTTCCATGCGTGGACCCTGAGGTGGTGCAGGGTCACTTGGAGGAACTGGATGCCTTTAAGTCGGCAGGCCCGGATGAGCTCCATCCGAGGGTACTGAAGGCACTGGCCGACATCATTGCAGAGCCACTGGCGGGAATATTTGAACGCTCGTGGCGCACGGGTCAAGTCCCGGAGGACTGGAAAAGGGCCAATGTGGTTCCCATTTTCAAGAAGGGGAGGAAGGAGGACCCGGGTAACTATAGGCCAGTCAGTCTCACCTCCATCCTTGGCAAAATCTTTGAGAAAATCATCAAGGCTCACATTTGTGAGAGCCCGGCAGGACAAATTATGCTGAGGGGAAACCAGCACGGGTTCGTGGCAGGTAGATCGTGCCTGACCAATCTAGTCTCTTTTTATGACCAGGTCACAAAACGCCTTGACGCAGGAGGAGGGGTGGATGTCGTATACTTGGACTTCAGGAAGGCCTTTGACACGGTATCCCACCCCATACTGGTGAACAAGTTAAGGGGCTGTGACTTGGATGACTGCACAGTCCGGTGGGTGGAGAATTGGCTGGAGGGTCGCACCCAGAGAGTTGTGGTGGATGGGTCGGTTTCGACCTGGAAGAGTGTGGGCAGTGGGGTCCCGCAGGGCTCGGTGCTTGGACCGATACTCTTTAATGTCTTCATCAGCGACTTGGACGAGGGGGTGAAATGTACTCTGTCCAAGTTTGCAGATGACACTAAGCTATGGGGCAAAGTGGACACGCCGGAGGGCAGGGAACAGCTGCAAGCAGACCTGGACAGGTTAGACAAGTGGGCAGAAAACAACAGAATGCAGTTCAACAAGGAGAAATGCAAAGTGCTGCATCTAGGGAGGAAAAATGTCCAGCACACCTACAGCCTAGGAAATGACCTGCTGGGTGGCACGGAAGTGGAAAGGGATCTTGGAGTCCTAGTAGACTCCAAGATGAACATGAGTCGGCAGTGTGATGAAACCATCAGAAAAGCCAATGGCACTTTATCGTGCATCAGCAGATGCATAACAAATAAGTCCAAGGAGGTGATACTTCCCCTCTATCGGGCGCTGGTCAGACCGCAGCTGGAGTACTGCGTGCAGTTCTGGGCGCCGCACTTCAAGAAAGATGCGGATAACCTGGAGAGGGTCCAGAGAAGGGCCACTCGTATGGTTAAGGGCCTGCAGGCCAAGCCCTACGAGGAGAGATTAGAGAAACTGGACCTTTTCAGCCTCCGCAAGAGAAGGTTGAGAGGCGACCTGGTGGCTGCCTATAAGTTCGTCAGGGGGGCACAGAAGGGAATTGGTGAGTATTTATTCACCAAGGCGCCCCCGGGGGTTACAAGAAATAATGGCCACAAGCTGGAGGAGAACAGATTTAGATTAGATATTAGGAGGAACTTCTTCACAGTTCGAGTGGCCAAGCTCTGGAACGGGCTCCCAAGGGAGGTGGTGCTCTCCCCTACCCTGGGGGTATTCAAGAGAAGGTTGGATGTGTATCTAGCTGGGGTAATGTAGGCCCAGCACTCTTTCCTGCTTATGCAGGGGGTCGGACTCGATGATCTATTGAGGTCCCTTCCGACCCTAGCATCTACGAATCTATGAATCTATGAAAAATATACTGTAGTCAGATGAGCTAGGAAGGTTTTATCAGTACTCATTTTGAGATGACCTACATAACTCACTTGGGGATTCACACCAACTCAGACTCAGGCTGGTAAATTTGTTGCAGCATATAATCGTATCATGGAAGGATTGCCTTGAAAAACTCTGCTCTCCATAGAATCCGGTAAATTGCACTTAGAATTTCTCATATTAAGTGCAGGGAAATACTGTGCTACCCATTTAAAAGGTTATGGTAAAAGGTGATACCTTACTGGGAACTTCCATGTCAGCATACTCAAGATATAGAATAGTGTCACTTTAAAAATGTGGGAACTTACATATTCATACACATATACCATGAAGCTAACATTTCAGACCAAATGATTTGACCTACACGCTTGGTTTTAATTGTAAAATCTTTAAATAAAATGAGCTTTAAAGAAACAATTTAAACACAAGGGGAAATTTCAGGTGCACCTAATAGAATGTCTTCTCAAAAGGAAAGAATTCAGTAAATCCTCACAGTATATCCAAGAGGTTTGTCATACAGTTCAAACAGCAGAACTTACATATATTGGGTACAAACTGTTCTTGAAGGACAGGCAGGGGAAAAGAGGAGAAGGAGTTGCACTTTATGTAAAAGAGCCATACGATTCCTCAGAGCTCCAGCATGAAATGGAAGACAGGCCTGTCGAGGGGCTCTGGGTTAGGGTCAGAGGGAAAAGCAACAAGGGTGATGTCATGGCGGGGGGGGTCTGCCATGAATGACATATGCCCCTGGCGGCTCTGCGGGCGGCGGCGAGAGCACAGCTGTGGTAAGCTTGGAGCTCCTGCAGATGCTCCTGGCAGCTGGGGGGGGTGTGGCGAGCACTGACAAGAGGTAGGTGACCACCCGCTGGCACTGCCAGCAGCGATCACGGACCACCCGCAGGGTGGCGAGCGGCGACTGCCCTCAGGCACCACCCAGCAATGATGTCAGTGGCGCCTTTTTGCAGGGGGTACACTGCCATGCTCAGGGAGTGCACATGCACCTGGGTGCATCCCCTACACGTTACCCTTCCAGTCTGCCACCAGACCAGATGGAAGTGGTGGATGAGGCTTTCTTCAAACAGCTAGTGGAAGTTTCCTGATCAGAGGTCATGGTTCTCATGGGGGACTTCAATCACTCTGACATTTGCTGATAGACAATACACTAGTGCCCAGCCAATTCAAGATGTTTTTGGAGAGTGTTGGGGACAACTTCCTGGTGCAAGTGCTGGAGCAGCCAACTAGGGGCCATGCTCTTCTTGGCCTGCTGCTCACAAAGAGGGATGAATTGGTGGGGAATGTGGTAGTGGATGGCAACCTGGGCAGCAGTGATCATGAGATGATTGCATTCAGGATCCTGAGGAAAAGAAGGATGGAGAGCAGCAAAGTGAGGACCTGGACTTCAGAAAAGCAGACTTTGACTCACTCAGGGAACTCATGGGCAAGATCTACTGGGAAGCTAGTATGAGGGGTAGAGGAGTCCAGGAGAGCTGGCTGTACTTGAAAGAAGCTTTACTGAGAGTGCAGAAGAACAAACCATCCCGATACACAGGAAGACTAGAAAGTATGGCAGAAGACCAGCTTAGCAGGGAACTCTTCAGTAAAACTAAATCACAAAAAGGAAATTACTTGGGCATGGAAGGATGAAATCAGGAAGGCCAAAGTGCAACTGGAGTTGCAGCTAGCAAGGAATGTGAAAGGTAACATGAAGGGTTTTTACAAGTATGGCAGCAGCAAGAGGGAAAGTATGGGTCCCTTGCTGATGGGGGGAGGCAACCAACCTAGTGACAGGATTCAGAAAAAGCTGAAGTACTCAATGCCTTTTTTACCTCAGGCTTCACAGGCAAGGTCAGCCCCCAGACTACTATACCGGGTAACATGGTTTGGTAAGGAGGGTAGCAGCCAGCAGCAGTGAAAGAACAAGTTAGGAACTATTTAGAAAAGCTGGACATGTACAAGTCCATGGGGCCAGATGGCACTCTCATCTGAGTGCTGGGAGTTTGTCGATGTGATTGCTAGCTGCTGGCCATCGTCTTTGAGAACTCACAGTGACTGGGAGAAGTTCCAGGTGATTGGAAAAGGGCAAACATAGTGCCCATATTTAAGAAAGGGAAAAAGGAGGATCCAGGGAACTACGGATAAGTCAACTTCACCTCAGTCCCTGGAAATATCATGGAGCAAGTCGTCAAGGAATCCATCTCAAAGCACTTGGTGGAGAAGGAAGTGATTAGGAACAGTCAGCATGGATTCACCAAGGGCAAGTCATGCCTGCCCAACCTGACTGCTTTCTGTGATGGGGTGACTGGCTCTGTGGCGGTAGGGAGACCAGTGGATGTGATGTACCTTGATTTTAGCAAGGCTTTTGATACAGTCTCCCTCAACATTCCTGCAGGCAAGGTAAGGAAGTATGGGTGGGATGAATGGACTGTAAGGTGGATAGAAAAACTGGTTAGAGCACTGGGCTCAGAGGGTTATACTGTTAATGGCTCAATGTCTAGCTGGCAGCCGGTATCAAGTGGAGTGTCCCAGGAGTCAGTCTTAGGGCCAGTTATCTTCATCAACAACTTGGAAACTGGCAGAGTGGACCTTCAGCAAGTTTGCAGATGACACCAACCTGGGGGGAGTAGTAGATATTCTGGAGGGTAGGGCTAGGATTCAGAAAGACCTAGACAAATTGGAGGTTTGGGCCAAAAGGAATCTCATGCAGTTCAACAAGGACAAGTGCAAAGTCCTGCACTTAAAATGAAACAATCCCATGCATTAATACAGGCTGGGGACCAACTGGCTGGGCAGCAGCTGTGCAGAAATGGACCTGGGGGTTACAGAGGACAATAAGCTGAATATGAGCCAATGGTGTGCCCTTCTTGCCAAGAAGGCTATCAGCATACTGGGCTGCATTGGTAGGTGTGTTGCCAGTAGGTCCAGGGAAATGATTATTCCCACTCTATTCAGCACTGGTGAGGTCACATGTGGAGTACTGTGTTCAATTTTGCACACCCCCTGCCACTACAGAAAGGATGTGGACCAATTGGAGAGTCCAGTGGAGGGCAATGAAAATGGTTCCTGGGATGAGGCACATGACATGAGAGGCTGAGGGAACTGGGTTTATTTAGTCTAGAGAAGACTGAGGAGATTTAATAGCAGCCTTCAAATACCTGAAAGGGGGTTCAAAAAAGGATGGAGCTAGATTGTTCTCAGTAGTGGAAGATGACAGAACAAGGAGCAAAGGTCTCAAGTTGCAGCAAGGGAAGTTTAGGTTAGATATTAGAAAGAATGCTCTCACTAGGAGGGTAGTAAAGCACTGGAACAGGTTACCCAGAGAGGTGGTGGATTCTCCATCCTTGGAGGTTTTTAAGATCTGGCTAGACAAAGGTTTTTCTGGAATGATCTATTTGGGGCAGGTCCTGCTTTGAGCAGGGGGTTGGACTGGATGATCTCCTGAGGTCCCTTCCATCCCTGGTTTTTCTATGAACTTAATCTGCATGGTGCCCACATCTAATGATTTCTGTATAATCTGCATGGTGCCCACATCTAAATGATTTCTGTATTTTAAGGTTATCAATTCAAACAAAGTGAGGACCTGTTTTTCACATTTTTTATAATTAGTATAATTATTAAAATAGAAAAATGTGATGGATGATTTAATTGTCACATCATGACTTCACCACTGGACAGCACTTATTTTCCAGAAAAATTAAGCTTACATGCAAAGTTTTTTTGAAATGGAAACACACAGCATATGCTAATTAAATAATAATAAAATACCAACCCCAAGAATTTACTTTTCTGGAAAGAGATTAAAGAATAGTGTTTTTATGAAAGCACAAATGCTCCCCATGGCCAAAATCAAAACTTTTATCAAAACCTACTATGAATAAATGCTCTAAGTGACATACCTGCCCCAAGCTGCTTTCATTGTAGTTTCTTGACTAACAGGAATACAGGAGGAATCAACAACACTTGACTTATTCAATTTGTAGCAGAGACCACAGTTGGGATCTAACATGCATCCATTGCAATAACTGAAAGAAAGAGACAAAGAGACACACTAAACTAAATTCCCTTTATCTGTACATGTGAAATAAAACATTATCTATTGAACATGTCAGTTCAAGTCATTCATTCTTTTCTTTTCCAGCGCCATGTTCTGGTGAAAGGCTGGTTGTGCTTGCACATCTCCTTATTAGTGTTACTAAATAACACTTGATCAACATGGAGCTTTGGGGGAAAAACAACTAGAGCAGCTTTGGTTGAGAAATAGGGGAAGGACAATGAAACTATGAAGATAGTAGACAGCAAAAATCATGTAATCCTTATATATAGGTGAGTAAATAAATGCTTTTTCAGACTGTATCCAGTAGTTGTATTTGACTAAAAACTCCTTGAATTAATCATCTCTATATATTTTAACTGAATCTTGCATACAAAAGAGTTGGAGCATAAGACATGACAGTCTGTTAAAATGCTCATATAGAAAGAATCCTTTAATACACTGAGGTATGCTAGAAAAATCTTACAAAGAGAACACTGCTGCCATACAGATCTATGTTTCATAGTTTATGATATAAAGATATGGAAGGGGAAGGAAAGTGCTTGGACTGAAATCTGGAAAGTAGGAGACATAGGTTACACACTTGCCCCGCCACAGATTTTCCAATTAGCCTTCAGCAAATTACTTATTCTCTGACTCCACTTTTCATCTCTAAAATGAGGAAAAGAACATTTATTCACTTCACAAGAAGTGGTGAAGCTATGTAAATTTTAAATTGTGAGATTCATACATAGAGTGATGATGGAGATCATACAACAACTGAAGACAGACAGTACTAGTCTACCATTTTCTCTCTCAGTGGAAAAGAAAGAGTAATTGGAATGGTATATAACCACAGAAGCATGCCCGGTAACATTTCAAATTTCTTGATTCCTATTATTTTGTAAATTAATATAATTATTATTCATTTTGGCTTGAAGAAATCAAATACCCAAAATGCTACTGGGAACTTAACAATAGAACTTTTGAATAAGTACAAACAGACTCCTTCAAGTAGTCTGACATCTTTTATATTCCTTTCATTTGTACAAAATTATGTAAAAATGTCAGATACAAAATTAAATGCAACAGGTATATAAAAAAGCTGAATATTAAAGAAATATGCAGAATAAATACCAGTAAAAAAGTAGCATATTAAAAAAGATTGAAAGACTGCTACAGTGTCTCAATCAAAACCAGTAAAAGAAACACACTTTTCCTGATAAGGTATGTTTTTATGCTAAATTTAGAGTGGACTTGATATAAATCACTCCACTCTAAAGTGAAGTTATTCTCTAAAATGGAGGATTATGTAATACACTAATGTTAATGTAAATTACCCTGAGGTATCAGGGATCAATTGTTCCCTAGTTAGGTCATCCCAGGGTCGCTATTTGCTCAGTTCAAATGGTCTACTGTCACCTAGTGGCTAGGCACTATCACAGCCAGATTTGCTGAGCTCTGTTATGTGTCTGCTTTTACTCTGGGATAGTTTTACTATCCAGTAAAATGTGGCTAGAGGACTCAACAGCAAGAACGTCTTATGGCGGCACCTCAGATTGTCAATATGGATTTAAGGGGAAAATGTAAAAATAACTGTTACATACAGCTTTTTTGGCAGGAAGTCTTGCAGTTCTTTCTTACATGAGTGCTAACTACTGTATGACTGAGCTTTCTGATCCAGAACCCAAATCTTTTGAACTGTCTTTGTCAGGGGCATCATGTTGAGGATGGTCCAAGTCCATAGTTCAGTAGAATAATAGAGGTGCACAAAGAAGGCAGAGTTGCGGTTTAAATGTATCTAGTGCAGCTAAGCTCTTCTAGAGCAGCATTTCTCAACCTGTAGGTTGCGACCCAAAAGCAGGTTGCAAGATTTCAGAGGGTTATGGCCACGGGTTGAGAAACGTTGATCCTGGGAAAGCATCAAGACTGCAAAGGACAGAGAGGCAGCACAAAGGCACCTGCCCCTTCTAGCAAGGGAAGGGGGCAGGGGAGAGCTGCAAGGCCAGGGTGGGTGCTCCAGGGGTGGGGTGGACAGGAGATGCTGCTTGGGAGGTAGGAGGGGCTGGGACCGGGCTGCCTGGCACAGCACGGCAGGCCCAACCCAGGGAAGGGGCTGCCATAGGCTTCCTCTCCTCCTCCCTCCAGCCTGTGCCAGGGCTGGACTCGCTCTGCTGCCACCTGCATGGAGCTGGAGTTGCAGCAACCACCGTGCTCTGGCCCAAGCAGGAGGGGGGCAGCTGGGGGCCTCTCCAGTAGGGCTGGGGGGGGCAAGGGGCTGCAGGCTGGGAGTGAGGGACACTGGCAGGACTGGGGGGGGGGGAGGGCAACGGCTGGGGGTCATGAGTGAGGGACACCAGCATGGCCTGGGGGGAGGGGAAGGGAGTCAACAATTGGCAGGGTCAGTGGGGTGTGAGTCGGGACAGGACATGAACCTTTGCAAATGGGTCCAGGTAGCAAAAAGGCTGAGAACCACTGTTCTAGAGTATCAGTACCACTTGCAATTTTCTCTCTTCTGAGTAAGCCTTTAAAAAAAAAAAAAAGGCAATTTCTAGGTCAAACATAACTGAAATATCAGGAGACATATATTTACCAATTACTGAAGAAGGGCAAAAATAAAAACACCTTAGTTCTCAAAAGTAAAAGAATTCTGCAAATTCCAACTTAAAATTAAACTTAACTGTATATTTCCACACTTCAGATTTTTTAAGTTTACATTTAAGTTGAATAAAATATCCCCTACATCATAAAAACACAGGAAAAAAAGTTCAAAACAATTTGAATCTTTATCCCAATAGTGACTCAGAAACGTGATATAAAATCTAACTGGATTATGCCAGCCCTTGATTTATAATGTTTCAAGTTACAACAGTTCGCACTTACAATGTTTGTAAGTTGACACCTGTTTCACCTGTCTGACGTCAGTTTCCATTTTACAACGCTTGATCCGACACGATGTCATGCCAGCGAACAAGTTCGCTGTGTCACACATCTCCCTGGAGAACATCTGTCTAAACTTTCTTGGAGACTTTCTTTAAGAGAAAGCAGACAAGACTCCAGAAAAACCTGCAGCCAAGACTCCTGCACAGACTCCAGCCAAGAACCCTTCAAAAAGTCCAGTAAAGTTACCTCAAAGAAGTCCTTCCAAATCAGTATGATAGCTATTTACAATATAAATAAATTAATGTAGTTATATTACTCATCTATAATTGATTGAGTACAACATTCTGGGTTATTTTTGGTGAAAATAGGGTATCAGACATTGGTTCAGGAACCAATCCCCCATTTATAACATTGTTCCCTATAGGAAAATTGGCACCGAGTTACAACATTTTGACTTAAGACGTGACGTGGTTGTGAGGAACCAATCGTGTCGTAAGTCCAAGGACTGTCTGTACTTGAGTTTTGAAGGTAATTAAACCATACACTCAGTCTTTTTACTCCCAAATTCCTTAGTTGCATGGGCAAATTAAAGAGTTCAGAAAACTTTTTTTTTAATGTGCAAACTTAGCTTTGAAATTCTAGGCTGTTTGTGTTATTAAGAAATTCATTCTAAAGACTTTCCCCTTATATAACTGATAGTTGCAATTCTAACTATTTTTCTTCCAGAGGAATACTGTATTGAATTGGTATTTACAAGGTAACACAACTACAGAAACATCAATTTCCAAAGAAACAGCAGTAGCCAAGGGATAAATCAACTCTACTTCTCTCATCTTATATAAAAACATGCAAATTTAATAAGTTGTACAAAAAGATTAAATAAAAGAGGGAGAAGTCATTTTGAAAGATAATTTCATCTGGCAAGAGTAAATATTTCCTTCATGTCTTAAAAGCATCAATAAGAAATATGTAGCTCTACAATTATCAATTACAAAAGGAAAGAACAATGCCATATATTACATTAGAGTCTTAATTACATTTTGTTAATTACTATGAGACAGCAGTAGTCAGCAACAAAAACAGTCAAAAGAAACAGAAGATTTCAAATACAATAAGATACAATGTTTTAAAAATTCACATTTTTGTGTGGATAAATTCTAAATATAATAGGGGTATTAAATACTCCTTGACTTGCCAGTGAAAATGCTATGATGTTAACAGGAGACTACTGTAGTTGATTTTTACATTGTGAAACACCTCTTATCTGCTCTCTATTTAAAAGAGAGAGAATTTTTTCACTCTCATAAGAAATTTTATAGAAATATATAGTGCTAGCACATCTAATTAAATATCCTGCTTTCAGAAGTGGCCAGTTCCAGATGCTTAAGATGTAAATATCTGGATTCTCTCTTATCCATATACTGCAATGCAACCAATATGAGTACGTACAAACAGAATTACAGAATTATCACCATCTCCAATTTGAACGTGTAATAAAAGAAAAAAAAATAAAACATCTTCTTGCAAAAGCGGATGGCTAAGAAAAATCAAACAGGAAAAAAGTTCATTTTCTCATTATTCCATTTTGAAAACTTCTTTTTGAAAACCCTGTACGGTCCACTACTTTCAGCATATAAAACAGAGAAAACAAGGTCTAAATAAAATAATGGTAAGATCTATACTGCCTTTACAAACTATGCAAGCTTCTCTCTGGGTATATCAAGACTATCTAACACATGAATATAACTTGAAATTTGTAACGCAAAGTTATCAGTGCAAATACCCTCTTGGGTTAGGGAGGAAGAAAAGGTATTAGGAAACTTTAGAGTTTTATGAATGAATTGAATTAAATAAAACCTAATTTAGAGCAGCTCAGTAAGTTCTAATGACTAAGAGACTTGAAGATAGAATAGGGCCTGGGCCATGCTCCCATGGGGCCATGCCCCCTCCTGCCCCCACCATGGGATCAGCTTGGATCCAGGCTGCTTCCTGCCCCATGCCTGGATGGGGCCCTGCTGCAACCGCCTGATGCCGGATCAGGAACACCAGACAGGTCTGGCTCATACTTGGTCTGAGCACTGCCCTTCTGCCCCATCGGTCAAAAAGGTTGAGCCCCACAGGGGTTCCTGTGTTGAACAGGAAAGCCTCTAGGGTAGACAGGCAATTGCCCCAGTCTGCCCTATGGGTCCACATGGGCACAACTCCACATAACCATGCCAGGACCTGGGTATTACCCACCTATAGGCTGTGAACAGAAAAAAACAGAACCCACCCTCCCACCACCCCAAACTTATTTAGAAGATTCAGCAAGCTGCAGTTGCTGACTCCAATTTTAGTTGCTACTCGGGCTCTATCAAGTATGCATAACTGACATCTCCAGCAGGGTTTCAACAGAAAGACTGCAGCTGAGGATACAGTTCTTGTGTTTAAATAAAACATTAAAAAACACAGAGCAGGTTCCTTCCACTGGCTTGCTAGAAGCACCACCTTAATGATTCCTTTAAGTTCCATCTGCTTGCAGCCTTGAATTGTGTATCAATGGAAAGTCAAATGACACACACTAAAAAGTCATTTATTCTTGGACCAGGAGTTCCTGTTATTGGCAGTATATGAGTTCACACAGAGTCAGGATTTGACCTTAAGTCTTGAAGAGAAGATCAATCTGTCTGAGAAAAACTAGAAATATAGTGTATAAAAGCCTTGAAAGCCTTTTCAAATCTAATTTACAATTGTGCTTTAGGTATTGTAGGTGGCTTGTTGAGTCAGAACATACTGCGTTCTTTCCCACCCTGCGTTATTTAGAAACTGAGGTTTGTTCTGCTTGCAATTCAGGCAGATAATTTATAGATTTTTCCAAAATAAAGCCTAAATAAAGTTCAGGAGTTTTTCTCCAGAATGTCCTATAAGCAAACTTACACTAGCTACATTAAAACTATTTCACAGTGCAACACACACATTTATACAAGTTAAACAAAAGTCAAAGGGATTTGGAAGCTGCAGACTGAAAGAAGCAGAGGAGAAAAAAAAGGGAAAATGTGAGTATTGATGCTCAGAAGGTGTTTGGATGATTTGCTTTAACAGCCCCTTCCTCCAGTCACTTTGAGAGAAAATATATTGGATTTTGCAGGCCAAAAAGAGAAAAGTAGAAGACATTTATAAAAACAAATGCTTAAAGTGGAAATGATTTTCAACCTTATGCCTTTCAGAACACTGACTCCACAATTATTTGCTAAATGGCAATTTTAGGGCATTTATTGTATTTACTTCAATATGAGTAATGCATTATAGTATGATCAGGCACAATGATGACTAACAATGATGAAAATAAGAACTATGCATATTATAATCATCACTGGCATAAAAATTGCATGCTGTAGATTTTAGCACAAACCCTTTGCAAACTTAAATTTCTACCAATACTGTCAAGCTATACAGTATGCCAGATCCATGCAGACATATTCAGATCTCTGACAGACATTGAAACAAACACTACATACGCTGACACATGTTCAAACCCATATAGCAGTGGTATCTCGCACAAGTCCCTAACAAGATATTCACTATAACATGCAATGATGATTTGAAGCTTAAAATTTGTAATTGATTATGATTTGAACTATGTTCTTTGCACTTTTATGCTGAAGTGTTTAAATTGCACCATAGCTATGGGGAGATAATATGCATTGACACTTCTCTGCATTGGAGATTCTTAAAGGGAATGAATGATCCTGGGCACTTTGTCAAAATCAAATGTTGCAGAGAGGGTCTGACTGATGGAAGCTGTGATGGAACTAAGTGGGCCTCTGAAATTAGCCTGGTTTTACTGCAGGTAACTGGCTTGCCTCCCGGCTCGTCAGGAGTCTGCCTAAAGGGCTGCTGAGAAGCTCGGGCTTTCTACTCTTTCATAGTTCACCTGGAGGGCTGATGAGGAGCTGAGAACCTGGAAGCCCAGGGAGTCCTAGCTCACAAGTTCCTAAGCTGCCAGGCTCCTCAGCTTCTCTGTAGTTCACCTGGAGAGCTGCTTTGAAGAGGACCTTGCAAGATCCTGGCTTCCTCCCAGCGCACTGGAAGCTGTGACAGAACGAGGGCTTCTGGGCTCCGTGCCAGATCATTGGCCAGTCTGATGTGGAATTAGAAGTACAGTAAAATTTCTGTTATCCGGGATGAGTGAGGAACGGTGGGTGCCAGTTATGTAAAAATTCCAGATATCTAAAAATACCAGAGTGGGGATTTGCACACGGCAATGCAGGGTGGTTGCATGGGCTTACATGTGACAGTGGTGTGGGGGGTGGTGGATGGTGCCAGCACCAGCAGCATGGTGGTGGTTAATAGAGGTTTCCAGCTAGTACAATGCCAGATAATATGGATTTTACAGTATAAAAGCTCTGGCACCTACAGCTCCCATGCTCAGGCTCTCATCTTAGTCAAGGTTAGCAGGCTCCCAGCTTCCTACCAACACATCAGGTGGGAGCCCCCAAACTCCAAGACTGCTTGGCCACTTTGGTTTCCTGGTTCACAATGGCTGTGAAGGTAGATGAAGGCAATAGTGGAACAGACCTCCAATTGTCTAAGCTTTCCTTGCTATCAAATTAAAGTTTCCTTCCCATGAAGTATTGTGTGGTTACTGATGTGTAACAGCATCCCCATGTTAGAAGACATATGCAGGCATCTTCCTTAAGTAGCAAGTCCTACAATGATGGGTGAGTGGTGGCAGGGGACAGGTGCTAGTGATTACTGAAAGTCATGGATCTACATGAAGACAATGGCTGTGTACTGATTTTGTACTTGGACATCAGACAGGTGCACTTCAGCAGCTGCAATTATGACTGAGCAGACCTATTTAGTGTCTGTGCTATTTACCTTGTATAGGAAGGGGGCTAGACAAGGTAGGGGTCCACCGATAGAGATTTTTTTTGGCTAATACCAGTGTCCAGCTGGTAAGTCTGAGTGGTAGAAGGGGAGGGGGAAGGAAAGGGGCATGGGGGGAGTCCGATCAAGGCCGCTGCATTGAGGGAGGAAGTGGGGCAGGGGCTGGGGCAGGCACTACCCAGCTGGGGTGGGGTAGGGAGTGGGATGGAGCCACGGTTTGTCCAGGGGCCATGGGGGACGGGCAGGGTTGGATTCCGCTGCTATGCATGTCCTGAGAGGGCATGGGGGGGCACGTGCCCCCAGATCTACATGCAGGGTGGGGTGGGGTGGGGCAGGCTGAGAGACATGGGACTCTTTAGCCTGGAAAATTTTAGGCTCAGGGGTGATCTGATGGCCACCTATAAGTTTATCAGGGGTGAACACCAGGATCTGGGGGAACGTTTGTTCACCAGAGTGCCCCAAGGGATGACGAGGTCGAAGGTCATAAACTACTGCAAGACCGTTTCAGGCTGGACATAAGGAAGAATTTCTTTACTGTCCGAGCCCCCAAGGTCTGGAACAGTCTGCCAGCGGAGGTGGTTCAAGCACTTACATTGAACACCTTCAAGAGTAAATTGGATGCTTATCTTGCTGGGATCCTATGACCCCAGCTGACTTCCTGCCCTTTGGGCAGGGGGCTGGACTTGATGATCTCCTGAGGTCCCTTCCAGCCCTGATGTCTATGAAATCTATGAAATCTATGAAAGAAGTTCAATATTGAGTGCTTGAAAGAATATGCTAAAAGTAATCATCTCTATCAGTCTTTGTGAGCAACTCTCCAACTTCTTTTATAATTCCAACACCACTGATCACTGGGAGAGCCTTGAGAAAGGCACCCAGAAGGCACGTGAAGAATCTCTAGGCTTCTCCACAAAAACCCTAGGACTAATTCAATGAGAATGACAGAGAATTTCAAGCTCTCACTGACAGAAAATGGAGAGCTTTCAAGGCTTGGTAGGATGACATCAACTCCAAACAGAAGTGAGACATTTATCAAAAGCGAGGCATTCATCACCACATTAAAGCCAAGACCCAGAGGAAAATTTGAGAGCAAAAGAACAAGTGGTGGAAGGACAAAACAAAAGAAATTCAAAAGTTTGTCGACAGCCATGACACGCATAGTTTCTTCAGTGCAACCAAAGCTATCTATGGGACAAACACACAAGGACCTGTCCCTCTGAGGTTCAAGGATGGAATAAAATGCTCTTTAAAGATAGCTCCAACCATCAGTGCACCGTGGCAGGAACACTTCGAAGACAAGTATCAAAGGCCTTCCACAATACCCTATTAAGGACAACAGGGCCACGTGCTTTGTTCTCAATAAAGATTAAGGCAGGCAGGCTTGCCCACAGGCCTTAGAGTGAGTCTTAGTCCTTCAAATCACTAACTGGTACCTCCAGGGCAAGTGTAGCCTTAAGGGCCAATTGCGTGGCTCTGTCTGCCCCTACACCACACCCCAAGCCTCGCAGATGTTATCATTTCTGATTTTTTTTTTCTCTGATCCTTCTTCTGGGGTGGGCGAACTTTTGTACCCTATCCAGCCTCTTATCTAGACTGAAGGGCCCTGTCTGTGGGACAAGGTGCCATCTGTACCCTGCTCAGCCCCTCCTCCTAAGCAAGGTGGAGAAGCTCTCTCTACAACTACAACTCATGAAATTCTGGAAACATGTACAGATTCCCAGTTACTTGAGAAATGTCAGAATCATCACTATATTAAAAAAACAAGTCAGATTGGATTGCAGCATTCATGTTACTGCACTTCTGTTCATACCTGGGAAGATCCTCATTTGCATTTTCCTCAACAGACTCACTTTCCTCACTGAGAATATTCTACCAGAATCCCGATGTGGTTTCAGAAGACTCAGAGGTACAACAGATATGATATTTGTTCCTAGACAGCTGCAGGAGAAGTGCCAAGAGCTACACCAAGATCTTTACATGGCCTTATCACCATCAGTGATAGATTACCATACGTCAGGGTTTTCCCGGACATGTCCTCTTTTTTGGCCCCCTGTGCTGCATCCAGGTGGCCTTTTAAAATAAGAGCAAATGTCTGGGTTTTTTGCTCTTCCTCTGCTCTCCTAGCCTGGCTGCTTGGGGCTGGGAGCAGAAGGCAAGGTGACTGACTGTCAGGAGTCATGTGCTCCCTGCACTGGCCCTGACAAGCCAGGTAAAGAGACACTATGTGTATGCATGCATGCATGCGCGCGCGTCTACTGCTTGGGGAGCAGGGGTCTGTGGGTCAGGAGTGAGGGGCACCAGCAGGGCTGGGGGGGGTAGGAGGCTGTGGGTCGGGTGTGAGGGGCACTGGCAGCACTGGGGAACAGAGGGCTATGGGCTGGGAGTGAGGGGGGGGCTGGCAGTGCTGGGAGAGCAGGGGCTTAGGAGTGACAGGCAGAGGCAGAGCATGGGCATATCACTGCCCCTCCCACAATCATATGCCCTGTCCCCCCCCACCCCTCAGGTGTCCTATTTTTTGCTGCTGAAAATATGGTAACTCTATGACAGCAGTTGTCCTAAGCAATGTCTCAGAAATGGACCCCTTCACTATTAGAACTGGAATCAAGCAAGGATATGTGGTTGCACCAACAGTTTTTTCTATCTATATCACAGCTATTCTGCATTTCATCATCATATAGACTTCCACCTGGAGACAGCATCCAGTATCACATGGATACAAATACTTTTAACATTACCTAGTTACGTTTGAAATCTGAGATAGCCAACACCTACATTACTGACCTTCAGTACACTGACAACTGTATTGCGTGTACCCACTCCACATATTACAATTTAAGGATAGTCCTTGGAGAATGTTGAGCATTTCTCCTACCTGGATAGCTACCTTTCCCAAAAGTAAACATAGATAATGATACTCAACACTGGATAAAATCTGCCAGTGCCTTCCTTGGACATCTCCAAAATTATGTTTTCAATGACTATGACATCACTTGTAGCATGCATGCCATAGGTTGGCCACCTCTGCTCCACTGCTGTTTTGTTAGTCATTACACCTCTTGCATTAGCTTTCTGTAAGCTCCCTGTCAGTATGGCTTGCCTATGTGCCTTGGAAGCCCTTGAATTTGAACCGTAAATTGTAGCATACCTGGTTTTGATAGTTTGAATTCGCAGGAAAAAAAACCCTTTTCTTAGTGCAGCTTTGTCTATGGGTGCATTTCTCTTTTTGACAAATGAATTATCTAGTTTTTCTTGGCCTGAATCTCTACTTTGTTCAGTTCTGATTTATTTTAAGATTTCTGAACTCTCTTTGTACAGCATTTGCTCACTATTCAACTTTTTCTTTTTAAAATTCTTTTATCCTCACCAATTTTCTTCCAAACATTCATTATAGAACTGTGGTAATACGTACGTGCTGTTTGATTAAGACAATCAAGACAGAGCCAGATGATTACCAAATGGCTAGTTTATTTAATTGAGTCCACATCATCATCACAAACACATACAAAAAAAAGAAGCCAATTGGACATAGTCTTATTTAAGATTTCTCACAGCAGATGAATATTACAGAGAGGAAAATGTAGAAAGCTGCATAAGTGTCTGACTACTTAGTAGTGTGGAGTAGTAATTGAGCTACGATTGTTATTGATGGCTCCAAATCAAGGCTATGATTACAGCATTCTTAGCCTGTCTGCAGTTAGAAAACTTACCATGTAGCTACTTTAATGCTATCTTCACTTAAATTAATATCATATTCAGTATGCTCATCATCACGCATTTGCCAGTTCCATCCTAGGTACTCTCCTATCCAGTTTCTGCTTCATGCATTCCACTGACAATGCAGTTAATTGATTTTTACCTTGACAAAAGTACACAACTAATAGCTTCCTCATTTTCCTTGTCCTCTGCTTTCAGCACCAATGTCCATATGTCCTTCCTTGAAATGGTGTCCTGACTTTGCTTCCAGAACTCTGTCCTCTCCTGGCCCTCTTCCTACCTTTCTAATTCTTACTTCAGCATATGCTTCAACTGCATTTCTCACACTGCACCTCCAGCTTTCTGTTGTGTTCCCATACTCTTCCCACATGTACTCCTTTTCTCAAAGGAATTTCATTTGTAAATGCTCTGCTTGTTCCAATAACTTGGAGATGTCTAGTTGTCAGCTCAAGCTCAACATAGCTAAACAGGCCTCTCAATCCTGCCATGCCCTCTGCTTTACTGCTTTCTTGATCAATACAGGCAATATTCCATTCTGCCCCTCACTCAGACCATTATGTGAACATTCTCTTGAACTTAAAACATGCTCTGTAGGTCTTCGCATCATGATTACTTCCAAATCTAGCAGATTGTCTCTTCAGAACATTATAAGAGGCAGCCTCTCCCATCCACGCAACTTTTGTTAAAGCTCTCCTCATCTGCACCATTATTCAATCATTCTGGCCTCTCAGATTGACAACTGCAACCTCAATTCTATCCATTCAGAATATTGCTGAGGAGATCATTCTCTAGATCACTGCCTTGGCCATAATTCCCTTCTCTTTGCATCACTCCATTGTCTCTCCCTTCTCTATCATGTTAAACTTAAGCTACTTGCCTTCTTTGTCAAGGATCTTGGTGGCCTTTTGTCACCCTTCCTATCAATTCACTCACTCTCCGTGTTATCTCTTGCACTTAGTGAGCCCGTGATTCTAGCCACTATCAACTATTTGCTAAGGTTTCAAACAAGCACCTTTTGTATCTTTCAGCATGTTACTCCTTGCGGTTCTTAAGAGCTTTGAGGAAACTTCCATGAAACAGGCACATTATTTTTTCTTGATATACTATATGTACCTCTTTAATTTTCCTTTCCTGTAATTCCTCTAACCACCCTGACAATGCATCAGCTCCTGGAGGCTGAAACCACTATCTGGCATGCTGACCAAAGATGATTCCTTTCTTCCATAAATTCGCTATGTGTATCTATCCCCAGTTGATGGTGTTACACTTAAACTCTTCGGGGCAGGGACTGTTGTTTCTAGTCTGTGGCTTTATAGTATGTAGCACAGTGGACTCCTGCTTCATGACTCAGACTCCAATAGGTAGTCTAGTAATACAAATAGTAAATGATCATAATAATTTATTACTATTGAATTTATGGCATCTATGCCTTTGATAGGAACATACTTAGAATATCTATGGAATACATTATTCTGAAGTTCTTCCTAAGAATGTATATATATATATATATTACTTACTAGACAGAATATCAGACTTGCTCAGAAGTGGGTAATGTAACCCTTGGGTGACTAAATCTTTTGGTCCATACAATCATAATACTACTATATGCGGAGATGTAATCAATTACCTCCACAAAAATACTTTTGTAACCTTTGTGAAAAATAGTTCCCAGGGAATGGAGATAAAAGTGATCAACAGCGACATATTTTGTCTAAACCTATGCAGAAAACACAACATCATTCCCAGAGGACTGAACATCTACAATCTTCTGACTGCTACACACAACTCCAAATATGCTTCACAACTACGCAGGAGAACTTCAGAAAAACTTAGAAATCATTTTCTTCACCTAACCTACTCCAAAAGAGATCATAGTTTCATAGTAGCTAGAGTCGGAAGGGACCTAGGTAGATCATCTAGTCCGACCCCCTGCCTTGGCAGGAAAGAGCACCGGGGTCAGATGACCCCGGCAAGGTGCTCATCTAACTTCCTTTTAAAAATCCCCAGGCTAGGAGCCTGCACCACTTCCCCTGGAAGCTGGTTCCAGGCCCTAGCCGCCCTGACTGTGAAGTAGCGCCTCCTAATATCTAATCTAAACTTACTCTCCGCCAGCTTGTGACCGTTATTCCTGGTCACTCCTGGCAGCGCACGGGGGAACAGGGACTCCCCCAGTACCTGCTGATCCCCCCTGACCAGTTTGTAGCAGGCCACAAGGTCCCCCCCTTAACCTTCTCTTGTGGAGGCTAAACAGGTTCAGGTCCCGTAGCCTCTCCTCATAAGGCCTGCCCTGCTGACCCTTGATCATATGAGTGGCCCTCCTCTGAACTCTTTCCATATCGTCCACGTCCCTCTTGAAGTGTGGCGCCCAGAACTGGACGCAGTACTCCAGCTGCGGCCTGACCAGTGCCGCATAGAGGGGGAGGATCACCTCCCTGGACCTGCTCGAGATGCATCTGTGGATGCATGACAGGGTACGGTTGGCCTTCTTGACTGCCTCCCCACACTGCCGGCCCATGTTCATCGTGGAGTCAATGACGACTCCAAGATCCTTTTCCGTCTCCGTGCTGGCAAGAGGGGAGTTCCCCAACCTGTAAGTGTGGTGCCGGTTCTTCCTCCCCATGTGCAACACCTTGCACTTATCAGTGTTAAACCCCATCCTATTCTCATCCGCCCACCGTTGCAACCTGTCAAGGTCAGCTTGTAGCCTATTGCACCCTTCTAGTGCACCCACATCCCCCCACATCTTAGTGTCATCAGCAAACTTGAACAGGGTGCTTTCTACCCCCTCATCCAAGTCACTGATGAAGATGTTGAACAGTGCGGGCCCGAGGACCGAGCCCTGCGGAACCCCACTGCCCACGTCCTTCCAGGTCGAGAAGAACCCATCCACTACCACCCTCTGGGTGCGGCCCTCCAACCAGTTGGCGACCCATTTGACCGTGTGGGCATCGACACCACAGTCTCCCAGCTTTTTGATGAGGACAGGGTGAGAGACAGTGTTGAAAGCCTTCCGGAAGTCCAGAAAGACTACATCCACAGCAACCCCTGCGTCTAATGATTTGGTGACCTGATCGTAAAAGGCCACCAGGTTGGTCTGACAAGACCTGCCACTGATGAACCCATGTTGGTTGCCCCTGAGCATGCATTCCCCCGCAAGGCCCTCCTGGATGTGTGCCAGGATAATTTTTTCAAAGAGCTTACCCGGGATTGAGGTAAGACTAACTGGCCTGTAATTTCCCGGGTCCATCTCAAGAAGGAAATCAACACATGCTGCAACAACTTGAGAGAAAAATCCAGATATCTTCCCAAACATTATACAACATATACAAAGAGACTACCAAAGACTTTCCACAACATCATCCAACATAAAAAGAAGAAATGGAACCAATTACTCCAGGAACAACTTTCTCAACCACAAAACAACCATCAAAGAAACAACACCAATATCTTACAACATTTCAACCTCATGCTCGATGAAACTGAACCAATCAAACTTCAAATATTATCAGTCTCTCCACACACACACACCAAAGCTGAAAAATCTGTCCTTTCTAAAGGCCTGAATTCCTGTCTGGAAAATTACACAAATAAAATACTACAATGTGGAGAACTAGAAGAATTCTTCTGATGCCTCCCCCTCAAGAATATTTCCACAACCAGAATGAATCTTCTTCCAACAACACTTCATCCTTTGACAACATTGAGGAAAAGATCAACCCAAAAACCCTCCAAAACCCAATCAGATTGGACCACCTCATAGTGGACAAAATTCAAACCTCAACCGCTATACTGACTGCTTCAGAGAAAGAATGAACAATGAAATAATCAACACACACCACCATAACAACCTCTCCCTCTCAGAGAGAAGGACCATAGAATTTCTAAGATCCAACCACCAAATAGTAATAAAACCAGCAGATAAAGGAGGACCTATAGTTATTCCTAACCATGAAGACTACATAAAAGAAGCCAACAGACAACTCTCTGATGCCACCTACTACAAAAAACTAGAGGAAGATCCAACTCCCCTTTTCACCTTAGCGCTCAAAACTACCATCAAATCATTTCCATCTGAACTACAAGAAAAACTACAGAATTTGATCCCCCCACTACCAAACCCAGGGATTTTTTACATGCTTCCTAAAATCCACAAACAAGAGAACCTAAGCAAACATATCATATCCTACCAAGGAACTCTAACTGAGGAAATACCAGGTTTCATCAAATCCATCCTAAAACCTCTTGTCACCCAAAGTGTGTGTTTTGTCCAAGATGCAACAGTATTTCTATGAAAACTTACACACACAGACCACCTTCCCAGCAACACCCTCCTAGCCACCATGGATGTTACCAGCTTATATATTAACATCTCACACCAGGATGGCATCCAAGCCTGTCTTATATATCTGCAAGAGCAGGAGTACAACTCAGAGTATGGACCTAAAGATATTTCTGAACTTATACATTTCATCCTCACACATAAATTCAGTTTCAATAACCAACACTTCCTCCAGACCATGGGTACAGCTATAGGCACCAAAACAGCCCCACAATATGCCAGGCTTTTTATGGACTACCTAGAAGAAGAATTCCTCAAGAACTGCACCATCAAACCCATGCTATACTTAAGATATATAGATGTTATCATCATTTGGACTGAAAATCTGCAATCTCTGATTCATTTCTATCAGATATTCAATAATCATTACCCCTCCATCAGACTCGCTTTTGAATACTCCAGCACCAACATTTCCTTTTTAGACACTACGGTCACTATCCAGAATGGTATAATACAAACCACCATATACAAGAAACCTATGGACCAGAACCAGCAATCACCCTAAACACACCAAGAAACCAGTAATATATAGCCAAGCCCTCTGATACCACCGAATTTGCACTGAGAACACCTGTGATAGTCACCTCACAAATCTCAAAAGGGCTTTCACTCAACAAGGGCATCCTCCAGAGCGATAGATTGCACTTTTTAAAGAGCCACCCAGATACCACGTGAAGAATTCCTGCAGTACCAAAAGAAAATCCTCATGAATTGCACACCATTAGTTATGCCATACCATCCCTCCATGGAACCTACATGGAAAATCTTCAAACAATTGCAACCCATAATAGAAGAAGACCCACTTCTTAAAAGATCTTTCCAGGACCACCCATTTTAGAGTTTGGGAACTGCTGGTTTAATATATCACATTTACCCAAAGAGCCTTGTCTGCCAATATTCTACAAAGTCATATGCATAACTGAATATGCCTCTACTAATGTAACACTCAATACAGAGACCAATTAAATTAGTAAAAAAGTATTCATTGAATCCAGTGTACTTTAGATTAGGTTTATAGTCACTGATTTTTTAAAATGAATAGCCATTAATATATGTGTATTTGTGGGAATAATGTGGGAAGAGTTTTACATACAATTTTCATTAGTAATAAGGATGCCATATACATTGTGCCCTATGCACAAACTAAAGTAGCAAATCCTAAGAAAAGGTCAAATGATAACCAGGGATCCTGGTTTTCTCTGATAAAAAAAAATAAATACCCAATTTTTGGATTTAAAAAAGTAACCCAAAATCCACATGTATTCATGATTAAAATGAAACACCACTAACATGTATCTACATATACACCTATATTTATACATACATACATAACTATCTCTCCCTCTCCCTATATAGTTGTGTGTGTGTGTGTGTGTGTGTGTGTGTGTGTGTGTGTGTGTGTGTGTGTGTGTAGTGGTGTTTCATTTTAATCATGGAAAAATGTGGATTTGGGGTTACTTTTTAAATCTGGAAATTGGGGATTTTTTAAAATCAGAGAAAACTAGGATCCCTGATGATAACACCTGAAATGTCTGTATTATGTAATCAATTTCAGGACTTGTACTTAGCTTACTGTTCAGTTTTCAAGGGTTGTCCACTAGAATGTTAATTAAATATTAATAAGTTCTCAGAAACATACATATGCAAAAGTTCTCAGAAACATACATTTGTCCCTCAATTTATTTTTAGTTCTTTAGGTTTTTGTAAGGGAAAAACTATTTTTCATGGTATTCTTCTGCTAACAAGATGACTGGTAGCTTGGTCACTTTGATATTTGAAAAATAAAATAGGCATTATATTTTAAAGTATGCTGGGTCTACAATCTATCACACGCCTATGAAACCTGATCAGTATTTTATAAATAGCTCACAGCTGAAAAACTGGGTTAGCTGAGATTGATAAAATATAAAACTGATTTTTTAAATATGTCCTAAAGTCATGAACCACTTTACCATAACTTTAACTTATTATAGTGGATTTTTCTAGACTAATGGTGATACTATTTTACTGTTGAATTCTAAATGGAAACATACACACACACACACACACACACACACACTTATAACTATTAACTGTATAATATAATTGAAATATAATACTATTAATACCTTCATCTCAGTCAGTGATGCATATTTGTATGCTGAGATTAGGAAGGTTAATTGTGTCAGGATGATTCAGGCAAGGATGAACAGCACAATCTTTCTGTACTGAGTACAGCTGACTGCCTCTTTCACCTTAAACAAACTTTGAAGGCAACCAGTTCTAGAATAAGTTTAACCAGGAAAGCTTTTTTTATTGAATACTATTGCCATAAACATGGGAGCTGCAGAGTAAACCTGAATAGGACTGATGAAATCAGTGTCAGTTTAACACTGCAGCTGGTACTGAGGACAAAAATACTGATTAGGGAGAAGAACCCTACTAGTTTGTCTACAGATAGTGACCAAACCTTCAAGGGCAAACAAACAAACAAAAAAAAGGATAGTAAAATAAGGAGAAAGAAATAAAAGAAAGAGGGACAAAAAAATGGAACAGATTTATGATGATGTCGGTCAAGAGCTGGATCGGGTTCCCTAAGTAAAGGGAATGGTATGTTGAGACTGACATTGTATATGGACAGGCATTCATTTCTAGGAATTCTGGGAAACTGCCACAGATAGAAATCTTTCTAGGATAGGGAACAGGACACACATTCCAGCCTGTAGCTGCCCCTTTCTCCCCATACCTGAGCAAGGTATATGCTCTCCCCTGCTCACTGTGGGGAGCAACAGCAGCAGCTCCACTCCTTCCAGTCCCCAGTCTGAGGGATGCACAGGAAAAATTGCCACTGTGGTTCCTCCCCTCCTGGTCTCTGGGCAAGGACACCCCACTCTGGGGAACAGACGAGGAGTAGCAGGTGCCTGCTCCTCCCTTCCCCTCCCAGTTTCTGGAAGAAGAGGAAGCACCAGTCATTCCTCAGATGGATCATTCCTCAGACTGTCCATTCCTAAAAATAGGGTGCCCCAGTTTCTGGGAGAGGAGGAAGCAGTGGGACAATGTCCCACATCAGTTCTGCAGACCAGGATATCCCTAGTCTGGGGAACAGGCAGGGAACAACAGACAGCTACTCCTCTCACCTCCTGGTCTACAGGTCTAAGGACAGAGGTTCTAAAAACCGCAGACAAAATTGGTTCAATCTTTGCAGGTTTTTTTAAGCCATGTAGATTGAACTGATAACAAACTCAGCTGACGCTCTGTGTTCAGATAACCAAAACAGACAAACTTGCACTGACCCAGGCCTAAGGCTGCTGAACCCAGCTCAGCCATAGCCCAGGCTCTGTTCCTGATAGCAGGTGGGGACATGTGTCCAGCAGCCAATCTCTCCCCAGCACCCCCACTTTGAGGGAGGGAATTGTACCCCCAGGCCAGCACTGCCCCACACCCCCCACTCTAGTTTGGGTCTGCGCAGTGCCAGGAAAGCTACCACTGGGGGGCTTTTTGCCCCATCCAGTCCAGAACTGGGCTGGGATCATGCCACACCTGCCCCTTCCCAGGGGGGTGGGAGCAGAACACACCCATGGCCTGGCAGCAGCCCCCTGAGATGGGGTTTGCTTGGTGGGGAAAGAGCCTACCGGGGGTCTTTTCACCCTCCTCTGCAGCTTGGAGCCAGGCTGGGATTGCCCCAGCCCCATCCCTTCCCCACCCATTCTTCTTTGGTGGGGGTGAAATGCATCCCCCCTGGCTCAGCACTGGACCCCCAGCCAGGGTACGCCCAGCGTGAGGGTGAGAACCCACGGGTGAGGGGGGACTTTTAGTCATGCTGCAGCTGAAGCCAGGCTGGGATTGTGCAAACCCTGCTGTCTGCTTTGGGGGTGGGGGCAGGAGAAGGGGCAGTGGGAACACCTTTTCTGCCCCCCAGGCAGGTTTTGCTGTGTGAGGCAAAAGCACTAACTGTGGGGGAGCTGTATGCCTCCACCCCCACAGCTGGGCTGGGATTGCTTCAGCCGTACCCCTCCTCCAGCTGTCCGCTTAAGAGCCGGGGAGGGGCGGGAATGCCCCCTAGCTCAGCATCACCCCCCAAAGCCAACGTCTGCTAGCACAGTGGGAAAGCCCCCACCTGGGGGCTTTTCGCACCCCCACAGCTCAGAGCCAGGCTGTGACTGCCCCAGCCCCGCCCCCTCCTTAGCCACCCGCTTGGGGGCAGAGGCTGAGGGGGTGGTGGTGGGGCAGAGGTAGTCCCAATCTGAATCCAGTTGCAGGCCCCCCCCCATCAGGTGCTTTCCCCCCTGCACTGGGCAGACCTTGGCTGGGGAGTCCAATGTCAGGCTGGGGGGTTGGTGAGTTCCCCTTCATCAGAGAAAAACATCCGAAGAAGGGGTGAGGCTGGGGCAGTCCGAGCCTGGTTCTGAGTTGCAGGCAGGAGGGAAAGGGAGAGCTCCCCAGTGGGGGCTTTCATCCCCCTGCCAGGCAGAACTTAGCTGTGGGGTCTGGTGCTGGGCTGGGGGGAGCATTCCCATGCCCCTCCCCTTTCCACCCCTCATTGGAGAAGAATGGCTGGGGAAGAGGTGGGCTAGGGAGATCACAGCCTGGCTCCAAGCTGCAGTGGCACAAAAAGCCCCTGGGTGGGTGCTTTTCCCACCATGCAGAGCAGACCACAACTGCCCAGGAGACTGGTGACAAGCTGGTGGTGAGTACCCCCACGCCTCTCAGAGGTGGGTGGCTGTAGAAAGGGCAGGGCTGGGGCCATCCCAACCCAGAACTGAGCCACAGGGCAGGGGACAAAAATATCCCCCGATGGATACTTTCCTCCTACTGGGCAGACCCCAGCTGTGAGGGCAGGGTGCGTTCCCACTACCCCCTCAGAGGCAGAAAGCTGAGGAGAGGGTGGGGCTGGGGCAATCCCAGCCCAGCTTCAGCTGTGGTGGGGAGAAAAGTCCCACCCGCTCATGGGTGCTGCGCATTCCTGCACTGGGCAGACCCTGGCTGGGGGGCTGGTGCTGGGCAGAGGTGGGGATGAGTTCCACACCCCCCTCAGAAGCCATCAGCTGAGGAGGGGGAGGGCCTGAGCCATCCCAGCCTGACTTGCTGGGCTGTGGGTAGCGTGACCATCATAGAGGACATTCCGGTTTTGTGCTACTCAGTCCTCTATTAATTTGAAACCGGATGCCTTTATGTCCTCTTTTTTTCTCTTTGAAATGTGTGCATTCCCCCTGGCTCAGCACTGGACCCCCAGCCAGGGTACGCCCAGCGTGAGGGTGAGAACCCACAGGTGAGGGGGATTTTTAGTCATGCTGCAACCACATTTCAAAGCAGAACCATAGCCTATGATATGTGTGAAGTTTATTTCATGAAATACTTACATGGAGGAAGATGTTCTTCTAGATTTTGTACTTGCAGATAAAAGGCTTTGCAAGTGAGGCAGGCTGGAGCTAATGTCCACTGGGGATTCCACCAAGGATGAAATGTTCTTAATTGCTTTCTTCCCTTGAAACACCACTAAAAGAATAATTAATAAGTAATTTTCTATTGCTAGAGTCCTTGGTGGAAAAGACAGCAAATTGTAAGGCTTTGCACCACTGTCTGCAGCAGTGGCTGATAGCAGGTATTTCAGAGAAGAAATTAAGATCCTCCTCAAAATAGACAATAGTGGATAACACTCTTAGGAAGAAAGTAATTTTCCCCTAGTTCCAAGAAGTTTATCATTTCTGATGTTCTCAAACAAGAGAGTTGATATCCCATATACAATATTATCTTGTATAATTGTGGATATTCTCATTATCAAAACAAATGTTTAATCCTTTCTTGAATTCTGCTAAACACTTGGCACTGAAGCCCACAGTTAATTAATGCATGATATAGAAAACTTTTGTTTAATAACTTCTAACTTGGCAGACATTTAGTTTAATTGCTGTATCCTTATTATGGTGCCATGAGGCTAAACAGAAGCATGTGGGACCTTCTATCACTCATTATTTCATATTACCTCCTACATGTTCACTCTTATCTTTAAATTAAAACAGTTCTAGCCTTTTCAAACTTTCCCTATATGAAAGCCCCTCCATTCTTCTAACCTTCTGTAATTGCCCTTCCCTAGACCCTTTTTCCTGCTATATTGACTTGGTCAGTCTGTTAAAAAGAACAGACAATTTCAGATGAGAGCATTCCATTGGTTCATATAATGACAACCTTATCTACTACTAACATCTTGCTTGCCTTCTGTCCACTGAGCTATCCACAATGATCTCTAGGTCTCCTTCCCAAGCGGTTACAGTAAACTTGGAAATCAACAATGTGTAGAAGCAATTTATTTTTTTCAAACAAATTATTCAGAACAACCCAGTCTACATCTGTTTTCATCTGGTATCAGGCTTGACAGTCATCCCTAGCTTTGTCCCACTCCTTTGAACGACCTCACAGTTCTTTTCAGATGCAGCTCACCCCAAAAAATCTGGGTATATCAGCAAATGTTGCAAGACCTCATTGTTCACATTTGCACCATTTCTTCCAAACAATTTCCAGAGGCCATTCCATTGATACTTTAAGCATACAACACACCCTTGAATAAGATATGTATCATTTTTTGGAATGGCAGAATGAAGAAAAAATACTCTTTCCTTGAAAATGCCAGTAAGCATGGTACGGAAACACAGGAAGCTATATGGGAGTGGGGGCAACAATACATTGTGGCTGTTCTGATATTCTCCTAGAGGCAGGATGCCACAGGTGCTGCTGGCTGACCCAAAATGCCTGACTCCTCTCCTCTTCTCCAGCTGAGCTGGGTACACAGTCTGCAGCACCTGCCAGGAAAGCAGAGCCACTCTTAGCCAGCCCTACGTGCAGAGTCATTTGAGGGCTCACCCAACTGATTCATCAAGAACCTCCATCTCAGCACTCATGGCTCTGGTCTCCTTTAGAAATACAGCAGTGCTATGCTCCGGGGGCTGGGGTAGAGGCTCCAAAGTCAGTACCAGTTTCTGCAGCATATGCCTCTGCCAGGGAAAAGGGAAAGTAGTGCTGCATGTGGACAGTAAAGTGGGCATTGCAGAGCTCCTACTATCGATTTCCAGCAGGGAGGCACCCCTGCATGTTCACTGTGGTGCCCCCTGTGCAGAAAGAGCAGTGTTCTGTCCCCTGCAGAAGCTGCCATTGCTGTATTTTCTTCCTTAAAATATCTATCTCAATTTCATTCAGCTGTTTTGTTTTTTTGTTTTTTAAAGATGTGTTTTGTATGTGAGAAAATACAGTAACTTTCTGTATTTTCATACAAAAAGGGACCATTTCTTTGGAGACACTTTTTTGATCTCTTTACTATATCACTTGTTATTTGAGAAGGCAATGTGGGCAACCACCAAAAACAACAAAGCAGGACAGGTAGCAAATTAGGAAGCAGTGAACTAGCGAAGCAATGATATCTGTGTTTAGGGATCCTAAGACATGGATGGTATCCAGACCATGATTACCATCATTTGTATCACCCCTCTTGCTAAAAGACCCACATTGCAGGATGCCATAGTTTCTTCTCCTCAGACACATTTTCTGACAAAGTGTCCTAGGGCGTGGAGAGCAGCCAGGTATACTTCTAGCCAGTGCCTCTGGAGAAACTAGACTGCTTCTCCCACTTCCAGGGTCCCACCTCAGAATTTCCTCATCACCACAACTTTCCTATAGCTTTTAGGAGAGCCTGGGGAGTCTACCCTGGTTTTTCTGCTGAGAAAGAAGAGCAAAGGGCAAGGACAGGCAGCTGAACACCCGTGTACTGTGTATTCTGGTCTTGAGGAGCACTCACATTTGTATTATTTGGTGAATTATTCATTTTAATCATTAATCCATCCCTAGAATAAAATCTTGAGGCTTATCTGTATTGTGCTCAGCCGCAAACACTTGTCAAGTAGAGAAACTGGTTTGAACCAAAGAGCTGCTTCAGCCTTTACTGCAATTTAAACAAACAGTCATATTTAGCTACCGTATTTACCTGAATCCACGCTGGCCCGGAATTGAAGATAACCCCCAATAATTAGATTCTAGCTATAAACATTAAAATGTATTATCACTTTCCATGTATATCATTTGCCTTAAAGTCATCCCCACCACTGCTGCAGTGGGGAAAGCAGTAGTAGGGGGCAGGTATATGGGGAAGCAGTAAGGGTGCAGGGCAGTAGGGAGGCAGGTGGTAGGGGCAAGTAGTATGGAGGTGATGGGGAGGGCAAGCAGCTTACCCCCTGCTATCTGCCCCCTCCCCCCCATATACTTCTCCCTTTGGCCTGCCCTGCCAGCAGCATCTTCCCCACAGTTGCCCCTCTTTGCAGCTTTAGGCTCCAACCCTGCTCCTCCATCTCCCTCCCACTCTGTCCCTCACCTGCCTCCACCTCCTGGCCCCACAACACAAACATGGAGTCATCACTGCTGCTACAGGCCAGGATGGGGCTGTGATCCTTGCCCCAGGCTGGAATGGGGATAGAGCCTGCTGGCATGGGGCAAAAGTAAGAGGAGGGAAGGAACATAAGGGGCAGAGGCTGCAGGGGTTGGGGGAGAGACCGGGAGAAAGGAGAGCAAGGGCCCAAGCCTACAAGGGGAAGAGGCAGGGGATGCAGAAGTGGGAGAGGAGCATGCAGCAGTAGCAGCTCTGGCCCCAACCCAGGGTTGGGGCCAGGGCCGGGGCCACAGCAACTGCTTGCCACCCTCAAATCCAAGATGAGGGGCTCCCCACAATGTTAAATGGGGAAAAAATGCATCTTGCAATCACATAAATATGGTAGTTTTTCTCAGTGGAACTTTTGCATTATCTAGTCTGCCAGCCAAATGAATACTGAGAAGCACATACATATGACTGCAGTCTCCATAGGGATAAAGGCAAGCTACTGATTATTATTTTATGCATATCAACAAGCAATCCAAACCCAAGGATGCCACATCTAGTTTGGTGTCACAGGCATCCCACTACCTCAAAATCTATGTACCTCAGCCTGAAAGAATGATCTAATTTGACTGGGTTTAGGCACCCAGGACCCCAATACAGCCAATGAGGAACCTCCAAATGGTAATCCAGTTTAACAAAGTTTAGGCAGTTAGGTGCAATACATAGAGAATGAGGTGTGTGTGTGTGTGTGTGTGTGTGGGAAGAGGTACCCCAAAAGGAAGGTCTAGAAAGCTCAAAGGTGCTTACAGGAAACTCTAATTCCCAGGCATAGTTCTGAGCTGAACAAATACAGAATGCATACTCCCAGGACAGAGGGTAAAAGCTTCTAGTCCAGTAACATTCCTAAGACTTGAAGCATGGTGAGGTGAGGGCCCTCTGAGCCCTGCTGCTAGGACTTTTAAAATACTTTATTGGATAATCCTTAGTTAAGAAAAACAAAGAGCCTCTGGAATGGTGTTGTCAACATATGTCAGATATGCTCCGAGCGTGTTTAATGGATCTGGTCTCTCTGGGGTATTAGACAGTCCCATGGAACTGGATCACCATGGAGCTTCAATGGGAATTAGATGTCTTAGTGACCAAAATGGATCACTTCTGAGCACACTGGATTGCTTTCAGGTAGAAAAACAGGGGCAGGTGTAAGAAACCCAAAATGGAGGCCCTGCTTAGCTGTCTATGGGGCTTCATGGCTTGAAGAACAGGCACAAACTGAAATGTTTTTTGGAACTTAAGGGGCCTAAGTTAAACCTTAGAGCTGTTAAGGCACTTCTGAGACCAAACTGGATCTGGCCTTTAATCATTACTAAATCCCTGAGATTTAGTAAAGAACACTACTTCTTCTATTAAATCAGTTTGTGTATTTTATTTGCTAGCAAATAAATTAGATCAAAAACCGTAACTACAAAAAAATCAGTGAATATTCTAACAAAAATTCTAAACTAATGGACTGGAAACCCTGACTGTATGCAAAAGTATAAGTTCAATTTACCATGGAAAAATGAAATAAGCATATCTACTCTGAATTCACTACTAGTAAACATAGTTTGAAAAGGTAGAATCTATTTTAAACCAGTGAAATGAAGGGAAAGGAATATAAATGTTCTAATAGAGTTCCTGTCTGGGTTACCATGTAATACACGGGGTTATCTGTAAACAGCCTAGTAACAGCAAGCACATTCTTAGCTTTTATAAATATATATATATTTTCAGACCTTTTAATAACACTGTGTTTTCAAAGGTTGAGAAATTGTGGGATAAATATCCAATAGAAATGTAATGGACAAATAATCATAAAATCTCACCTGTATTTTGTGCAGGTAGCGTTTGGTGAAGGTGCTGTTGGGTTAAGAGTGATTCGTGGTGAGACCTGAGCTGACAGCAAAAATCCTGAAGCTAGAATAATGAGTGCTATACCAGTACCTAAAATCAGAAAAATAACAAAGTAATTTTACTTCAGAGAACACGAAATAATTCTCTGCTGAATAGATGTGTTTAGAAAAAAACAAACCAAGATACCTAATTTACACTGGCACTTAGCAGAGGATTTCCTACAATGCTAACTTGTCTTTTTAGGAATCTGAGAATACCCTTTGCTACATGACAACACTGGTATCAGCTGGAGGTAGCTTGCTGCAGGCCCTCAAGGAGCCAGCCTCTCTCCCCTTCCTCCTCCTCAGGATGCTGGGGAGTCTTAGAGAACCCTATACCACTACATATGACTGTCCACACATTACATGGGAGGCTCCCAAAAAGTTCATGTTTGAAACTAGAACTTCTTTGCAGTAGATTCTCCATTTTTGTCGTGAATCTGTCTTCTTTGTAGTGTTACAAACATCCTGAATGTGTGGGCACTCATTTTTTGTAGTCTCTACAGGCATATATAGTCATACAAGTATCATGCATTTCAAAGGCCTGGATGGTATATAGGCAACGCTGTTTAGAACAGTATAAACATTTTACCAGATGCTGTGTTGGAATGGCCTGTAAAACTCACATATGGCTTCATCACTCATGAATAACACAGCTATTCCAAATTTTAGCCTGATACAACCTTGGGAGTATATTATACTATCATGCATCCTTTCATTTATTCATGTTTCACACACACAAAATATGTGCATGTGTATGTCTAGATGTCCGACTACAGCATACTAAAGCATATTTATGAAAAACATCTTATTTCAAGAGTTCTACAGAACTTTACAAATATTGACTGATATTAGGCAAAGAGAGCTTTAACCTTATTTATGTGGAGCTACCGAATTTTCCTGTGACATAGGGACAGATTCATGAATCACCAAGCCACCCCATGAGCAGATGTTCAGCACAGCACAGCAAGACTTTATAACAGTTTAGGAAAAGCAAAGAAGAATGTTTTATCCTATTCAAATGTTCTTCGGGAAGGAAGGCAGAATGTGAGGACTAAGAGGATAACTCACATTTCTAAAATCATGCATGTACGCTAGAATGTGTGCTTGACACTACTTGTAACATGGTTCTCATGCAGTTTAAGAAAAATACAGACTTCTTGAAAATAAGCATCCCAAATTAGAATAGGGTGGGGGGAGCAGACAGAGGAGGGAAACATTTTTTCTCTCAGGTTCAAACAATTTCCAGTAGACCCAAATCTATTTGATACATGATTTAACAAAATTAATGTGAATGTGAACACTGATACTATAGCCCATAATTTGTTCATTGCAATGCTAAGAACATGTCACAAAAAATACCTGATTAAACATGTATATAGAACAATTCTACTTAGGACTCCAGAAATCTACTTGGGTCTGAGATATTCGTGAATGTGGTTTTTTTACCCCCAATTTTTCTTCGGCTTAGGCCATGGACAGACCTTATATTTGTAGCACTACATATCCCCTTGTAGTGCTACAGAAAGCTGGTGTGCCAACATGAACTGTAGTGCTACAAGAATACAGCAAGTTCTATAAAAATATTCTGGTTTGACACAGGAACTTCTCTGGAGCACTTTGTTTTATAGCACCATATGTAACATCTGTACAGTTCCATGTTACACTACAGGGAGTCTCCGGGTCTCTCAGCTTACCAGAGTGCTCTGCTCTCCCTTCCTTTAAGGGGAGAAGAAAGAAGGGAGGGAGAGAAGGTGGTAGGCTCCATGACAGCCCACCGGAGGGAAAAGAGTAGGAGGGAGGGGACAAGGAACTGTTGTTCCCAAACTTAGAGAAGTAACTGTCAAAGACAGACAGTCCACTGTTGGTGGGGGAGGGGGGCAAGGAATACTGTTGCCCCCAGTCCAATGTAGGCCTGTCGATGACAGCTCACTGGTCCCAAACTGTCTCTTGTCTCTGCTCTCTGCAGAGGCAGGGATCATGGCTGACCACTCTATAAGTGATCGGCTGCCCACAGATCACTGTCAGTGTGCGTGGATGACTGACAGCATACCTGATCCCCCTTCCCTGGTGACTTTGTAGCAATCCAGCCAGGGGGTTCCGAACATGTGTACACTCCTCTTAGAGTTATATTGTTATAGTGCTATGAAATGCTACACATGTATGACTTTCCATGGTCTTAGCTTTTATAACTCACTATACAAACATTAACCAAATTAAACCTCACAAAAGAATTACGCAGTCAGTATTTTTACCATCCTCATTTTGCACAGTGAGAGACTGAAGGGGCAGGTCATGTGGCTTGTCCAAAGGCCCAGACACAGTCACTCTAGTAACCAGGAGTCAGAAGTCAAGATTCTGAATCCCTAACGAGGCACAGAAGAAGGATAGAGCGAAATATTCAGGCTTGCCAACACAACAAAATCCATTCTTTGGGAAAATAATACCACCCACCAGAGGATCTAATGAGCTTCTAATAATTACTCATTTAGTAAACATCTCTCCAACAAAAGTGCTTTGTATGCTGCACAGACCATTAAAATAGAATAATAAGGGATACATAAAGATAAAAATATCAGAAAATGTGCAACTTGTATAATCATCCCTTCCTTGCCACCTAAAATTGAAAACCAATCATCATACAAAAAGCTCTAAGCAGGATTTAGAGACTGCAAGTGGTCTCAGCCTTGACTCAAGCAAAGAGGGTCTTGTTTTCCCCCCTTTTTTGAAGTCAATAAGAAAATACAAACAATAAGCAACACAGTGCTGATTAAGAAGACCTTGCTGAATGAAAGATAGCAGCCCAGCAGAGAGCAAGGACATCTTAACTTTGCAGTCTTTTTCTGTGTCACAGTACCATATACATAAGACCCTATTGCAATCCTGTTCTTATTATTTTATTTCTGCCTGTTTGGTTGTTTGAGACATGTTTATATGAATGTTTTCAGGTTGCCAACCTTACATTATCATCAACTGGTGGCAAGGTCACTATGACCACTGCAGAAGAATTGGCAAAGGCAAAGCGCAAACACAAACAGCTGGCTCTTATCAAACACTAATATTCCCAGAGGTTGCTGGGAGTAAGAGGGAACTAAGGCCTATAAAAGCCAGTCCTAAATTGATTCCAGGGTGGTGAAAGGAAAAGATAACATCCAAGAGAGCTGGGATGCTGCATGAAAGGGATAGGTAGGGGGAGAGGTCCATGGGCCTGATCTGGCCTGTTCATCCAGCCCATGGACTAATCCTGGGCCACTCTACTGGCCTATAGGGCCAGATGAGTTTGACACCCTCATATTAGCTTATTGTCCACTGTAACCCCCAGGTCTTTTCTGCAGAGCTGCTGTTTAGCCAGTTAGTCCCCAGCCTGTTACATGGTATTATTTTGTCCTTAGTGCAGAACTTTGCACTTGTCCTTACTGAACTTCAAGTTGGGATATCGTTTAGGGAGTTTTTGCTTTATACTCTCATTTTATTATTCTATCTACTTGGAGAATGTTACCTGAACTCTGGTTGGTCAGCTATTTGAAAGGTCATGTTTTGCTCTGATTAATACATTATTAAATTGGCTAGTAAGTCACCTACCTGTACTTGTTGGATATTTAGATTTCTGATATGAAAACCACACTGTCAAATTTTAAATCCCTACTCTAAAGCAGGGAAGCCCCCAAACTTTTCAATTATACATTTTTAAAAGAGTTATTCCCAATACCCCAAGGAATACAAAATGTATTTTCCTCCAGCCTTATTTGCACACACTGGTGAACTGTTTTACCTGAAACTTTCCAGAAAAATTAACCTGGAAGTGACCTTGGCATGCAAAACTACAGCTGAAATGGTTAAAATACGGCAAAATTATAAGTAAAAAACCTGGTCTTGTTATGGAAATTGCTGCATGTTAACTGCAGTCAGTGATACCATCCTCTGATGATTACATCTTCCTACAGATGTTCTGACTGAGTCAGAGAAACTGCTAACCCTATTATCATTCTTACTATGAAGGTGTATAGCTAATGGTTAAAATTCATAAGCATTCAGAATTTTACCCTTTGGTATTTTATATCAGCATGAAGACTGCCCACTTTATGATATGTTAAATCATTAATTGCAATGATTTGATGATTTTATATCTGGGGTGTAATCAACAGAACAATATGCTTTTTAAAAAGTATACAATAATTACAAATGTATTTTGCTTTCTGTAATAACTTCTGACAAAATGTTCCATATCCACTTGCATATCTAATAACTCCACATACTATATTATACATTTAAGAAGAACCCAATTGTGTAGTTATGAGCATTTGGCTTCTCCCAAAAGAAAAATCTTAATAGGCCACAAATATGGGCAACAATACCGTAAACAAATAGCCATTATGATTAAAAAAATAACATTTTATTCTTGACCCTTAGCACATACTGTTTTCATTCAACAAGTGCCTGTATACTTCAGTATAGTGTATTCTTAAAAAAAACCAGCAACAAGAACTTTTAAGGAAAAATAAGGAGCCAACAGATTTTTTTTCTTAAGACTGGTGTTGACTGTAGAAACAGTCAGAACAGTGATTTCATTTTCCTAGTTTTCATTCCCAATTAATCACATACCTGTTAAGCTACCAAGTGTAAGTTTCCGGCGGCCCATTTTTTCAACAAGCCAGACTCCCACTAGAGTGAAAATGAAGTTTATAAATGCTGTTAATGCAGCCAGCCAAATTGCAAGCCTGTCGTCTTGAACCCCTGACATCTGCAGAATAGTAGCACTGTAGTACCTGTAAGATGAACAGAAGACAAATATAAGTTCCAGTGCCAGTTCACATTTTACTTAAATCATAAATTTATTCATAATATTAAAGCCTTACTAAATCTACTCTGACTTCCTGAATAAGGCAGGTAATTAAACTATCAACCAATAACCTTGTATTGAACCTAACAAGTCATGTATGAACCACATCTTCATAGGCAACTGGTGCCTGCTGAGTCGCCCCCCTCCCAGTGGACAGTCAGCAACTGGGGGGGCGGTCCCCTCGCGACTGATCCTGCTGACCTGCAACTGGCCACTGGCACTTCCAGGTCAGCAGGATTGGTGGGGGGACCAACACTCTTGCCTGCCCCCCTGCCTGGGAACAATGCTATCAGGGGCTTGGAACATGACAAATTAAGAGAGTGCACCCCCATGCACCCCCTACACATTGCCTCTGCTTGTCTTCCAGAAATATATCCAGTCTTGATTTAGAGAGATTAAAAGATAGAGAATCTACCACTCCTTTGGTATTTTATTCTAATGGTTAAACATTAGATAAAAATGTATGCATTTATTTCTACTTTGGATTTGGATTTGTCTGGTTTTAATTTCTAGCCACTGGCTCTGTTTGTATGCCTTTGTTGCATTAAAATGCCCTATTGCACCTAGTATGTCCATTCAGGGAATATACTACAAAGGACAAATATGTCTTTCTTTTTTCCACCTAATGGTTATACCTAAACTAATACACAGTAGAGGGAACACTGAAGTAGACGCTCATAATAATGTTCACTTGTTTTAGGGTTTTGCATTCTGACTGCCTGTGCCACTGAGGCATCTCAGAAATATTTTCTGTTGCATTAATCCTATCAAATAAAAATTACAGGTATTTTGAAAAAGGCTGGACAACATACATTTATAGTGTTTCTAATCCCAGTAGCATGAACAGGAATACCAAATCTTTACACCAAGAAAAAAATGTTAGGAAGAAATAAAAAATCTTAAAGCTGAAGTGAAATACAGAATAGTTCCTATCCACAACAAATGAATGTAGCTGCTGATAGATTTCATACCCTTTAAAATGTCACAAAATAACCAATACCCTTTCCTGGTAAGAAGTTTTTCCTATAAAAACAAAAACAAAACAAACAAAACAAAATCCTTTAGCTGTTTGGTCCCTGACAAGGAAAACTACACTGTAATTCACAGCAAGGATGTGAAAAACATAAAATATTACATTCTGATTATGGGATCACAAGGGTTTAAAACCTTCAGTTTTACTCTCATAATGGACAGCATTTTTGCTCATTGGTTAAATGAATTATAGTTGTGTTGGTTGTCAGTGGAGGGGAAAAGCCAAAAAAAGGGACATGAGAAATAAATTACAACTCCATTTACTCAAACTTCCCTATCATTTACATTTGACATAAGGTTTTCTCTGTCTACCCAATTTATTTTTAAGATCTCTGAAACATTTTGGGTACCCTTTCTTTTTCTTTTTTGACTGAAAATTGATTTTTAAAAGGCTAATTTTTTGAACATATATTTAACTTATACTTGTTGATTTTAGCTCTAGTTCTGGTTTTGTTATGGGAGAGCACTGGGTGTTTGAAGTTTAAGCCTTTTTAATATTTAAGATTCTAAAGGAAGTGAGAAACTCTAGAATAAAGAAAAACACAGTGATAGCTCTTAAACGATAAAAGAGTATGAACGACATTGATCGTGGTGAAGGCAGACAAAAGATCACCAGAAGCAAGACAGCAACATAAAATGAGAGAAGACGTAACAGGCTTCTGTTCATTTGTGTTTCTTAGAAGTTCAGCACTAGAAACAAACCCCAGTGCTGCTCCCATTAACAAGCAGCATTAGCAATATTGACATTAACACTTTGCTTAGCACATACCATCGGGGAGGACAGAGGATTAGTACTCATCTGTCATCATTCATTATGTCATTTACCTACAGCACACTGATTGAAGTCATGACCATTCAGCTAGCTTGCTCAACTAGTTTTATTATGCTTCACTCAGGTATTTGGTTTATTTCTGAAGCATCTGTGTATTTACATGAAGGCTCAAGGGCCAGTAGTGCACAATAGCTAAAAAACAGCTACTCAAAGTTTTTGTTTCCAGTTTACCTGTTTAATACTTGCTTACCTTTAAAAAAAAAGTTTGTTTTCAAAGGTAAAAAGAAGGTAAGAGGGTGACAACAAGTCATCCTGATATAATTTTTATTTCTCTCTGTAGCCAATCCAACACTTACACTGGAAACCTATTAGCTAGAAGTGTCAATTACAATAGGCATGCTTAAATAATAATGAAACTGAAAATTTTAGGCACACTCTCATAAATTTGGTGAGCTGCTAATTTTAATAAAAAAATGATGTGTGTAATTTTTGCTTGTACTATAAAGAGAACTTCACCTTTCTTTATTCAGCTGCACTGACTGAAAAATGGATTATTATATTTCCTCCAAAGATATAACAGACTTTCTGGTTTTCTCATGACAATCGCCATTCAAAATGTCACAGCTTACCTTCTATTTCATCTTGCACCAAATATCACCTCATTATCCCAGTGCCCTACTCTTCCACCTTCTGAAATTTTGGAGGCAATGTTGTTTTATATTTGGGAAGGAAGAGAGTTTATTTTAAGCAAATCAGTTATGACTAAGTAGTCAGGGCTAAGAACACAAAGTAGTATGCATTTCCTTTCAAAATGAAATTGAGGCATGCCTGCACTGAATTAGAATATAAAATGTCCAGACTCTTTGCTGCTACAGTTAAGTCAGCAGAGCGACTAGTGAAGAGGAGGGGTATGCCAGCAGAAGGTTTTTTGTTTGTTTTTTTAACTACATCAACTATATGTAGTCCATCCTGCCAGTGAGCGGACGCGGCAGACGTCACGAGATGTGCATTGCGGAGACCAACTGGAGGCTACAGGAATGGTGCTTCGAGGCGGGCTTTGGCTTCCTCAGCCATGACCGGTACATCGTGATGAGAGACATGCTGGGATGGGATGGGCTCCACCTTTCCCCTAAAGGTAAGCGTGTGTTCTCTTCCAGGTTGGTGAACCTCCTTCGGCGGGCTTTAAACTAGGCTCGTCGGGGGAGGGGGAAGATGAGGGCGGAGGAGACGATGAGATACCAGGCCCAGCAACAGCCAGCGAGCCCAGACCAATGGTCAAAAGGGAGAAACAGGTAAGCGATGGGGGACGGGGCATTGCTGAGACTAGGGGGTCAGTGGGCACAACCGCTGAAGGCCTCAAATGCCTCTACACGAATGCTCGAAGTATGGGGAAGAAGCAGGAGGAACTCGCCCTCCTCCTAGCTGTCACCAGCCCTGACATAGTAGGGATCACAGAAACGTGGTGGGACTCATCGCATGACTGGGTGGTGAGTGTCAAGGGCTATAGGCTATACAGGAAGGACAGGATAGGAAGGAAAGGTGGAGGAGTAGCACTCTACATCAAGGAGGAATATACTTCCTCGTTAATTAGCATGGGGGTAGAGGGGGGGCACTCTGAGGTGCTCTGGGTTAGAGTAAAAGGCAGTCCAGGGGAGAGAGACTTAACAGTGGGAGTCTACTATAGACCTCCCAACCAGGGAGAAGAGCTCGACCTGGAATTCTTAGGTCAGCTTACAGAGGCAGTGAGGGCTAAGGATGTGGTCATCATGGGGGACCTGAACTTCCCAGACATCTGCTGGGAGGAGCAGTCAGCCAAGTCTGATCGCTCACGTCGGTTCTTAGCCAGAGTGCAGGACCTCCATCTAACCCAGGAGGTGCACAGTCCCACCAGGGGAGACGCCTTGTTGGACCTAGTGCTGGCCACGGGTGATGACCTGGTGAGGGGGCTGCGGGTGATGGGCCACCTGGGAGACAGTGATCATCGCTTGCTGGAATTCACCATCCAGCGTAAGGTGGCAAAGGGCTGCAGCAAGGCAACAGCCCTAGACTTTAGGAGGGCTGACTTCAACAAGCTAAGGAGGATCGTTGGGGAAGCGCTGAGGACCCAGAGGGGAAGGGAATCAGATGTCGAAGGTGAGTGGTTGCTCCTTAAGGAGACGATCCTCCATGCCCAAAGGGAGGTAATCCCAACAAGGGTCAAAGGGAGCAGGAGGGCACATAAACCCCCATGGCTCACTAAGAGCATCCGGGAATGTCTCCTTGCTAAAAGGGAGGCATATACCCAATGGAGAGATGGGGTCATCGCCAAGAAGGACTATGTTATAGTCGCCCGAGGATGTAGGGGGGCAGTCAGGAGGGCCAAGGCAGAGTTGGAGATAGGACTAGCTTCCCGAATTAAGGACAATAAGAAGTCCTTCTTCAAATACATAGGGGGTAAAAAGAGGGTCCCGGGTAATGTGGGGCCCCTGCAGGACACGATGGGCAACTTAGTCATCACGCCAGATGACAAAGCTAACATATTTAACGATTTCTTTGCCTCTGTCTTCCTAAGTAGGGACCAGTTCAGCCACCTCCCTGCTGGGCCCCCCTCGGGCCCCGAGAGAGACACGCCTGGGCCAAGGGTTAGTGAGGAGTTAGTTAGGGTACTTCTGGAGAGGCTGGACGTGTTCAAGTCCGCTGGTCCGGACGATCTTCACCCTAGGGTTCTACAGGAACTGGCTGAGGTCATTGCGGGACCCCTGGCACGGCTCTATGAGCACTCGTGGTGCTCTGGCGAGGTGCCGGAGGACTGGAAGAGAGCCAATGTGGTCCCTTTCTTCAAAAAGGGAAAAAAAGAGGACCCGGGAAATTACAGGCCAGTTAGTCTGACCTCAATCCCGGGTAAGCTCTTTGAAAAAATTATCCTGGCACACATCCAGGAGGGCCTTGCGGGGGAATGCATGCTCAGGGGCAACCAACATGGGTTCATCAGTGGCAGGTCTTGTCAGACCAACCTGGTGGCCTTTTACGATCAGGTCACCAAATCATTAGACGCAGGGGTTGCTGTGGATGTAGTCTTTCTGGACTTCCGGAAGGCTTTCGACACTGTCTCTCACCCTGTCCTCATCAAAAAGCTGGGAGACTGTGGTGTCGATGCCCACACGGTCAAATGGGTCGCCAACTGGTTGGAGGGCCGCACCCAGAGGGTGGTAGTGGATGGGTTCTTCTCGACCTGGAAGGATGTGGGCAGTGGGGTTCCGCAGGGCTCGGTCCTCGGGCCTGCACTGTTCAACATCTTCATCAGTGACTTGGATGAGGGGGTAGAAAGCACCCTGTTCAAGTTTGCTGATGACACTAAGATGTGGGGGGATGTGGGTGCACTAGAAGGGTGCAATAGGCTACAAGCTGACCTTGACAGGTTGCAACGGTGGGCGGATGAGAATAGGATGGGGTTTAACACTGATAAGTGCAAGGTGTTGCACATGGGGAGGAAGAACCGGCACCACACTTACAGGTTGGGGAACTCCCCTCTTGCCAGCACGGAGACGGAAAAGGATCTTGGAGTCGTCATTGACTCCACGATGAACATGGGCCGGCAGTGTGGGGAGGCAGTCAAGAAGGCCAATCGTACCCTGTCATGCATCCACAGATGCATCTCGAGCAGGTCCAGGGAGGTGATCCTCCCCCTCTATGCGGCACTGGTCAGGCCGCAGCTGGAGTACTGCGTCCAGTTCTGGGCGCCACACTTCAAGAGGGACGTGGACAATATGGAAAGAGTTCAGAGGAGGGCCACTCGTATGATCAGGGGTCAGCAGGGCAGGCCTTATGAGGATAGGCTACGGGACCTGAACCTGTTTAGCCTCCACAAGAGAAGGCTAAGGGGGGACCTTGTGGCCTGCTACAAACTGGTCAGGGGGGATCAGCAGGTATTGGGGGAGTCCCTGTTCCCCCGTGCGCTGCCAGGAGTGACCAGGAATAACGGTCACAAACTGGCGGAGGGTAAGTTTAGATTAGCTATTAGGAGGCGCTACTTCACAGTCAGGGTGGCTAGGGCCTGGAACCAGCTTCCAGGGGAAGTGGTGCAGGCTCCTAGCCTGGGGATTTTTAAAAGGAAGTTAGATGAGCACCTTGCCGGGGTCATCTGACCCCGGTGCTCTTTCCTGCTAAGGCAGGGGGTCGGACTAGATGATCTACCTAGGTCCCTTCCGACTCTAGCTACTATGAAACTATGAAACTATATAGCAGCAGGGGCCAAGCTTTTTAGCAGGTGTGTCACAAATTAGCCCCATACCTCCCTGAATGCCACTTTGATCCCCTTCCCCTGCCTGATCTGCTGCTCTTTTTCTCCCTGTTGTATCTGCCACTGTGCTGCCTGCCCCCTACCCAGTCTGCTACATGTTGCACACAAAGGCTGCCCATGCCACTTGTGGCAGCCTTCAGGCACACATGCCACTCCTGAGCTACAGGATGCACCTACAGTACCTACAGTAGGGGTAGGCAATCCCTATCATGGGTGCCAGAGCAAGACATGAGAAGGCATTTTACTTGCTGCATGCGCATTGGGGTGGACAGCAAGGAAGGGGCCAGGGTTGTGCTACCACAAGGATCAAACCCTTTGAGGCTCCTCTGCCATCTGCCCCTGACATGCCAACATCTTACAAGTTGAGGTTGTGGGTGTTATTGGCACCCTGCCCAAAAATGTTGCTAACCCCTGACCTATAGGATCAGCACCACATCACCCACCTAATCAATGTAGCTATGCTGACAAAACTGTAACAACAGAGAGATGATCTTCAAGTCCCACGGACAGTGTCCCTGCCCTATCACATAATTACATAGGCACTTGGATCCTTTGTAGCCTATCCATTCCTTTATAGTTTCATAGTTTCATAGTAGCTAGAGTCGGAAGGGACCTAGGTAGATCATCTAGTCCGACCCCCTGCCTTAGCAGGAAAGAGCACCGGGGTCAGATGACCCCGGCAAGGTGCTCATCTAACTTCCTTTTAAAAATCCCCAGGCTCGGAGCCTGCACCACTTCCCCTGGAAGCTGGTTCCAGGCCCTAGCCACCCTGACTGTGAAGTAGCGCCTCCTAATATCTAATCTAAACTTACCCTCCGCCAGTTTGTGACCGTTATTCCTGGTCACTCCTGGCAGCGCACGGGGGAACAGGGACTCCCCCAATACCTGCTGATCCCCCCTGACCAGTTTGTAGCAGGCCACAAGGTCCCCCCTCAGCCTTCTCTTGTGGAGGCTAAACAGGTTCAGGTCCCGTAGCCTATCCTCATAAGGCCTGCCCTGCTGACCCCTGATCATACGAGTGGCCCTCCTCTGAACTCTTTCCATATTGTCCACGTCCCTCTTGAAGTGTGGCGCCCAGAACTGGACGCAGTACTCCAGCTGCGGCCTGACCAGTGCCGCATAGAGGGGGAGGATCACCTCCCTGGACCTGCTCGAGATGCATCTGTGGATGCATGATAGGGTACGATTGGCCTTCTTGACTGCCTCCCCACACTGCCGGCCCATGTTCATCGTGGAGTCAATGACGACTCCAAGATCCTTTTCCGTCTCCGTGCTGGCAAGAGGAGAGTTCCCCAACCTGTAAGTGTGGTGCCGGTTCTTCCTCCCCATGTGCAACACCTTGCACTTATCAGTGTTTTATCTGAATGCATTGATTGTTGGCCCCTGTGGTACATCATTGATGTCTGGCTTTCACCTCTTGTTTTTTCAGAATAATATCTGGACTTCTCAATATTACACTGGTAGTGCTGCTACAGCTTTCCCAGTATAATTATAGTTGTGAAGCCCTCTGGTGGAGGCACAGTGTACGGTGGCAGAAAGGTTTTTACTGACCACCCTACCACCACCTTCCTAAATGACAGAAACTCGCATAACAGAAGCCCTCTTCTGTTAACAAGAGCCACATCTACAGGGGGGTTTTGAGAGCAGAGCTACACTGGCTAGAAAGGGTTATCTTTTCATACCCCAAGGTGACACACCTATGCTGGAAAAACTTCACTGCTTACACCAAGCCTGTTTTTTAATTCATGACTTTGGCAGGATGACAATTTCACCCCAAGAATTAGTACATACCACCGCAACTCTATTTTCCTCACATATGCTTCCTCAAGAAGGATCCTTCCTCCACCTTCCTTTCAAATGACTGCTCTACCTACTTGTTGCATCAGTCTTACCTAGAGTTTAAGTGCTTAACTATATCCTCAAAATTCCAGGATTCAATCAAGTGTTTGGTTAAAAGACGTCTACTGGGGGACAAAGCAAACAATTTGCCAAAGCACAAGCCACTAAAGTTCAGGTGTGGAGCACAATTTATATAAAAGTTTTGGAGCTGAACTCCCTCTAAAATGGTATGGCAATATAATGTGTTAAAACTCCTATCTGCAAAAATGTCTGCTAGACTGCAATAGATAACCAACTAAATACAATGCTTGAATTGATGCTTCAGTATTTCCCTTCCTGATGTCAACCTGTGCAGCTGTAACAGCTTATTAAATGTAACAAGCAATAGAAAATGACAGCACATTTTATATTCCTCCTGAAGAAGGAAAAAAAAGCCCCTCTGGCAAAAAAAAAGGTCAAATTATGACACTGTTTATAAACAGACAATATTGAACTTGTACCCAGTATTATAAGGACAGAAAATCCTGTGCACAGGAAACTGTTGGTTTTTTTTTAAAAGACGTGGTCCTAAGACATTTAAAAAAAAATGATGCAAATGACAAGAGGTAGTCTCCTACCTTTGGAATTTTAAACCTAGATTTAAATACCTGTACAAGCTTTGGAAGTAGATAAATGCAAAAAGACATAATCACAATTTTTATTCTCATTAAGACATCTTAAATCATGATTTCTAAAAATACGCCTCTTGAACTCGCATTACTGTTTACAAAACAAAACGATATCTCATTAATTCTGTACATACAAAGAGTTAAACAGACACTTTTCCAAGATAATCTTCATAAAATGAAGTACTTGCTATACACACATATATAGAAAGATGGTGTAACAGGGGGCAAGCTTGGGGCAAGATCTCTTGCTGGCCCACCCGTTTCTATGGGCAAGCTGCCCAGTCTCGCCTGCCACGTCTTTGTTGTTTCCATAAACTGTTGGTATAATGCGGGAGACTTCCCATTACTACCCCAGTGCCAGGGGGTGATATCTGCAGCCCTGTTCCTCCCCTACACTGCAGCCCAAGCCTCGCAGATCATATCCACATGCTGTAACCATATCCCAGCCCCTAACTCTGGCCTCTCTCATTGGGCTCTGTGCCCCTCACTCATACTGGGCTCTTTGCCCCACACAGACAGAGTCAGAGCTCCCAGTCTCTGGGCTTCTTGCCTCTTGCTAGGCTCTATGCCGCTTGCTGGGCTCCATGCCCCTTCCCAAACTCTGGGCTCCTTGCCCCTCATTTGCTCTGGGCACCTTGCCCCCCTCTGGACCCACTTTGGTCCTGCCAACCTCCTTGCCAGGTTACCCACTAGGTAACCCCCACCTGCCTTTCACCGGGGTGGCAACTGGCCTGGCATTTCCTGGGGGCTCCCATGCCACTAGGAGCCCCACCAGGCCACCCATCCCACCAGGAGGGTGCAGTTCTAGGTTATGCTCAGGATCAAGAGTCTCCTTTCCATCCCCATAAGCTCTTGCCCTTACCTCCTGGTTTTTCCTGCTGCAGCTCAGCTAGGCGATGTTTCTGCCTGGCTGGCAGTAACAGACTGCAACCTTTATGTACTAGGTTCTCAAAATGGCTGCTACCATCAGGCATCTGCTGGATGCCTGACCCAGCCCTTAAAGTGGCAGGCACCAACAGTGCCCTACCACAGAAGGGTTAACTTCAGAGGAAATACATTTCATCTCTCTTTTTCTCTTCCACAGAGTTGACATGGTTGAAAGTGACATCTCCTGTAAGGAAGGGAAAATCCTCATTTACAACTAAGTCCCTGGACAATTCACAACGTATTAGACTTTTCTGTTTAGTTCACTCACCCAGTAGACAAAAAGCCTAATGTTTCAAGTTTCATATCTTTTGATCAAAAATGCCCTCAGCTGTCAAACTCTCAGCATCCTAGCCGTGCTTGCCCACATCCACATCCTTTATGATGTGCAAAGCCAACTCTATACTGCATAAATCAAGACCCCTCTTACTAATTTCATGCAAAGCTTTTTTGGTGAAAAGATAGAACCACTGTTCCAGTAAAATAGAATGTATAGCTTTCTCTACTGCAAAAGTATCTTCTCCATCTTCTCAAGTGTTCCACACTACAATTTTGTTTAAATACAATGCTGTATATAAAGGGTTGATGAAAAGTTCAGGGCAAGACTCAAAAAAAAAATGTCCACTGGCTACCTAAACTGCCAAACTCAGTCTATGTCAATGCCCCAAAACAGAATGATGCAAATAACACCCTGGTAAATAAATTAATTACTAAATAGTGAAGAAAATCTGAAGTGCTGGCCATGCCAACTTTTTCAAGCACTCTTCCTCTGCAACTGTGAGAGCATGAATGGAATCCACTCACTGTGTTTTATCAGCTTGTTCCACACACGGGTTACTGGATTAACAGCAAAATGTCTAAAAAAACTGAACAACCCCCCCCCAAGCCTTTGGAAAATGATGGAAACATAAATATACAAATTCCACTGAAAGAAGACTTAGACTTTTACTATCTAATGGAGTTACTTTCATAGCCAGTCTCTACTCTGAAAAAACATTAAAGGATATTTTTTATATTCTGATGCCTCTATCACAATTTGTCCAGAAACATTTGTCTCCCGTAGCACCTCCTGGCTGGAAAGCAGTGGCTGCATATAGCTGCATCAATTTTGAAATGTTCCAGCTGGGGGTGGAGGGAGCTCCATACAGTTTGTATGCACATCCCCCAGCTGAAACAATTTCTTTTTTGGAACATTTCAAAGCCTATTTCACTTCTGTCTGCACCCTCTGTGAGGGAGAAAGGATGGAGATGGTGGGAGCAAAAGCAGGAGAGGGAGAAGTTGGCAAATTAGGAGGGAGATGAATAAGGTAGAAGCTGCTGTTGTACCAACTTTCAGACTTTAAGAGCAGTGTTGCTTCTGGCACAGGAGGCATATACAGGCACAAGGTACTACAGTTTTAATGGGATAAGCTGCTCATTGGCTGGAGTTGTGTGAACAAAGCATTACAGAGAAATGGCAACGCAATGGTATGTTAGGATAACACTTTGCCTCCTTATTACGTATGTCACACTGGTATTAGAGAGGCTGCAATTTCTGGTTCAATGAATAGAGCATTATACTGAGAGTTGAGAGACCTGGGTTTTTATTTCAGTTCTGCTATGGACCTGTTTTTTGACATGTAACCTCTCTTGACCATTGTGCCTACCTTGTTATGGTTTTTCTCTTATCAAGTGCCTATCAGAATTGGGAACCCATCTTAAGAAAGGCCTCTATGCACTTTTATAGTACAATTAATTAATGTCAACAACAAAAGTTGTTGTCGTATTTTACATATGATATGTCAGATATTTGTGGTAAAGATTTACTTCTAATGGGAGACTGCTAAATCTGCCTGTGACAGGCAAAATTTATCCAATATAATGAAAACAGATAAAAGGGAAGACACTGAAAAGATCATGTCATATTCCATTTTGACATATGTTTAACCAAGCTGGACACAAAACCTTGACTGCATTATTATAATTCAGTATCAGGTCAGGGCATTATCATTAGTTATTTTAACAGTTTCACAGCAGCCTCCAGATCCTTACAACTATAATTTTCTCTTTGGTTTTTCAGTGAAGTAAATCAGCTTTTGTTAGCCAGAAAAGCTTATCTCACCGGAAGGAAAACAAAAATTTCTCTTTGCTTGCTTCCATATCAGAATGTGCTATGATACTCTTACAAAGATGCTATAAATAAAATCTTCTAGCCATAATGGATTTTAATTCTTTTTTTTTAATAATATGAAGAGTTATCAAGCAATTTAGTAAGAACACAGTAACATACGATTGGAAGGAGTCTCTTGGGTTCTCCAGTTCACTTCCTTTGCTATCTCAGGGAGCAATATCACACAATCCCATTCTAAAAGTGGATACATTTCCCACTGGAAAGGTTGTTCCAGTACCCTATTTCTCTAATGGGATAGAAATCTTCTTCTAATTTCAGACCAAATTTATTCATAACCAGTTTATAGTTAATACTGCTCAACAGATCAAATAGCTCTTTTCCATCTCTGGTATTTACCCCCACCTAATGCATTTAGGCCTTTGTTCTGTCAGGTTAAGAAAGCCAAGCTACTAGAGTATTTTCTTGTAGGATAGATCCATCGCTCCTCTTATCATCTTAATAGTCTTTCTTTGTACCTGTTCCAGCTTGAATTAATCTTTTTTGAACATGAATGACCAGAATTGTGCACATAATTCTAGGGGAGGCCTCACTGGTATCTTGTACAATGGCAATAATATTTCTAGATTCTACTAGAAACAACTGGCCTGATGCATCCAAAAACAGCATGTGCTTTTTAATGAACACACTACACTGCTATCTTCCTAAGATATTCTAGTACAAGGATGTCCAACTTCTAAGCAGCTGGGGGCCATATGCCAGAGCTGTCAATTGACCATAAATTTAGAGACAGTCCATAAAAAAGAAGCCTGCCTATAACGTCTATAAAAAACTTTACAGAGCCATCTGTAAACTTTACAGAGCCATCTGTAAAAACCTAAGAAGCCCAGAGCTTGATTGAAGCTCATCAGAATGAGACTGGAGGCAAGCCTTGTTGCCCAGACAAAGCAGAGAAGTGCCACCTAGGTAGAGAAGAACCTTGCATGAAGCATTCTCTCAAGGCTTTGTAGCCTGTAGCTCCCTCCCCACCAGCTATGTGCTGCTGCTGCTGCAACCTTTTGTCTGCTTGTAATATTGCTGGGCTGGAGGTAGGCAAATAGTAGTAGTTGCCAAGGTGGAGGGAAGGGGGGGAGGCCAGCAGGGGTAAAGCTGGGGTTCAGTCAGGGGTACAAAGGTGTGGGGGCAGACCCCTGGGGTGGAGGCAGCACAGTGTGAAACAATTGCTGCAGTCAAGCAGGGTTGCCAACCCAAGATTTTTTTAAATTTTTTTTACTGACAATCTGCAAACTTATTACTGACAAACATTTTTTACTATAGTTTATGTTAAACCCCTAAATTTGAAACTGGCCCTTTTCCAGAGTCTGGCAGAAGAGTTATATTTGCATTATGTAAAACAGATATTACTAAAAGAACATCAGTAAAAATTTGGAGTTTGTCAATAAAAACAAAAAAAAGGTCTTGGGTTGGTAACCCTGCATGCCCCACAGGCCGCACCAGAAAGGCTGCAAATGCCGGGGGGGGGGGGGAGTAGGGGAAGCATTGGTCTCCCCTGCCCCCAGACCGCACACTGTGCACAGGTATTCTATCTCACTGCTATGCTACATGTGTGGGTGGGCAGGTGCCCACCCATTGCATGTACCTTATGCAACTCCCCACCTCACCTTAGGCTGCTTGGCTATGGGCTTGCCTGCCACACTGTGATGCCTGGGTGCTCTGGGCACCCATCACTCCTGGCACCACAGGTCATGCAGCCCTTTGCTGACCCTCTGCTCTGCCCTGCCCCCTGGGCAGTGGCATGCAGCAGAAGCCAGAAGGGGGGACATCCTTGATCTTCCAGCTGATGTTCCAGGCTTAGTGATAAGGGCAAGGATGGTCAGGTAGGAGTCTGGGAGCTAAGTATAACCCCCTTGCCTGCTGCATGTGGCTTACGAGGTAGACAGCCTTGATCTACTACATAGTGGTCTTTCTCTTCCTCTAACTGTGAAGCCCCCAGCCTACAGAAAAAATGTAGTCCCAAAGTACATTATATTGCAGATTGTATTATTAAACTGCATCCTACTTTCATTATTTCAATCTTCAAGGTCATCCAGTCTCTAACAGTCTGATTCTCCTCTATGTTGATGCCCCTTATTTTTCCATCATCAACAAATTTCATGAGCAAAATCTTGTTTTTAACTGGCACACCCCTACCATGACATTACAGTTTATCCATATTTAGATTAGAAACTTGAATCGCAATGTAGTACAGTCTGGCTGAGAAGGAAAAAAAAAAAAGCCCTGCATGCTATGTTTACTTAACAGAATTTTAGATCAGACCAACATCTTTAAATTGATAAAGAAGGTGCTATTTATAAAGACTTCATGAACCCCAACTACCAAATTAATCCTCTGGGTGTCCATTTCACTGAAAAGTATCAGCAACTGGGTGAAAATTGTGCAATATGAATTCAATCAGACCTTGTCTGATTTTCTTCCACTCTATTAGTGCCCTCCACACATGCATCTCTATTGTGTTTTCCCCCTTCTGCTCATCTTATCTGCTACCTCATTTTCAGACTATTACGAAGATATACTCTCTTGAAAACACGTTATCTGATTGCTTTCCTCTTCAGCATTTACATCTTTCTCCAACTCAAATTTTTAAAATGCATCTTGCAATATACACTTCTATGTCTGTGATTTTATTGAGTTTTTTTGGCTCCTAGCACATACATCTTAACCCCTCACCAAATTCAATGCTGAGCATCTGTGCTTCAGCATCATTGCCCGGTACCAGATTATGTAAAACAGAAAAGCTATAAAGTGTGCGGAATACTAGCAAACATTTCCAGATTGTGATGCACTTAAAAAAAAACACATGAAAAATGTTCAACAGGCACAATACTTTCCACCAAAGAATACTAAATAAAATGTATATATTCACACAAACAGCTTCTTGGCTTGTATGATATTATGGCTAATCTAAACCATAAACTCGTCACACATTATTATTCAACAGAACTGAGTTAGTTCACTGGGCAAAAGGGAGCATTTTGTCACATCCACTTTTGTCTTCTAAAAGATGCTTAACTCTTGCCTTGATTGATTATTACACTAAGCAGCTTTATACATGTCAGTGGTATCCCTTGTGGTAGAGATGAGACAGGTCTGTATGATGATGATGATGATGCTGATGAATATAAGGGATTCTTTATTCCATCTGTTGGGCAGAAACAGGACCTGTTTAATTCTTTGATGCTTTCACTCCCCAAAAACCTGGCAATAATAAAAGGTCAAAGCATAGGTAATACAAGAAATTCTTAAAATAACTTATACATTCACAACAGAGTAATTAATCCCTATTTAAAACGAATTCCCACTGCACCAAATTATAAAGTGGGTTATGATAGATACACATTCCATTTACTGCCATTTGAAAGGCAGACACAGACCATTTTAAGATTATTTCTAACAGTATATATATGCTTACAACTGTCACCAAAATCAAACATGCAAACACATGTACCCCACCTGTCAGGCTAAAAAAAAGGCAGAAAAGCTGCAAAAATGTTCCTTAACATTGCTATGGGGCTGTATGAAACAACTGAACACTGCGCTGTAGGGGAGAAGGATCTCTCAGTTCCTCAGCATCCCACAGTGCTCCACTCTCCCTGACCTCCAGAGGGAAGAAGGCAGGGAGAGAGAGAGAGAGAAAGGAGGATAGTTAATGAATGCTGCAATGGTGTTCAACTGTAATCAGGGCTGAGGCATGAGGAGTTGTGTCCCATCCCTCCCTCCATCATAACTGAGAGCTTCAGCATCCTCTGTGACAGCCCACTGCTCCTGGCAGGGACAAGGGAAGCAGAACAGCAGCTGCCTGGTCTCCAGGGGCAGTAGGGAGATCCTGGTAGCTCACCACCTACCTGCAGGGGGACAGGCTGCCAGAGAGCCCACTGCTACCCCGGTCTCCTGGGAGCAGCAGCTCTCCTTACTGTCCTCTGTGGAAAGGTTAACTCTCAGTGAGTTGGCTCACTGATAGGCTCTCTTCCCCTGTGGTGGAAAAGGTATAGAGCTGCAGGGCCAAGTACCCCCCTATCATTCCTTGATGGACAGTACACTGCTGCTTGTCTTTACTGGGATTTACAGGAAGGGGAATCACACCTTTACACACAGGTCACACTACATTTTCATAGCACTACAAAATTTGGTGACATTTGTAGACTACAAATGCATGTCTGTCCATGGCCACAGTTTCCAATCCTGAGGTCTGTTATCTGGCAATCTTCTGACTTCAGCAGGGAGTGACCATTTTGGGCTCAGGACCTAAAGCAACACACTGCAGTGTCCTTGCCCATACTTATATGGTGAAGCTGGAGAGGCAGAAGTTACTGTATATTAAAAAGGCTACTCCCCTGGTTTCAGTGGAGCACCTGGAAGTGGGGAACATATTTTAGACAGAAAGCAGGGAACAGATGCACTGAATAAGCTAACTAAATCAGAGATGAACAACATGCTTTTGTGAGCTGACTTCACTTCATCAGATGATGTGAAAGGACCCCGTGTTAGTCTGCCTGACTTCAGACTAACAAGGCTAACTACCTCTGACCATATATTAGAATATTCCACAAGATTGTGTAGGCATTCTGTATTGCAAATACATTTCTGCACAGTTTTGAGTTGTGAATTTATGAAATTCAACAGCTTCTTCCTTACAGCAGACATGTCAAACATCCAGCCTGCAGAGAAACCATCCTGCAGCTGCAGCCAAGCACAGGGAATGCTAGCCCTCTTCCCGCTGGATCTCAGACTGGAAGTGGGGGTCCATGGACCCAATCCATCCAATGGGACTGGCCCCACAGTCCTGGGAGCTGCATGTGGTGGCAGGTAACAGGGCCAGGCTGCTGGTTCCATCGTGCAGGCCTCCTCCCAGCAGTGCACAGCTCTGGCCAAGGCCTGGGAGCTGCACGTAAGCTGCAGGGAGCCCCACACAATGAAACCAGCAGTCTAGCCCCACTCCTTGCCACCACATGCAGCTTCTGGGACTCAGCTGGAGCCGTGCACTCCCAAGGAGCTCTGCCTTCATGGGCCATAAGTGCCCCAAGGGCCCGCCACCTGCTGCTGCTAGCAGAGATGCTGTGTACCTTGTGGGGGGAATGTATGTGTGTGTGGGGGGGATCCCCCTCACATGCACACCCCACTGTACCCACACACACCTCACTATACACACACAAACCCCACAGCCCCCCACACTCCCATGCTGTCCTCACATCCCACTCCACCATGCCCACCCCCCCCAAACCCTCCACACACCCAAACCTTCCCCATACCACCCACATGCCCACCCCATCCTACAAAACCACAGCCCCCTTCCACACACACACAACTACATCTCCCTCACATGCTTCCCATAAACCCCACCCCCACACCCTCCCCCCCACCGCCACACCCCACAACCCCTACACCCACAATATACAAGAGTAAGACTTTATCTTGAACCATCATGCAATCACCATGCCCGGTGACAAAAAAGTCAAGGGTCAGGGGTAGAATTCCAGTTCCAAGATGGTGATCAGGGGGAAGGGCCCATGTCAAGACATGGAGCTATCCTTGTGGCCCTCAACAGCTCAGCAAAACTCATTACTCCAGCAAAATTCCAGCCTAAATAATTGCCCGCCCCTGATCCAAGCCATAGACCAATCCTGCACACCTGACCTACAGGGCCAGGCAAGTCTGACACACTTGCTTTACAGGTACAGTAACTGATACAAGAATTCTTAGAGTTTTGGGTAACTCATGTAAATCTTCATAGTTAGTGTATACTGCAGATTCCCTATTGCTGCCTAAGTGCAAAAACTTTTATAAAGATTTCTATGATTCATTACCTTATTGTGCTATGAAAAATGTTATTTTTCATATTACAAGATACTAGTCACATATATAACTTCTAAGCAAACCCAAGAAGAAAATGCATCAATATTTAGTAGGGATTACCAGTATCTTGAAATGTTTAAGATCCTTTGTAAATCAGGAAGCACACCTATTTCCCCAAATTTAAAAGGATGCTGCCATATCCATCTGATATTTTAACCAAGGTGATTAAATCAAAGGTAGAGCAGGGTGGCACATTAGAGACTAACTAGTTTAGAGAGGCAAGAGCTTTCATAGGCGACAGCCTATATCAGAAGCTATTGACTTACAGAATTAAAGGGTTTAAAACAGAAACTATTTAAAAATAAAGGTAAAGGACAGAGGGAGAGGAGGGGGCACTGATCAAAGTAACGTCTAATGTTATTTTAACTGTAAGAGCGAAAAAAAAAAATTCATTTTCTAGGTGTTTACAGCATGCATGGCATGCCTCCTTAAATATACAGGTGGTCCTCAACTTACATCGTTTAGAGTTACAACATTTTGCACTTACAACGTTTCTAAATTGACAACCTGTTTCAACTTTGATGTTGTTTCGACTTAACAACGCTTGATCTGATGTGACGTCATGACAGCGAACAAGTCCACAAAAACCTGCAGCCAAGACTCCTGAGAAGAATCCAGCCAAGGACCCTTCAAAAAGTCCAATCAAGAGCCCTTCAAAAAGTCCAGCAAAGTCACCTCAAAGAAGTCCTTCCAAATCAATATGGCTACTATTTATAAGATAAATATATTAAAATAGCTACATTACTCATCTATAATTGATTGAGTACAAAATTCCAGGTTATTTTTGGTGAAAACAGGGTATCGGTCCTTGGTTCAGGAACCAAACCCCCATTTATAACATTATTTCCTAGGGGAAAATCAGTTCCAAGTTACAACAGATTGATTTAAGATGCCGTTTTCAGGAACCAATTGTGTCATAGGTCTGAGGACTACCTGTAGTCATTTTCTCTTGCAGGCCTAGTCATTTTAGTTTGTATGTGATTTTTAACACAACAATAGGGGAGACTTTCCCCCCTCTTAGAGAAAGGAAACTATTTTGGTGAAATAATATGGCTAGAGGCTCAGTTAAGTTTGCACTTGCAATCACTTTCTGCATCCAACTAAGTGGATTTAGTGTTGATAGAGTCTCTTTAGATTTAGGCATAGAACTCTAAGGTTAAACCATTCAAAGAAATGGATTCAGCCAGAGCACAGAATAAGATTTTTAAGAGCAAATGGTGGCATTTGGAATTAAATGGGTATACCAACAGTCAACAGAGTTAAGGCAAAGGAAATGAGATGACATTTCCAGATTAAAGCAACTACTTAAAATGGCGAAGTGCCTTTGCAAAGTTTCACCTTTTTCCTCCCCTTTTCCATAACTGAATCTATTTTTGTCCTTCTTATTCAACATATATCATTACCTAGCTCTTAAACAGATTTATTCACCAGGAGATCTCAAAGCACTTCAGAAAAGAGCTATCATTATCCCCATTTTACAGATGGGGAAAGTGAAATATGGAAAGGAATGTGACTTGCCCATGTCACCCAGCATAAGTGGCACCACCAGAACAGAAGCCAAGACTCACTAATCCCATTCCATTGTTCTATGGGATTAGTGAGTCTTGGCTTCTGTTCTGGTGGTGGAACAATGGAATGGGATTACAGTAGGATACCTTCTGATAAATCAGCATATTGAAAACCCAGTGGGAAACGCATACTAAGTAAGATTTTAAAAAAACGCCTATCTTTACTGAAGAGTCTGTAAAAACTGAACACTTTCTGATCTCTGAAATATGCAACAAAGTAATGCAATATGAAATCACTGAATTTGTTTTAATAAGATACATAATTTTGATACACATGATACATAATTGATTGTTTTTGTACAAAAACAGTAACTCATTTTCCATGATATGCTGTGATTTACCTCTGTGGCTGAGTTAAATACAATAGTACTAGCAGGACATTAGTAGTAAGAGGAGTGGCCAACCCACAGCATGCTTGCCACAAATGGTACAGGCAACTTCTATGCGTGGCATGCGGCAGATTACAGAAGGAGCAGAACAGTGGGGAAGGCAACAGGCTTCCAGCATGTGGGGCTTCCCTCCCGTGCTTGGCAAGTACAAGAGCTGCACATGTGTGCAGAGAGCGCCAGCGGTACAGACAGCCTGGCAGAGGCTGTGCCCCTTGCTACGATGTGCAGCGCTGGCCAGAGCCACACCCCACTGGGCACCTGTGCTAGTCGTGAGCGCGCAAGCATCCCTGCCCGCTGCCACTGCCACCGCCTGCCAGGGCTGCATGCCATGGGGGAAGTGTAGGGGGTCCCCACACCTCCCACCCTCCCTCACACCCACATGCTGCCCACCTGAGCTCTGTGTTGCTGCCAGCCCCAGCCCAATGCTCTGCAGTTCTGCTCAGCTGCAGCTCTATTCCCACCACTTCCCTACCTGCTGCTCAGAGCCAGCAGGAGACCAGGGAAATGGAGCAGGACCCTGGGGGCTGCAGTAACAGCCCTGCCTGGTATCTGTGTGCTGATGGGGTCGGGTCCTTCCACCCACAAGGGTGACAGCAAGGTGCAATAGGATATGTTTGGGGGAGTGTAAACGCGGGTGCCTCACTCCTGCACTCGTGGATGCAAGGTCTGGCCAGGGTACAATTTGTTGGTGGGCATCGCAAGCCGGTTGTCTGCTTACCACTGGCAGGTTGTCTGTGTACTGCTGATGGTACACATACCACAGATTGGGAACCACTATATTTACCAGGAGGTAAAAGGAGCCAAGGATTTATCATATATCAAATGTTCTGCAGTACATGACTATATGTAACTTCTTTCATGGAAGAAGGCTACTGCAGTTTAGATTTCACCTACCACAAACAAATGTGTACCTGGGCAGTTACTGCAGAGCTGCTAATTTACTTCAGAATAAAATGCCTGTGTGTCTATGCCCACAAAAACTAATTAGATGAAGTGGTGTAAAAAACCCACTACTTGACTGGGACCCTCATTTCAGATTATTGCTTTTTGAAAATTAAAGAATGTAGAAACAAAAACAAAAGTAAATGAACAAAAAAAGTATTTACAAACTGTATTTTGTTCATTTATTTACAAAATTCCTACCATACTTCTTTACTTCCGACAGCTGCAGTTTAGTTGTACTTGTTCATAAAAAAACCCCTCAAACTTGTTCATTATTATTATTTGGTAATATCTGATAGCACTGCAAGGCTGAAGGGTGCAAATGGCTGCCAAAAGCAATCACAGATTTCAGCAGAATCAGTGGCATGTTAATGAGCTTAGGTGGTGTTAAAAGAAGGCTCAGTTAAAACATCTGCAAATAAACAATAGGACTAAATCGATGAAGAAAGGTGCAGGGCTTGCAGGTAGAGTTCAAGGAACGATGCTCGTATCAGAGAGAGAGAGAGATGGAATGAGTGAGCCAGGAGAAGTGGGTGTGTGACCTTGAAAAGGCATAGAAGCAAAAAAAAAAAAAAAAGTTTGAACACGGTTACTTGATGATTTCTGAGAAAGGAAACTGCCTTTATTCTACCTATTCCTCCTGCCACTCAGGGAAACCAGACTTTCTGTAAATTTTTATGAATCAAAAAAGATTACAGCAAGACTCACTTGGTGACAAAGTGGATCATTCATCTTTAAACAGAAAGGTCGAGAATACGGATGTTCCAGCTATAGGAGAATAAATTTACTTGGCCACTCTCTGAAAAATACATGAAACTTACTGAAGCTAGAGTTAGAATCACCAAAAAAGATCAGTGATAATCTGTCTGTCCTAATCCTACATTAGTCCTTAGACTCCTACAAGAAAAATACAAAGAAAAGAAAAAGCTTTTGTTTTTGTAGATCCAGAAAAAAAACATTTATTATGGGATGGATGCCATCAACAACATTTATTATGGGATGGATGTCATCAACAGAGAAGTTATATCTTCACTGTGGAATATGATGTTTGCAGATGACTTTGTAATACAAAGACAGACCTCAGAAAAAGTTTAAGGAAACTTCACAGAATGTCAGTAGTACATTTATGGGTAAGTATCTTGAAGTAAATACACCGACAGAATTAATGCTCTGTGGAAATGCAGATGGAGTTATAAGAGGCATATATCTTACAGAGACTCATTGTTATACATACCTGGCTTGAGGAAGACGCTGAGTTAAGGAAAAGGAAAAACAATGCATGTAACAACTGAAAAGCATTATCCAGGATGAGACAGGATAAAAAGTTACTATCAAAGTTGAAGAATCAGATTTAGGAAGGGGGTAAGAGTTATACTGACTCAAAACACTGAGTGTTAAAAAAGAGTATAAAATGCCAATGAAACATGGGTGGTAACATGGTTAAAAGTTTGCACAATATTTAAGGATAATGTTCGAAATGTCATGGACAAATTGGGAAGGTAAAAGAAGGTCATACTGCTAAGACATTATTAAATATGGAAGAGAAGATGACTACATTTAAAAAAAAAAGGAGTATGTGAAAATAAAAAAACACAGAAGCTTTGATCAATGACAAAAGAATGAGGAGAAAGCAGAATCAAACCACCAGCCAATGCCCCCATAAGGCTAAAGCTAAATATGATGACATTTAAATACATCTCCTGACTACTTGTTCTTGATTTCTCATTCAAATAGGAACCACCCCACAAGTCCTTGCCTTTCTATTCAACCAGCACTATACAATTTTTAATAAATAATGAAATTTTGGTTTTCACTGAACTTCTAGTCTTTTCTGAGGTGAGAGGAAAGATCATTTTCATTTACACACAGTGTGCAGGTTAGTGAATTGTAATTTAGAATCTACTGGGTTTCTTATAAATAGCACATACTGAAAAACAATGTACCTTTCAGGATGTTAATTCACCTCCTGCCAGGGCCAGATTGCTCCTTACAGCATGTTCTTTGGAGCTTTATATAGTTTAGATCTGAATAGGCCAAGTGATGGAGCTTCCTGAGGAGACCATTTCACATTTCAGTAGACCTCACTGGAAATAATTACCTTAGGGTTTTGTACTGTCAGCCATCACCAAAATATCTAAGCTACTTTTACCTTTTTTATTTAAAAAAATGTCCACTATATAAAAGATTATTTAAAGACTTACAATATACAGGGATGATTCATCTCTAAAAAAAGCACCTGGAAAATACTTATTTCCATGGCCAGAATACATGCCAGAAGCCTGTATATCTTAGTCATCTTATTCTCTAGCATCATGTTGGTCAGCTAGACTTGTTTTTTGTAGGTTCTTGTAGCTGAACACAAGTATTGCTAGAAATGCAGCTAACTGGATAAAGTGTACAAAGGACCTACCTGGAAACAGTAGCTTAAAAATGACATGGATTTAACATTCCATCTGTCAATTTATTCATCAGAGAAGTAGATTACAGTAATTTTGGTTTCCATAACTATTGTATCTAGACAATGGAGCCATACTGTATGAAATATGAATTATTTAATGCATAAAAAAAATCTATGATAAAACAATATTCAAGCTGCAAAATCCAGATCTCAAAATATAGGAAAAGGCAGAAGTTAGGCTGCTTGTACTTGAAATCTGGCCACTTTGTGACTGTGCTATATGGTACAATTTGTAATTATGTGCCCAGAGATTATTTTTTATCCATACTCTCATATTGCTCTGCAACCTCAATCATATCTCCACTTTTTGGCCCCCAATTTCTATTCCTGTTCCTCCTCCCATAAAACTCTGGTCCCTGCCTGCACACCATACTCCTACCTGCTCCTTCCCCAGGCAACCTAATTTCTACCATTTCTTAGCTTTTAAGTACTTTTCTTTGCAACCATAATCTTCTTTTAACAACTTTTCTAATTCATTTCTTAAATTCTTTAGAGAAGCAAACACAACAAAAAACAGAAATTCATGTTATATGAGCAAGGGAAATCTCATGTTACTTCAGTTACTGGCTATGGGTGACTGGATTTTAGAGATAATCACTTTCCTGAAGTCAAGGGTTTTTAAATCAGTAAACAGATTTAGAGATGTTTTCTACTGAAAGAAAGCAGATTATAAAGTTGTAATTATGATCTGTAAAAAAAGCTGTAGTTTTAATAACACCCAGACAGAATTAAAAGCAAGAAATACAGAATTTATAGGACTTTATAAATACCATGCATTAACACTCACCCCTGCACACACAAAAACTTTGCTTCCCTAATGAAATAATCAATCTGATTAACATAATTCTCTTAATGAAACTACTTAACATTGTAGTGATACTGCAAATATTAGTTTCTATGTTAAAACTTTATTACCATAAAAGCTGTGTTAACCAGCATGAGTGGGGCAAGAAGTAGGGGCTGGGTATCTAAAAATTCTGGTCATCTGAGGCAGGGGTTTTCAACCTTTTTGAAAACCCCTGAAGAACAGTGTGGGAGGGAGGTGGCAGTGGCCACACAGGGAGTGGAGACGGGGCGGGGGGAGGGGGGGACAGCTGCACACAGAGCAGTGACAGCGCAGGGTGGTGGGTGGTATGTGTGAGCTCCACCCCTGTCCCCCCGGCTGGAAATTCTGTGTTAACCGGCATTCTACTATCTGGAATACTCTGTTAACCAGCTTTTATTGTAAAAGTTTATTGTTTACAACTTGAATTCCAATCTGTTTCATCAGGACTGTTTACCTTCTATAGTTCAGCATTTTTTAAAATAAGAGCTGTAATAACCACAAGGAGGTTCTAAAATTGTTCATTTGTCTTTGCTGTTTATACCCCAGTAATAAAAATCAAGGCAAAGGAGACACATATTGACTAACTTACATGTGTAGCAATAAGGGCTATAGCTATTTGATCATCTTTACTTGGTGACCACCCATACTGGCGCTCCAAGAATATTGTGTGAGGTCTTTGACCACTTCGTGGAAACTGATCATCTGTTGCCAGTTCTGAAGGCCCTGTATTCCAGAGGCAGGCAAAACATGGCCCACAGGCTGAATCCGACCCACCAGGCACTTTCATCTGGCCTGCGCTGCTCACCAACAAATTGTACCTGCCCAGCCCTTCTGCTCACAAGCATAGGAACACGGCACCCATGTATACGATACACATGCCCCCAACATAACCTATTCATAGATGCTAGGGTTGGAAGGGACCTCAACAGATCATCGAGTCCAATGCCCTGTCCTGGGCAGGAAAGAGTGCTGGGGTCAGATGACCCCCGCCAGATGCCTATCCAGCTTTCTCTTCAAGACCCCCAAGGTAGGGGAGAGCGCCACCTCCCTTGGAAGCCCATTCCAAATTTTGGCCACCCTTACTGTGAAGAAGTTTTTCCTGATGTCTAGCCTAAATCTGCTTTCTGTGAGTTCGTGATCATTGTTGCTTGTTACCCCAAGAGGTGTCCTGGTGAACAGAGCATCTCTGATCCCTTGCTATGTCCCCCTAGTGAATTTGTAGGCGGTCACAAGATCGACTCTCAGCCTTTTCTTGCAGAGGCTGAAGAGGTCCAGGTCTCTCAATCCCTCCTCAGTTTGTAGTTTTAAGCTTCCCTTTTGTGATTTAGTTTACTGAAGAGTTCCCTGCTAAGCCAAGCTTGTCTTCTGCCATTCTTGCTAGTCTTCCTGCACATTGGAATGGTTTGTTCCTGCACTCTCAGTAAGGCTTCTTTGAGGAACAACCAGCTCTCTTGGACTACTTTCCCTCTCAGTCTGGCTTTTCAGGGAATCCCGCCCATGATTTTGGTAAGTGAGTCAAAGTCTACTTTTTTGATTTCCAGAGTCCTTACTCTGCTGCTCTCCATCTTTCCTTTCCTCAAGATCCTGAACTCAATCTTCTTGTGGTAACTTCTGCCCAAGTTGCCTTCCACTATACTACATTCCCCACCAATTTTTTCCTGTTTGTGAATAGCAGGTCAAGAAGAGCATGGCCACTAGTTGGCCACTCCAGCACTTGCACCAGGAAGTTGTGCCCGATTCTCTACAAAAGCTTCCCGGATTACCTGTGCACTACTGCATTGCCCTCCTAGCAGATGTTAGGGTGACTGAAGTCCCCCATGAGAACTAGGGCCTGTGATCAGGAGACTTCTGTTAGCTGTTTGAAGAAAGCCTCATCCACCATTTCCATCAATTAACTGCCTCCAAATTTACCGTACATTTTGAACATTTTTATTATTATCAATTATACATTGCACAAGGTTTGAAATTATCCTACAAATATGATAATTATCCTACACCTGGCAATGCTGGCTCCAAATCAAACAGAATGGGAATTCAGTCTCAAAGATATTGACTTAACAGCTTATCGGTTACGTACAACAGGGTACATATGAATTTTCTTGAGAAAAAGCCAAAATTATATTTAGGTAACAAATCTGATTCCAGGAGACGGTTCATGGCTGAGACAGGAGCCTCCCTCTGGCCTAGACTTAAGCATGCGGCTATCTCTGAGGAACAGAGGAGGCCCCACTCCCCTCATCTGCATTTTCTACAAACTATTAGGTGGCACTTTGTTTATTTTGTGGCTTCTGTGAATCTCATTTGTAGGTATTTAGGTTAAACCATGCATTGCATTGGGAGCTAAGGATTCTACAAGGAATTGTACTGGCTAAAGTAGCATGGCACTTCAAAGTTAGATAATGCAATACTTATTGTGCCTCTCTCTGTTTAGGAAATGTGGAGTTTATAAATATCCTTCTGTTCCTGTAATAAGCTTGTAAGACTGAGCTCAGTTTAGTGCTCTTGTAAGTGCCTTTGTTTTCTGTATATTGTTCACGTTTATGACATAAATCATCTGAGGAGTTTTGATAAAAAATTAGTTTCATAGTAGCTGATCAGATCATCTAGCCTGATCCCCTGTCACAGGCAGGAATGAATGCTGGGTTCACAAAATCCCAGACAGGTGATCATCTAACCTCTTTTTGAATTTGCCCAAGGTTACATACAACAGGGTACATATGAATTTTCTTGAGAAAAAGCCAAAATTGTAAGTTGGTTCCAGATTCTGGCCACCCTAACTGTAAAATATTGCCTCCTGATCTCTAACCTAAACCTATTCTCCATCAGCTTATTACCATTGTTCCTTGTCACCCCAGGTGGTGCTAGGGAGAAAAGGGCTCTTCCTATTTGCTGATGATTTCCCCTAATGAGTTTGTAGGTAGCCACCAGGTCCCCCCTCAGCCTCCTCTTGGCAAGGCTGAACACGTTCAGGTCCCTCAGTCTCTCCTCATAGGGCCTGTCCTGCTGCGCTATCACCAAACTGGTGGCCCTCCTCTGAACTCTCTCCAGGCTGCAGGAGAGAGTTGAGAGAAGATGATTAGTCAGAGTGGGCATAAAAACAAACTCATCATAAGGACCAGCCATCTTGTAACAGAAGATAAATAAGAACATGGGAATTTGGGGTGCAGAAAAGCTAAAGAATGAAAGTGTATCAGACAATAAACAGGACATTAAAAGTAAAGCAGGAGGATTGCATTTCAGTATATAGCATGAGAGACTGAACAATCGTTCTTTATGTCTCAATGCATTAACAATGTTGCTTCTGACTTTTATGTCTGCTTCTGCCTAGTCTACCTACTCCCTGGCTTTCCCCTTGGCATTGTATTTTTCTCTTTTTCTATGTGGTAATTATTTTCTCATTTCTTCTTCACATTCGCACTCATATATTCTTGCATTTAACTATTCAATGTTAATCATTCCCATTCTCATACTGTCCACCTCCTTGTCAGAATTTAGATCCTTTTAGATCAATTTTTAATCTTTAACGTATTCATTAAAAAGAAAAAAAAGGGTGTGCGTGCACAGGACCAGTTTTGTGTTGCAGCAATCCTATTTGTGGTCCCATGCTGCCAAGATGTTCTCAGTCTAGCTCTGCTATATGCCTGGCGGTATGGTTTCCTCTTAACATGCTTGTATACCGGAAAAAAATCAGCTGATGTCATATATCTATTGCAGCTATTATTCCCCCAATATGCAGTGAATTTAATGGATTTAATCTCCATAATTAATGCTTGCTGGCAAACAATTAACCAGATAATTAGTATCTTTCTCATCTAGATGCAATTAATATATGCTGTTATAAAATGGTATATAAAAAACTACAAGTCTGAAAAGAAGGGAATAATACATTACTAAAGCTAAATTTCAAAACTTCATAATTCTTAGGTATTATACAATCACACCTGTTCTAGATTTAAAGATTTAAAATCAGTCAACTAGAGGACAATTAAACAACAAATAAAGGACATTATGAGACTGCAAAATCTGGATGGATTCTGATGAATTTATGGTCAGATGTCATTAATGACACTGGAATACTTTATGATGGAGCTCTAATTTACAGTCAAAAAAGCGTGTACTTGCATTAGCAAGAGAAGGGCAAATTTTGACATTTTTATGTCACAACGAACAATTTAAAAACCTATAATTTGGTGTATTCTGAAGGGGGCAGATGTTACCTTCTTCCCTCCATGCAGAAGACATTGCATGCCCCCAAATGGTTGCTTGTGAGCATCCAGAGCATTGTTTTTACTTTTGGAGATTAAGAAAAAATTAAGAAAGGAGTTTTATTACCCATTGTGATTGGAAGAGGAACTGGTACTAGTGGCTATTTAAAGATGGCAGAAAGCTCTGCAGAATAGCAGCCCTTTCCAGCACAAGGAAGTGCTAGATCAAACAAACTTACAAGTGAAAAAGTAACTGCCAGCTTCAGAACTATGAGGGGTTGTCACCAGATTGCAGAAAGAGAGGACCAAGCAATACTGTGGCACTTATACATTCATCCCAAAGGAGAGTAAAGTCCTTCAATTTGACACTAAGCAATCTTGGCACTATACTGAATCCCCTAACACTTCCCACACTACATGTGAATTGCACACATTTTCTAATCTACTTTGCTATAACAAGCTCAGACATTTGAAAGTTCTGTTAGCATGGAATTAAGCATTGCATGCACAAGTTTCACAGCACCAAATTCACCTGAAACTTTCCTTTGCATATGTTGCTTTCTTTTGCAAAGTGTCCTTGTTTTGTCTCCAGGAAAGACGCTGCTAGCTATTTCCTAGGCACTGACATTGGTAGAAGACTTATGTAAATAGATGCATACTGCGGTAAATAGATGCGGTTTTGCTCTGACAGTTAAATGAAGCCCTTTACTGGCAAAGAAGTCCACAGCAGAAGAGCAGCTGCAGCTGATACACAACTCAACTATTTTATTCTGGGCTCCACCACCCACAGCACAAACATTCCTGTTAGCAACAGCTACTGTGACAGATCAGTCAGAAGTAGTTGGAGAGAACATAGTTCCATGCTACCCAAAGCTTTAGCAGTTGGCACTAAGACTTTGAAGCAGACCCAGAACTGAGAAAAGGACTGCTGCAAAGTCTAGAATACTTACAAGACTTGCCTACTTTGATTTAAGAAACGCAGTAAGCACTGTGATTTGCTGGACCATTTGCAGTTTCTACATAGTCTTCTTGGTCAAATTCAGTCATAGTATGTAGCAGAAGTCCTGCCTAGAGATTTTGAACACATATATCAATGTGGCCAGAGATTTGACTGGATTAAAAAAACCCCACACACTGCTCCCTGTAAGATGTTATTGGTGCTAAGGACTTCAATGCTGTGCCTTATTCTTTGGCACTAAGGCTGCATGAGTGAGCACGTGCCTGCTGTGGTGTCTTAAAGCAGCTTGAGATGCCATAGGAGGCATGTCACAGATGAAAAAATGTTCCCTGTGCTGCATATATGCAGTGTGGACCCCAAGTTTAATACCAGGAAATCCAGGTATCAAAAGAAAACACACTGGAAAAAAGCAGTGCAGGACATACTCCTGGAGCATGTCCCAAAGCAACTGGAGGCTGGGTCTTCCAAAGAGATGCTCTAGTTCCCATGCCCATGGGCTCACTGCTGGCTGCTGCAGGAGGTGGGGAACTGTCAGCAGGGCAGGGACTGTGCACTGGGGGGGGGGTGGGCATGGGACCCACCCATTTGACAGTCCCCCCATCCACAAAGTTCCCCCACCCCACCACAGTTCCCCCACGAACCTCCCACAAACACCACACCCCAACCAAACCCCACACCCTTGGCAACTCCCCCACATACCCATCCACAAACACCATACCCACAAACCCCCGACCCACATACCCACCCACAAACCCCACCCCCTCTCCCACAAGCCCCACCCCCACAAACTCCACACCCATCCCTACACCCTCCCCCCACAAAACCACAAACTCCCCCCACAAACCCCAACCCATCCCTACATACACCTACACCCCCCTCCCCCAAACACCACATACATCCCCTCCAGAAATCTCATATCCCGTGTGCCCCACCGCCAAATGGGACGAGACCTGCTGGCAGGAGCCATGGCTGCAGGGTAACTGCCGCGCTGCAGCCCTGCCCTCTCCTCACACCAGTGCTGGGACATGCAGCCCTGGCCTGGGGAACATTCTGGTCCCAGGAACCATTTGAGGGATGTAACAGGCTGGGGGTAGGGGTGAAGGTGGCAGCAGAAGTCTGTGTGTGAGAGAGAGATGGGGTTTGGGATGAGGGAGTGCTCTGGATAGGAGAGGCTGCTAGAGCCAGGCTCAGAGTCTCCCTGCCCTCCTAAAGCAGCCTGAGCAGTGGGAGGCCAGCCTGAAAGAGAAGGGTTTTGCCCAGCCCAGTCCCTGAGCCTCAGTCAAGGGCTTCTCAAGAACAGCATGGGGATCACAGGGGCCTGGGCACAGGTACAGGGGGCAGAAGAGCAAGGGTTGACTCTGCTCAGAGCCACAAAACAGCAGATAAGACAGTTGCAGCTGGACCCATGTCCTGGTGCTGAGACAGAGCTGCTACCGGGAGGGAGCAAGTTGGGGGCAGACAGGGGCTGCAGATCAGGAATGAGGGGCACTGGTGGGGCTGTGGGTTGGGAGTGAGGGGCAAGGGCACGGGCAGCACATCAGCATATCAGTGTTGCTAAGTGCCACACAGCAGCTGCGGGTACAGCTGGAGCTGTCCCCACATCCTGGTGAGTGAAGTGGTTAGGGACAGTTCTGATTTTTCTATAATAAAGAAAACCAAAACCAAACACCAAAGTGTATAGATATTTAGAATTAATTTTATTATGATGACAGAGGCACTAGTAGGATTCCAACTCACTTTAAAATTGTGAATATATCAATAAAATATTGCACAACTGATCTCTCTCTCCCTGTATAGTGGTGTTTCATTTTAATCATGGAAAAACAGATTTTGGGTATTTTAGTGAGAGAAGTTGAAGCTTTTTATCAGAGAACTTGCCATTTTTTAACAGAGAACACTAGGGTCCCTGCTGGTGAGGCAAGTGGTGGGACCCAGGCAGAGAAGCCTGCCCAGGGCCAGCACTGGGGACCCAGCTGGAGGGCAGATGACGTGGCTGACCTCCCAGCCATTTGGGGCCAGGAGGACATGCTTTGACAGTTCAAAGCTGGCCACAACAACGAGCACATCTTCTGGGCAATAGCTGCCCACATGGAAGAATGGAGGCACCGGAAGACATGACAGCAGTGCTGCATGAAGGCCAACTATGCAGCAATGGCCCATTGGCAGCTGGTCCAAAGGTGCAGGCAGCTCTGCTCCAGTGCCCATGCTACAGCTCAGGTGGTCATGCAGTCCCTATCTGGGTCTGACAAACACATAGCTGGCTGAGCGTGGCTTGCACCAGTTTTTTCCCCCACATTTTTTTTGATCCCTGGATATCCAGGGGTTAAAAAAACCCACAGAAAAAAAATCCAGCACAGCGCACACTCGAGTAGTGCGCCCTTGCAGTGCGGAGAACATCGGATTGTGCAGTATGTGGTGCTGTAAGCTCGTCTGCAGCGCCATATACTGCATGACTGCGCTTGTCTGGCCACACCCTAACAGTTTAAATATGCTGTGATGATCAAGGTCAGAACTTGTAGTTCTTGGGTACATTTCCTGTTTTCCACCAGCATTGCTAATATTTTTCTTGGGTTCAGCTTATGTCAGCTGCCTTTCATTCAAGTCATTATCTTGTTCAGACACTGGGACCTCTGAGTAATGGGAACAGTCTTCATTTGATGAGAATTAAATGTTGAGCTGGGAGTTGTCAACCTTTATTACAGACAAGAAAAGACTTTGCCTGAAAAGAGACTGAAAAAGTATCAGGACTTGTTTAAGTTAGAATGGAGACAAGCAGAGTACATTAAAGAGGTACCATCTCCAAAATAATGAATGTACACACAAGGCAAATGGGATGCTTCTAGATGCCCTCTCTCATTAATGAGAGAACATAGGGATACCAGGTGAAATTAGAGAGGCATGTAAAAACTGATTAAAGGAAATACTCTGTTAAACAATATGCAATTAACTGGTGAAACTTTCCACCCCAATATCTTGGGTTTAAAAGTTAATCATCACTCAAGTTGTATGTAACAGTAAGGAGTTGACTTATACCAACAGAAACGCCTGCATCTTCCTTAATTCTTTTAATGTAGACAAGGATGTTCTCACTGTTAAGAGTTTGGAAGACATTTCCTTTATGAGTAGGGTCATTCTATATTTGTACCTTATGTGGATTCTTCCATTTTCTTTGGAAGCTAGCTGACATGAACCATCCCACCAGATCAGAGACTCTTATGTTGTAGTCCATTACTGTCCACCAAGTCCTTATATATGTTGAATAGGAGATATGGACAATATAGACCCCAAAGGATTCTGAAAATAAATGCTTTCAAAGAGGAAGGATATTTGCCCACTGTGTTGCCTCTCTTAGCTCTCTCCACTACAAACTAAGCAAAGCCAAGTTAATGAAACTCCTCTTGCATGTTATCAGTAAGTCAACAGCAACCTCTGTTGGATGGATTTGAAGGTAGTAAGGAAATGGTATTGTTAAGAAAGTTCCTTATCTGTTTAGCTACCAGTACTGACTCTTCACTAGAGATGTAAATATCGTTTAAAATATTACTCATTTAAGCTCTCCCAATTATATTGATTAAATGCTTAACTGATAGATCATACCTATTTTAGTGATCTCCATCACATCTTCACTGTGTTCCCGGTGCTGCATGGGACCCAGGCTGCTGGCAGGGCGCAAGGTGTTGGTAGGGGGTGGCGGGTGCAATGGAGTCACAAGGAAGCATTGCATAACTGTGGAGTCGCAGCTTCCCCTTGCCCTCACAGGCAGAGACTGTGGACCTCTCCTGTGCCCAGATCCTGAGCGTGCTGTCACGGGGAGGGAGGGAAGGAGGGGGGCAATGAAGGAGGTGCTTGGTCCCCCAACAGGGGTCCTACTGCTTCCTACTGCAGCAGTGAAACTCCTGGCCTCACGGTGGGTCTGCCCAGACACCCCCAGAGTGGCAGGGGCTGGGCAGGATAATACCTGTACCTCCCACTGAGCTTTGTGCTGCTACAGCCCAGAACTGGAAGGTTCCTCTATGCTGCCAGGCCAGGCCCTCCCCAGCTTGCCCCAGAGATCCAGTGCCAGCAGGGCAGCCTCTGCCAGATGTGCTGTGTCCTTCCCCCTCCAGCCCGTGGTGGTGGGACTGCATGGCGCCTGGCCCAACTCAAGGGAGACACCAGTTAGAGCAGGCAGTGCTGGGTTTGTGGGGTTACTACCGGACCCTGAAGGGCGAGCACAGCCCCAGGGTATTCCAGAGAGGAAGTGGTACAGCAGCTATAGCCTGGGAGGCTGCTGTTGCAGCACTAATGCTGTCCCTGGGATCCCTGCTGCATTGTTACCCCTCAGAAACACCCTGGGGCCATGCTCACTGCGCCATGGAGCAAAGGGAGGCCACGGCTCCACAATCCCCCCTAGAGGCTCACCTGTCCCCACCACCCTCTGCCCACCGTTCACTCTCTACCAGTGACTTGGGACCCATGCAATGCCAGCACAGTGAAGATGTAAAGAGTAAGGGTCGTTCCTGTCAGAGGTCACTAAGCGGTAAATAGTATAAATGCAATCGTTCAACCATTTTACCATCTACATCCCTACTCTTTGGTGTATTCGAGCCAGACTGATAGTGGCAAAAATGAAACACTATTTAAGTCCAAGATATTTTTGGTAGTACTAATTTCAAAATTGAGGTTAGGCGAACTGTAGTTGGTGAGAGAGTCTGCAAAAAACTTTTTTTTTTTCACAGTGCCAGATGAACTATTGCTTGATTCATGTGGATGGCAGATTACTTTTTCTTGGAGAAAATATTCATGTTCTCTCAGCTCTGGATAATTTGCCTTTCAACAGATTTTCACCAATGAGGAGGAACAAAAATCCAGACATGCAGGGGCTCTGACTTTCCTAAGCAATATCATCACATTTGGTTCCACAAATGAGCAAGTGCCTCTTAAGACAGGAGACATATTCCACATTTTCTGTTCAGACTATTATCTTGTGTAGGGATTGGCAACATTTTGCTGCCCCAGGCCAGAGCTTGGGACCCCAGCTCTCCTGCTGTGGAGCCTCCAACCCCCAGAGTGCTCAAGCTGCGTGTGCTTTCCTCACTGCAGACACCAGCTCCTCGGCAAGGATGCAGACAGAAGAGCGCAGGAGTGAGGGCTGCCGAGGAAGATTCTTCAGAAGGGATGGGCAGCCATCACAAGCTGCTTGATCCTCTGTGCAGCCCTCAGCAAGGTCAGACCTTGCCAGGTCAGAAGCAACTTCTTGGCAGGCTGAACCTGGCCTGGGGCTAGTAAGCTGGTGATGCCTGCTCTGGTGGAGCTGGAAAGCTTAGAGTTAAAGCCTTTTAGGGCCTGTGCTTCCATGCAGATGGACACCTGTTAGATATAGTCTCTTACCACTTCAAAGCAACACACATTGTTGTTGCTGCAGCAATGAGTAGGTCTATGCAAACCCCACTGTGTCGATATCCGTGTCCCAGATTCCCTGCTACAAGCAGTTGGGTATTGTTAGTCATGCAGTGCTCTTTTTCTTCTTTACTGTGGCTCAATACTGGTACTATGATTGCCAATAGTAATTCTAATGCTCAGCATCCTTATTGCACTCATAGCAGACACATTTCATTGGCAAACACTGCACGCAGTTCAAATTACTTAAAACCTATATTTCTGTCAAGGGGTTGACATGTAGGTGTTTGTCAAATCAAAACCCATAGTTTATCTTTATGACATATTTCTATGATTTCTGGATAGAAAATTAAACACAAAGCGAATGCAATATATTTACACATGCACTTCAAATAATGGCTTATCGTTTTCAATTATTACAACACCAAAGCCTTCTCTCCCCCACCCCAAATCAAAAAAAATATTTTTTTCTTTTTTCGGGTTTTTTTTGCACTTATCTTTTAACCTAGTAATTTATAGAGAGCTTAATTTTTGCGTTAAAGCACCGTTTCCTTTTATTTTCCCTGGAGTCTCTTGATGTATTCCCCTCCAAAATGACAAAAGTCTTTGAACTGATGGAATACAGTTTATATAATTAACTAAAAACCCATAAGCATTATTTTAATATTTATCCATTGATCAAGAGTGTTATAACAAACACCAATTAGTATTATGATGAGAACGGCACAGTTAGGTACTTAATTCAGGTTACTTATGACAAGGATTATAGGGTCATAGATGTTAGGGGCTGGAAGGGACCTTACATGGGACAAATTGTACTCCCAACACCTTTCCTAAAGAGTTGGGCAACCAAGGGCAAACATTGGAAATCTTACTCCTCACAGGTTACATTGTACAACTTAAAGGCTTCTGCTGTCTGGAAGTGGCGACAGACTTTGTGCTACCTGTGCTGCTCCTCTACTGAACAAAGTAGATGGTGGATCTACATTTCTCCCACGTAGCATACCTGTCCCACATAATGGAAAGAACAGATCTGAGTCCCTGCTGGGCCTAAAAGCTACTCCTTTCCTTGAGCAGTGGAACCACAATTCTTTTGTATGCATTTAGAGCAGCGGTGGGCAAAATATGGCCTGTAGGCTGGATTCCAGCCCACCAAGGGATTTTATCTAGTGTGCAGCAGGCCCCTTGGCCCTGCCTGGCCCAGGCATGGGGGTGCCCAAGCCTTGGTACATGCAGCCAGTCCTGCCACCCCCAGGTTCACAGTGTGGTTGGGGTGGTACAGCGGCCAGAATCGCCTCCAGGCAGCCCCTGCAATGGTGGCTCCTTCCAGCTCCTTCTGCTTCCAGTCTCTGCCACCACAACCAGCCCTGACCCCGCTGCCTGAGCATCCCAGCCTGTCTGCCCTGTACCCACCACTGAGACCACTGGACAGAGCAGGTGGATGGTCTCCATGGAGACTGGCCTGGGACCCGCACAAACAGGGTGCACTCAGCTAGGTGGATGGGATGAGGTCATGGGTGGGAGGGGAGTGGCATCAAGGAGCAGGAGGCAGGCAGGCAGGGCTGGGATCTTGGGGCAGTGACAGTGCAGGGCTGGGGCAGAGCCATGATCCACTGCCCACACACCCCTGCAATGTGTGTCAGTTCTGTGGGCAAGGGCATGCAGGAAGGAGAGCGACGCTCTGCCCCAGGCGTTACAGCCCCAATCCCAGCCCCATCCACCCATCCCACTCCCTGCCTGCCCACAGCCCCATCCCATCCACCCAGCTGTGCGTGCCCTACCCACATGGGTCCTGTGCTAGTCTACGTAGACTGCAGGATTGCTGGGCGGTGACAACATGGAGCAGGGGCCTGAGGGCAGACCTGCTATCCACTCCCTGTACGCTCCTGCCCATGGCACCTGTCACAGGGGCTGTGCAGGGAGCAGACTGCGGCTGTGCCCTGGGCCACAGCCCCATGTTGTCACAGCTCTGTGATCCCAGCTCCAACCCCGGCCACCTCCTGGATGCTGCTCCTGTTTGCCCACAGCCCTGTCCCATCCGCCCAGCCAAGCATGGGGCACTTAGGGAGTTTTGGTGAGCTGACATGGTGCTGGTGCTGACTCAGCCTGTGACAGCTCAGCAAAACTCTCTACCTAACTGAGCCTCCAGCCCAAATAATTGCCTACCTCTGTTTTAGACTTTATCTGTATTCACAGAAGAGGGAAATGTGTGCTTCCCCATATGCAAACTTTCCTGTATTGATAAGGATTTCACCAGTTCCACATTTGCTGTCTTTTTCAGTTTTTATGTTTAATTACAAGCAATTAAAATAATTTTAAAGAAATGTCATAAACTGGCCATTTGAATTCTTACATGTGACACATTCAAAGACAAACTTTGATAACTGTCAATGCCAAGTACCTTGAATTTTCCAGAAACCCAACTCACATGTCAAAATGTCCAAGCCATGTGTCATATATTTTCACTCTATCATTAATTAGCTTAACAAACATTGCAACCTCTTTGGAGAGGGCAGAGTTGTGAGTCACAGCAACAGATGTGGTCCTGATCTGGAGTCTCTGGAGAATGTTGTCAATGCCAGCGAGTGTAACAGCGACTATGAACAGCAAAAAAATGCTTTCTGCTGTCATGAAGAAAGAAATTAGGCCTTGAATGACAGTTAATTTGTTCCAGACACAGAATTTCACTGTTGGGAAAAGAAAATATCTTCTATGAAACCAGGATATATCCCTGCACTAATAAATCACTCAATTTCTACTTGAAGACTTAGTTTAGAAAGCTGCTGTGTATGGGAAGTGCTTGCAAGGTCCTAACTACTAATAATTGTGTTTAAAGTTGGCAGAAGGTTATGCATAGAACTGGGGAGAACTTCGTTACACAAACTTAATTTCAAAAGTGTGGGGAAATTCTATGCCAGGGTCTTTGAATTTCCTCACGACTTCTCCTATAGATTTCAAAAAAGTGTAAAAACAAAGGCCTTTATCATACTGAATCAGGCAGCAACACTGGGCCATTGAGAGGTCATGCTATGCAGTGGATAACAAAAGCCAAACTTTGAGATGGACTACATGTATACTCTTCAGGAAAAAATAAATTGCAACAAAACCAACATAGAAGCAGAACTGGAAGCGAGTTGGCAGATATTAGAAAGACCTAACTTATTCTCAGTCTCAGGATGGTAGCCAAAGTTGATGTTCCTGTGCCCACAATGACTGAAGAGCATTACAACAGACTCATGGATATTGGAGGAGCAGCTCAACCCTTACTATGCCCCTCACAAAAAAAACATATTAGGATGTAAAAACTAGCAGAGTAAGATTCATGAATGAATTATAGGAAGAGAATGTGGTACAAGAATGGCATGCACTGCACCTAGTGCCTGAATAGCCTTGTCAGGCACAGGCAGCAGGGAGCCTGGAAAAAGCTGCCAGTTGACAAAAGGGCCACATTGTTATGGTGAGTCAGAGATCATTTGCTTAGAAAAGCATGCAAGTGTGTGCTCTCCTGCAGCATATAAATCTTGTAAGTGGGAGGCATGGTACTGTGCTGCTTACAGGAATCTCACCTCAACCAATTTTATTATTTTATTGTTTGAATAAATTTAAATGCCTGTGCTCCTTAGAATCATAGAAACTCTAGTTTTTCTATTTCAACATAACCAAGGCATGGACAGAAACCTTTCAGCAACTCCTACATGGACATAAGAAAGTGAGCTGGAACTCTGTGACAAGGTCTTTGAATTTCCTCACAATTTGTTATTCAGGTTACAATTTAAAAGGGTTTAAAAGCAAGAGCCTAAGATTCATGTTATTGAACAGAATATAGTTACTTGTTAAATTCTCTTAATAAGGCAAAGGAGAGCCTCAGCAGGCATCTGATACCTTCCTTCTCTTCAGCCAACATGGTAGTAAGCAGGATAAGCTTCCCGCTGGAGCATCAGACATCTGGCTACTATCCAGTGAATTTTTCAAGCCCTGTCACTTCTCCCATATGCATCTCTGCCCCTTCCCCTGCTCCCCTCCCCCAAATTTATTCTTCACTGCTGTATTTCACAACACCGGAGATGCAACTGGCAGTATTTTCCCAAGGCAAAACTCTTCTTAATGCACTTATATGGTATACTGTTAAATATCCTCACTAAACTCATTACAGTGCACCTGATCATTTATGTTAACATATTATTCTGCTCCTCAGTTCTGTAAGAGGGCTGTATTCTGAGCGAGACAGAGGAAAATCTCAGTCCCAAGGGGCTTACTTATATTGAGCAGCTACTAAATTAAAATGAGATTTTATGCTGAGAAAGGCAGAATAAATATCACACAGACGAAGGAATGCCTTCATTTGCAGTTATGCAACCCCAGGAAAAGGTTAATGATATTGCAGAGAAGTAATGGAAAATGTAATTTGGACTTCAGAGTCTTTTGCACATAGTGATGCTTGAGAAGTAGATAACCCACCCTGGATTTAAGAATGACAGGTGCATTTTCTGGCAAGGCAGTTAGAAAGGAAAAGCATTTTTTCCTTAAATACCAACCTGAAAAATGTTGACATGCAAACTGAGACATGGAACCCCACAACAGCAGTCTTCCAGAGACAGGATATCAAGTGCAGATAGTCAGACACATATGTTGCTGCAAAAGTACCCTTTTTCTACTTTTGTTTATAAATGTGACCTCGTCTCAATGCATTCATAACTTAACCAAATTAATAACAAAATTTCCTTTTCTCTTTTCTTTTGTTTTTGGAAAAAAGCACCTATTTGAGATTTTCCAACATAGGCTGTGGTCACATATTCAAGTGATCTGGGAAACATCTACCTGGTTTGTTTTCCTGGCAGAAAATTTACCCAGAGATGCCTGAACAGATTTTCAAATACTAAGCCCCTGAGGAAAAGAGACCTTGCAGTACTGATACTGTGCATCCAGGGGATCTCTGTGCACACATTTCACCATGCTCTGCAGGCTCCTTCACTCTGCCTGGAGACAGATGGTAGCAGTAAGGGCAGCCCTGACTGGTTGACCCAGATTGCCCAGGTCAGTCTGCGTCTCCCTGCAGCACAATATTAAGATTGTGAAAGAGGTATTTTCTTATCCCTGCTCAGCTCAGTAGAGAGTCCAGTGAGACATACACTTGTCTCAGAAGGAGGAGGGATGGAAGGAAGAAGAGGAGGAAAAACCATTCTAGGATGCTGAAGGACTGTAGTGTGGTTTCGCTCAGAAAAAAACATGTACAGACATTTACTCTCCCACAAGAAACTCTCCCAGGAGTGATTTAAAACTTTGTTGTTTCTGAGTTATTTTTCTCCCAGGGCAGTTATTTTTCCTCTGGGGAAAACAAAATCCTGAATATCTATACACTCTTGGTTTCTACTGGAAGAGTAGCAAATCTCCCAGGAGAAAGTGAATGGCCTAAAGCTACTTACCCTCAAAAATAAAATAAATTGAATCTGGCATATTTAACTTTTTTGAGTAATCTTGTTGGCTCCAAGAGGAGAAATAAAACTAAACAAAACATCACCCTATATTTGAAAGTGATCTAGTAACATGACAATGGGTGGGCAAATGGGGCATAAGCCCTGGGTCCTATCAGGGGTGGCAGGTGGAGAAGGAAAAGGGGTGCTGGAATGGAGTTGGGGGGTGCTTCACCCTCCTGTTCCCCATCCTGCCTTCCCTCCACACCATCCCCGCAGTGGCTTTAGCTCTGGTTGCAGCACTGGGGAGGGCAAAGCAACAGCACAAGCATATCGTGCACGAGCAACAATCAAATGTTTACCACTGAGAGATGTAGAGGAGGTCACTTTTATGTTGGCTGCCACAAATCAGTATTTTTCTGGCTGCTTGACATACGTTGGAGACAAAGAAAAGAACATGACATTCCTTACTTCACCCCCACAACAGTGAACCTCTGACTACCATCTCTGCACCATGTGCTGGCACCAGTGATGGCAGAGTACCAGCCACTTACACATCTAAAATAATCTAATTATAAATGGCTTAATACACAGTGGTTACTTCACCACAGCTAAAGAAAATATAGAATGGAAAGTGAGAGGGAAAAAATTATTAAAAATGAGTTTCTCTGGAGAGCTGCCCTATTTCACTAATAAGCCTCATTCTCAGGCACATGACAGAAGCAAAAAGCAGAGTGTATTCTGCCTTTCATTGCTGTTTTAAAATGAGTGACCTGCCAAGAAGACCCAACATACAAACTTATTATAATTGGTGTGACAACTAGAAAAAAAATTTAGGACCATGAATATTAAACTGTCAGTAGTTCACTGAAAAGTCAGAATCCTGGAATTCAGTGTAGGATAAACAGTTAGCCAGAAGAAAGGATTTTATGATCCTTGGACTAGCTAGGAACCCTCTTCTGCTGTTCTCCAGGGGTAAATGGGATGTATAGTGCCCATCCTAATCCTATGGGATTGGAAGCTAGGGATTCTTCTGATGTGGGTGAAAACCCTTGGAAGTGTAAATCTTAGGTGAGTACCTGCCAATTCCTCTATGCATACATTCAGAGCTAAGAAGCACTAGGGATGGAAGAGAGCAGAGCTAGCTAACAGTATTCCGGAAAACCACATTAGATTAAGGACCCAGAGTGACTTTACACACTTACCAGTTTAGTTTAAATTGCAGTGGGATTTGAATTGGCCCCTTGAAATCCCAGGGTGGAAACTTTTATTTACTTTTATTTATATGTTATTCTCCATTCACTTTTCAGGATACGCTGTGCTGCTCTACTGCATCCAAGGATCTGCCCCCTCCTTTTTAAAATATTTATGAAAAAGATAACATGAAAATGTGGGATGTGTATATCTATGACATTTTTAAAAGCCCTTCAGTGGTCAAATAGACAGGTTAATAATATTAGCAACATTACCAGTGAAAACAAAATCATCTGTCCATTCCTCTATGAGGACAATAGGAATCGTCAAAGGTTATTTATTACCCCTCAATCCAGGCAGATAGGAGAAGACCACTGAAAAGTAGGCCTTTGGCTTTTTTCCTCAGACAACCACAAATCCCCTCTTCCTTGTACCTACCAGCTAAAGGACGTCAGCGGTTGCAACTGATTGAGTGTATGTTTACACTGCAGTTACTGTAGCTCATCCAGGGGACTGACAGACATTCAGGACCCCGCTCTAATTCATGGCATTTTGCATAAAAAGCACCATGAGTTAGAGCACCTTTCCAACCCACCAGACGTTCATCTGTTGGATTGAGGTTGGTGGCCGTCAGGGAGAGAGTTGCGCCTGCCAGCAAATGAGCAGCAAGCTGAGCAGCTGTCTCTCTCCACCCCCCAGCTCTGGGGCTGTCAGTGGGGAGGGGGTCTCAGATCCACCAACCTTCCCTGCCTCTAGACCAGGCAAAGCTCACTGCTGCTGGCTTCCAGCTCCCTCATCCCTCCCTGCTGGCACCCCTCGTGGTAGAACAGGGTTAGGGTGCATCAGCCCAGCCCCAAACATACAAAAAATTAACCCTAGGGAACACAAATTCCCAAAGGCACTCTAAAGCAGAATGCCTGCACCTGGTACCTCATTTGAGGAGGGGTTATTGTGTGTGTGATCAGCCATTTTAAAAGCACTCTGCAGAGGTACATGTGTATCACAACATGGCTGTACAGTACTTTCAGGGGCCCAATTGCATGAAAGATGTAACTTCTGTGTGTGCCCACAGACTTACTGGCTGTGAAATAGCTAGCTGGGGTATTGGTAGCAGTGTTGCTGCAAGCCAATGGGCCTGAATTCAGCCTCTCAAAAAACTGGTTTTGCTTGATTTCAAAGCCAATGTCATTATTTTGATGCCAGACTCGTACTTTTAGAGCATGTTGGAGAGATGATCAAAGTGGAAACCTTACAAAGTTCTGATATAAAAGTCCGAATACAGAAATATTTCCTTATCAGTAGAAGAATTTGTTTGCATGTACCAGAGATGCAGGGACATTTAGCAAAGTTAATAGTTGCTGTGATCCACTTAGATCCTAACATTTTGCAAAAATAACTACTTTTCTACAGGAGACTAGCCTAGCAGGGCAACAACTCTGTGCCTACTATAGAAGCAGAGTGAATGCCAATGTTTCTGTGCCAAAATGAAATTTATTTCCTACCTATGGGGACTTTTTACCATCTTTAATTTTCCCTGAGCCTGATGTGAGCCTGAAAGCATGCAGAAAAAGACATTTTTTTTGTGATTTCTTAGTTGGTCTAAAAAAAGGTATCATCTCTGAACCAAGAGTTCTAGATTTTTGCAATGCTTTTCTAGGGTCTTTGGTATTGAGAGAAACTTCAAAAAGGTGTTAACCAGATGACATTCCAATTGTATCTTCAGTGAAAAGCTAGGAAAGTTCACATGCCTATAACTGCCCTTAGGTAATGTAATGGGGAAGGGAAAGGAAGAGATGTCAGCTCATATTCACGCCAGTAACTTTCCCAAAGGAGGATGGCCAGTGATAGCATCTAGGAGTCTAAAAGCTGGCTTGCAAAGTTTTTCAATGGTTCAAAATTCAGAGGATGGTAAAAGTAGAAGCTTTCCTGAAATATTTTGGGTGTGAAGGGATGACACCCTATCCTCCCATTCAAGGAGCCTTCTGGTAAAATCAATTCTTCAGAAGGAAAATGCAAACCCTGTTAATAACAGCAAGTTTTTGTTAAACCCCTACTTGAAGTCTTGAAGCCCCCTCAAGAACAATCTGGAGACAGTATCCTGGATCATAGGGCACATTTCTGCTTAAGTCCGTAGTTTCAGGGCCCTCAGAAAGCCAAATGCTGAAGCTCTGTGATCCCGCAGACAGGGCTTTGGTCTGTAAATCAAGAGACTAGGATTCTACTCCCAGCTCTGACAACTGACCTACCTGAAGTCAGTGCCTGCCCCCACTTTCCCTCCTGGAGGTGGTGAGGTCAAGTACCCTCCTTTGTAAAGTACGCTGAGGTTTGCTACCAAGAATTGTAAGACTACATGATTATTATTTCCTGAATGTCTGAAAATTATGTCCTCCTGGGAGAGTGTGACACACAGCAGTCACCATTAAAAGAAACTTGCATTTTATGAAAGGATGTTGTTCCTCATGAAAAGATTCAGAAGAAAAGTCACCAAATCAAGCATTGTTACTTCATAAGACATCATTTATATTTCAAAAAAGAATTCTCTCACTTTAGGCTCCTAACTAATGCAGTTATTGCAGACCCACTTGGTGTGAAAGCATACAGGCAGCACAATCCCCTCCTTTATTGTGTGGCTTTGGTGGAGTCTATAGACAGAAGCCAGCCAGAGACACCAGACTAGGAACAGTGACATCTGAAGCAGGGACAAACCCCTTGGGATTCAGAGACCTTCTCCCAACTCTGACCGGACTTTGCCCATGCTGGCTGACTGTTCGGTTCCGAGCAACTTCCTGTCCTCTCAGGTTCTTTCCCTTTCCCTTCCCTAACATGGCGTCTGCTCTTTACTGTTAATTATATTCCACCTCCTGTCCTGCGTCTGTTCAGTCAATTTAGATCATAAGCAATTTGGGGAGTGTCCATTTCTCTGTTTGTGCAGGGCCTAGCATGATCGGGTTCCATTCCTGGTTGGCCCTTTAGATGCTACTGCAATAAAAAAAATATTATTATTTTTGTATTCCTAGAATGTATTCACTTACCAGACCATTTATTTTCCCCCTTTCCTCTTTATTGCACCAGGCTGTCTCTGCTTAGTTTGCAATGGTTTTCCTTCCTACTGACAGGCTCCCCTGAGGCTTCCAATCTGTAGAAGAGTTCTCAGGCTCAAGGTGAAGGGAAACCAATCCCAAGGGCACTCTTTCTTACACTGTAATGGGTTCAGTGGGATATTGCACTGAATCTTTCCGACTGCACTTACTGAGTAGCATCTGACTTTTCTTTCAGTTGCTTTTGTCCAGCAGGTTTTAGCTTGAATCGTTTTACATTTGCAACATTCCATTTTTTTCACACTAAAAAGCACCCTAGTTTCATTTGTAAGGTTCAGTTGGGTTACAGCATTTCCTTACGTTCTGCATGCCAAAGTAGAGTGAACATATTAGGTTAACAACACCCATGCTACATACTGTATCTGATGGAAAAAACAGAACCATTTAAAATGATTATGCTGGAACTACATGATTTCTTGAGGAGTTTTTCAAGTCATTAATGAAGTACTTTGACCTCAGAGACACCATTTAAGAATGGGCTTTCCTTAAGATCATTTGTTATATCTATATATTATCATTTCATTATTCCTTCCAAGCTTGAATCAGCTGTGTAAGGGACAAATTAATAGGAAATGGTTATTTATAGAGATAATATGGGGAAAGCATTAAATATAAACCTGTATTTCAATGGATACCTGGACAAATGATCAGAATCAATGTGTGCAGATCTTGGCAGTTTTTAAAGCAATCATTAGTAAATAATTCACAAGCAACATAACTACACTGGCTTTGTTTCATTACTAAATTTCTCATATATAAAACATTAATTAGATGCATTTAACTAAGTTGCATGCTCTTGGAATCTATTTATGGTACCAGACTTAAAACAAAACTACTTTTAACTCTCACCTTTTACCTCTCACATTAATTGTTTTACCATAACTGCTAAGTACCCCAGCTATGTATTTCAACAAAAGCCTTGCTCCCTCCCACACAGTCCACTCTCCCTCCTTTTGGATCCTGCCGTGAAGTTATAATGCTGAATTTGTGACATTATGGTTATTACCAAGGCAACAGATTGAAATCAAACAGTATTATGATTTCACTACAGACTGAAGCAGAAGCAGCAGTGAGGGAAAAAGGCTTTTATTAAAACACAAATGCCTTCAATAATAGCAAGGAGAACACCACAAAGATATTGGAAAGTACTTTTCTTCTTTAAATCAATAATTTCTACTTTAAAGTTTTCTCTACTGTGAAAGTCCATCGTTAAAGACGCTTTCAAAGCCTTACTAATCGTAGGCATCATACAGATTTTACCATATGCTATCTCTTAAGTTACACTAATGCAAAGCAAAAGTACGTGTTTTTCCTGTAGCGAATCATGCATTTTCTTTTCAATGTACAATAAACCTGTGCACATCATTCTGGCTGATTTACTGTTGTAAATTATTTTGGCATGCATGAAAAATGGAAAAATGTATTGTATATTTACTTTTAAACATACTTTATTAAAAAGAAAAAAATTCCAAACTAAAAGAATTAACTATGTGAATTTGTACACAAGAACTGGGTTTTGATATGGTTGATGGAAGAGTAGACAACAAAAATGACATTTTCATATTTCAGAACAAGACTGATTTTATATTCCTAACATTTGTTATTAGTAGCATGTGACTCAGGGAGTTTTAAATGATTTTCATTTAGTGAAGGTACCAGAACTAATAAGTTACTTGAAATTGAAATAAACGAAATAAAGCTTCTTTAATGAAACACCAAAAATTAATAAATGTTCCATTTTTTGAATTGAACAAAAAAAGGCTTTGGGTTGTAGTCCAGAGCTGCTCCTATAAATGTTCTTTCCAGTATAGCATAACATTTGTGCATCATTTTCCTTAAAGCAGTAAAGCTCAACCTTTTAGAACAGCAGGCCAGGTACCTGCAGTAGGGGACAGGGAAGGGGTCGACTGCCAATGTCAGAGGGATTGGAGGGAGAAAGGAAAAATGCTTACCTCTGATGAACATCACCGGGGAGGGAAAAGGGAGGGAGCAGGGAGGGATGTAGAGGGGATCAGCAGCATCACATAGGGCAGGTAAGGAGACACACTTGCTGCTTGCCACTGATCCCCTGTGCCACAGGCTTGATCCAGCCTGTGGGCTGTCAGTTGAGCACCACTGTCTTAATGTAACACCCTGGCTCTGACTGCAACATCCCTCTCTAGTGGCTGGTCCAGATTGAGGTTAATAGCCCATTACCACTATACACTCATTACCACTATCAACTAATGGAGTTATTCTTTAAAGGTAAGTGGTACAGTCCTATTCCTTAGAGCACAATCTCCCAACTAATAATCCATTCAACCATTTTAAAAAGCTGAGCTACAATAACTCTTTTAACATTCACAACTAGAACATTCACAACTGATTTTTAGAAGTATTTCTATTAGAATTTGGCACCTAAACATCTTTAAAATGTGGGCCCAAGAGTCTTAAAATTATACTAGGCAAGACAATACATATTTACTGTAATTTTTTTCCCTTTCTAGCATAGCCAACAAATCTGAAATTCAGGAATATTCCATATATTAGAAAAGTATGAAGGGGCATGGGGGGCCAGGCAGAGGCCCCCATGGTGAGGGAGGGAGTGGGGCTGGGGCTGGGGCAGGTGCTGCACGGCCAGGGCAGGGCATGGGGTGAAGCTGTGAGTGGTTCATCTGGGGGGTGGTTCCCACCACTGCACGCACCCTGGGAGGGTATGGGGGCATGTGCCCCTGAGCTCTTCCCAGTGAGGGGCTAGGTTGTGCTGTGTTTGGGATGGGCAGCAGTAGCGCTGAGAGCAGGGCTATGGGGGGAGAGGGAGGGCGAGGTTGCAGCCACCTCAGAATTTGCTGTAGCCCCCCCAAGCCCTCCTCCCAGTGCCACCACCACTCGCCTCAAGCGCAGGCTGCCTCCAACCCCCTGCCAAGAAGAGTCCAGCACTGCCCCCAGCCCATAGTGGCACCCTGCCCTTGCCCCATGTGCAGATCCAGGGGCACCCCCCATGCTTTTCTGGGGTGCATGCAACAGCAGAAGCCACCCCTCTACCTCCCTGCAACTCCTGGATGAACCATGGCTCCATCCCATGCCCCTCCTGAGCTGGGCAGCACCTGCATCTGCCCTGCCCCTTCCCCAGCTCTAGCCTCACTCCCTCACCACAGGGGCCTCAATCTATGCCCCCCAACCTGACAGCCCGTCCCTCACAGATTTACCAGCTGGACCCGGCTGTTTTCCATGCTGCTGGGCTAAGCTCCTGGCCGCCCCCATGCCGTGCTGCAGCTGCGCGCATGCACGGGGCATTTATTGACCACATCAGCCAAAAAAAGCAGATGACCGATACTGTCCATTTTCCTTGTATCGGTGTCAATCTGACATGGGACCAATCAGTGCACCTCTATCAAACTCACTCTCAAATACTAATCCTTCAAAATTTTTAGTTAATGTCTCATGGCCTGGCAACTGAACCACTACATCTCTCATGCCAATTGCTTAAGAGAGTGGGGGAACAAATTTCAAAGGCCCCAAAGGGAAGGTAAAGCATGTAATTCCATTTGTTTATTTGAAAGTCTCCTTTTAAGGCATCTGGGAAGGAAAGCTAGCCAAAAGCCAACTACAAGCTTGCTCAACTGAAGCTAATATTCTAGCTCCAGAAAAATCTGGATTCACATCACGACATGAAAACACCTTCAGTAGCACTAATTGTTGAATGTTTCTTGACAGTGGATAAAGAACAGATATCAATTTTCACCCTCCTGGACTTTTCTGCTGTATATAACACAGCTGACTGTAAGAACCTGCTGTTGCAATTGGGAGAGGAGGCAAGAACCTAAGGCAGGGCTGCTCAACCCCCCACCCCAGCCCATGGACCAGATCCAGTCCATGTGACTACATCATCTGGCTTGCAGGGCTCCACACAGTTCAGGAAATCTGGCAGCAGAATAATAGTGGCACCACCCCCCTGCTGCCTAATATCCAGATTCATAGCCCCTGGGATGGGACACCTGATCCCAGTGTGCAGCACAGGAGCAGGCAGGGGCAGTACTGGACCCCAGAGCCCAATTTTTGTGTAGGGAGTCAGAAGGCAGAGGTTCTGAACCCCAAGACCCAGGTCCAGAATGCAGGGAGTAGGATGGGGCAGTGCTGGGCCCCACAGCCCAATCTGTCCCATGCACCAAACTGGGCCAATCATCTGACTCCTGGGGCCAAAAGGTCTATGGTACTGGGTTTCAACCTTTTTTTCATTTGCAGATTCCTTTGGAAATTTCGAATGGACATGCAGACCCCTTTGAATCGTGTGGGTATTCACATACTTTTGACTGATTGTAGTAATCTTTCACAGACTCCTTCAACTTGGTCTGCAGACCACAGTTTGAAAACCACTGGTCTAGTGGAACAGACTACAATGGTTTGAGATTCACCTACCAAGCAGTGATGCACTCTCCACCATTAGACAGACCCCTGACTCATGAGGCCTCAGAAGAATCAACTGAATGCTTTACATTCCTAGCTGTACAAGGGGCAGCCATTTCTAGACCAGGGAATAAACTCTCCAGGAACCAGAGACCGTTAAAAATCTCACTATTGTCTGCTCCAAGGGCAAGGCACACTTCCTTGTCCTTGCCTTTTCTAACATGAATACAAAATACTATTAATCTAATAATTTAAATAAAACAAACTAAAAAAAAACAGGAAAAACCTGCTTTCACACTCATAGTAAAAAACTCATAAACCCTAAGCTTTTCTGCACATAACTGATGTTAGTCATGTTGCTAAATGTACTACTAGAAGTGTCTGTTTACTATGGTGAAGAGGCCAGTATGAAAATTCATAGTGAACCAAATTATTTCCTGTAACAACATATGTCCTTAAATAATTATGCTCTCAATAAAACACACTTGGGGAGTAGGGATAAACCATATTCCCACTTAGCCTTCAGTTTCTTTGGCTAAACAAGCCATAGTCTTTTAGAGTCCTCTCATAATTAGGGCTCTCCATTCCTCTGATCACTCTTTGCATCTGTCCCCAAGTTTTAGTTAATCTTTTTTGAATAATGAGTGACCAGAACTGTGCACAGTATTCAGCTTTGCTACTTCCTTATACAATGGCATTAATACCTCCTTTTCTCTACTGGAAATATCTCATCCAATTATAGATGCTGTTTTCATGGTTACATACTCAATATACCCAGCTATTTTTCATCTTTTGTCATTTCCAACTGATGAGACCCAGACTTACAGCAGAAATACTTGTTCTAAATGCATCATCTTGTACTTTGGTCAATCAAATTTCATCCCATGTCTATTACTCCAGTCCTCAAGGTCATCTAATTCTTCCTGTATTTTTTAATCATCTTGTATTGATGATGTCTCTCAACCTTGTGTTAGCAAATTAGCAAATTTCATTAGCACACTCCTACTTTTTATTCCATGGTCACTAAGGAAAATATTGAGAGAGAGATTCCAAAATCTATCTATGAGAAACACTGACAGTTAGCTCCATCCAAGCCAATAGTTACCCCCAGTATTCCTCTTTCAGCCTTCCTGTAAGCCAGGTGCTTATGTACCAGACATTCTTGAGCTACTCACTTTCTCCAGCTTTATTTTCTTAGATATCACATGGGCTCAAATAAGACACATACCTTATTTCCAGAAGGCAGAATGTAGGGAAAAGATTTTTTCTAGTCATGGCCTAGAGCTGGATTTTTCATTGAAAGGCTGTGCTGCAAAATGACTCCCAGCATGTCTCAGCCAGTAACCTAACAGTAGCTGTGAAACAGTTAACAGAGATTGGACTCTGCCTCTCCTGTAGCAGTAGTAGTCCATGTTGGCCACTTAGTCCACTTCCTAAGAGAGAAGCTGGTAACTATTTTGAAACACAATTTGTTTATGCTTCTATTTTGGCAAAGAAAATCAGCTTATCTACCTAAGACATGTGCCCCAATTTTGGAGGGTTGTTTTGAGGGGGGTAACAGGGGATGGAAGAATCCGGAGGAGAAGGTGTAAATCTCGCGCTGGGCTGTACCCATATCCGCAGCAGGTCTCCAAGGTGAACAGCCTCTGGCATGTTAGAACAATGTAGGTGATGATCTCCCGAGGTCCCTTCCAGCCCTAATGTCTATGAAATCTATGAAGGGGGAAGTTATATGTGGTATGTGAATAATATAGTATCTAATAATTCTCAGTATTACCAACCCACCATGTCAAAAATCAAGAGACAAACTCTTAAAAATCAGGAGATTTGGTATGTAAATCACAAGATGCTATTTTTGAAGTATAAACCAATACAGATATTTTGACCATTGCTTTATAAATCCCATTAATCACTTATTTAACTTCTAAAAGGTCAGAGATTTATACAAAAACTGTATTACTAACTCAAAACTATGCATGTACAACTTTGTATAGTTGGGGGGTGGGTGTGGGGGGCTATGGGTGTGTATGGGGGGTATGGAGTTCGGGGAGGGGGAGGTCCCCACACACCCTGGCAGGATGTGGAGTACTGTGGGTCAGGAATGAGAGGCAGCAGCAGAGCTGGTGGGGCTGTGGCTTGGGAGTGAGGGGCAGGCACACAGACAGTGCCCAGTGGGTAAGTCTGTGGAGAGGGAGAGGGAAGGGGGGGCAGATTAAGGCCCCCACAGTAAGGGAGGGAGTGGGGTAGGGGCAGGGACTAGGGTGAATGGGACCCTGGGGCTGGGGTAGGTTTTGCAGCAGAGCTGTGGGTTTCTGAGAGGTGGGGGGGGGGGGGGCGCGGCACATCTCTCTGCTGCTGTGAGCACCCCCAGGGGAAGCACGGGAGGCATGTGCCCCCCAGATCTGTGCATGGGGTGGAGGTGGGCTGTGGTTCTGCACCACACTGCCTTTGCCCTGGGAGCCACACAATTCCATGTTGTGCCTCCTACCACCAGGCAGGCAAGGTATGTTCAATGAAGCCAGCACATGGCTCCCAGGTCAAAGGCAGCAGGGTGCAGAGCCCCAGTCCACAGCAGGCAGCCCTGTCTCTGGGGCATGGGGGGCATGTGCTCCCTGGATGTGTGCACAGGGCAGAGGTGGGCTGGGGATCTGCGCCCTGCTGCCTTTTCCCCAGGAGCCGTGCACTGGCTGCTCTGTGCATCCCCTGCCCGCCTGATGGCAGGAGGCACAACAGGGGGTTGCACGGCTCCTGGGGCAAAGGCAGCAAGGTGCAGAGCTCCAGCCTGCCCCACGCACAAATCCAGGGGACATACGTCTCCCATGGCTCCCCTGGGGGTGCACACCATGGTAGAGAACCTTTCCCTGTGCCCCTAGACAAGCCACCTATGGCTCTGTTGCATGACCCTCCCCAGCCCTGGGGCCCCATTCACCCCATTCCCTGCCTCTGCCCTACTCCCCCCCTCACCATGGGGGCCTCGATCTGCCCGTCCCATCCACCTCTTCCCTCCACAGATGTAGAGCAGCGCCCAGGAGGTATACGTGGCAGAAGAAAAAATCCTGAGATTTCAGAGTTTTATCATGAGATCATAAGTCAGACTTAATTTTACTTATAAATAGTGAGTCTCACAACAATTTTGCAAGAGTTGGCATTACGGAATTTCCCACATGAAGCTGCATCAAGCATTGTATGGGCTTCTGCAAAAATCAACATGACAATTTTCTGTTAAATGACCACAGCTTGCAAGAAAGGCCCCACCTGTTATTGCTGGTATGTTCTATCGAACCCAGCAACAGCGTGCAGCCCGAGACACCCAAACTGAGACACTGAGCAGTAATCAGAGAACTCCCTGGGAGATCTTGCTTCCTGCATCAATTCCCAATGGGGAGATTCTACCTCTTAACAGTCACCTCTGAACACAAGAGATAACAAACTGTACCAGGTGGCTGTTCCTCAAAATATCAAGATTGAAGATTTCAGGCTACCAGGCTGCCTAGAACACACTAATAGATACATGTGTGGATGTGTTTCATGAACTTTCAGTTTTGTGATACACCAGTAATCCTTCCAGCACGCTACTGAGGTGTATTGTTGGGATAGCACTGCAAGCCTTTTTCATACTATCTGAACACCTTGATGTAAACAGAGAACTTTATGTCCAGCACTGTCGATCTGCTGCTGTAAGCACTAAATTAATAAAAACCATAATTTTAGAAAGCACAACCTCCTCAGTATGAGAGAAATGCAACTATAAGAAGTAGAAAAAATCCCGCTTTGCACGTCAGAGAGGGAAAAAGGCTGCAACCATACAGAATCAAGTTATAGTCTACATTCTGTGCCAAAATATAATTTTGGATAACAGAGCAGATGCATACTACCATGGAAGAGTGATCTGTTTATTACCAGTTATAACAAACTGATAAATCCACCAGTCTGGCTCTTGTAGGTAGATCAGATCTAAAGCCTGCTATAACAAATTCTACTTGGGTTTAAAGAGTAGTAAACATTTTTTAAAAACCTCCAGAAAGGACTGCTATGTAGGGCTTAAGTACTTTTCCCACTATCTAAGTAAGTAAAAAAAGAAAAGAAAAAAAATGGCATGGCATTTTCTGTTTTTAAACGTGAGCTAGATGGTCCTGAAGTTGGTCTCTTTTTGGTCATCAGATACTCTTCTACAAGCTTTTGATTTAGGACAAGCAAGGACACTCCTTCTAGTAACTTGCTTCTAATCCAGCCTTCCAACTTGTCCTCCGAAAAATCAGAGACACCTACCAGAAGCTAATGCTGAATGGAGCATCGTAAGGGTGCTCACTCCCAGCTCTAGTCTTGTCTTCTCTTATCCATATTCAGCTGTCTGTGGCTGTTTTTGTTTGACTGGAAAATCTGCTTTGACCAGACCACAAGCTTTGTAAATAAACTAGGAATGTGATAGCTGTAATTCAGATAACATTTCCAACATTAAGGGCAGTGGGGAAGGGGGCAAGGAGGGGCAAATTAATCATCCCGCAGGCAACACGGGCTCTACTGTAGCTACCGCCGTCATTCTCCCCAAGACAAAATGCAAAGTGTCTGTCATGGGAAACTCCATCCTGAGGGGGACTTAGGGGGCAATCTGCCGGTCCGACCCCTTACCCTGGGAAGTCTGCTGCCTGCAACCGAGACATTGCGGAGAAGATCCCTAAACTCCTCCAGCCCACTATCCCATGCTCCTTATCCATGTGGGCACCAATGACATGGCTCAGAGCACTCCCAGCCGGGTCATGAGGCACTACAGGGATTTCGGAGCAGGGCTAAAGGGTCTGGGGGCACAGGTGGTGTTTTCTTTGATCCTCCCAGTCTTGGGCTACGGGCTGAGGAGGGAGAGGAGGATGCAGGTAGTGAACCAAAGACTGCAGTGCTGGTGTCATCGGGAAGGCTTTGGCTTCCATGACTGCAGCCCGCTCTTTGGTGAGAGAGGCAGCGAGCTGCTGGGAAGAGATGGCTTCCATATCTTTCTGCTGGGGAGGAAGCTCTTCTCAGCCAGGCTGGATGACCTGCTCCACCGGGCTTTAAACCAAGCCCGCTGGGGGACAGGGGGACTACCGCCAGTGCTGGCCCGCTGACCAACCTTTGCAAAGCCAGCAGGCCTAGGCACTTAAGGGAGCCCACCCCTGCCCCAGCCCTGGATCAATTTGTGGGCAAGGCAAGGGCCCCCAAAGGGACACTTGCCTGCCTGTATACGAATGCCAGGAGCTTGGAGAATAAGCAGGAGGAGTATTAGCCTCTGGTAGAGGAACCTGTCCTCCTGCTTAACGAAAATAATTACGATGTCATAGGGATAACAGAGACCTGGTGGGACTCCACCCATGACTGGAACACAGCTACAGATGGCTATACCCTGTACAGGAGAGATCATGTGGACAAAACGGGTGGGGGTGTAGTTCTCTATGTCAAGGAGAGCCATGCATCCCTGCAAGCCGATACTGGCAACCAGGGTGGACAACTGGAGACCCTCTGGGTTAAAATCCACGGGGAACACGGCACAATTGACACAATAGTGGGAGTCTACTACAGACCTCCCACCCAAAGTCAAGAGCTTGACCATGAGTTTGCCAGGGAATTGGCTGAGGTCACATGCTCCCAGTCCATGGTTGTCATGGGAGACTTCAACTACCCAAACTTCTCATGGGAAAAGTGTTCAGCTAAATCCAAGTGGTTGCAAAGCTTCATCTCATGCGTTGATGACCTAACGATAGATGGGAAGTTGAGTGACAGCGACCATGAGCTGATTACCTTCACCATCTGCCATAAAGCTGGCAAATCAGTCACCAATACAGAAGTCCCTGACTTTAGGAAAGCTGACTTTGACAAGCTCAAGAGGCTTGCCGGTGAGCCTAAGGGGAGGGGAGTTCAGGAAGAGTGGTTGCTCCTCAAGGGAGCGATCCTCGACTCACAAGTTCAGGCTACTCCATCTTGGAGGAAAGCCAACAAAAGGGCACAGCAGCCCCCTTGGCTCTCCAGGGAACTAGTGGACCTCCTGTGGCTAAAAAGAAATGCCTATAAAGGATAGAGGATGGGATCCACCTCCAAGTAGGAATATTCTGCACCGGTCTGGTCCTGGACGGAGCGAACCAGGAAAGCCAAGGCTGCGATGGATCTCCAACTAGCTGCAAGTATCAAGGACAATAAAAAGTCCTTTTTCAGATATGTGGTGAGCCAGAGGAAAAGCAAGGGCAACACTGGACCCCTGCTAAACCAGATGGGACAACTGACGCCCAAGAAAAAGCCAACCTATTAAATGGGTACTTTGTGTCGGTCTTTCATCAGTCCCATGGGACACCCATGCCCATTACAGGACAGGGAGGCCTGGGTGAGGGAGATTCCCTGGCCCCCCATCAATGTTGACCTTGTCAAGTAACACCTTGAGAGTCTGGACACCTTCAAGCCAGCTGGCCCTGACAATCTATACCCCAGGGTACTCAAGGAGCTGGCGAGCATCATAGTCCAGCCCCTGGCACACATCTTCGAGAACTCCTGTCGCTCTGGTGAAGTGCCCGAAGATTGGCACAAGGCCAATGTGGTGCCTATCTTCAAGAAAGGGAGGAAAGTGGATCCGGCAAACTACAAGCCCATCAGCCTGACCTCTATCCCGGGGAAGGTCTTAGAAAAGATCATCAAGGAGGCCATCCTTAACAGACTAGCTGACGGCAATATCCTGAGGGATACCCAGCATGGGTTTGTTGTGGGTAGATCTTGCTTGACCAATCTCATTTCCCTCTATGACCAGGTGACCTATCACCTGGACAAGGGAGAAGAGATTGATGTTATATACCTTGACTTCAAAAAAGCCTTTGATCTGGTATCCCATGATCACCACTTGGAGAAACTGGCCAATTGTGGCCTTGGGTCCACCACGATCCGCTGGCTGGAGAACTGGCTCCGTGGTTGGACCCAGAGGGTGGTAATAGACAGAAGTCAATTGTCATGGTGCCCTGTGACCAGCGGGGTCCCTCAAGGCTCTGTCCGTGGACCCATATTGTTCAACATCTTCGTTAATGATGCGGACATTGGAGTCAGAAGCGGATTGGCCAAGTTCGCTGATGATACCAAACTCTGGGGTAAAGCATCCACACCTGAGGACAGGAGGGTGATCCAGGCTGACCTTGACAGGCTCAGCAAATGGGTGGACGAGAACCTGATGGTGTTTAACACCGAAAAATGCAAGGTTCTCCACCTTGGGAGGAAAAACCTGCAGCATCCTCATAGGCTCAGCAGTGCTACGCTGACTAGCACTACAGATGAAAAAGACTTGGGGGTCATCATTGACCACAAGATGAACACGAGCCTTCAATGTGATGCTGCGGCTAGTAAAGTGAGCATAATGCTGGCTTGCATGCATAGATGCTTCTCGAGCAAATCCCGGGACATCATTCTCCCCTTGTACTCGGCCTTGGTGAGGCCACAGCTGGAGTACTGCATCCAGTTTTGGGCGCTATAATTCAAAAAGGATGTGGAGAAGCTTGAGAGAGTCCAGAGAAGAGCCACGTGCATGATCAGAGGTCAGGAAAACAGACCTTATGACAACAGGCTGAGAGCTATGGGGCATTTTAGCCTGGAAAAGCACAGGCTCAGGGGCCATCTGATGGCCACCTATAAGTTTATCGGGTGTGTTCACTAGGATCTGGGGGAACGATTGTTCACCAGAGTGCCCCAAGAGATGATAAGGTCAAACAGTTATAAACTCCAGCAAGACCGTTTCAGTCTAGACATGTGGAAGAATTTCTTTACTGTCTGAGCCCCCAAGGTCTGGAATAGCCTGCCATCGGAGGTGGTTAAAGCATCCACACTGAATGCCTTCAAGAGAAATTCCGATGCTTATCTTGCTGGGATCCTATGACCCCAGCTGACTTCCTGCCCTTTGGGTGGGGGGCTGGACTCAATGATCTTCTGAGGTCCCTTCCAGCCCTAATGTCTATGAAATCCTGTGTGGGGAGGCCTGGGCAGTTAGATGCCTTTACCCCAAGAAAGAACCTTGAAATTTTGTACAACTCATAGCACTCGCTAAAGCATTTGAACAGTCCAAACCTAAGAGGTCCCATTTAGACTGTCTTTTAAAAATTAATTGTACATCCACAACTACAAATCTGAATCATCTTATTTTCTGGCACTCAACACAAACATAATGCAACAGACTGCAAGTGTCTATCAGTCATTTTTTCTTATGTTTTACTGAAATTTCAAATACTGATTTTTTACTGTAGCATCAATTGTAGACTATTAACATACAGTCCACAATCCTACTGTTTCACCCTGGGATACACCTTCCCTTCGCTTTTCCCGCTGGTATCAAATATACACACATCCCTGATTAGATTCCTTGTATGCATCTCTCTCTCTCTCTCAAATGACCCTTTGGCAATTGTCTGAACTAATACATTTTGGACTGTTGGACCTATTCCATTAATTCTCTGGCTGCCACATACTAATGTTGTAAATGCTCTTCAGTATACATTATGATTTTTCACCTTATTTTCAGGAAGCACATGAGAACGTTTAAGTGCTACACTATCCCATGCTTGTGTAAGAAAAACTCTGGCGCCTTTTCCATTGTTCCACTGTCCTATAGCCTTTGACCTTTTCACTTCCAGAGCATGATTTTCCAAGTGCAAACACTATATACAACGAGTTCACCAAACCAGATGGTACTAATCCTGGTTAAGTGGCTCTGCCTAGAATCCAGAGTGAAATAAAGCAGTAGGGATGAGGATGGCCCAAATTACAAATCAGTCACAATATGGTCCTGGCTTCTTTCACCCTGTTCTGGGGATTATGGGAAAAATAATTGTGTTAGACACAATCTACTACTTCTTTGCAAGAGTGTCTGTGCTGGCTTGCACACTGGAAAGGTTCTATCCAGGCCACATCCCTGACCACCCAACTGCATAGTAAAGGAGTAGCAACCCTCTGAAGGTTGATCTTCTTTCCCCAGCATGGTCCTTTGTGGTAGACAGTGCCTTATGCTTCCCTACTCCCTTCTGTCAGTATGTAATATAAAGCACAATCTGGCTCTAAGAGAAAACTCCAGATGAAGCTAGCCAGGGGGCCTCTTGATATGCCTAAAACAAGGGAAGAAAACTGTAAAAATGATACTTGGAAAGGAAAAACTAACAAAACAAAGACCTTGGGACCTTGTGCACTTACATTTTTCATTTATCTTTCATTTTTACTAGAAGAAATGCACACGTAGTTCCTAGAGGAGCAGCTTGGCTTCCCATGGCCAATAGGAGAGGTCCTGTTCTGCCTTCCTATGCCAACTAGCTGCGAGCTATATTGTAAGACCTTCCTTGCAAGGATTTTCAAAAATGGAATGGTAGACAGCTTTTATCTCAGCTGATAAGTACACTATCCTCCTAATTATAGGAATTTATTTATACTAGCCTTTATTATATTGTATCTATCAGTCACCCCATAAAACTTGGTTTAGAAATACACTGCAGTCTGAATAAGATAATACTTGATCTAATTTAAATACAGCTGTTTTCACTTGAAATTTGAAAAACAACTACTCCCCACTCATATACCCTACCGAAAAACTAATGGGGTTCTACTTTCAATGCAAATTAAGTAACAGTGCCGATCACTGTTATGGTGCAGATCATATATGTTCACAGGACTGAAAAAACAATCACAAAGAAAAGTCACTTCAGTTTTTAACATGATCAGTGCCCTTTCTTAATGGAAGCAAACATTGAAGTGAGTTTCCTTTCTTCTTGGAGAAGACTAAGTCATACTGTACATTTCAGTGTCTGCCAGTTTTCTTTCCTTCCTTAGTTTCTCACATTTGGTCTCTGTTCTACCTCACCATCACTCCAAATTCTTCTCCCTGCTTTGGACACACTATGCATATGCAGGGGCATGCATTTGCTGCTGCTGTGCACCCCTGCAGGCATACTCTGGCATTTGCCAAATTGTTCCAGGTGGAGTTGGAGAGGGTAGGTCTAGCACATGTGCTAGCCCCAGCAGCCTTACCTGGAGGCTTTCCGGGGAGCCAGTGGGGTTGATCTGGCCACATGGAGACTGGCCAACATTTCTGCTTACTGCACTGCTTTTTTTTGTGTCATTTTTTTTGACACTGGGATCTGCCAGCATCAGATTCTGGCAGGGCAGCAAATGGTTGCATATACACTGCATGAAGTTTGTGGCATGTCAAACAGTTTTGAGGTGCCCCAAACTACACATGTGCTAGTCTGGATATGCCCATTTCAATTTATTTAGGTCACAATTCAGAAAGACCCTTAAGTATATACCTAATTTTAGACACATGAAAAGTCCTGTCAAACACACGGCTTCATCAAGTTCATAAATACTTTGTGTCAGCTCCTCTAGCTCTGATAACAACATGGAAAAATTGACACGTGAGCTTCATTCAAGCACCACATCTTATAAATGAGTGAATAGGTTTGTTACCTTACTGAGAAGTGGAACAAACTGGAATGCATGCTTATTGGATCAAACTCACTACTTTCTCTGTTCTTACTTTCGAACCCTAAGAGAACAGGCCTCACAACCTGCCCATACCAGTACTAAACTGTGAATGAAAATGCCTGCATTTAGCTAACTCACAGGAATTCATAACTGAGGATATTCAAAATCTCCATATATGCAATCCTTGCCAAAGGCCATTCAGAATTAAATTTAGAATGATTTGCATTTTCTTTCAGATACTATAAAGGCTGAGCAAGTGCTTATTTAGAACATTTTACGTAAGGCAACATGGAATTTCTTTGTTTGTTAATTACAATTTTTATCTCAAGAGTTCTTATGATTACAAGTTAAACATAATCATGTTCCTCATATTTCCTTATACCGCATACTGCATCATGCTATTATCTGCATCTCACAATGATGTTTGCTAGTACAGAATGTTTACATTTTATAACTTTTGGGTTTTTTGAGGGTTGTTTTTTTTTTTTTTTTTTTTTTTTTTTACAGGAGAGGTTTACTATAACTTCCAATACTTATTTATTTTATTTATTACATAAGCTATTTTCCTAAGTAAGCATATATTTTTCCTGCTCCATAAAGTTTGTTATATTAAGGGCATGCTACATTTAGCAATATTTCATACATCATTTTTAGAGGAGAAAGATAAATATCATAGAAATGAAATGTTACATCTCTAAAATCTCCAGGAAATGGGGTATTTGTGAATAGTCTCTAATGTGTTAGTCAGTATTCATCTTTTCAGGTGTCATCTGATATTATTTTCTAATTTAACATCTTCTACACCTAAATGGGAGGAAGTAGGGTAGAAACTCATATCATGTTGGATCTTTTATTTACAAAGTAATAGTAAAAGTAAAAAACCTACAAGTTAGCAGTCATGGTGTTCTGTTTTGACTTATTAGCAAGTAAAATACTCATCAACTGCTGAGATATTTGCAACTCCCCTTTAACATCTCATAATAAAGGGTTATTTTAACAGTAAAAAATACTTAATGCATAGACCTCTTTTCAGTCAGAGATTAACAGTCAGACTTCAGAATTTTTAAAAACAAAAAAGACCAAGCTACTGGATGTGCAATAATAAAGTGTACATCACAGTCTGCTCAGAAATAAATTATTGTCATTGTTATGGTTCCTGGTTCTGAAATCACAATACATATTGCATACCATTGTGGAATAAAGACATAAAAATCCCATTCAGCTGTCACATGTAACACACTGATAACTTTACGTTTTCAAAAACAGAATGATTTTGTTTTCATACTTTTTATTTTGTAATAAAAGAGAACCACCTAAATCTCAGCTCATCTGAATTCATTGCGACTTTGAAAACTTACATAACTCTTATATCACAGTTTAAATCCAAGCCACAACACAAAGCAGTAGTGTCACATTTAGGTCATCTTTCACTGCTGTCCTTGCTCACCAGTGGCAATTACACTAGAGTTGCTGGTTTGCAATTTTTGAATCAATGCATAATGCTCTAGTGCAGTTCCACTGTTACTCTCCAATCTCTCCAATTACCACATGTTGAGTTCCAGTAGAAGTGGTACAAGCCCTTGGAGGATTTTCCAGCTCCTGGGGATTACAATCTTTCTAAAAACAGTTCTGGACCCCCTTCCTCCTCCCCAGGGGATAGGTAAGGATTTGGGGGGAGGCATCCCACCGCCTCTAATTATGTTACCTTTACTTCCATCCCTCCATAAAAATCTTATGAGTTAATCTATAATAGTATTTTGCAAAATATACATGTTCACATCTTTCAAGTAGATGGTTATTTTTATAAGCATCAAATCTGGAATTAACATTGTCCTTCCCTCTTCCATGTACTGGAGCCAGCTGTGCACTCTTACCAAGTTAGCTGTTCACAAATACACAAATAAAGGGAACTTGGCTTTCCTCCCTGTTTGGGCACAGTCCTACAGGTGACTGAACATCTTCCAAAACCAATTTAAGGTAAGTGAAGCTGAGGAATTCCCAGCCCCTCATAGGATCAGGCTCTATAATTGCAGTATAGCACATCTAGCTCTTAAGTCTTTCTTAAAATATTTTCTTTATTCTTTACTTCTCTGAGACTTCTCAAACATCTATTTAGTGACAAAAATTTCACAGCATCATTTCAATCTCTTTCCAACTCCCTTTCATACAGTTTCTGTTCTCTCTCATTTATATTCAGTACAGTATCTGTTCACTTCAGTGTAATATTTCTAGTTTTCTTTCAACTTCTCCACTTCTACACTCTACTTCTCTTCCCCCCTCCCCCCTTGCCTTTTCTATTATTCTCTTATTAAACTGCTTTTTGTCTCTCTTTTTACATTGGGCTTTCCTGTCTTTGTTGTTTTGTTTTGGTTTTTTTCTCTCCCCATTTCTTGCCAGCTGGAAAAGGACGCTTGCTTTTGTGATCTCATTTTTATTCTCCTGCAAGCTTGCTATGGAGCGATTATGTCTATGGACCAAATCCAGACACAGATATATGATGTCATTTAATTTAGCTGTTGGAAGGGAGAAGGACACCTCAAATTTAAACAACAACAAATTACTTTTTTATCAATTAGGAACAACAGAGATCAAACATGCTTATGAAAACACAAAAGTTAACTTGTTTTTTTAAAAAGTGCTGAAGGCCGTAAGCTTTGTTGAATGACTGCTTTTCAACTTTGTAAAGCTTTGGTAACACCATGTGATTAAAGACAATATCAAAAGGCTCACTGGCACTACCTTTTAAAGTTTCAGCTGGAAAAAAAAAGCCTTTACAATAGATGCTCTTTAAAATAACTTTTGATCTAAGAGGAGAACTACACTCACCAATCACCCTCTAAAATATGGCCTCAGGCATGTAGTAGATATGTTTTGTATCCTTAAGTTACAAGACACATCCACTACATACCTGCTGCTGCTGGTTGAACTTCTGTCAGCAGACAGCAGCTGCCCAGGGGGTGTGCATGCCATGCCCAGTCATTTCTGGTGGCTTTGGGCAACTCTCCTCAGCAGCTGTGTCACTGGAGCATTAAGTACACCCTGGAAAGCAACTATTTGCTGAATGGACCAAAACAGATGATGGAAGGTGTAGGAGTGTTCACATGTATCTTCAGTTATCTGCCAGATGAAAGTAGAAGCCTTAGAGTTCACATAGCAGAGGTGGAATTACTCTGCTGCCAAAAAAAGTTTCTGCTGCTGCATGGGGGCACTGGTATGAACTCTGTAGTGTAAACTAGGCCAAGGGGCACCTATACAGGGTGTTTATAAAATCCTAGCACAACTTTAAAATTTAATAACTTTGGGTGTACCCATGATAGAAGCAACCCTCAAACAGAGACTAAAATGTAATTCATTATTTTGTTTCATAGTTTCTAGGGTTGGAAAGGACTTGAGCCGATCATCGAGTCCGAACCCCTGCCATGGCAGGAAAGAGTACTGGGGTCAAACGACCCCAGCAAGGTGTTTATCTAACCTCCTCTTAAAGACCCCCAGGGTAGGAGCCAGCACCACTTCTCTTGGAAGTTGGTTCCAGATCCTAGCCACCTTGACAGTGAAGTAGCGCCTCCTGATATCTAGTCTGAATCTACTCTCTGCCAGCTTATGACCATTATTTCTAGTCACTCCTGGTAGTGCTCGGGAGAACAGAGACTCCCCCAGTACCTGCTGGTCTCCTCTGACTAGTTTGTAACAGGCTACTAGATCTCCCCTCAGCCTTCTCTTGTGGAGGCTGAACAGGTTCAGGTCCCATAGCCTCTCCTCGTAGGGCCTGTCCTGTTGCCCCCTGATCATGCAGGTGGCCCTCCTCTGGACCCTCTCCACGTTGTCCACATCCCTCCTGAAGTGCAGCGCCCAGAACTGGATGCAGTACTCCAGCTGTGGCCTGACCAGTGTCACATAGAGGGGGAGGATCACCTCCTTGGACCTGCTCAAGATGCATCTGTGGATGCATGACATGGTGCGGTCGGCCTTCTTGACTGCACCCCCACTCTGCCAGCCCATGTTCACTTTGGCATCAATAACGACTCCAAGATCCTTTTCTGACTTTGCACTGATGAGAAGGGAGTTCCCCAACCTGTAGGTATGCTGCTGGTTCTTCCTCCCCAGGTGCATCACCTTGCACTTGTCGGTATTGAATCCATCCTATTCTCATCCGCCCACCCCTGTAACCTGTCTAGGTCCGACTGCAGCCTATTCCTCCCTTCTAGCCTGCCCACAACCCCCCACATCTTAGTGTCATCAGCAAATTTGAACAGGGTGCTTTTTACCCCCTTGTCAAAGTCGCTGATGAAGATGTTGAACAGTGCGGGCCCGAGGACTGAGCCCCGCAGAACCCCACTGCCCACATCCCTCCAGGTCAAAAATGCCCCATCCACCACTACTCTCTGGGTGCGGCCCTCCAGCCAGCTGGTGACCCATTTGACTGCGTGGGTGTCAACACCACAGTTCCCCAGTTTCTTAATGAGAACGGGGTGAGAGACAGTGTCAAAGGCCTTCCGAAAGTCCAGGAAGACTATGTCCACTGCTACCCCTGCATCTAAGGATTTGGTGATCTGGTCATAGAAGGCCACCAGGTTGGTCTGACAGGACCTGCCTCTAATGAACATGTGTTGGTTGCCCCTCAGCATAATCTCCCCTGCTGGCCCCTCATGGACATGCACCAGAATAATTCTCTCAAAAAGCTTACCCAGGATTGAGGTAAGACTAACGGGCCTATAGTTTCCTGGGTCCTCCTTCCTCCCCTTTTTGAAGATGGGAACCACACTGACCCTCTTCCAGTCCTCTGGCACCACACCAGAGCACCACAAGTGCTTGTAAAGCCGTGCCAGGGGTCCTGCGATGACCTCAGCCAATTCCCTCAGTACTTGAGGGTGGAGATCGTCTGGACCAGCTGACTTGAATACATCCAGTCCCTCCAGAAGTTCCCTGACTAGATCCTCACTAACTCTTGGCCTAGGTGCTCCTCCCCTGGGATCTAAGGGGGTCCCAGAGTGGGGGGTGGCTGTTCCGGTCCCTGCTCAGGAAAATGGAGGCAAAGAAATTGTTAAATATGTTAGCTTCATCATCTGGTGGGACAACCAAATTTCCTGGCGTGTCCTGAAGAGGCCCCACATTACCCGGAACCTTCTTTTTACCCCCTATGTATTTAAAAAAAGACTTCTTGTTGTCCTTGATCCGGGTAGCTAGTCCCAGTTCCATCTCCGGCTTGGCCTCCCTGACTGCCCCACTGCAGCCCCGAGCAACCACAGTATAATCCTCCCTGGTGATGGCCCCTCCCTTCCATTGGGTGTATGCCTCCCTTTTAGCTAGGAGACATTCCCAGATGCTTTTGGTGAGCCATGGGGGCTTTTGTGCCCTCCTGCCCCTTTTGATTCGTGTTGGGATTACTTCCCTTTGGGCTTCGAGGATCGCTTCCTTAAGGAGCAACCACTCTTCTTGGACACCTGGCTCCCCTCCCCTCCGGGACCTCAGTGCTTCCCCGACTATTCTCCTTAGCTCATTGAAGTCCGCCCTTCTGAAATCTAGGGCTGCTGCCTTGCTGTAGGCCTTTGCCACCTTGTGCTGAATAGTGAATTCCAGCAGGCGACGATCGCTGTCGCCCAGGTGGTCGAGCACCTGCAGCCCCCTCACCAGGTATGTTTTAACACAATACAGCTGAAATTTTTAGACTTCAACAGAACCACCACCTTTGTGATACATTATTCAATCCAATTTTCCAACTTATAGAAAATATCTGCCAGCTGCTGCTGAGTGATCTCATGAATTGCATTTGTGATCCTTACCCTATGCATAGCATACACTGTGCTAAAAAACGTAATGAATTACGCTTTCAATTGCCGTTTACAGTTTGCTTCTATCATGTGTATATCCAAAGTTATTAAAGTTTAAATTTGCACAAGGACTTTATAAACACCTTGTACATGTGCAGTGAGGCTACTAGAGTGTGGTAGACTCCAGGGGACTCCAGCATCACATGTACCAGCATCCCCATACTGAAAAATAGTGGTGGGGGCACTTTAACTAAGCCTCATTCAATGAGCTTCAGTTAAAGTGCCCCCACTGCCATTTTTCAGCATGGGGATGCTGATATACAAGACACTTCAAGCACTTTAATTAGAGTGGCTCTGAGAGACTGTTCCCTGACCCCAGGACTTGCCAGGGTGGCTTCTGCCACCAGAGGCTGGGGGCAAATGTCCTGCTACCCTGGCAGCACAGAGCTCCCAGCCACTGCTCCACGATCACAGAGCTGAGGCAGGGAGCGCCCTACATGGGGAGAGTTCCCCACCCAGACCAGGACTGCTCCCAGCCAGTTCCAGGGAGTGTGTACGTGCAGCCAGCTCCAAGCTGTGCAAGGGAATGTGTATGTGCATCCAGCTCTGGGCCGCATATGCAGACTTCCCTGTGCAGGCTGGGGCTGACCAGGAACTGTCCTGGTCAGGGGCAGGTCCCAGCCCAATACCCTGATTGGGCAATCTAGGCACAAGGCTTGGAAAGAGCTGCAGGGGAAGGGCAGGTCCCAGCCCCCTGCCCCAATACACTGGTGGGGCAGCTAGCAGCAAGCCCCCAGCTGGGTGGGGAATAGGGTCTGCATGAACACCACGTGCCCCTGGAGGCTGGGGGTGCACGGTGATCACCTGGAGGTGGCGGCAGCAATGTCGGCAGTGGGGGTGTGATGGTGGCAAGTGGGTAGCTCCCACACGTGACCACAGCGGTGTCAGCAGTGGGTGGTGCAGGGGGGCCAAACATCAACACCCACAGATGCCACCGGCAGTGTTGGCGGGGGGTGAGGGGTGTTGGTGAGTGGTGACTGCCCGCAGGTGCCACTGGCAGCATCAGCACCACTGTTTGCAAGGGGTGCACTGCCAAGCTCAGGGGGAGCACGTGCATCCCCTATGTGTCACTAAAGTGGGGCTGGCACCTTCTTCTTCCCTAGCCTTGTGACCCTGATCAGGCAGCCAGGGCCGGGAGCACCCTGCTGCTGGGGCAGGGGAAAAAACTGTCCCTGCTTGGGCTCTGCCAAAGGAGTACGCCCCAACAGTAGACAGCCCAGACCCTACCAGGAGACAGCTGTCTTCTGGTCCCATGCTCCCTGCCAGCCCCTGGGCTAGCACCCAGGGGGAGCCTAGAGCTTCCCCTGGCTGCTGCAGGGGGCCAGAGTAGGGTCAGGGGGAGCAGCACATCTGCTCCCAAAAATGGAAGCACATGTAGATGCCCACCCAGGGTGGGTTAACTCCAGAGTAAATTACTCTGGAGTAAACCCAGCCAGTAGCATTTGCACCTGTAGACATGCCCAGTGACATGCAGATAAATCTTCTTCAAATTATAATGTCAAGTGATTTTCTTTCAAGAGGACAGAAGAAATTAAAAAGTAACTTTTTCAGAAGTACTTAAGTCCCAAAAAACCCATTTGGGAAAATTTATAGCAAATCCTTTCTTCCCTCACAAAAAATTTCTCTCCTTGTTCTGTTATTTGCCACCACTGGGAACAGTCTAGCTCCATCTTCTTTCAAACCCCACTTCAGGTACTTGAGGGCTGCTATTAAATTCCCTTCAATCTTCTCTTCTCTAGACTAAATTGACCCAGTTTCCTCAGCCTCTCCTCAGAAGTTGTGTCCCCAGCCTCTTAACCATTTTTGTTGCCCTCTGCTGGACTCTATTCAATTTGTCCACATCCTTTCTCTAGTGGGGCCCCAAAACTGAACACAGTACTCCAGATGTGGCCACACCAGTGCTGAATAGAGGGGAGTAATCACTTCCTTTGACCTACTGGCAATACACCTACCAATGTAGCCCAAGATGCCATTAGTTTTCTTGGCAACAAGGGCACACTGCTGGTTCATATTCAGCTTATTGTCCCACTGTAACCCCCAGGTCCTTTTCTGCAGAGCTGCTGCCCAGCCAGTCAGCCCCCAGCTTGTATCGGTGCATAGGACTGTTCCACCCTAAATGCAGGACTTTGCACTAGTCCTTGTTGAACCTCATGAGATTCCTTTTGGCCCAATCCTCCAATTTGGTTAGGTCACACTGAATCCTAGCCCTACCCTCCAACATATCTACTACTCTCCCCACCCTGGTGTCATATGCAAACTTGCTGAGGTAACTGCAAACTTGCTGAGGTAACTGGCTCCAGAACCAACCCCACTGGGTACTCCGCTTAATACTGGCTGCCAACTAGACTTTGAATCTTTGATTACAACTCTGAGCCTGATGCTTTAGCCAGTTTTCTATCCACTTTACAGTCCATTCATCCAGCCCATACTTCCTTAGCTTGCCTGTGAGAATGCTGTGGCAGACTATCAAAAGCCTTGCTAAAATCAAGGCACACTACACCACGAGTCTCCCCACATCCACAAAGCCAGCCGCCTCATCACAGAAGGCAATCAGATCGGTCTGGCATGACTTGCCCCTGATGAAGCCATGCTGACTGTTCCTAATCTCTTTTTTCTCCTCCAAGTGCTTAGAAATGGATTCCTTGAGGATCTGCACCATGATATTTCCAGGGACTGAGTTAAGGCTCACTGGTCTGTAGTTCCCTTGATCCTTCTTCCATTTTCTAATCCTCCAGCACCTCTCCTGATCACCAAGAGTTTTCAAAGACTATGGCCAATGGCTCTGCAATCACATCAGCCAACTCCCTCAGCACCCTTGGGTGCATCCCATCTGGCCCCATGGACTTGTATAAGTCCAGCTTTTCTAAACAGTCCCTAACCTGTTCTTTCACCCCTGATGGCTGCTCACCTCCTTCCCAAACTGTGCTGCCAACTGCAGTAGTCTGAGAGCTGACCTTGCCTGTGGAGACTGAGGCAAAAAGGGCATTGAGCACTTCAGCCTTTTCTGCATCCTCTATCACTAGGTTGCCTCCCCCATTCAGTAAAGGATGCACACTTTCCCTGATCCTCCTCTTGCTACCGACATACTTGTAGAAACCCTTCTTGTTACCCTTCACATCCCTTGCTAGCTGCAACTCCAACTGTGCTTTGGCCTTCCTGACTTCATTCCTGCATGCCCAAGTAATGCTCTTATAGTCTTCCATAGTTATTTGTCCAGGTTTCCACTTCTTACAAGCTTCTTTTTATGATTTAGTTTACTGAAGAGTTCCCTGCTAAGCCAAACTGGTCTTCTTGCCATACTTGCTAGTCTTTATGCACATCAGGATGATTTGTTCCTGCACTCTCAGTAAGGCTTCTTTAAAGTACAGCCAGCTCTCCTGGACTCCTCCTCCCCTCAGTCTGGATTCCCAGGGGATCCTGCCCATGAGTTCCCTGAGCGAGTCAAAGTCTGCTTTTCTGAAGTCCATACCCTTACTCTGCTGCTCTCCATCCTCCCTCTCCTCAGGACCCTGACCTCTATCATCTTGTGGTCACTTCTAAAAGGTTATTTGCACACCAGTGTTTTAACTAAATTCTTGGGTGTGGTGGTATAAGACTTCTAAAAATAAATTGCAGTAAATATAGAAATAAATAGCAGTAATTGCTATTCTGGAATAAAGACTTCCTTTTCAGCATCCAGACAGATGATTATGCTGACTCTGGCCTTAAATGAAACAGATTCCCCAGTTAACAGGAAACAGAAAACGATCGACAGAGAAGCAGTTCACGCTGATAGCAGCACTGTGAAAACTGTTTCACAAATTTTCTACTAGCTTTCTTAATTATAAACCACTTATTTTGCTGCAGCAATGGGGAAAAGCCACCACATTCTCCTACCTGTAGCATTGTATCCCTGGGTGTTGGTATTTATGTCCTTCAAAAAGGAACTACTCTTTTACTTTCCTTGTGACCAAATTCAACATTCTACAGTTTGTTCCCATCTAAATAATTTGTCTTACTTAATTTTTTTTCCATTTTGTTTCTGTTTTAGATCCACCTCCTTGGAGAAAAGAATGCTGTTCTGCACCATGTTCAAGCAGTTTCAGTGCCTTCCTGTTTATGTCTCAAGTTTCTTGTTCCTCTTTGTGGTAGATATGCCACATGGGCTTAGTTGAAAGACCATTAAATGCAGTATTAATCTCTTTTCCTGTATGCTAACATCAAGAAGGACCACTTGACCACAACTGCAGAGAGAACAGAGATACCAGAAATTTTCACAAGAGCTTACTTTTCCTTTCCTTGCTCCCAACCAAAAAGGCTGTCACATCCATCACTGTAATTATCCCACGTGATCTATTTCTCTGTTTCTACTTGTGTTGGACTTTCCGTGTCAAGCATTTGGTTTGGTTTTCTACTGGTATGTATGTAGCAGAGACCTAAATATTTTAGCACTGCTGCACCACTAGGATTCTTGTTGTTTGCATTAGTTTCTTTTTATCTTTTATACCTGTACTTTCTAGAGTTCTCCTATTGTCCATTTGGTCTTGGAATGGTCAAGAAATACACAAGGTTTCTAAGTATTCTTTTAGATACTTTCCAGGATATATGAAAGATTCTTTTCCTGCTTCCTAATTAGCCAGTTCTTCTGTTACAAGTTGTCTGTTTCTTTGCAAATGCAGAACATAAACATTTTCCAGTGACTGAGAGTCTTAACAGCAGATTAGATGAAACATCTGTCAGGAATAGTTTAGTGATACTTGATCTGGCCCTTGGGCCACCAGGGAGATGGACTAGGTGGTCTTTGAGGTTCCAATCACTCCTATATACTATGGTAAGAAGATCCAGATGTAAGCAAGTCAGACCCTTTCCCCAGAGCTCAGAGTAGAGGATGCTGGTAGACTAGCATATGCCTCAGAACTTCTGTGCTACGAGGGTATAGGTTGTAGCCGTGTCGGTCTAAGGACACAGACAGACAAGGTTCTTTGGGTAAATCTGATACCTTGTATTAGACCAACTCAAAATAGTTGGAAAAATTCTTCCTTGCAAGCTTTTGGGCACAGATACCCTTCGTCAGGCTAAGGAAGCCTCTACAATGAAGCTAACCTGGCAAAATTACCTCATGGTAGCCATTAGCTGTTATGGGAACTTCAAGCAGTGCTGAGAAAAAAGCCATCCCTGCCCTTCCAACTTTGCTCCAATGAGTATGACTGGGCCCGTACTAATGACTCAGGTCACAGTAACTGTGTACAGCATTTACTTTAGATTTCTGTTATTATAAATCCTTTCTAACTGCAATTATCACTAAAACGTTAAGGGGAATGCAGTTGGGTTCACAAAAAGGTTTTTACTAGTACCTTTATTGTTATTTCTGGTGTAGCAGATATAGTATAGTCTCCAAATACAACCAAGGCTCATTGCCTGCTGTATAAACTTAAATGAACCTTGCCTGGTTGAATTTACAAACTAATTTGAGACTGAACATAAAAAGCGAGCCTGGTAATCAAAGAGGATGGGAGGAAATGAAAGCAATGATATATGAACACATGGCAATGTAAAGATCTATTGCACAAGCTTAAGGTACCAGTTTAAAAAAAAGAATCAGGCAGCTACCACCTTATATACACCCAAGCCATCAATAGACAAGTTGCTTTTATGAAAAACATTGTATAACTTCTAAACTTGTTAACTAAAAAGGGAAATTCAATTTTATTAGATTATTTCAAGATCTGGGATAGTTTAAAGGATTTACAAGCCATTTATACATTACCTTAATTCATGTATTATAGGTATTTTAGTATATCATACTTTCTAAAATTCAACTATATTATATAGCTACAATTTCTTCCTCCCACACACTTGAAAATTAGGTCAACTTCAAGCTATTTGCAAAAATTCCTGCATGGTAAAGGCATCTCTGATCTGAACATGCCTGCAGTTTACGATAAGCAAAGTCAGCTGATATGTGTCATAAATCTTATAAAACTGAAATATACTTCCTCTATAATGAACTTTTGGGTCTGTTCAAAACAAACCATTTCTACAAAGTTAAATGAAAGGTTTACTCATTTTACATTATAATAGAACTTTCTGAAGTATTTTTCTTCAGTAATACGGTCCTGGGTAATGTGGGGCCCTTGCAGGACGCCATGAGGAACTTGGTCGTCACACCAGATGCCAAAGCTAACATGTTTAATGATTTCTTTGCCTCCGTCTTCCTAAGTAGGGACCAGAACAGCCACCTCCCTGCTGGGCCCCGGGGGAGGCACACCTGGGCCACGGGTTAGCGAGGATTTAGCTAGGGAGCTTCTGGAGGGGTTGGACGTATTCAAGTCAGCCGGCCCGGATGATCTCCACCCTAGAGTTCTAAAGGAACTGGCCAAGGTCATTGCAAGTCCCCTGGCACAACTTTACGAGCACTCGTGGTGCTCTGGTGAGGTACCAGAGGACTGGTAGAGGGCCAGCGTGGTCCCCATCTTCAAAAAAGGCAGGAAGGAGGACCCGGGAAATTATAGGCCGATCCTAGGCAAGCTGTTTGAGAAAATTATGCTGGCACACATCCAGGAGGGGCCAGCAGGAGACTGCATGCTTAGGGGCAACCAACACAGGTTCATCAGTGGAAGGTCCTGTCAGACCAACCTGGTGGCCTTTTACGATCAGATCACCAGATCGTTAGACACAAGGGTAGCAGTGGATATAATCTTCCTGAACTTCCGGAAGGCTTTTGACACTGTCTCTCACCCTGTTCTCATTAAGAAACTGTGGGGCTGTGGTGTAGACACCCACACAGTCAAATGGGCCGCCAACTGGCTGGAGGGCCGCACCCAGAGGGTGGTAGTAGATGGGTCCTTCTCAACCTGGAAGGATGTGGGCAGTGGGGTTCCGCAGGGCTCGGTCCTCGGGTCCGCACTGTTCAACATCTTCATCAGTGATTTGGATGAGGGGGTAAAAAGCACCCTGTTCAAATTTGCTGATGACACTAAGATGTGGGGGGACGTGGGCACACTGGAAGGATGCAACAGGCTACAATCAGACCTCGACAGGTTACAAGGGTGGGCGGACGAGAATAGGATGGGTTTCAACACAGACAAGTGCAAGGTGATGCACCTCAGGAGGAACAACCGGCACCATACCTACAGGTTGGGGAACTCCCCTCTTGTCAGCATGGAGGCGGAAAGGGATCTGGGGGTCATCATTGACTCCAAGATGAACATGGGCCAGCAGTGTGGGGAGGGAGTCAGGAAGGCCAACCGCACCTTGGCATGCATCCACAGATGCATCTCGAGCAGGTCCAAGGAGGTGATCCTCCCCCTCTATGCGGCACTGGTCAGGCCACAGCTGGAGTATTGCGTCCAGTTCTGGGCGCCGCACTTCAAGAGGGATGTCAACAGCATTGAGAGGGTCCAGAGGAGGGCCACTCATATGATCAGGGGACAGCAGGGCAGGCCCTATGAGGACAGGCTGCGGGACCTGAACCTGTTCAGCCTCCAAAAGAGAAGGCTGAGGGGGGATCTTGTGGATCTTGTGGCCTGTTATAAACTAGTCAGGGGGGATCAGCAGGCATTGGGGAAGTCACTGTTTCCCCGAGCACCAGCAGGAGTGACCAGGAATAATGGTCACAAGCTGGCAGAGGGTAGATTTAGGTTAGATATCAGGAGGCGCTACTTCACAGTCAGGGCGGCTAGGGTCTGGAACCAGCTTCCAAGAGAAGTGGTGCAGGGTCCTACCCTGGGGGTGTTTAAGAGGAGGTTAGATGAACACCTTGCTGGGGTCGTCTGATCCCAGTATTCTTTCCTGCCATGGCAGGGGGTCGGACTAGATGATCTGCTCAGGTCCCTTCCGACCCTAGAAACTATGAAACTATACTGTATTCTACCTGCTAAGTTGTTCCTTCTTAATAGGAATGAGGAAGTTAAACTGCAGTTAAAAAGTATATGGTTATATCTAAATTTAATTTAGTTAGTATGTCAAACACAAAGGATTGCCTTCATAAACAAAATGATTTAGACAATTTGCACATTAGCATCTCCCCCTATTACAAAGAAATACTTAAATCAAATGCAGGCAGCTTTCATCCATTTGTGTTATGCTGTGTCACATCCATTATCACTGTAATTATATCCTTTCCATTCCTGACTGCCATATTCATTAGGTTATAGTCATTAGATGACTTCATAGGAGCGCATCCTTACCAATATGTGCAAAAATGGAATTCATAACACTAATGAGTTATACAAGCATGTTAAATAAAATAATAATTTAGGAGCAAGTAATGAGACTTTATTTTTTCCCGTCCTACCAGAGAACAGGTATTTTTATTGTAAATAAAGATTTTTCAGATGATCATCTTTATGGATCCACACTGTAAGAGACTTTTAAACCTGGGAAATGTGGATTCAGCCTATTTAAATTTAACCTGGTCTCTAGGATGTGTAGTGGGAAAACTGAATTACGCTCAGGCTCTTAGCATAACTTTAGGCCTTCCTGGAACTAAGCAATTAAATTATACAAACTGGGAAAAGTGAGTTCTGTAATTGGTACGGTGGGCCAATCAGGTACAGTAGTTTCCCTAAAAGGAAAGGAAACCAAAAATGGAACAGGGTTAGAGAACCTTATCTAAAAAGACAAGGTAAGAAACTTAAGGATTTGATAGTCTGAGATGCTTTGAGTTAGAGTACAAGGCAGTCGAGGGGAAAGGGACTTAATGGTGGGAGTCTACTACAGACCTCCCAACCAGGGTGAAGAGCTTGACCAGGAATTCTTGGGTCACCTCACAGAGGTAGTGAAGGCTAAGGATGTGGTTATCATGGGGGACCTGAATTTCCTGGACATCTGCTGGGAAGAGCAGTCAGCCAGGTCTGAACGCTCACGTAGGTTCTTTGCCAGAGTACAGGACCTCCATCTAACCCAGGAGGTGCACAGCCCCACAAGGGGGGACGCCTTGTTGGACCTAGTGCTGGCCACAGGTGATGACCTGGTGAGGGGGCTGCAAGTGCTCGACCACCTGGGCGACAGCGATCATCGCCTGCTGGAATTCACCATCCAGCGCAAGGTGGCAAAGGCCTGCAGTAAGGCAGCGGCCCTAGATTTTAGGAGGGCAGACTTCAACGAGCTAAAGAGGATAGCTGGAGAAGCGCTGAGGTCCCGGGGGGGAGGGGAGCCAGGTGTCCAAGGAGAGTGGTCGCTCCTTAAGGAGACGATCCTCCAAGCCCAAAGGAAGGTAATCAGCCTCCTCTCCTGATCAAAAGGAGCAGGAGAGCACACAAGCCTCTGTGGCTCACCAAAAGAATCCGGGAATGTCTCCTTGCTAAAAAGGAGGCTTACACCCAGTGGAAAGAAGGGGTCATCATCAGGGAGGGCTATTCTGTAGTTGCTCGGGGATGTAGGGGGGCAGTTAGGAAGGCCAAGGCAGAGATGGAACTGGGACTAGCTTCCCAGATTAAGGACAATAAGTCTTTTTTTAAATACATAGGGGGTAAAAAGAAGGTCCCGGGTAATGTGGGGCCCTTGCAGGACGACATGGGTAACTTGGTCGTCACACCAGACGACAAAGCTAACATGTTTAATGATTTCTTTGCCTCCGTCTTCCTAAGTAGGGACCAGAACAGCCACCTCCCTGCTGGGCCCCCCTCGGGCCCCGGGGGAGGCACACCTGGGCCACGGGTTACCAAGGATTTAGTTAGGAAGCTTCTGGAGGGGTTGGACGTATTCAAGTCAGCCGGCCCAGATGATCTCCACCCTAGAGTTTTAAAGGAACTGGCCAAGGTCATTGCAAGTCCCCTGGCACAACTTTATGAGCACTCGTGGTGCTCTGGTGAGGTACCGCAGGACTGGAAGAGGGCCAGCGTGGTCCCCATCTTCAAAAAAGGCAGGAAGGAGGACCTGGGAAACTATAGGCCGGTTAGTCTCACCTCGATCCTAGGCAAGCTGTTCGAGAAAATTATGCTGGCACACATCCAGGAGGGGCCAGCAGGAGACTGCATGCTTAGGGGCAACCAACATGGGTTCATCAGTGGAAGGTCCTGTCAGACCATCCTGGAGGCCTTTTACGATCAGATCACCAGATCGTTAGACACAAGGGTAGCAGTGGATATAATCTTCCTGGACTTCCGGAAGGCTTTTGACACTGTCTCTCACCCTGTTCTCATTAAGAAACTGTGGGGCTGTGGTGTAGACACCCACACAGTCAAATGGGTCGCCAACTGGCTGGAGGGCCGCACCCAGAGGGTGGTAGTAGATGGGTCCTTCTCAACCTGGAAGGATGTGGGCAGTGGGGTTCTGCAGGGCTCGGTCCTCGGGCCCGCACTGTTCAACATCTTCATCAGTGATTTGGATGAGGGGGTAAAAAGCACGCTGTTCAAATTTGCTGATGACACTAAGATGTGGGGGGACGTGGGCACACTGGAAGGATGCAACAGGCTACAATCAGACCTCGACAGGTTACAAGGGGGGGCGGACAAGAATAGGATGGGTTTCAACACAGACAAGTGCAAGGTGATGCACCTCAGGAGGAACAACCGGCACCATACCTACAGGTTGGGGAACTCCCCTCTTGTCAGCACGGAGGCGGAAAGGGATCTGGGGGTCATCATTGACTCCAAGATGAATATGGGCCGGCAGTGTGGAGAGGCAGTCAGGAAGGCCAACCGCACCTTGGCATGCATCCAGAGATGCATCTCGAGCAGGTCCAAGGAGGTGATCCTCCCCCTCTATGCGGCACTGGTCAGGCCACAGCTGGAGTATTGCGTCCAATTCTGGGCGCCGCACTTCAAGAGGGATGTCGACAGCATGGAGAGGGTCCAGAGGAGGGCCACTCATATGATCAGGGGACAACAGGGCAGGCCCTATGAGGACAGGCTGCGGGACCTGAACCTGTTCAGCCTCCAAAAGAGAAGGCTGAGGGGGGATCTTGTGGATCTTGTGGCCTGTTATAAACTAGTCAGGGGGGATCAGCAGGCATTGGGGAAGTCTCTGTTTCCCCGAGCACCGGCAGGAGTGACCAGGAATAATGATCACAAGCTGGCAGAGGGTAGATTTAGGTTAGATATCAGGAGGCGCTACTCCACAGTCAGGGCGGCTAGGGTCTGGAACCAGCTTCCAAGAGAAGTGGTGAAGGCTCCTACCCTGGGGGTGTTTAAGAGGAGGTTAGATGAACATCTTGCTGGGGTCATTTGACCCCAGTATTCTTTCCTGCCATGAAAGGGGGTCGGACTAGATGATCTGCTCAGGTCCCTTCCGACCCTACAAACTAAACTAAACTATGAGAAAGTTACAATTGTAGTGGACAAACAAAGATTTCATAGATTTCATTTCACAGACATCAGGGCTGGAAGGGACCTCGGGAGATCATCGAGTCCAGCCCCCTGCCCAAAGGGCAGGAAGTCAGCTGGGGTCATAGGATCCCAGCAAGATAAGCATCCAATTTACTCTTGAAGGTGTTCAATGTAGGTGCATGAACCATCTCCGCTGGCAGACTGTTCCAGACCTTGGGGGCTCGGACAGTAAAGAAATTCTTCCTTATGTCCAGCCTGAAACGGTCTTGCAGGAGTTTGTGACCGTTCGACCTCGTCATCCCTTGGGGTGCTCTGGTGAACAGACGTTCCCCCAGATCCTGCTGGTCACCCCTGATAAACTTAGAGGTGGCCATCAGATCACCCCTGAGCCTGCGCTTTTCCAGGCTAAAGAGTCCCGTGGCTCTCAGCCTGTCATCGTAAGATCTGTTTTCCTGACCTCTGATCATGCGCGTGGCTCTCCTCTGGACTCTCTCAAGCTTCTCCACATCCTTTTTGAATTGTGGAGCCCAAAACTGGACGCACTACTCCAGCTGCGGCCTCACCAAGGCCGAGTACAAGGGGAGAATGACGTCCCGGGATTTGCTCAAGAAGCAATTATGGATGCAAGCCAGCATTTTGGTTGCTTTATTAGCCCCAGCATCACATTGCAGGCTCATGTTCATCTTGTGGTCAATGATGACCCCCAAGTCTTTTTCTTCTGTAGTGCTATCCAACGTAGCACTGCCGAGCCTATAAGGATGCTGCAGGTTTTTCCTCCCAAGGTGGAGAACCTTGCATTTTTCGGTGTTAAACACCATCAGGTTCTCGTCCGCCCATTTGCTGAGCTTGTCCAGGTCAGCCTGGATCACCTGCCTATCTTCTGGCATGGATGCTTTGCCCCAAAGTTTGGTGTCATCGGCGAACTTGGCCAGTCCACTCCTGACTCCAATGTCCACATCATTAATGAAGATATTGAACAGGATGGGTCCAAGGACAGAGCCTTGAGGGACCCCACTGGTCACAGGGCACCACGATGAGTGACTGCCATCAATTACAACCCTCTGGGTCCGACCACGGAGCTAATTTCCCAGCCAGTGGATCGTGGTGGAGCCAAGGCCACAACTGGGCAGTTTGGCCAAGAGGTGATCATGGGATACCAGATCAAAAGCTTTTTTGAAGTCAAGATATATGACATCAATCTCTTCTCCCTCGTCCAGGTGATAGATCACCTGGTCATAGAAGGAAATGAGATTGGTCAAACAAGACCTACCCGCAACAAACCTGTGCTGGCTATCCCTTAGGATGTTAGCCTGGGCCAGTCTATCAAGGATGGCCTCCTTAATAAACTTTTCTAAGATCTTCCCCAGGATAGAAGTCAGGCTAATGGGCCTGTAGTTAGCCGGATCCACTCTCCTCCCTTTCTTGAAGATCGGCACCACATCGGCCTTCTTCCAGTCTTCAGGCACTACACCAAAGCACCAGGAGTTTTCAAAGATCTGGGCTATGACGCTCTCCAGCTCCTTGAGTACCCTGGGGTGCAGATTGTCAGGGGCGGCTGACTTGAAGGTATCCAGCTTCTCAAGATGTTCGTGTGTGTTTGTGTTGTCACCTGGGGAGACAGGAGCAACTTTGGAATGCTTGTTCTGAAGAATGAGGAATCCAGAAACTAACATCCCACACACCTAGCAGAGGATCTGAGGCCAGTACCACTGAAGGTTGGTGTTGTAATGTCTGAAGGAACCACTTGACATGTCATACTATAAGGAGGAAACTTGTAATAAAGCTTACAGATTACTATTAAAGTTCACTTGGTACCAAATCGTACAAGGGGCTGTCAATCCTTGAGGGTCTCTGGTAAAAGGAAACCTGGAACAACAGGATGAAGGTTTCATGGAAGCAAGAGTATAAACCAACCTCTTAAATTAGTCTCTCTCATCTAAAATATATAGAGAACAACCACTGCTCTGCAAAACTATTCTGTTACCCCGCAGTCCAAGATCAATCCACCTTCTTCATCCGGAATCTCTGGATAACCTTGACCTCAGTTCTTATTTGGAAACATCATGAAGAACTACTGGCTACAGGGAAGCAAATCAGTGAGATCCTTACTGTCCTCTGACATGGCAGAAAATAATCCCCACCTCTTAGACAAACCGTTGCACATTTTTAAACTTAAGGAAATGCCAGAAACTGAACCTTAATGTTAACTTATTAAAAAAGAAGGGTGCATGACAGTCGGTCCAATATGGCAATCTGATGCTTCAAGAGAGTATAAGATTGCTATTAAGATTTTTCATTAAGGTACAAATATTATTTAAAATGCATACTGCTTTTTGGGAGATCAAAGTGAAAGCCTTGTGGGGAGCTAGTATATGATGGTAATATGAAGATGGTAAGGAATGTCAGATACCTTTCCCTGAACTATTATCCTTCCTCTTAAAGATCTGGATTAGTGGAGTATATCCCCATATGACTTCCACCAAATGAAATTTTTGTTTTGTCAGTACATAAATGTGTTTAAGATAGGGATGTAAATATAATTTTAAAATACTTGTTTAACCCCCTCCAACTATACTGATTAAAAGATTAACTGATAACACAGCAGCTTGGACACATCTGCTGCTGGGAGCTGCTCCCAGCTCCCAGAGTCCTTTGACTGCAGGAGTGTGGGGAGAAGGCAAGCCCAGCCAGACACCACAGTCCACATGAAACCCTCCACTGGGAGCAAGGGAACACCTGTGAATAGTTTTCTGGTTTTCTCTGTTAAAAAAGTCAAAATCTTCTGATAAAAAATCCCGAACTATCTGATTAAAACCCCCCAAAATATGTCTTTCCGTGATTAAAATGAAATGCCACTATACAGGCATCAGTTGAACACAATGTTTTATTGATATATTTACAAGTTTAAAGCAATCTGGAAACCTACCAGTGCTTTAATCATTATAATAAAATAAATTCTAAATACCTATATATTTTGGTGTTTGACTCTGGGTTTTTTTTATCATACAAACTCAGAACTCCTCCTACCCCCTTCACTCACCAGGATTTGGGTCCAGCTGCGCCTGTGCCCCACACTGCTTTGTGGCACTAAGCATCTGTACCCTGGTATGTTGGCACCCTGCCCCTGCTATTGCCCCTCACTCCCAACCCACAGCCCCCATGCCCCAGCCCTGCTGGTGCCACTTACTCCTGACCCATAGTGCCTACCTCCCCCCATGGTGCCCCTCAATCCTGACCTGTACCCCCTGGCCCTGCTGGTGCCCCTCACTACCAACCCACTGCCCTCTGCCCCAGGCCCCAGCCCCACAGTGTGGGAAAATGGGAGTGTGTGGGGGACAGGGGGTGTGTGGGTACAGCCAATGCCATAGGCCATGCGTTTGGGGCATGTGGGCATGTGCCCCTCCCCCAGATTCCTGCATCCACAGCAGGTCATGGAGCCACAGCTTAGTCAGACTGGCACCGGGCAGAAGCTGCCTCCATGCAGGACCTGGTATGGGAGGCAGCACTGTACTGCCATGGCCACCAAAGTGAGGTGCCCCCTGCCCACCTGGCAGCAGCAGAGGGACCCAAACCCCTGTTGCTGCCACCATCAGGATTCCCATGCTGCCACACCACTATGGGCACCAAAGTACAGCACTGTGGGAGCAGTGTGGAGTTGTCCCCCCTTGCTGATGCTGGGTCGGTAGGGGACGACTCACCTTGGCAGCCACGGTGGTGCGGCCGTCCTGGTGGTGGTTGCAGCACTGAGCTTCCCTGCCCAGCTCTGCCCTCTCACTCTGGGTCCCACCTACTGGGCTGCAGAAGCAGCTTCTGTCCAGCGCTGGAGCAGCCAGGCTGCAGCCCTGGGCCGCACTGTGGGCACAGAAATCTGAGGGGATGGGAAACGGAAAACCCAGATCCCTGGTCATTAGGCTTTTCCCTGTTTTCCTCTTAAGCTATGGGTACTAGTCCCCCTGGCTGCTCCCTCCTCTCCCCTTCACTCCTCCCTCCCTCTCTCCTGCCTGCCCTGCTGCCTTCTGATTCTAGCTGCATACCACATGGCTTCCCTTCCCCATCTTCCCTGCCAGACTTCACCTGCCTGAGCTAACAAATAACCAGTAAGCTAACCGGTTATCACTGCACTTATTGGTTAAACAATTAATTGTTTAACCTTCCACATGCCTAGTTTAAAAGTGTAAATCGATACATAACAGTCATTAAAGATTCTGCAAATAGAATGCATTTTTTCTCGCTTAGGTAAAAGAATTCAGCTTAATTGGCCACTGCAGCATGGGGTCTACAGCTGACAGAAGAGTCAATGTAAAGAAAACATATTTTTATCAGTAAAACATATAGGATTTGAAATATGCAGCAGCAGCAAATCTGTGAAAAAAGTTATTTTACATGGACCCCTTTTCTGCATATGAATATAGCACAAGAAAAATAAAGAAAACAAAAATCTGCTTTCAAATACCATATTGCCAGTCCTAAAGAGCTGCTGTTCAAGAGACAGTGTGCTTATGATGTTTCACACATGCTGCATTCAACTTCATGAAGAAATACAAGCATTTGAGGGAATTCGAATTTCAATCTTTTCTAAAATACTGATATTCAGTCAAAAAGCCAAAACATTGTTCTGAAACTTTGTTCTGATATTTTATAAAAAGAAGAGAGATTGATACGTACATGACAGTGTTAATCCCTGACAGCTGTTGGAACATCTGCAGGCCACAACCCACAATTAAAGCTCTTCGAGTTGGGGGGTAATTCAGCATTCTGCAGATCACAGGTCCAGCTTGAAAAACAGAAAAATACAAAACTTGCTGTTAACCTACCTTGAAATCCATCCTACTGCAACCCATTTATGCTTTGATCTCAGTCAAACTAGAACATTTCATATACTTGATCTAGCTGTTTTTTTTCCAGCATTCTAATAAATATAAGATTTTCGGGGAATTCAGCCCCAAATGTCAACCTTTTCTAAAAACAACTTCTTACTGTCTCATAAATCCTATACCTTCTAAACAAGCTTGTGCCATTTCTGGGTGTGCTCTTTTAAAAACATTATCACTACATACATCCATTCTTTGTTCCCTTCTTAAAACCACCATCCTGCCATTAAGAACTTTCTTCAGAAAACTCTGTAGCTACTGTTCATATACAGTTCCTTCAGACAAAATATACTCCAAATTGGCACTGAGTTTACTTGTACAACAATTGCAGATAACAATGCTTTTAGGAAGCAGATGAATTAATGTTCTGCAGTGGCCTGGCCAGCAGAGGGAGCACAAGTTAATTGACAAAACTTTTCCTACACCTAGTGATAATATCAGCGAGCAGAGTCCAACTAAGGTTTTCTCCAGGATGATAGAAACACTTTCACCAAATAGAAAATATTTCCCTGCATTTTTAATATTCAAAGTTTAAGTGTCTTATAAAGAGCAAGTAAAAAAAAACTACAATGTGAAAAACTAGAGTACAAAATGTTGATTCCATTAGTTAAAGAAAATATACGTAAGTCTATGAAACCATTATACTGAATATGTTCTGAAAATAAAATTCTATCTTTTAAATGCACACATATATATTATAAAAGCCGTCACCTGTCTGTCTGTCCATAATGCTTTATTTGCACTCTGACTAGCTGACAGAAACAACCAGAGTGCAAATAGTGTTTGGACAGGAGGTGGCGGCACGGTGGAATGTCGCCATGATGGTGGGGACACTTCTACTCCCTGGAGGTGGTAGCAATGGAAAGGAGCAGAGCTGGCCTGGCCCCCCCCACCTTGTTCCTTAAAGGTAGCAGTGGTGGTACAGGGGGGAGCGAGGTTGGGAAGCTGTGTGGGGGACCAAGGCCTCCACTGCTGGCCCTACCTCCTCTTTCCCACACTGCTCCCTCCTGATGTGGGGGAAGGGTGGGGAGCAGCAGGCTCGAGCTGACGCGGCAGTGGGGGGGGGGGAAAGAAGGAGCCGGCCCAAGGTCGAGGAGAAGCCAGCCTGCCACAGCTGTGGGTGCTGGGGGGGGCAGCAGACCTAGGCTGATGCAGAGGGGTGGGAAGGAGGGGGAATGGTAGGAGCGGGCCAAGCCCCAAAATGGTAGCAGGGAGGGTGGGCTGTGTGTGCTGGGCTCAGTCCAGCCCCTAAACTGAGCATGGGGGGGAGGGGACTGGCCCAGTTCCGGCCCCAGAACACCGGCGGGGGTGGGGCACGCTGGGCCCAGTCTGGCCCCAAAATGGAGGGTATGGGGGCGTGCGCCAGGCCCAGCATGGCTCAGAAATGGCAGTGGGGAGTTTGAGCGGGGTTGGGTCCAGCCTTGAAACAGTGGCGGGGAGGTGGGGGGGCCAGGCCCAGCCCCGCAGTAGAGTGGGGGAAAGAGGGAATGCCCCCTCCCACTCTGTGGAGGCAGCAGCGATGGCACAAGGGGGTGGGGAATGGGGCAGGGTCACTGTGGCGAGGGGGGGATGGGGGAGTGGCCCTGAACCTGAACTGCTGGGAGGGGAATGGGATTGGGCCTAAAGCAATGGGGCAAGGGAACAGAGTCAGATCTGAATGGGGCGGGGGCAGGCTGGATGACAGGACCAGAGGCACAGGACCGGACGCTGGGCCCCTGATGGGGGGTAGGGGAGTGGCTCTGGCCCTGAAGCGGTGGGGGCAAGGGTGAGGGGAGCAAGCCTGGCCCCAGGCCTCTGTTTCCACACCCCCGGCAGGAGGTGGTGACAGAGTGGATGGGGGAGCGGCCCAGCCCTGGCACAGCCGGGGGGGGAGGGGAGGCAGGGAGCGGGCCTGGCCCGGAAGGTGGTGGGGGTGGGGCTGGATGCAGACCTCTGTCCTCAGCTACCCCTCACCGTCATTCTTGATGGGGAACTGTGTGTGTGTGTCCCCCTATATAGAGAGAGATATATATATCTATCCATGCCCCCTCTGCTCTAGCAGAGAAAGGTCTGGCTGGGGCTGTCCCCCAGGCAGATCCAGCTGTGGTCCCCAGACAGGTTTCCCACCCCCTTGTCATCCAGCCCTCGCTGCTCTGGCTTAGAGAGCAGTGGGACAGGGCCAACCCTACCCTCTAAAGCAGACAGCATAGCCCAGGTCAGGGCTACAAAGCATCCTGGGATGCAGGGGGACTGCAATTTAACTTGAATCAGAAAGAGGTCTGGGACAGAAGTTTCATAAACCAGTCTGACCTAAATCAGTTATGTCTGATACTACATTCAACCAGGTTTATCTTAAATCAGTTTCAGCCATTTTGAAACTGCTTTATGTGCAATGAACTTCTGTTCTGTTACAGGTTGAAATCAGTTTCTGATCACTTAAAAACTGGTTTATGTATAATTTTGGTCCCTAACCCAAGGAAACTTCAATCGGCACACAACATCACAGCACATCTCATCAGCCACAGGCTGCCAGGAGCATGAGGCCTGTCCTCCATCTTACTACACCTACCCAGAGGATTCTAAAGAGAGTTCAAGGTCTAGATCCTGAGACCCTTGTCTGATCCCAGGATACTTGTAGGGACATCTAAAGCTATGGAAGTCTCTTCAAACATGTAAAGTCATACACCTGGGAGACAGGACTTTTTCATATATCACTTTGGACTATAAATGCCCTGCTAGGAAGATGATACAACAATAAGCACAATATCAGAATCAATATGAAAGAGAATAGGAGAAAATAACAATTTGAGAATTAATAAGACAACTTTCAGAAATACATGGCTACCTAAGTTTCATCTCCCTGCATGCCTTTTAAAATGTCCCAAGAGATAAATTCAATAAATATGTCTAATTTTTCATGCTTTTGACCTAGAGAAAACATATTTGGTGACCTAGAGAGTCACCAATGTATGATGTCAGACTACTTTAGGTTGAAAATGATAAAGATTCACCATAAATGTCTGCCAGAGCAACTGCACATCTGATTAGACCCTAACGAAACAAAAGAATTTCCTTTCATAAAATTCATAGTGTTCAGCCCTATAAACCAATAAAGTGATTGAATATATAAAATGCATCATTAGTCTCTCTTTTACAGGAGCTTTATGACCTGAACAAGAAAATCCAAATATACTGACTGAGCATTCACAAGATAGGTTTTTAAACTGAAAAATGGAGTGTTATGTTTGCTGTTCAAGTCATCCGACTAAAAATCGTGTCACTGTTTTGCATTCTCTACATCTTCTGCCACCAAAAATAAATTTGTTCTGGGAAAGCATCGTATAAGTATCAAGCATCTAATAACTAGGCATTATTCAAGATACAGAAAAGGGAAGAGTTCATTTTCCCATTTTCCTCTGTGTTTATCTACTACAAGTTAAATAATTTCATGATTAAACATTTTCAAGTAGACAGTGCTCTTGAATGTTTATCAAAATGTTTCTAGGGTAATTTAAAAAAAAATCAGTCTGGTTTGCTTTGATTTTAAGCAATTTTAATTTATTAAAATTGTTTTAAAATATTTGTAATTATGACACCTGCATGAATGTCTATACTTACAATTTAAAAAAGTATTACAATCATTTAATTTGAGATACATTACAGTAAAAATTTCTCTCTCAAATTTATTTAATGTAACTCAAATAAATTTAAGTTGCTTCTTTGTAAAGAGCATGTCGAGCAGATAAATATCTGTAACAGCCAGGGTCAACACAAGCTTTATAAACACGTCCTAACATCAGTAGTTATCTGCACTAATCTTTACCACAGAGTGAATGCTGCCATTAGCATTTTCCCAAAAGCAGGGGCTTTTTGTTTCTTTTGTGCAAAATAGCTTTTGCTTTAATTACTTCAGGTTTATGTTCAGGTAGGAGAAATAGAGAGGATGCACAAAGTTCATTCAGTCTTGAGAAACCAACTAGGAGTTGAATGATCATAAAAGCTTGTTTTCTTCTTCCAATCCCTGTATAAAAACCCAAACGGAAGAGGATGAGATCTTTCAAACCTGGAAACTGTTTCAATGGAAGTTAGGCACCTAGCCTGAGCAGGCATTTTTGAGAATCCTACTAGTCACCTAAATACCACTATCTTTGCTACCTGGCCTGTGGTAACTACAGGTAAGCTATCAATTCACTAGCCACAGATAATATGTCCTTTGTTAATAAATGCTTTTAAACTGCAAGCGTGTTTTGATAATCTCACATGAGAAAACAGCATGTGGCATATTTAAGGCAGTTTTATCTGTCTCTCTCTCCCTCCCTCTCTCTATACCTGTATCTTCTATCTAATATAATAAAAGCCTTACTGTCTGTCTGTCCATAATGCTCTGGACCACCTACGCATGGCCCAGAGCCTTAGGACAGACAGATTGACAGGCGGAGGCAGAGATAGGGCAGGGCTAAGCTATGTTCCCTAGCCATATGTTACACCCCCCCCACCCCCCCCGGCCACCCGCCACACACACACAGACACATATACCCCCCTCCCCCTCACTGCACACCCCATGCCAGCTGGCAAGCACCCCACCCCGCAGTTGTGTCCTGCATTCAGCAGGCGCTGCCTGCGGCCACCAGTCTGCCACCCATGCAGCACCCTGCGGCCACGCCCCCACCGCCCCATGCAGACTTCTGCACTCTGTGGCCGTGCACCTGGGGACAGTGATTTGAATTACTGATTCAAATCACTGTTCTCCAAATCGGCCGAATCTGAATCAATTACTTCCCTATTCACACAGGCCTACTCTCTATCCCATCTTCTAGGTCATTGATTCAAATATTAAATAAAACCAGCCCCAAGATCTATCCCTGGGACACTTACTTGATACCAGATGCCATCAAGCCATTCACCACTACCCTGAGCCTGACAATCCAGCCATTTTTCTATCCACCTTACAGTCTATTCTTCCAACCCGTACTTCTTTACCTTGCTTGTGAGAATGTTCTGGGAGATTGTATCAAAAGCCTTGCTAAAGTCAAATAAGGTTCTTTGTGTTAATCTGATATCTTTTATTAGACCAACTTAAATAGTTGGAAAACAATTATTAAGAAGGCTTTCGGGTTCAAAAACCCTTCGTCAGGCTAAGGAAGTTTCAGCAGTTGGTATGTGCTCTTCCTGGATGGAATGAAAAGTAAAGAAGCCAGAGGCTGGGCTGGTGTGCATACAAGACAGGTAGTCAGTGAAAATGTAGATTGAGGAGTCAATAGGTAAGAGACAGGTTGGGGGTGGGGAGGAAAGAGAGAAGGGGGATGAATAGTGGAGAGATACCTAGGGAGTCAGATGTCAGGCAGGTTATAATGTGTCATAAATCCAATGTCTATATTTAGTCCATGATTTTTAGTATCTAGGACATTGATGAAGTGGAGTTCATAGGCTCGTCTCTGAGAAGTGTTCTGTAAGTTTCCTTTGAGAATTAGGACTGAGAGATTGGAGAGAGTGTGGTTTTCTTGTGAGAGGTGTGCCCCCACAGGTAACTGGGTATTTCTGTCTTTGATAGATTTCTGGTGTGCATTTATGCTGGTGTGCAGTTGTTGTTTGGTCTCTCCTACATATTTTCCATCAGGGCATTTGGTGCATTGGATGAGATATATTACATTTCTGGAGGTGCAGCTGTAAGATGAGAATGCTGATGGCTCTGTTGTGGGGTATAGTAATTGTGGGGGTGGTGGAGATGTGTTGGCAGGTTTTGCATTTCTTGTCATGGCATGGTCTGGATCCATTAGACCAACACAGCTACAACCTACACCCCTGTTGCTAAAGTCAAGGTATATCACATCCGCTGGTCTCCCCACATCAACAGAGCCAGTCTTCTCATCATAGAAGGAAATCAGGTTGGTCAGGCATGACTTTCCTTTGGTGAATCCATGCTGACTGCTCCTAATAACTTTTTCCTCTTCCAAGTGCTTAGAAATGGATTCCTTGAGGACCTTCTCCATGATTTTTCCAGTGACTGAGGTGAGACTGACCAGTTTGTAGGTCCATTGATCCTCCTCCTTCCCTTTCCTAAAGATGGGCACTATATTTGCCCTTTTCTAGTTGTCTGGGACCTCTCCTGATCACCATGAATTTTCAAAGACGATGGCCAGTGGCTCTGCAGTCACATTGGCCAAGTCCCTCAGCACCCTCAGCTGCATTGCATATGGCTCCATGGACTTATACAGTCCAGCTTTTCTAAATAGTCCCTAAACTGTTCTTTTGCCACTGTTGTCTGCTCACGTCCTCCCCAAACTGTGCTGTCCAGTGCAGTAGTCTGGGAGAGAGACCACCAGAGGGCACCAAAAATGATTAAGAGGCTGGGGGAGCATAACTTCTGAGGAGAGGCAGAGGAAACTGGGCCTATTTAGTCTAGAGAAGAGAAGACTGAAAGGGAATTTAATAGCAGCTTTCAACTACCTGAAAGGTGGTTACAAAGAGGATGGAGCTAGACTGTTCTCAGTGGTGGTAGGTAACAGAACAAGGAGTAATGGTCTCCAGTTGCAACAAGGAGAGTTTACAGTTAGATATTAGGAAAAACTCTCACTAGAACAGTAGTAAAACACTGGAACAGGCTACCCAGAGATGTTGTGGGCTCTCCATCCTTGGAGGTTTTTAAGACCTGGGTAAACAACCCCTTGGCTGGGATGATGTACTTGGGGATGGATGGTCCTGCTTTGAACACAGGGTTGGACTAGATGACCTCCTGAGGTCCCTTACAACCCTAATTTTCTATGATTCTAAAATACGTTTGGATGAATTTATTGTGTGTACCATGGTCTCATAAGAAATATCATCATATATACATACAATGACTTAAAATATGCCATGGTAAATAGTAGTAATCGCCTGCCCTAGACTTAATAGAATAAAGAGTGATTGGTAAGTAAAAGAGGAGGATGGCATCACTAGGGTATGACATTACAGAAAATGATGATCTGTCAGATGGGTTGTTATAATCTAAATGCTTCTTCCTAAGCCAAATCTCTTCTGTCTAAGGTCTCCAACAACAACAACAACAAACACCTTTCCTACAGAAGGAAACTAATTTTGATAGCCTTAGAACCATTAAGTCAAGAGTAATAAACACAGCTAAAAGGCCTTAAGAAAGACAAGTGCCTAAAACATACACAAAAGACATTTATAAAGGGAAAACACAGACATTCGATAATAGCACAACTTTTCAAATCAGAAGCATTTCGTTCTGGCACAGAAAGGAAAAAGACCTGTAGCTAAAAAGAACTCTGCACACATGTGCATGAATTATCACTATTGAAGATCTCAGTCAAGGAAAAGGGGACAATCTAAATATTAGCTAAATGTTCCAGTGTATTTTCCCACAGAAATACCTGGATAAAAGTTGTAAATTTGTCTAACGACACCTAATAGTGAACTCTTTCATCAGCTACATATTTTTCTTGCATATTTGCTGTTAGAAAGCAAGGATTAGACTTAGAAAAAGTTAGAAAATTGCTGATAACTTTACACAGGTATTGTGCACAAAAAAAAGATAAGTACATGATTAGGATTGCAAGGTCACTAAACAGCTCAAAAATGCTAGATTTAAAGCTTGTCAGTAACTCACAACCCCGCTGCCCCTTGTGAAAATGCAAACTTATTTAATTACACAATTATATTTTTCTACCACACCCCATCTCATTCAATGCACAGAATGGGCTGTACTCACATAATAAATAGCTATTCAATATTCTGTTTCCTTTTCTCAGTTTAATGCATGCCTAAGTTACAGCACACTATTCAAACCCTACTGTAAAGACAAAATTACTAGTGTCCTCACAAGCTATTCTACAGCGCTCATCGCTACCACGATGATACAGGCAGTCCTCAGACTTACAACACAATTGGTTCCTGGAAACAGTGTCTTAAGTCGAACCGTTGTAACTCAGAACTGATTTTCCCATAGGAAACAATGTTATAAATGGGGGATTGGTTCCTGAACCAAGGCCCAATACCCTGTTTTCACCAAAAATAACCCGGAGTTTTGTACTCAATCAATTATAGATGAGTAATATAGCTACATTAATGTATTTATATTGTAAATAGCAAGCATATTGATTTAGAAGGGCTTCTTTGAGGTGACTGCTGGACATTTTGAAGGGCTCTTGGTTGGATTTCTTGAAGGGCTCTTGGCTGGAGTCTTCTCAGGAGTCTTGGCTGCAGGTTCTTCTAGAGTCTTGTCTGCTTTCTTAAAGAAAGTGTCCAAGGAAGTTTGGACAGATGTTCTCCAGGGAGATGGGTGACATAGCCATTTGTTCACTGTCATGTCGTCACATCAGATCAAGCGTTGTAAAGTTGAAACTGGCGTCAAAGTTGAAACAGGGTGTCAATTTAGAAATGTTGTAAATGCGAAATGTTGCAACTCGAAACATTGTAAGTCGAGGACTGCCTGTATTATAAAAACCTAACTTTGTTCGTCTGTAATACTTTATTTGCACTCTGATTGGCTCTCTTGGCAGCCAATCAGAATGCCCTACACAGACAGGGACAAACAGCAGAGCACCGCCATGACAGTGGGGACTGAGGGACCTTGGAGGCAGAGGGAGACAACGGGGACTGGAGCACTGCCATAAATAGAGGGGACTGGCCTTGCCCCCCCAGGTCTGCCCCTTGGAGCCAGGGGCTGGTGCTCCACCCCCCAGACAACAGCTGGCAGGGAGGGGAGGCAACAGAGATCAGGGGAGGGAGGGAAGGGACACAGTGCAAAAAAAGGGGGAGCAGTGCATGCAGGGGCAGCACATGCCACTCAAAACTAGAGCCTGGGTGGCCAAAGCCACTGCTGCCTGGCTGGATCGTCACTGCTGCAGACCCTGGGAGGCCCTCAGGACCCCAGGAAAAGGGGCAGGGGAAGGGATGCAGGCCTCTGTCCCTGCCCTGCCCCCCCCCCCCGGTCATTCTTGAGGGGCAAGTTGCTAGTGATGATATAAGTTCTGCAGAAAAAAAGATAGTATGTAATTATGTAAATACATACTAAATGTTAGAAGTCCCTACTGAGCACATAAGAAGCCTGTGAAAAAAAACCCTGTTATAACTTGGATAATTTTGAACAAATTTTCACAATGATGGTAAAAGGCCCACCCATCCCTCAGACAAAGGCTTCATTCATGCCACATTTCAAATGAATAATTTGCAAAGAGTTTGATAAAGTTGTTTTACATCATGATTCCAGAAAACAATTTATTTCTAAATCAACATAATACAAAGTTACAACAATTTCAAGTTTTTGAGGGGAAAAGGAGATACACCAGGAAACCAAAAAAAGAGAAGGGGGAGAAATAGTACAAATGGGTGACTTCTGAAATTAAGAAAAAAAAACAAACAAACCTTGGGGCTGATAGGAAGTTGAATTTATGCATTGTTGCCAGTTCTAGAAATTTTGTCTAGAGTTTTGTTATTTCTCCCTGAAATAGTTTTCATTTACAATTTTCTAGTGCACAAGGCTCTGAAGAAAAGCTCAAAACTGACCTCTGGGTATCCTGTAGACTGGAAGACCATAAAGCAAATGAAAAGAGTGCCTCTTACTTTTCTAGCTTTTAGGATTTTAGGTATCCAAGTCATGATTTCAGAGCATGTACAGTTGGCCAGACAGCCCATTTAGATGTGGTTTCTCTTTCCTTATTCTCTCATATCCAACTGAGAAAAATGAATTAATAAAAAATCCCCCAAAAGCAGTGGCAGCCATCTGCTGCCTGGGAAACCGGTGATCCCCAACCATCAGTTTGTTAATACAATCCCTGGCAATGTTTCACTAACTGGCAACAATGTAGAAGACACAGCTTTTCAAAATTATCTGCAGCGTCTTGAATGTTCGCTTGCTACTTAATCCAGGCAGTATCTTGTAGCAACAGATTTGTGGAAGGCCTGTGTCAGTATTACTCTAAATTTGCTGCAAATAAGGAATATTTCCAAGGAAGCAGGTGCCTATTTCTGATATGTTATAAAATAATCACTCGTGGAGTAATTCTTCTGACCAATTCTTATCCAGATGCCAATCCATGTTCTTTATTGGATACAGATAAAACCATAAGCAAACGATCCTATCCAGAGGCAAAAGGACAAGGGAAAAAAAATACTTCTTAGACGTTCCTCAGATACTGACAATGGGACACTTTTTTTTGTTCCTTCTCTTTACATACCTCTCATCCCAAACCTGCAAGCATCCTGGTAGCAGCTTCCATACCTTCTTTTCCCACCTCTGCTCTTCTGACATTATCCCTCCAGAATCAACAGCTTTGCTTTTCATGTTATACCCAGATCAGCTGGGCACTTCCATAGCTAGCACTACAAGTGTAAGCTCATGCAGATGTGCTGAACCACCACTTGTACTGAACTGTTCTACAAATGTTAAGGACAGATGGTAGTGATGCCACACAACTGGCAAGGAACAAATAAAACTGCATGGGCAGATCCACCACATGTGGCCTGGTTTGAATGGGCAGTCACACCCCCTTGGAAATCAGGCCACAGGAGCAGCAGCCAGGGACCTTAAGTCCCCAAATCAGGTAAGAATCCCTTCTTCCCTTCCCTTCCTCTCCCCTCCCATTTCCAGCCTCCCCTGACCACCTCTGTCACTGTCCCCAGTTGACCCAGGGGCAGGGGGAGCCCCAGAGCCACTCTTCCCCTGCACTGCATGGGGAGCTAGGCTCAGGCCAGGACACCAGGAGCAATGCCTGGTCCCCTCAGACAGTCCCTGCCAGCCCAGAAGCAGGTACGGGGAGGGGGAACCCACCAGCTGCTGTCCCTGGTTGTGCCTGGTTCAAGCTCAGCCTCCAGCAGGCTTTATTTCTGTTGGGGGTACAGGTAGTTTTCTCTTCTGTCTTCCCAGTCAGGAGTCAGGGCCCTGGGCCCCTGGAGGAACAGTTGTGGTGAGGAGGTCAACTGGAGGCTCTGAAGATGGTGCCAGAGTGAGGGTTTCAGATTTTATGATCATGGAACGCTGTTCTGAGATAGAGGCTTGTTGGGAAGAAATGGCAACCACCAGAAAATCTTTTCTTCCAGGATGGCTGACTTGTTGGAGAGGGTTTTAAACTAGATGAGTCAAGGGATGGGTGTGCAGACGTGAATGAGGGCCAGGGGCCAGTCAAGCAGGAAGGACATAGAGAGGGCAGTCAGGGAGGTGTTGAGAGGCTGGAACAATGTTGGGGTGGTGGGGAATAGGGGGTTACCAATGGGACTTAAGTGTCTATACACAAATGCTAGGAGTATCTGGAATAAGCAGGAGGAACTGGCACTCCTGCTAGCAAATAAAGAATATGATGTCACTGGAATAATTGAGACCTGGTGGGACACCAGGCATGACTGGGCTGTATGCATAGAGGGCTACAGGCTGCACAGAAGGGATCGGGTAGGAAGAAGGGAAGAGCTGTAGCTCTCTATGTAAAGGAGCGGTATGCCTCCTTGGAGACCCAACTTGGTTTGAGAGAAGGGCAACTCAAGACCCTGTCACCTTGTGAATCTTTTTCAGGGTGCTGCAGGGTACAAGAAAATATATTAGGGACTGGAAAAAATAATTAGCTTAAATGATGCACTGCGAAATTCAGAGAAATTATGAAAGGGGCCCCAAGTTGAGAAAGGTTGAGGACCACTGGCCAACACTACGATGCTTTGTGAAGCAGCAAAATATTTATCATGCTAGAATCAGAGAAAGAAAGGACATTATTTCACTGATTAAAAATGAAAGAGGCCCCAAGTTGAGAAAGGTTGAGGACCACTGGCCAACACTACAATGCTTTGTGAAGCAGCAAAATATTTATCATGCTAGAATCAGAGAAAGAAAGGACATTATTTCACTCATTAAAATGTAGTGAAGTCTGTTGGAGAAATTCCTGATCACAGAGATCTATATAAAGCAACAATTTTAAATTCAGCTCTGGTTATTTTGTAGTTTACCGTTGTCTGGCTGAGGAATGGGGATGTTGCCCTGGTGACATGTAGTAGTAGATGGTCTCACAATCCCTTTTTGTTCACTTTATTGATGATAGATTTAATTGACACTGGCCTTTACAAATCTGGTTTGTTATCCTGGGAGGTGTACAAGAAATTCCTATCGATTGCTTCTTCCTTTACTTTTTTTAACTCATTCTGTAAAGTGAAATTTCATTAGCAGAAGGGCACATTGACTATGAAAAAGGCAACGCACTAAATTACAAATGAAGGTTACACCCTAACCTTCTAAGACACAGTTAGCAACCTATGGCCCACAGGCCAGATTCAGCCCACTGAGCTGGGACACTGGTGGCAGGTTGGCAGCGTGGGGAAAGGAGCAGCTCACCTTTGGACCTAGCTCCATTAAAAGTGGTCCATTGCTCCTAAATGGTTGCTAACCCCTGTTCTAAGGGGCATGCATATGAACAGTCAAAGTCCTTTAACCCTTAGCACTTTAAAACTGATATTCTGTAAGTGCCTATTGTAATCTGTCTACTCCATTCAATTCTAAAAGTAGACTAAACCTACTGCAATTTTCATGCTGTTTTATTCAGGTTTAAAAGTTACAGCAAATCATCTACATCAGTAAGAAAGGTCATATGTACCTATACCAGGAAAGGTCAGATGTACCTGTTGACTAGGTCAGCAGATGCATGCTCCTAGGCAGCAAGTCCTCTCCCCTCCTTTATAGCTTATTGTTACATTTGCCCACAGCCCCAAGGAGCATCAGTTTTGAAGTCAATGCAATGATATGTCTAATTCTGATTAGAAACATAAAATGCATGGAACCAAAGTTAAATGTTATGCTTGTATTTAAGTACTTTACATCCTGTTCTCTACCACCAAACTAACACTGAAGGATGTACTAAGGGCAGTCAGTATCACTGACTCCACATGAGCTGACAAGGTCAGAACTGAAGATTTTCATGGCTGAGACTTATCCTTCTATTTTTATTTTATTTTAAGCAAATTTTAAACACATTGATCTTCAAATAAAAGCTTGACATCCCAATGAAATCAGTAGCACTTCAGAAAATTGTTTAAGCATGTGTTTAACTGACAGCCAAAAAACAAAACTTCTACTGGCTAAGCTGAAGTAGAAACGCACCAGGCTGGTATCTAAAGTAGACTCGTTTCTATTACATAGACTAGTCAGAAGAGAAGGTCTAAGTTTCATTCCCCCCTAAAGTAGCTTACATCAACACCAAAAGCTTGCTTTGCACAGATGCTGCAGTTCACTACAATAAAGATACAACAGTAGCGTAAGAGCGATATTGTAGCTGGACTACATAGTTAGTCTTATGAAAACATATCACCCTAAGAAATCCTTGCCTTTCTAATAAAGATGACATTTCAATATTGTCATAAAATGCCAAGAAATAGGTGATAGTTGGTCCCAAGATCCTTAGCAACTCTGATGAGAAACAGCATAATATAAGCAAAAGCTGGCTCCCTGCAATATATGTATTATCTGTTATCTATTTGGTAGTTATTATTTTTGCAAACATTCATGTCCTAGACTATTTACATTTTGAGACTAACAAATGCTTTAGTTAAGTATAAAGTGATCCTTCACCACCTTGCTTTAACAGGGCCCCTGCCCCATTACTGAGAAGGGGGAGGGAGCCCAGAGCCTGCTGGCCAGCCCAGCCCCTTTGAACAGGCTTTGTGGTAAAAAGGGACCCAAGTTAGATGGCTGCCTGCCACAAGTGTAGACAGAGATTGGCAGGCCTGGGGAGGAAGCAGAGGGTTGGGTGACCCAGGAAGAGGCTCAAAAGCCCAGGGCTTAGCCTAGAAGAGGCGGTCTGGCCGTAGGAGCCGCTGGAAGCAGAGCAACTAGACGAGATGGCTCTCTGCTGGAGCCAGCCCAAACTGCCTGGAAGAAAGGACTGTGTGCCACAGAAGGGCAGAAAAGACCCTGTGCTGAAAGTGACATTAGATAAGTACTATGAACCTTTTGCACTTGGGCTACCCCATGGTGACAATTAACTCCAACAGGGGAGCTGGTATTTGGCAAGCCTTACGTTTGGGAGCAGACGCTAATAGCTTTGATTTCTATTTGAACCAAAGGACTGGAGTGGCTGTAAGGGGTGGATTGGAGGCCACTGGGGTGCAGCAGAGGCACCAGTTTAGAGTACTCCTAGGGGCCAGAGCCCTGGGATGTTGCATGTGGGCAGGAGCTCATATACATTGCAGAAAGGAAGACTGTGGTGTGTCAGAGGACTGGGTATCTGGCAGCAAAGACTGGGGGAACAGTGTAAACCCCATGCCCTGAAAAGAGGACATACCTAGGGGCCAAGTGGCCCAGAGCCCACAGAGTGCTGAGCTGATGCTGGGGACCGAGAACTGCACTAGGACCCTGAGCCATGGGACCCAGCCAGATTAAAAGTGAGCTGAGACCCAGAAGGGGTCCTACACCAAAACCCTCCTGGAGCAGCCTCCCTATGAACCTATTACATCGAGTTGTGATAGGCAAGATAATCATGAAGGGACAGGACCCAGAGAGCCCAGAAGGGAGGGTGAGGACATCAAAGCCCAGTGACTAGCTGGGGCAGGAACCTTGTTGCATCAGCACCAAACCTTCTATGTTACACTTGCATACTTATGAGCATTCACACAAAGCATCTGTTTTGCCCTTACTGGCAAAGGTACTAATTAACAAAAATACAATCCTGGGGAAAATCTGGCCCTTGACATCTATTTCTCTTCATTCACTATTTTATAGTATTATCAAGCAACTGGCTTTCTCTTTCCTATCAATCCTTATACATTCTCATTCTTTCATCTTCCAAGGCTTAAGGGAAGAGACTTACTGTATACTTATTGTATATATTTTTAATTTTTGGTGTGGTTTTTTTGAACACAACTTGAATCTTGGCAGCAAGTCTTTTCTCATGACATTAGTAACTGCCCTACATACAGTTGTTTATATCTACTTAAACTAAACATCTTTTATTCATCTAATCAATAGCAGAATACACTGTGGTTTGGTTTTATTAAATCCTTTCCTTAGTTAATTCAAGTAACTGACAGACCAGTCATTTATCATGAACTAGGACTTCCCTACGACTGAAGACTAAAGGACAAGGTAGAATTCAGAAATGAAAAAAAGTGTTACAGAATGAGGCAAAAAGTCACAAGAAGGAGGTGAGGCACCAGGTGAAAATTCAAGTACTAATATACTGAGATCTGCTATGCTATAAAGTATATTTAAATTTGGAAGCTAGGGAGTTTTACACTGAGTACCTTCCAGCATCATAAAGACAAAACACTGAAATATCCTATTTGTGGAGCACTGCTAATTATATCCCATAAAGTTCCATTTGATGAGAATGGAGAAGAGCATCTTTGTACCTTATTGGACGAACCTAGTAAAGAGGGCTTTAAACTAGGTAACATGGGGGATGGTAATCAAAACCCTCTAGCAAAAGAGCATACAGGGTAAAGGAGTCAAAGAAACAACTCAACTCTGGGAAAGGGCCAGAATGCTACAGGACTGCAACAAGTGGTGCAAAAAGGAAGCAAGTATGTCAAAATGAGAAATTGTATCCAATGAGTGTATACAAATGCTAGAAGTATGGGGAATAAGAAGAGCCTGAAGCTCCAGCCTGTGAAAAGAAATATGATCTGATTGGCATCACTGAGACCTGGTGGGACAGCTCTTATGACTAGAATGTCAACACTGAGACTTGCAGTTTCAGAGCTTCTAGAGGGACTGGACATATTTAAATCAGCAGGTCCTAACGATCTCCACCCCAGAGTGCTGAGGGAATTAGCAGAGGTCACTGTGGGACCCCTGGCACAGCTTTACAAAACACCCATGGTGGTCTGGCATGGTGCCAAAGGACTGGAAAAGGACCAGTGTGGTTTCCATTTTCAAAAAGGGGAGGAAGGAGAACCCAGGAAACTATAGGTCAGTTAGTCTTACCTTGATCCTGGGTAAGCTTTTTGAGAGAATTATCCTGGCACTTGTCCACGAGGGGCCAGCAGGGGAGATTATGCTTAGGGGCAACCAACAAAGGTTCATTAGAGGCAGGTCCTGTCAGACCAACCTGGTGGCCTACGACCAGGTCACAAAATCCTTAGATGCAGGGGTAGCAGTGGACATAGTCTTTCTGGACTTCAGGAAGGCCTTTGACATTGTATCTCCCCCCATTTTCACTAAAAAACTAGGGGACTGTGGTGTCAACACCTACACAGTCAATTGGGTCACTAGTTGGCTGGAGGGCCACACCCAGAGAGTGGTGGTGGATGGGTCTTATTCGACCTGGAGGGATGTGGGCAGTGGGGTTCTGCAGGGCTCAGTCCTCAGGTCCACACTGTTTAACATCTTCATCGGCCACTTAGACAGGGGTGTAAAAAGCACCCTGTTCAAATTCGCAGACAACACTAAGATGTGGGGGGATGTGGGCACGCTAGACGGGAGGAATAGGCTGCAATTGGACCTAGACAGGTTACAGGGGTGGGCAGATGAGAACAGGATGGGTTTCAACACTAACAAGTACAGGGTACTGTACCTGGGGGGAAAGAACCAGCAGTATACCTACAGGTTGGGGAACTCCCTTCTCGTCAGTGCAGAGGCAGAAAAGGATCTTGGAGTCATCATTGACTCCAAGATGAACATGGGCCAGCAGTGTGGGGATGCAGTCAGGAAGGCCAACTGTACCTTGTTATGCATCTCGAGCAGATCCAAGGAGGTGATCCTCCCCCTCTGTGCAACACTGGTCAGGCCGCAGCTGGAGTACTGCATCCAGTTCTGGGCGCTGCACTTCTAGAGGGATGTGGACAACATGGAGAGGGTCCAGAGGAGGCCACTCGCATGATCAGGGGGCAGCAGGGCAGGCCCTACGAGGAGAAGCTACAGGACCTGAACCTTTTCAGCCTCCACAAGTGAAGGCTGAGGGGGGATCTAGTGGCCTGTTACAAACTAGTCAGAGGGGACCAGCAGGCATTGGGGGAGTCCCTGTTCCCATGAAATACCAGGAGTGACTAGAAATAATGGTCCCAAGCTGGCAGAGGGTAGATTCAGACTGGACATCAGGAGGCGCTACTTCACTGTCAGGGTGGCTACGATCTGGAGCCAACTTCCAAGCGTAGTGGTGTTGGCTCCTACCTTGGCGGTCTTTAAGAGGAGGCTAGACAATCACCTTGCTGGGGTCATTTGACCCCAGTACTCTTTCCTGCCATTGCAGGGGGTCGGACTTGATGATCTGCTCAGGTCCTTTCTGACCCTATTAACTATGAAACTATTCAACTATGAAATTAGTCCCATAGCCTCTCTAAATGCCACTTCAATCCCCTTCCTCTGCCTGATCTGCTGCTCTGCTTTCTGCTCCTTTCCTGACTATACACAGAGGCTGCCCATGCCACTTGCAGTTCTTGTGCCATTGGTTGGCCCACCCTTGCTGTAGGAGATGTACAATATTGCTTTGATTTGCAAACATGACCTGGACATGGATAAGGCCAATATACAATTTTACCTCAGAAAGGTTTTTTGTTAAACGGAAAGTACTCCCATGGGTGAAATAGACCAATAAATATGATTTGCTTCAGGACTAGGATTTTATTCTGTCTAGGTAGAACCATGATACATCACCATTTCTGAAACAAAATTTATCATTGAAAAAAATCCAATAAAGCTTCTTAATAAAGTACTTCACCGAGGTAAAATAATATGAAAGCTACTGCCCATCAAAAATGCATGGAGCACTTTCAGAAAATAAAGCAGTTTCTAACTGACCTTTATGAAGCCTCCAATTCAACATCACAATTCCCAAATTTGGGTACTTGACCCATGAAGGTGGTTCAAATTAATGTGTTAGGAGCCTAGGCATCCCATACAGTCAATGGAGAGACCTGGGTGCTTTCTGAAGATGATTCATACTATCTAATCCAGGGGTGGGCAAAATGTGGCCCATGGGCCAGATGCGGCTTACCAGGCCATTCTATCCAGCCCATGGAGCCCCTAAAAAATTTAGAAAATTAATATTTATCTGCCCCTGGCTGCCTGTCATGCAGCCTTTGATGGCTTGCCAAAACTCAGTAAGTGGACTTTTGCCTAAAATAATTGCCCACCCCAATCTAATCCAATAGGAACATGAGGTATACAGATGTGTCTGAACTCTCACTCCTCCTTGGTTCTTAGGCAACTGACTCTCAGTGGCACTCCTCTCACATTAGGATTCGTCTCAGTCAAAGGGTGGCACCTACCTGAACTAGGACTAATTGGCAATAGCCTTGAGAAGCACAGAACACTCCTCTCTTCTTGGCTGGTGGTTGTCTGAGGAACCCAAAGGAGTGAGTACAATTCTGGCCCAGTGAGTACGGCTCTCTCCCTGGGGAGGCCTGTGTTCTGATTCTGCTGTCAGGTCTCTGATTTTTAGATTAGATAGTTATTTGCTAATCATGATCACCTTTGGTTTGCTCTTCTCTTCCAGCCCATGAATCCTGTGTTTTTGGCTCCCCATGGGGCCAGCTTCAACAGCAGGAATAAGAGAGGCCTCTGGCCAGTCTAGCCTTTAATCTAACAGATGAAGACAGAACAGTGTGGCACCTTATAGATTAATTTGTTCAGAGAGGCATGAGGTTTCACAGGGGACAACCTATGTTGTCAGATACAAGGAATGGACTTGCAGAGAGCAGAGGTACTTAACAGAAAGAAATAAGGTCATTCAAATTCAAAGGATAGGGAAAGGAGGAGGAAAGGAAGGGACACTGTCAAGAGAGGCAAAGTGAGCTGAAGAGATCAAAGGGGATAAACAAAGCACTTAATCCACTGGGCGATACAGGAGTTATAAAAGCTAGTCCAGGTAATGGAATAAGAATCCATAATCTCTGTCACACCATACTTAACACAGTCATGTGTGGATGATTTCTTGTTCTGCAAAACATACCTATTATAGACATAAATAACTACTATAGAACTATAGATATCAAGACACAGATAACTACTATTATTTAGTAGGCACTTTTCTAGGAAGCAAAAGGTGAGAGAATAAATCCCCTCAGGATGAGATAAGCCTAGAATCCAAATCACTGGCCTCCTAAATAAGTGTGCTTATCATTTGAATATTGTGCAAGAGGTGGGCATCACCATCACCCACATTCTGGTCCTCCAGCAGCTGTTTCATATTGAGTTGTATGCATGCACTCAGACAGTCCCCAAGCATGCTCCAACCTCCTCTGAGAACTGGAAATTTAGGCAGCTCTCACCATGTACTGTACCTAGGGTGCTCTTAATAAAAGCAGAAATCGGTGGTACTGTCACTTTCCTTGGCCTTTTCAGAACAGCTTCCTCTTCAGTAACTGTTGGGTTCTCTCTGTAATACTGCTGTGAGTCACGTAGGAGAATCACAGAGGTGGTAGCTATATCTAGCTTAAAATGTTAAAGTAAGATCAGAAAACAGAAATAGTGTAAAAAAACCAAACTTCCCTCAAAGGTGGCTTACAAGCCTCATCCCTAAATTGCTTCTATAAAAACACAATTCAAATAGAGGCATTAATCAAAAACAAATTTACAGTCCGTTGACAGCCAGAATCAAGTGTGAGCCAGGACTCTTTCCCCACTTTCAGCAGTCTTGACCTGTCAACCTCTTTCTTAATTATGCTGCAGGGCATAGATGCCAAAAATACAGCCCATGGAACTATATCATCCAGCTCCAGATGCTGCTTGTGGGTCTGAGTGCCCCTCCTCAGCATGCATGCAAGATGTACTGGGTGGCCCCATGCACCTCATGCAGCACCTGCACCAGCTCACATGCTGGAGAAGCAGAACAGCCCTGTATGCCTGACAGCCCTGAAGCAGCCACATGTCACTCTGGGGTCATGCTCCACACAGCCTGGTAGCTCCATGACCAAGCAGTACAATCCAGGAGCAGCTCGAGCAGGACTGGGCCATGATGGCTAGAAAATGGTATTTAGAGATTTGCTTTTAGGACTTGGCTTGTCGGTAGAGTAGATATGCATTAGAACAATGGTTCATGGGAATGGCAAGGGTTAATAGTTTCTAAAAGCCTGTTTGTGACAGTTTCACATTCTCAGAAGCCAGCAGACAAAGAGGCTGGGAAACTGAAGACATGCAACACAGTGTTACCTGAAAACCCATAACAAGATTTCAGACTAGACATCAGGAGGCACTACTTCACTATCAGGGTGACTAGGATCTGGTACCAACTTCCAAGACAAGTGGTGCTGGCTCCTACCCTGGGGTCTTTAAAAGGAGGCTCAATGTACACCTTGCCGGGGTTGTTTGACCCCAGGACTCTTACCTGTCATGGCAGGGGGTTGGACTTGATCTGCTCAGGTCCCTTCCAACCCTATGAACTATGAAACTATAAGGTAAGGTAGCATCAGGTCACAGTGACCAGCTGCAAAGCTCCTGGGATTTCTGGTGAAATACCAGATTAGGAGGCCGGGCATGCCCAAATTAAGGCACCAGTAAATGAACAAATTAAGATGTGTGCATATGATGGGTTTATGGAAACAAAGGGATATGCTGACAGGACAAAACATGGACAGTATGACAACCACAGGGAAAGCAAGCAACAGTACCCAGAAATGAAGAGTCATCAGGAGAAAAAGAATATATAGGAGGGATTTCAGAGCAGTAGAGGGGGGGTAAACTGAAGGCCATTATGGGCAGAGGACGTACTACCAGCCCATTTCACCGACCTCACTGAGAGGATGGGCATTGGCCCTCGACCTCCAAGACTGCTGACATTCAAGCAAGAACCACTGCATAATATTTGTCCTTCTGTAACACCCCAGAACTGGTAGATGGGTAGAATGAGGGGATTATTTTGTTTCCTTGCCTGCATTACTATTATCTGCTATCACTGTGTATCAATAAAACTTGCCTATTATTGAATGGAAGAAGTTGTGGTCGGTCTAAGGGTTCGGGTCTGCCTGGAACAAGGTATCAGAACTAGGTCATAAATCCAGTGCCAACAGGCGACACATGGTGCTGACTCTGGCTACACCAAGGCAAAATCATAGAAAATTAGGGTAGGGAGGGACCTCAGGAGGTCATCTAGTCCAACTCCCTGCTCAAAGCAGGACCAGCCCCCTACTAGATCACAGCCAAGGCTTTGTCTAGCCAGGTTTTAAAAACCTCTAAGGAGACTCTACAGTGTCTCTCGGAATCTGTTCCACTGCATTCCTACCCTCGTAGCAAGAAAGTTTTTCCTAAAATCTAACTTCAGCTTCCCTTGCTGCAACTTGACACCTTTGTTCCTTGTTCTGTCATCTACCACCACTGAGAACAGTCTAGCTGTATACTCTTCGGAACCACACTTTAGGTACATAGTTGAAGGCTGTTATTAAATCACCTCTCAGTCTTCTCTTCTCTAGACTAAGTAAGCCAAGCTCCCTCAGTCTCTTCTCGAAAATCTTGTGCCCTAGCCCCCTAACCATTTTCACTTCTTTCTGTTGGACTCTCGCCAATTTGTCCACATACCTTCTGTAGTGGGGACACAAAAACCAGACACTGCACTCCAGATGTGGCCTTCTTCCTTTTCTTAAAGATGGGCACTATATTTGCCCTTTTCCAAACATTCAGGACCTCTGGCAAACACTGTATTTCAAAAATAGTGGCCAGCGGCTCTATAATTATATTGGCCAATTCCCTTAGCACCCTGAGATGCATTGCATATGGCCCTGTGGATTTGTACATGTCCAGCTTTTCTAAAGTCCTAACTTATTCTTTTGCCACTGTCAGCTACTCACGTCTTCCCCAAACTGTCCTGCCATGTGGAGTAGTCTGAGGGCTGATCTTGCCTGAAAACACTGAAGTAAAATAGGCATTGAGTACTTCAGCCTTTTCCACATCATGTCACTGGGTTGCCTCCCCCATTTATTAAGGGGCCCAGTTTCCCTGATCTTCCTCTTGTTAGTGACATACTCGTAGAAACCCTTCATGCTACCCTTCACATCTCTTGCTAGCTACAACTCCAACTGTGCTTTAGCCTTCTTGATTTCATCCCCGCATGCCCAAGCAATACTCTTATACTCCTCCATTAGTTGTTTGTCCAAGTTTTCACTTCTTTTAAGCTTACTTTTTGTGTTTTAGCTCACTGAAAACTTCCCTGCTAAGACAAGCTGGTTTTCTAATGTACTTGCTAGTCTTCCTGTACACTGGGATGGTTTGTTCCTGCACCCTCAGTAAGATTTCTTTAAAGAACAGCCAGTTCTCCTGTACCGCTTTCCTGCTCAGACTGGTTGCGTAGCAGATCCTGCCCATCAGTTCCTGAATCCAGGGTCCTTATTCTGATGCTCTCTTTCCTCAGGATCCTGAACTCAAACAGCTTAGGTTCATTGCTGCCTACTTCTACATTCCTGTGACAGGAGTATCTCTAATGGAGCCTTTCTATTGGTGACTCCACCCTCCTGTTATGGGCCAACCGCCTACTTACTTGCCTGCCACACCTTGATCTTAACTGATTAATTGACTGATGGAATTAGGGGGAGGCTGCCCACTTTATGCACCCCAGTGCCAGGGGGCGCTATCTGCGGCTCCTTTTCCACCCCTACACCGCACCCCAAGCCTCGCAGATGGTACTGATGTAGTTTTTGACTTGGGCCCTGTTGTGACTTCGCCCTCTCTTTTACCTCCTTGGGGCTTCTTGCTGCCCCCCCCCCTTGCTCTGGGGCTTCTCGCTGACCCCCCACCCCTGCTCTGGAGCTGGGGCCAATGCACCTCAAATGCTGCGCCCTCTCTGGCGCCAGGATCCCCACGCTACCGTGGAGTCCCTATGAGGCCTCCTCCAACCCCTAATAGCCTCACCCAGTCCTCCAGTCAAAACAACGAACACAAAAACACTCCCCCGGGCTATAACATAAAAACTAAACCATCCAGCCAAACAACATTCAATCCCTACCGAGAAATACTCCAACCCATAGCAGCCATCAGGGGATGCTCATGCAGTCAGGCTTCTCCCCTCTATCTGCTCTGGCTGGGGCTTAAAAAGGGCCAAGCCCTGCCCCTTCTCGTCAGCTGGCTCCACCAGTTGCCCTAGCAACCAGCACCTGTGCTGCCCTGGTGACTAGTAGCTGAGCCTCCCCCTTCTTGCCACTAGGGGTCTCTTCCATGCCGTTTTCTGCTTTCAGGTGCAGGGCACCTGAGTGCTCTGTGACAGTTCCCTACCAAATTCTTCCCTGCTTGCGAGCAGCAGGTAAAGAGCACAGCCCCTAGCTGACCTCTTCAACACTTGTACCAAGAAGTTGCCCCCAACACTCTCCAAAAACCTCCTGGATTCCCTGTGCAGTGCTATACTGTCCTCCCAGCAGATGTCACGGTGACTGAAGTCCCACATGAGAACTAGAGCCTGTGATGTGGATCTCTACCTGGCGTGGTTTTCCCCTTCTACTAGTTGTTTGAAGAAAGCCTTATCCACCTGATCCTTCTGGTCTGGTGGTCTACAGCAGACGTTCCCAAACTTTTTCTTATTGGACACCCCCTTCCAGACTTACCAGTTGCCCACATACCCCTACCAGCATACATTTTGGATTTTAACCCCTTAAATGCCAATTATTGTTGTAATAAAAATTAAATCCACCATTACACAATTTCTCCTGCACACCTACCAGAGATGTCTTGTGTACCCTCAGGGGTCTGCATGTCACAGGTTGGGAAATTCTGGTCTACAGCACATCCCCACAACATCATCTTTGTTGCTCTCCCTTCTGATCATGACCCAGAGGCTTTCAATGGGCATATTTCCAGTTTCATGCTGTACCTCTGAGCAATCATACAGCTATTTACATAAAGACCAGTTTCTCTTCCTCTTCTCCCCTGCCTGCCCTTCCTGAACAGTTTGTACCCAGCCATAACAGTACTCCAGTCATGCAAGCTATCCCACCAAGTCTCTGTTATTTCAATCACGTCCTAGTTCTGTGACTGTGCAAGGACTTCCAGTTCTTCCTGCTCGTTTTCCAGGTTCTGTGAATTTATGTACAGATATGTGAGGTAATTAGCTTATTGCCCTACTTTCTCAGGAAGAATGAGAAGGCTTCCCTTTGTAGATGCCTTCTGCTTTCGCCAGGTCATCTCTGTCCCCACTTACCTCAGGGTTTTGGTCTCCATGTCCCAGCAAACCTAGTTTAAAGCCCTCCTCATTAGGTTAGTGACCTTGTCTGCAAAGGTGCTCTTCCCTCTCGTCAAGTGGATGCCATCTCTTCCTAGCAATCCTTCTTGGAACAACATTCTGTATCACTAGTGCCCACACGGATTAGCAACATGGAGCAGTAGTCAGATCTTCCAAGGTCCTTCCATCCTTACAATCTATGAATGTACTACTTGATCAAACCACTTCACAATCCCAGGCCTGTTCAGATTCCAGCCATCATTCAGGCACTGTGTGATTCCATACTGCACAGCAGGGCTGCCCAACTTCTGAGCAGCCAGGGGCCACACATGTCCACACTGCCCTGCTGTGTGCTCCTTCCCCCAACAACACATGCTCCACAGGCCACACTGTTCCACTCTCAAAGGCCAGGGCAAGAAGTAGAAGCTGGATGAGCATGGGGAAGCCTGGAAATGCTAGAGGCAGCAACAGCCAAAATGATAGGGGGAGTGAGGCCAAGTAGAAGTCCATCAGCTATAAGTAGGATAGCCCTGCTGTAGGCAATTTAAAAGCTAAGACATGGAGGAAACCCCTCCATGTTATAGGTCCTGGAGCTAGTTTTTCAGGCTCCAACATTAAGATCAGGACTTCAGTGAACTTATCAAAATGTTCTCAGTGGCAATGGCAGTTACTTTAGGGAACTGACTCATACTCTCACAAAAGTTATGGAATCTATACTATGTCAATGGACTACTGTATTTTCTCTGTAAATTCAAGTTCTTGCCTGGGGCAATGCGTGCACAACTACACAAAGTTAAAAATATTATACCAGCTAGTAATTCTTCTTGCCAATTCAGTAGATTGGCATGAATATGCATGCTCACCAGCAGGCTGCTGAAGTGAAGGTCTTTCTACACCTATGTCCCCTGGTTTCCATTGCCTTACAGTGACCATCAGAAATGTCAGGCCTCAGCTATGCTGCCCTGACATAGACACAGCTTTAAAATGTTTTTTCTGCGTACCTCAGGGTACCAGGTGCCTTGTGAACACTGCAGTGGTGGGGCAGATGGAGTGTCCCACAGGAGCCTGAGGGGTCCCCAGCACAGTCAGCAGCAGACCTGGAAGTGGACAAGAAGCACTTCTGGTCCACTTCTGGGTCTGCCAAGGACCCCCCGCCCCGGCCTCCCCAGCACAGTGACTGGTGCCTTTTGGGTCTGCGGGGGGGGGGCACCTGAGTCATCCTAGGTCAGGGAGAGAGCAGCCAGGGTCCCCCTGCAGCCAATTGCCAAGCTGGAGGGGTGTGGGGGCCTACACACTTGGCAGTGGACCAGGAAGTGGACTGGAAGTACTTCCAGTCCACTTCTGGGTTTGCTGCCAAGCATGCTGGGGGGGAGGGGGCATGCTCCTGTGAGACACTCCATCCACCCCGCAATCACAGCCTTCAAGAGCCACACCCAGTACCTCGAGGTATGTAGAAAAAACATTTAAAGCTGTGCCTATGGCCAAATCGCTGATTCTCTGAATCAGCATCAAATCTTCAGATTTGGATTTGGCCAAATCGAATCAGGACAGTGATCCAAATCAACGAATTGAATCACTGTCCCCGATTCAGGCCAAATCCAAATTGAATACAGCCTGTTTTGCACACCCCTAGTAGGCATGTCCTTTTGAGCACAGCAACTATTTTTCATAACATTTTTATATACTTTGTAAAGGTGGGACATATCCTGCTATATATAAAATATACATATATAACTGTGTCAGTGAGATATATCCAAGAAGGCCCAAAGAATTATCAATAATATCTGATATTCATCAAAAAAAGCAAAGCAAAAGCTCCATTTACATTTTATCAGGTTTCAAGGGCTAGCAAAAATGGAAGTGTCAGTGACAGTGCTTTATTTTATTATGAATTATAACTGTTCAGTTGATGTTGTATTAGTTAGGAAACAACAAAAGTTGTTTTTCACCTTCCAATCTCATGCATCTGCATGGAGGTCACAGGGATGATATTTCCACATCTCTCAGTGTTAGCAGCTAACTATGCCTTCTGCCAGCTGCCCCTAACCAATTAAATGGGCTAGAGAGAAAAATTCTTGTCTAGTAAGACCACAGGGGAAACTCTTAAACAAAAGAGGATAAACAGTGAAGAGAAGTGAAGCTGAGAAAAGGCCCTAGTGACTTCAAAGAGGGCTATGGAGATAAGCCCCATGTTTCCTCTCCTGCTTACTGACCTGAAGTTTGTTGTCTTTCACTGTGCTGTAAGACAACTGCTGAGGAACTGTGTGCCTCTAACTTGGAGGTGCAAGACAGAAGCAGTCAGGTCAGTCCTCCAGCAGTACTTGTAGATGGTGTTAAACAGTGGTTAAAACAGTGCCCTGCAAGCTGGATGCGTCGTGCCTGGTCTGTCCACAGGGCTTGATCCAACCAGTGAGGACAGAAGGTGTGGCCCAGCCCAACCTCACAAGAGCAGGGGGTGCTGGGAAGAGGAGACGGCATGACCCAACCATGCAGGAGGGAGGGGAGAGGCCCAGCCAACCTGGTAGTGCAAGACTTCAGAATTTGGCAGCAGAGGAGCGGCAGTATAAATTTCCCCCGCTGTGGGGTTCCCAAACCTACGGGGAGCTCTGCAGGCCAGATGCCATGGCTCTATGTGCCAGATTTGGAAAGAAGCCTTACCTGCCTCCAACTTGTGGAAAAGGGCAGAAGTGTAAAAGTACTGCAGCATGGAAGAACATAGCCCCAAGACAGAGAAAATAATTATACTTTCCTTGTTGAACCTACAGCCTCAGACTGATAACACAGTATGCAATAAGACAACCTGTAGTAAGAGTCTGCCGTATAGGTGGTTGGAGAATGAAACTGAAGAACTTGTTCTATGACCCAAAATGCACTTTACCTACAAAAGTAATGTGGCATTTGCTTTCACTTTCCAGGAAAAGGAAAATAAAAACAAAGTGGGATGGACAGAAACTGATTTTGGTGCAGAAGACAACTACCAGCATAGTGCAACAGTAAGTATACATCACTCAAGTGCCTAACAATCACTTGGGAGAAATGTTTCTGAAGTATTTAAGTTATATATAACATAAGCCTTTTATTATCAGATATAGTCAGTATCAAAGCAGTGCACAGACACAATAACATGAGAATTGATTCCTGTATCAGATATAATGAAAATGTTCTTTGCAAAGTGTTATTTCACTGTAAAACCAAAAACTAGACTAAGTGTAGCAAAAAGGTCCAGAACAAATAAATTGGTTGTATCATGGATGCTCTTCCAATCTCAGTTCCACTAGAAATAAGGTATTTTTTCCAGTGAAAGAAACTATTACTCTGTTGACAAACAGAGACAAAAACAGACAGATACCACAGGTTCAGGTCCTTGAATAGTATTAATTAAAGTCTTCAATTTTTTGTCCCAAAAGAAGGGAGAACTACTACTACAATGAGGTTAGGAGCTGGAATAATTTTAGTGTTGCTAGGGGGACACGACAGTTATAGTCTAAAGAAAACAAGAAAAGGTCATTTGAAATTTGCCTTTTTTAGAAAAAAAGGAGTAAGCATGATTCCTAACCAGATAAATGGTATATTTTACAGAAGCAGCTCACTAACAAAAAAGCTGCATTGTATTTGGCAAAAACATCTTTTTCATTCTCATCAGATGCTATGTATTTTTCATCTTCCAAATAAGGTTGACTTAGGCAATCACAGGGGAGTAAATTAGCACAAAACAACATGAGGCATTACAACTAATCCTATTTAATTAAAAAAGTCTTAGAAACATAGAACAAAATTAGTTAGTACAGTATAACAACTGTAGAAATTATACAATGAACTGTATTGTGTTCCAATGATTTCCTTATCAATTGCTCTCAGGCTAAATATCAAAAGGTGGTGGAGGGGAGAGATTTTTAAATTGTCAGCCTGACAAATTCAACATGGAATCTGAGAGTCAAATTGGATCCTGTTAGTATGAGTGGCAGTGTGTGGTACAATGAAAAGAAATCTGTAGAGTGAACTGTATTCTCAGTGAGCATGCATATGCTTTTTCTTCTCAATGGGGTGTTCACTTAATTCACCTTAGTAAACACAGGACTGTTAGAGGGGAAAATGGAAGGAAAAGAAACTAAGGAAAGTTTTGAAGGTCAGTTTTTAAAACCTCCTCTTCCATCCTGGCTTTCAGGAACACCCATCAGACATTGTTAACAGACCACAATTGTGCCTCTCTGTCATCTCTTCCCCAAACTAAATAAACAGTCCCCCTTCAGTCTCTCCTCCTCAGTTCTGTTCTCCAGCCCCCTCACCATTTTCATTGCCTTCCAATGGACTCTCTTCAATTTGTCCATACGCTTTCTGGAGTGGGGGCCCAAAACTGGACACTGTACTCCAGATGGGGCCTCACCAGTGATGAAGAGAGGGGAATAATCTCTTTGCTCGATTTGCTGACAACACTCGTATCAGTGCAGCCCAATATGCCGCTAGCTTTCTTTGCAACAAGAGTACACTCTTGTCACATACTCAGTTTATTATCCGTTGTAAACCCCAGGGGTTATCAAGGCCAAGCGCACACATTTTGGCTCTGTGCACAGCATGTTCATTTTCTGGCACTTTTCTTCATCCTCCAGCTCAAGCACATCTATTGTGCTTTGAGCTCAAGTTAGTAGTCAGCCGGGACTACACAGGAGTTGGTTAGAATTCAGGTCTCAAAAGAAGTAACCAACTTCCCGTTGGCTGATATAAAAAGATAGCATGCATTCCTTCAAAGGCCATTATTCCAATTTCTCTTTATTCTAAATCTTTACAAATTTCAAAATTAAAAAAAAATGGAGACCTGAAGAATGGCACTTGATCTCTGAAAGCTTGTTTAGCAGCTCTCCCAACTATAGCCATCCAATAAAAGATATCACAAAAAATCCTTGCCTCTCAAGAAAATAAATCAACAAATGTAATTACATGGAAAAATATAGACAAGAATGTGTGTGCATGTCTTTTTAGGCAAGGCAAGCTTTTGGCACAGAAATGTGTTACATTTTTTATTATTATTTCAGAGAGGACCTTTTTCAAAAGTGAGTATGGTCTTGGATTCCTAGGAGTCTATACTTGCCATGTGTTTCAATGCTGGTTGCTAGGATACACCAAAGAAAAAGGGATTCTGTATCAGGTTTGGATGAAGAGCTCAGTCGCTTTCTGCCCGAAGGTGACATACATTTAAGTCTCCCAAATCTAAAATCAAACTCTGAAAAACCAAAATAAAACACAAAATAGACTATAAATACAGAGGTACATGCATCGTCACCTTGAGGGAAAGTAGCATTCTTTCCAATCATGGGATTAGTTACAGCAACACAATATTGTATTTAGAAGTAAGAAAGCAACTTCCTAAGATATGTATTTTGAAAGAATTTGTGACAGTCTATCAATGAAAGGATAGAAGGAGATTAATTCTTTTGAACTCATGATGACCTAAGTAGTATAAAATTTCATAAAGTAATCTTAGAAAAAATTAAAGCAAGTACAATAGGACTTTCATTAAAAGCCAGTATTCAGACTCATTGCAAAATTTTGGTGGGTAATGCGGATTTCTCAGTTTCTGCTGTCAGCCCAGTTTTTATTTCTCATCATTATTACTATATGTATTAATAAAAACAGCTGCTTCCAATAAGGTCCAATTGTTTGAATCATCTTTTCAGGATTCAAACAACATCATCTTTTCAGGATTGAAAAAACCCAGCTGACTGAATGCAGAATTATACAGGTATGCTTCACACTATACCTTAACCTTTATTTTAAAAGTTGGGTGGAATATAAAGATAATTATTTTTTATAATAATTTGTTTTCATCAATAAGCAGGAAGTTCTTTCGAACAGCATGATGCCTGCGTTGAACATATTATGACGTAGGGATATACACATTCTTCATCAAAAAAGGGTACTAGATTGTGACTAGTAGGGCTGTGTGAAACAGCACCATTTCATTTTGACTTCTGTTTCAAAGGGACACCGTTTCATTTCGCCTTTTTGTTTCAAAGCAGTGTTCTGTTTTGTTTCTTCTAAATTGTCTCCCTGTTTTGACACGTTTCGAAGTTTTGCCCATAGGCTATAATGGGGAATCATAAAAATGCCTATAACGTTGTCATTTCTTGCCTAATACAGATGAACATTGCAGCCCTTCTGAGGGCACGAAGCTTACCGAGTTTCAAGGAAATAGGTGCAGGGGTTTCTGGTTAACTGCACCTCAAACTGTTCTAAGCAAAACTTGTATTACTTGCCGGCAGCAACAGCCTACTCTCATCCCACACACAGATCTGGGGCCCTGCAACCCCCAGGAGGGCTGTGGGGCTGCAGACTCCTCCTGGGGGACGCGGGCCCCCAGATCTGCGCATGGGATTACAGCATGCTGCCGGCTGGAGCCAGCGTCAGCACTGGGTTCTTCCTGGCGCTCAGCATGGGCTGCACCAAGCAGACTCAGGTGCTGGCGTTAGCCCCAGCCAGCAGTGGCAGCATGCTGTCCTCCCACACGCAGATCCAGGGGCCTGGGCCCCCCAAGAAGAGCTGGGGGAAGCGATCAGAGAGCTGGGGGAAAGATTGGGGCACTGGGAAATCCAACTGGGCCCTGGAGAAATGTTCAGGAACCTTTTTCCTGTTGCATCTGTGCAGAGCTAGTCACTAGGGCAGTGCAAAATGTCGATGGGTGTTTCATTTCAAAGCTGTTTCAACTTATTTCAAGCTCCACACAACGAAATCGAAATGAAACAAAAGGCTTTGAAATGAAACAAAAGCACTTGAAACATTTCAAAATGTTTCAAGTTTTGAAGCCAGGCTTGCTGCAGCTAAACAGAAATTAAGGAAATGGAGGGGAAAGAGGGGGGAAAGACTGCTCTCTGATACTGATATCTAGCTCCCTGTTCAATTCCCAGGCCCCCTGTTTGATTCCCCCAGCTCTCTGATCATTTCCCCAGATCTTCCCAGCGGGCATGGGTCCCCGTATCTGCACACACAATTTCAGCAGGCTGCTGCCGCCTGCTGAAACCCCACATCCAGATCGGGGCCCGCACCCTCCTGGGAAGAGCTGGGAAAATGATCAGAGAGCTGAGGGAAGCAATCAGAGAGCTGGGGAATTGAATAGGGAGCTAGATGTCAATATCACAGAGCAGTCCCTCCCCGCTCCCTCTCCTTAGTTTCTGTTTAGCTGCAGCAAGCCTGGTTTCAAAACTCAAAGATTCAGGGGTGGAAGAAGATTCAGGGGTAAGTCACATAATCCTTGAATTTCCACCAGGCAAGAACAACGTGTACCTAATACTAGTAAAACAGTAGCCTCCCCAAAGGAAAAAGTATGCAGTCTCATGGAGTCCTACATGCACAAATCATCACAGAAGAAAAAGATGCACTTACTCTCAAAAAGTGTAGAGAAACAGACGTGGACCACAGACCAGACAATACTGTAATAGTTAAGTAGTTTTATTTCAGTCTTGCTCTACAGAAGGAAGTAAATAAAGTGAATGTAGAATATGTCCTTTTCCAAGGGCACTGGTCCCCTCTATGCGGCACTGGTCAGGCCACAGCTGGAATATTGCGTCCAGTTCTGGGCGCCGCACTTCAAGAGGGATGTGGACAGCATGGAGAGGGTCCAGAGGAGGGCCACTCACATGATCGGGGGCAGCAGGGCAGGCCCTATGAGGAGAGGCTACGAGACCTGAACTTGTTCAGCCTCCACAAGAGAAGGCTGAGGGGGGATCTAGTGGCCTGTTACAAACTAGTCAGAGGGAACCAGCAAGGACTGGGGGAGTCCCTGTTCCCCCAAGCACCACCAGGAGTGACCAGGAATAACGGTCACAAGCTGGCAGAGGGTAGATTTAGGTTAGGTATCAGGAGGCACTACTTCACTGTCAGGGCGGCTAGGATCTGGAACTAACTTCCAAGAGAAGTGGTCCTGGCTCCTACCCTGGGGGTCTTTAAGACAAGGCTTGACAAACACCTTCCTGGGGTCATTTGACCCCAGTACTCTTTTCTGCCCTGGCAGGGGGTTGGACTTGATGATCTGCTCAGGTCCCTTCCGACCCTAGAAACTATGAAACTATGGTACCCTCAAAGGTGTGCGTTCAGCTCTGAGGGGAAAAAAAAGTATTAGCATGCATCCTTCATGAACAGCACCACAATGTTGGTTACCTGGGATTTCATAGATAAACTACAAGTCTCAAGAGATGCCATGTCTGATGCTATTTGGATGGAAAAATGATTGAACTTCTTCCACATCAATTCTTCTGAATGATTCACTTTATAAAACCAGCCCAGGGGGATTATACTAGAAGAAACCAGAGTAATATTAATCCCACTCTGCTACATTATGGAGACTCAGATATATAAACATATGACCCTTTTAAATACATGGATGACTCATCTCAGATACTAAGATTATATGCTAGGGAAGACAGCAGGGTTTTGTTTCAACATCCACAGCTCTCTGACTCATACTGATGACACTGAATTTAGAAAAGGAGGTTCATTTTTATCTTCAGGGGACAAGAAGTGATATAGAGGTTAATGACACATTTGAGGGTCTCTTTCCAATCCCTTCATTTCTTGGACTAAGGAGCAGCTGGACATTACAAGAGTGAAACCCATATTCAGATAGCTAAGCTAAGGCAGCACAAGCAAACACTCATAAGAATGCCAGTTTCTTTTACAAAGTACAAGATAAGGCCATTATGTAATTATGAACATATGTACAGTTAATACTGTAAGGCACCAATGTCTCCTATTCAGAAGTAGAATTCAGAATGATCCACCTTGAGACAATATATTTTAGTATATAACACTGTCTTCTAATTGGTAAATGCTGTTTCTTCTGTGCTAGGAGAGAAAACCCCTAATACAGTATTCCCAAAGTTTTTAGGTCTATGCCCCACCACAGTAGTTGGCCAGTCTTGCTCCCCAACTCTACTTCAGCCAACAAATTGTGTTCCGTGCCTTAGCACATGCACAGCATTACATGATTCACACTTTGCCCTTAGTCATGTTCCTCCTCTCTAAAAGACTTGCATACTCCATGATGGGGTGAGTCCCAGTTTGGGAAACGCTGCCCTAGGTCAGCAACTACCTTCCAATTTTCTGTTTTTTCTTTGTGTTTTGAGTGTTACATTAAGAATTCTAACTTTACAAAAGGTGCTCAAAGCCCTTTCCCATTTATCTGGTGTTGAGAAAAACTAGTGCATTTATTCTTTACTCACAAGATTAAGTCAATGAGACTTTTACTTTCTACTTCCTTAAGCATTTTGAAAATCCTTGCACACAAATTGGCGAGAATTGCTTAGGTCAGTGCTGCTGAACTGGTAGCCTGCATGCCGCATGCAGCCCCCAAAGGATCAGCATCTGGCCCATGGGCTCCTGCCTACTCCACTGTTACTCTTGCCCTGGAAGCTAGGTTCTTCAGACTCCTTCTTCTGGCTTTTACTTCCATCCTGGTTCCTAAGGTCCATATAATGCAGTGAGAAGGGGATGGGGAGCCCAAGCTGCACGCCCAGCAGGGTGTGGGGAGTGAAGAAGGCCAGGGATCCTGTACTGCATGCACATATCCACACACAGTAGGGGAAGGGACTGGGCTGCATGCACGGAGCATTATGAAGGAGCTGAGCTGTTTGCACTGGATGTTGGCACTGTGTGTGGCCAGGAGGGATAGGCATGCTTGCAGGCAATCAGGGGCTGGGGGAGTTGGGCTGCCTATGCATTGGGGAACAGCCTATGGGGATAAGGAGAGGGGATGTCCACAGAGCAAACGGATCCTGAGCCTGTAGCCTGCACCTCTTGCAGACCCCAAGTCTGCAGCCTGCATGATGTGCGACCCCCAGCTGCTTAGAAGTTGAACAGTTCTCGCTTAGGTCACAGTGGCACCTCAAAATGTTAAGTGCTTTCCAAAGAGAGGAGGAAGAGCCTTTGTTTCACCAATTACATTGTTCTTTCAAAATATAAAGTCCTAAATATTCATATATTCACAAGGGTAACCAAATCAAATGGAAATACTCTCTAGACTCCTGATTCCTATGTTTCTTTACACTTATTTTATATGGCAATCAAAGCTATGACAAACTATTTTGTGATGGATGAATAAAAATGCCATTAAACAATGAAAGAAAGACAACATCATTGACATGTTCCCATCAGAGCTTTGCTTCACAGTGTTGTATTATAGATGATAGTTAATACTTGGGCATCGTGCAAAAAAGGTAAGCAAGTCCCAAAGGCTCAAGAACCAAAATGAATGATTGTAGCATGACAATTGAACTGATATGCTTTTAGCAAAAATAAGAACAAACTATTATTTAATCCTTGCTAACTGTTCCTTTTTCCAAGTGGTTCACAATGCTCTCAGAATTGCTAGCCTCAAAAGTTCAGAACAAAGTAAAAAAAAACCAACCCCAAAATAAGTGAATAAAACAAGCCTCTCTCAGAAGTAAGGAGAAAGTGAATTATTTATATAGCCGAAGTGCGCTAGGTGTTGTACATACAATATCAAGTGCAGACATTTAATCGGTAATAAATATTTAAGAACACTTATTTCATTTGAAATTTGATGCAATTTTTCAAAAGTTTTATGAACCTACGAACAAGTGCATTTCACCTTAAAACATTTGCAATTAATATTTCAAACATCCCTTCTAGATATAGAAAGTGATCTTATATGTCCTCTCATCCCCAAATTTGAAGAACCCTCTGAACATGGATTATTTAGGTTCTGAAGGGCAGACTACAGGGCTTGGATTAAGAGGGTTCATGAATAACACATATCATTGAAAAATACCAGTGACACTTTCAACACTGTTTGCCACAGGAAGTACTAGTATCATTTTTCTGTTTGTAGTTTTTATATTAGACTTGACATTTGTAGCCCCTCAAAATTGTAGGGGAATTTGCAGCTGCGGCTTTACACACCCCACAGGCCGGTTCTGATCTTAAAGTGGCAAAAATGTCATATTTGGTGGAAAATGTCTACACTGATCCATCAAAAGTAAGAGTTGCTAGCTAAATATTTCTAAAATATGAGCCTGATGTACCACTTTAGTACAGTACCACAAAATGTTCTTTTACTGAAAATGCAAGTCAAGGCCAAAAGCAAATAAAAACCTGTCACAATGTATTTTTTCATCCTAGCCAGAAAAATAATCATTATTTCCCATTAAGTTACAAGGAAGAATTAGTATAATTCTACAAGAATAAATGGACAAGGCATTTATCACAAGCAAAAAGTTGTGTCAACAAAATCACTAATAATCAATTTATCCATCAGATAAACTACAGAATCCAGAAAAAGCCAAGACTGAACCCTAGTTTTCTCAAAGAGTACAAGGCACTGAGTCATTAGCAGCAAATTTCTATCAATCATCTAGCTTTTTGTTGGTGTCAATTTGTTAGCCTTTGCTACTCAAACACTTAGTAATAGAAAAGCATAGCGCACTACAGCTATCCTTCCCCGTGAAGTCCTTTAGCATACACACTACAGTTTTCTACACTTATTTGGTATCTACATTTTGCTTAACTACTACACAATGACAGTCGCAACTGGTCGCCTATTAACTAGATTTGAAAACAAAACAAAACATCAGTTGAATGTATAAACTGCTTAACTGAATTGCATATTTCAGCACCAGTGGCTGTGTCTACACTTGACTGACTGTGCGGCAGCCCAAAACTACTGTGTAGTAGCATTGCGTGGCAGGAACTGTGGTACGACGCTACCGCACAGTAGCATCACAAAAAGGCAGTAAACACTGTTCACGTTCACTTCATTCAGGTAAGCCCACAATCTGCAAAGGTACATAGCCTTTTTTCAGTCCTGACACGGTGTGTACTGGTTTTCTTTGAGATGCCAAATCTGACTTTCATCAACAAAACAAAATAAAAAGAAGCTACAGATCAACTGACTGGCTCTACAGCAGCAGTGTCAAACTCAAATCCTGCTCTGAGCAAATCCAGGCCACAGGGCTCCTTATGGGCCAGTTCCAACCTACAACACACAGTAGCTCTAGGAGTGGTGGCAACTGTAGCTCCAGCTCCCACCCAGTGCAAGCAGTGGCAGAGCTGGAGCTGCTGCCACCATGTTTTGTGCTGGGACAGTAGCTCTGGCACAGAGCATGCAGCAGTCACAGCTCCAGCTTCATGTCAGGTATGGGGCATGCAGGACTGGCAGCCAAAGAGGTGGGGCTGCAGCGATGGCAATGGACAAAGTGGATGGAGTATGACTGGGGTTGTGTCAGCCCTTGCTGACCCCCCTACTGCTGATTGCCATGTTCATCAAGTCCCAAGGGCCCCAATTCTGCAGCAGGCTACTCCCCTCATCCAACCCCCACCCCCAGCTTCTGGTGGCCCATCAGTAGCCCAGCAGACTGTATGTTTGTCACTCCGCTCTACAGTATATCATGTAGGGTTATCCATTCTTTAGACATGCACTAGGTATTAACTTATGGCATCTACTGTATAGTTTAGACAATACATATGCTCTTTGCATGACTACTGTAGGTTTTAGATCACTGACCCTCAAGAAAAAGTCAGCTTGAGTGACCTCTTCCATTTGCTAAGGAGGATCAGTTTCTAGTGACTGCCCTAGCCTATCCCATTCAACTTTTTGCAATAATTTAAATCTTTTATTCAAGCTGCTCAGCATTAAACTTTAAAATTGCTTATACAGGAGTTACTACTATACCTTTGCCTGACAGGCTGTATGACACATACACAATAGGGAAAAAAAATAAAGTTGATGGGTTTAGGGTTCTAAAATGCTTAAGTAAGAGAAAGGTGTTACAGGGTTTTAGGCTTTTATTTGTCCAGCAGTTAAGTACCAAACTGACTATAAAACAGAAGCATCAATAATTGAAGTGGGCATCTGTGATGCCCTCAGTTCCACAATAACTTGTTCCCCAAACTGTTCTTTATTGTTAGTTTAGCTGACACCTGTAAGGTCACAGATAAGCATTTGGCTTCAAAATGCAGCTGGTTATAGTTATGAATTTCTTGTTTTAGTGACATTCAAGATTAATAACTTGCACTGAAAATTAGTCCGATTTTAAGGGGAGTATCTTCCTAAGCTACTACATGGAAACCACCGAAAATGCCAGTACAACTCAACAGAGTAATGGTTTGAATATTAATAGTTATAGAGGGATTTGCTTGGAGACATTTGATGGTGAAGTTGCCACCAATTCTGGCCTTCTCAGTTTCCGAGCCTGAAGAAACAAAGTGGGAGGCCAATCCATGGCACACATTCCACAAATCGCAGACAGACTATTTGTGTGACATGTGGCAAATTGGGGTAGGGAGGGCAGGGAACATAGGGAGAGATATGACAGGAAGAAAAAAGCAAAGCAACAGATCAGAAAGGAAGCACCAAGGGAGGAACAAAAAACAGAGTAACAGGTCAGGTAGGAAGTATACGGCAGGGAGCAGGAAACAGAACAGCAGATCAGGCAGGGGAAAGGGATCGGAGTGACACACAGAGAGGGTGCAAAGCTGCTATATGTGGCATGCCTGCCAAAAAGATTGGTCCCCCACTGCTGTAAAAGGTGCTCCCGAGAATAACATAGATGTTCCCTGACAAGACATATTCAGGAAAAGAACTGATCTAGTATTTGTACCAGATTCTGGGATGCTCAGCTCAGCCTAGCCTTGCTCAGTAGCAGAACTGTAGGCTCCAGAATAACTTTGCTAGGAACAACACAGGTGCCCAAAAGCTATGGACACTGAAGCAGTTGGGCAGCAACTTAGGCACCAGAAGTACAATCTTTTTGGCATTCTGAGGAATGAATCAATGCCTAGCTCCATTAGAGACTTTCTCTGAGACCTTGGGTGAGTCCAGGTAGTCCAGATCTTTAGGCTGCCCTTTTGTCCCCATCAATAAAATGAGGATTTTATTGTCCTTACTTTGCAGGTGTACTGAAAGATAAATGCATTAAAAATGTTTAAACAAAGGGGAGACAGACTGGGTACAAAAGTACTAAAGGATAAAGGAGTTTTGCACTTACATGGCAGGGTTGGAATTCATCTGCTGTTTACACTATTGAACATTGAGTCTGTGCAGAAGACAACACTAGTTTTTGGTAAGCGTACAGAATATATCCATGTACTCCCAAAGAAAAGATTTTGCACTCTGGTAAATAAGAAAAAAAACCCCTCTCTTTTCTTTTTAAAAAGTTCATAAAAAGAATAAAAAAGCTACCTTCACTAGAAGTTGACATAGGCAGCTAGAAGAAAATACAAGAGAAGGGTGTAGACAGGACTGTTCTCGTTCTGCTCTTTTGTGCATTTGCACATTAGCACAAACAGCATGACGTCTCAAATTTAAAAACACTACAACAGATAGGAATGTGGCAACAAGCACAAGAGAAAAGCATAAACATAGCGGCACTATAGAATCAAACTTCTTGTTGAGAGCCAACTTCAACAAGTTGAGGAGACTAGTGGGAGAGGCGCTGGGGTCCTTGAGGGTAGGGGAACTCAGTGTCCAGGACGACTGGCCATTCCCTAAGGAAACGATACTCAGGGCCCAAGGGGTGTCCATCCCAAGAAGAAGCAAGGGGGGCAAGAGTGGCTGAAAGCCCCCCTGGCTCACCAAGGGCATCCGGGAATGCCTGCTTACCAAAAAGGCGGCAGAGGAGTATACATCCTCTGCTCAGGTCTGTAGGGGGGCTGTCAGGAAAGCTAAGGTGGACATAGAGCTAGGACTAGCGTCCAAGATCAAGGATAATAAAAAGTCCTTTTTCAAATATAGAGGGAGGATGGAGAAGGCACCAGGTAATGTGGGGCCCCTGCAAAGTATGTTGGGCAATCTGGTGGTTGCACCAGAGGAGAAAGTGGAACTCTTTAACCAATTCTTCACCTCCGTTTTCTTGTGCAGGGACCAGGACTGCCCCGCTGTGATGCCAGATGGACTCGAGGGGAATGCCTCTAGACCTCAGGTTGGGGAGGACCAGGTCAGAGAGCTTCTGGAGGGGCTGGACGTGTTCAAATCAGCGGGTCCAGATGCTCTCCACCCCAGGGTGTCGAGGGAGCTAGCTGGGTTTATTGCAGGGCCCTTGGCACGGCTTTACGAGTGCTCGTGGTGCTCAGGTCAGGTGCCAGATTATAGGAAGATAGCTAACGTGGTCCCCATCTTCAAAAAAGGGAAGAGAGAGGACCCGGGCAACTATAGGCCTGTCAGTCTTACCTCTATCCTAGGGAAACTGTTTGAGAAGATCCTCAAAGACAACATCTGTGATGGGCCGGCTTCAGGGATGATGTCCAAGGGCAACCAGTACGGTTTCATTAGGGGGAGGTCATGTCGGACCAACCTGATTGCCTTTTATGATCATAGATTTCATAGATTTCATAGACATTAGGGCTGGAAGGGACCTCGGGAGATCATCGAGTCCAGCCCCCTGCCCAAAGGGCAGGAAGTCAGCTGGGGTCATAGGATCCCAGCAAGATAAGCATCCAATTTACTCTTGAAGGTGTTCAATGTAGGTGCTTGAACCACCTCCGCTGGCAGACTGTTCCAGCCCTTGGGGGCTCGGACAGTAAAGAAATTCTTCCTTATGTCCAGCCTGAAACGGTCTTGCAGGAGTTTGTGACCGTTCGACCTCGTCATCCCTTGGGGTGCTCTGGTGAACAGACGTTCCCCCAGATCCTGCTGGTCACCCCTGATAAACTTATAGGTGGCCATCAGATCACCCCTGAGCCTGCGCTTTTCCAGGCTAAAGAGTCCTGTGGCTCTCAGCCTGTCATCGTAAGATCTGTTTTCCTGACCTCTGATCATGCGCGTGGCTCTCCTCTGGACTCTCTCAAGCTTCTCCACATCCTTTTTGAATTGTGGAGCCCAAAACTGGACGCAGTACTCCAGCTGCGGCCTCACCAAGGCCGAGTACAAGGGGAGAATGATGTCCCGGGATTTGCTCGAGAAGCATCTATGGATGCATGCCAGCATTTTGGTCGCTTTACTAGCCGCAGCATCGCATTGCAGGCTCATGTTCATCTTGTGGTCAATGATGACCCCCAAGTCTTTTTCTTCTGTAGTGCTAACCAACGTAGCATTGCCGAGCCTATAAGTGTGCTGCAGGTTTTTCCTCCCAAGGTGGAGAACCTTGCATTTTTCGGTGTTAAACACCATCAGGTTCTCGTCCGCCCATTTGCTGAGCTTGTCCAGGTCAGCCTGGATCACCCGCCTATCTTCTGGCGTGGATGCTTTGCCCCAAAGTTTGGTGTCATCGGCAAGTCCACTCCTGACTCCAATGTCCACATCGTTAATGAAGATGTTGAACAGTATGGGTCCCAGGACAGAGCCTTGAGGGACCCCACTGGTTACAGGGCACCATGATGAGTGACTGCCATCAATCACAACCCTCTGGGTCCGACCACGAAGCCAATTTCCCAGCCAGTGGATAGTGGTGGAGCCAAGGCCACAACTGGGCAGTTTGGCCAAGAGGTGATCATGGGATACCAGATCAAAAGCTTTTTGAAGTCAAGATATATGACATCAATCTCTTCTCCCTTGTCCAGGTGATAGGTCACCTGGTCATAGAAGGAAATGAGATTGGTCAAACAAGACCTACCCGCAACAAACCCGTGCTGGCTATCCCTTAGGATGTTAGCCTGGGCCAGTCCCTCAATCAGGTCACAAAGGCAATGGATGCAGGTGTTGCCATGGACGTAGTCTTTCTAGACTTCAGCAAGGCCTTCGACACCGTCTCCCACCCCATCCTCATTAAAAAACTAGGTGACTGGCATTGATGCCTACACAGTCAGATGGATTGCAGGTTGGCTCAAGGGTCGTACTCAGAGAGTGGTGGTGGATGGGTCATATTCAACCTGGGGGGAAGTGGGCAGTGGAGTCCCCCAGGGCTCGGTCTTTGGGCCTACGCTATTCAATTTCTTCATCAGTGATCTGGACAACGGGGTGAAAAGCAACCTGTTTAAATTCGCTGATGATACTAAAATTTGGGGTGAGGTAAGCACGCTAGTAGGGAGGGAAAAATTGCAGCAAGATCTGGATAGGTTACAGGGGTGGGCTGACATAAACAGGATGCGTTTCAATACTGACAAGTGCAGGGCGCTGCACTTAGGCAGTAGAAACCAGCAGCACACTTACAGAATGGGAAACTCCCTTCTTGAGAGCACGGAGGCAGAAAGGAATCTTGGAGTCATTATTGACTCCAAAATGAACATGGGCTGACAATGCGAGGTCACGGTTGGCAGGACTAACCGGACCTCGTCGTGCATCCATAGGTGCATCTCTAGCAGGGACAAGGAGGTGATCCTCCTCCTCTGTGCAACACTGGTCAGGCCACAGCTGGAGTACTGTGTCCAGTTCTGTGCACCACACTTCAGGAGGGATGTGGACAACACTGAAAGGGTCCAGAGGAGGGCCACCCGCATGATCCGGGGACAACAGGGCAGACCCTACAATGAGAGACTGCGGGACCTGAACCTGTTCAGCCTTCACAAGAGAAGGCTGAGGAGGGACCTGGTGACTGTTTATAAACTCACTAGGGGGGACCAGAAGGGTTTGGGGGAGACACTGTTTCCCCTAGTGCCCCCTGGCATAACAAGGAATAATGGACACAAATTATTGGAGAGTAGGTTTAGATTGGACATATGCAAGAACTACTTCACAGTTAGGGTGGCTAGGAGCTGGAACCAACTTCCAAGGGAAGTAGTGCTGGCTCCTACCTTGGGGATCTTTAAGAAGAGGCTTGATGCCTACCTGGCTGGACTCATTTGAGCCCAGTTTTTCTCCCGCCCAGGCGGGGGGGGGTCGGACTTGAAGATCTACAAAGTCCCTTCTGACCCTACTTCTATGATTCTATGAACTAGCATGCACAAAAGTTAGCATGAACACAGACACACAGAGGACTAAAACAAATAACTCCAGTGTATAAGGACTGCCTATGATTAAGTGTGACCTTCTAAAATTGCCCAACTGCCTGAAGGTCTGTAGGCATTTGTTTTCACCAAAGATACTTAGGAGCCTAAGGTTCCACTAAAGCACATATCCAGAGGCACAGGCATCTAGAATAAGCTGAGCTTCTCACACTCCTAAAGCCATTTAGGTTTCAAAGCCAAGATGTCCCTTCTCCTAAGTCCCATAAAGGGTCTGATCCAGTAGGTGTCCTCAGCTCACATCTACAAACACACGTAACAGTTTAAGATCAGCACAAATAGTACAACACCCTACAACACCTTAATTCAAAACCATAGCCAAAGGAGGAAAGGATACAACAGAAAGGGTGGTGATCTCCTCACAGTTACAGCACTAACCCAAGAGGTGGGATAATCTCAAGTTCTAGGCCCCTCTAACCCTAAAGAAGTTTAAACCCACATCTCTCAGCAGGAAAGTACTTTAACCACTAAACTACAATCTGGTCTGTATGAGGGGACATTCCCTACCCCTCCTATTGATGCTGGCACATAGAGCCAAGTAACAGCCATCACAGGTACCTTGGTTAAAGAAAATAAAATCTATCAGTGTGCAACTATAAAAACCTGCCCTTGGTCATCATGGTTTTAAATTAGGACCTACAGCCCCCTACCAGGACATAGACCAGGGTAAACTGCTTAGTTACTGGCAGTCTCATTCCACAGATAGCAAAGCAGACTCAAATCTTTATAAGTCACAGGGTGGGCTAAGGAGGTGAGACCTTAGATCTCATTTGCCGGGTCCCAACTTTGCAAGAAGGGATTTTGTGCAAACTCAGTTATACCTTCTGTAAAATATGGGGTTGCTGCTGGATTCATTTCCACTGTAACAGGATGAGCTCTTGCTAGATAAAGACAAAATATTGATCATTAGCAGAAGACGTGTGACATATATTCATGGCTTCCTGGTTTCTAGCCCCATTTATATTTTCTCCCAGCCAAAGGAGTATTTTGATGGAGGAAAGCAGCGGGGGAGGGGGGGAAGTATTATGTCCCTATCTTACCTGAAGAGTCAGTTCCCTGGTGTTGTTTCAAAATGACAGCAGCCTCAGCAGGGCTCCTATATGTGGAGCATATACAGAGCAGGAAGAAGCTGAAGAATACTAAGAAATCTAAAGTTCAGTGTTAAAAAGAATTCAGGCACTCGTGTAAATGATCATTTTTTCCATCTCATACTGCAGCAGAACCTGAATGGATTATTTCAGGAAAAAAAGAAAGGAAGAAACCTTTTTAAAGAAACCTTACTGAGGCCACAGGAATGAACGATCCAGATACACAGGAAGACTAGCTTGGCTTAGCAGGGAAATCTTCAGGAAACCAATTCACAAAAAGGAAGCTTATAAGAAGTGGAAAATTGGACAAATGACTAGGGAGGAGTATAAAATTACTGCTTAGGCACTCAGGGATGAATCAGGAAGGCCAAAGCACAATTTGAGTTGCAGCTAGCAAGGGACGCAAAAGGCAACAGGAAGGGTTTCTACAAGCGTGTCAGTAACAAGAGGAAGATCAGGGAAAGTATGGGTCCCTTACTGAATAGGGGAGGCAACCTAGTGACAGATTACATGTAAAAAGCTGAAGTACTCATGCCTATTTCACCTGTTTTCACGAGCAAGATCAGCCCCCAAACTACTGCACCTATCAGCACACTTTGGGGAGGAAGTGAGCAGCCAATAGTAGGGAAAGAACAGGTTAAGGACTATTTAGAAAAGCTGGATGTGTACAAGTTCCTGGGGCCAGAAGTGATACACATGAGGGTGCCGAGAGAGTTGGTCAATGTGACTGCAGAGTTGCTGGCCATTGTCTTTGAGAACTTGTAGGGATCAGGAGAGGTCAAGCACAGTTGGAAAAGGGCAAACATAGTGCCCCCATCTTTAAGAAAGGGAAGAAGGAGGATCCAGGCAACTACAGATGCGTAAGCCTCACCTCAGTCCCTGGAAAAATCATGGAGCAGGTCCTCAAGGAATCCATTACTAAGCAAATGGAGGGAAAAAAGTGATTAGGAATAGTCAGCATGGATTCACCAAGGGTGAGTCATGCCTCATCAACCTGACTGCCTTCTATGATGGCTCTGTAGATGCATGGAGAGCAGTGGATGGGATATAGCTCAACTTCAACAAGGCTTTTGATATGGTTTCCCACAACATTCTTGCAAGCAAGCTCAGGATGTACGGGTTGGATGAATAGACTGTAAGGTGGATAGAAAACTGGGGGGGTCATCAGGCTCAAAGGGTAGTAATATCCTCCCAGGTATGTGGAGACTGGGACCCATCCCAATCTCCAAGTAGCAGGCAAGCAGCAGTCAGGGCAGCACCTAGCCCCCCACCCCTCCTCCGCCCCAACAGGGCCAGCTTGATCTCCCTCCGGTTGGGACGGAGCTGCCTGCTGAGCTGTGACAGCTCCCCCCTTCCTTCCAGAGCTCAGGGCTGAGCCCCTGTGCCCCCTGCCAGACGAGGGATGGCATCCGGGGGAACCTGGAGCTCCATCCAGCTACTGCAAAGAGATAAAGCAGGGCAGCAGCAACCCTGGACTCCTGATGGGCTCAATTTGTTCCTGACAAGGGCGCACATGTAGATGTGCACTGGACAGCACTTTAATGAGCCTGAATTTTCTGCACAGAACATTCAGGCACATTAACTGCACATGCAGATGCTCCCAATAATCTCTATTCTATCCACATGCATAAATGATCTTGACAAGTGCCTTGAAGTGTCTCTCTAATGGATAAAGAGAAGATTTGTAGCTTGTCAAAGTGGAATCAAATGCTTTAAATTAATTCTTAAAATTAATTTCCTCCAATTGATGATTCAATTTATTTTTGTTATTTAAAACTGTCAGATTTTGACTATGTTAACTTCCAGATAATTTGTTACACTATTTGGACTTGACACATGCACATGGTTTTTATATTATGGGGATTCATACATTTACCTTACTAAAAGGGCCACATACAAATTAGTGCATTATTTCTTAATCTCACTTTATTAGATTGAAAATACATATGAAATCACCACTTTTTCTTTTCCCTACCATTTCAAATACTGGAAACTCTTAGAAAGACTATTGGGAAAACTACTGTGCTCATCACCATAACAACTAAACCAAACACTTGAACACCGTATTTTTAAACAAAAAAGTGATTGGCAATTTTCAGTGGCTGTTGATGATATACAGATGTATTTTAACAAGTGTAGCAGTAATATCTCAATTTCATTATTGCTTATTTATGATGTGTTATTGTGATAAATTTCTTTATATCTGTTGTGTTAAAATAATATTTAATTTTTTAAAATAAACTGAAAACCTGTTTTGGTAGCTCAAGTAACAATTCTGTCTTGAACTAAAATTAATACAGCTAATAGTACTAGAGAAGGAAAGATACATAGTTGACATCATCCACCGTGTCAAGTCAAACAGCCTATTTGTAACTGGCGAGTTTATCTAAGAAACATTTTTGGATCCAACCTCATGACGTTCTTTTCAAGTCTGGGGGTAGGAAAAGAGGCCAGAAACTTTTGTCATGTGTGTGAAAATGGTATAGGTTGTTCATAACTGTCTGAAAACAATCAGTTATCAAAAGCACTTTCATCTGGTAGCAAAAATTTCAAAACCAAGAGCTTTTCTAAAAGGCTTTATTTAAAAATAAAGGTTTTTTATGACACACATTCCTAATGTATCCACCATACAGTACAAAATGTTTGTAACATACCGTCTGTGTACCAGCCCAGACACACCCACATATTTTCCAACACTGGCAGAAGCTAAACAGGGAATATTTTCGTTTCCTTGGAGGCATATTTCTCATTCTCATTTCTTGGGCTTGTCAAAAGACAGTGCTGCATGGACCAGCTGATATTTTGTATTTGATGTACAAGAAATACTGATGATTGATTGCAGATAGGAAGGAATCTTTCTTGGGAAATGGGAAAATGAAGATTGTAGGCTGGACAATGTTCTCCAAGTCTTTGAAAATCTTCAAGTTAATTAGTCTCACCTTTCCTGTAACTATTCTGCATGGCAGTAAAGGCCAACAATTTTAAAATTAAGTTTCTTTTCCAAATGTTCTAAAATTTTATGTTAAGTTATATACATTTTGACTGCATATCAAACTCCTTGAACATAATACATTTTATTATAAAGCACTGGAATACTACATTACTGTACAGTTTACAACAGCATTTCTTAAGTGATTTTTTATGGCCAAATTCTGTAGCCTTTTTCTCCTTTAACCAAGCTCCTTGCAGGTCAAAGGGAGGCACCTAAATAAATAACAAGTTAGGGGGCTCCAGGGTTAAGCAGCTGCTGGGAAGCACATTGGAATTGCCATTTTGGATTTAGGCACCTAAATTCTACGCGTCTTGTTTCAGGGTGCAGGTCCTAGTCTGGATCTGGTCCCACGGCACTGAAAGCATACCAACCACATTCTGGTTAAAAAATAGCAGCTCCTCCTGAATGAGCTAGGCACAACTACTTCAAAGGCATTCATCCAGAAATCAGAGATGTCTGCCTGCTCTACAGTGGATTATTGTTCAGGGAGTTTGCTTCAAAAAGATAATTTCCAGTATTTAAAGCTTTAAAAAAATTGAAACACTCTAGTCGCTAGTGGCTTTCTCTTATGATTTGCATTGTCCTTCTCCTCTGCTGTAATTAGAGGAGAGACAACAATTTCTTGCTTTGCTCAATTCTGTTTATTTGTGGCACACATTCTTCCTCCCCACTCCTCTCCCCTCCCCAATTTCTAACTGCCTTTTTTAAATAATGCTTTTAGATATCTCTTAATATAGGGCCAAGAAATTCTCTGGTATGGGGTGCTAGTAGAAGCCATTTCAGTTTTAACAAAAACCAAACTTTTAAAGTGTTAATAAAATGGGCATAGGACAAAAGTCATCATTTAAAATCTAGCTGGCCTCCAACACACTCCTTTATAGAATGGTTGTGCCCAGGGACCTGGAACATTACCAGGACTGTGTTTTTGCTAGGCATTATATATTAATTCCAGAAATAACTTAAAATCTAAGAAATCAAAAATTCAATATAATCAAGAAAAGCTCTCTAGATTTGACTGCCTTTAAAAACTGATTTCTTTACTCCCAAGATTATTTTGAAAGCTGCCAGCTTTATTCCAATTAGCAATAATCAGAACCACCTACATCTTAATTGTACTTTTATTGCCACAGAAATTTTTATTTGTTTTAACAAGACTGAAAATATGGAAAAATATATTGACCCATCTAATAGTCCATGCAGTACAGCAAACAATAATTCAATGTAATAAGTCTCCATACATGACCACTTGCAAGTAAACCATATTCATGTCAGTTGCAAGAAAATTATATTTATTCTGTAGATCATTTTTGCTTTAACTTTAGCAATGGTAATGTCACCTATTGTATGGGAGTGTAAATTGACATATTCTATTTTAAAAAATAGTTTGATTACCTCACAATTCATATTCAGAAAAAAGTATTGTCAGATTATCACTCAATAAAAGTTTAAGTACTGAAGAAAGTTTATTTGCATTCAAAACATAACCCTCCCCACAAAGAATAAATTACATTGCATAAATTCAAAACAAACCCACCAAAACAGACTCTTGGCTCCTCCCCACCCCTGTAAGAAAAAACCCTCCAGCTCCCTGATTCAGGTTAATCAATTCAGATAATTTAGGAGCACAAGATAGATCTGCAAACATCCTTTCAACCATAACATGATCTTCATGTAGTGCAGAATTCAAGTATTGTTCTTCCTGGGAACATACGATTAAGAGATGGTTTGTCTTCTCACATCGCTACAGTTATCAAGTTACAAGCACTATGTGATGATTCTGGAAAAAATTCCTTAAGAGTAGACTCCACCTATAATGAATCCCACCAGTGTCGCTGCATCACAAAACAGCTTGATCATCAGAACCAAACTGCTGTAAAAGTAGTTCCCATTTCATATATTGCTGCTGCACTCAATGTTAAAGATCAAGGTTTGTTCTGTCCCTGTAAATCTAGTCAACTGCCAAAAAAACCCAACAACAAACAATTAAAAATAGTTTCAAATAACACACTGACTTGAATTCTTTAGCTATTTTTCGAGTTTTACTGTCACAATTCCTTATTTAAAACATTCTTCTTTCACTATAATGTGAAATGTTGAAGTTACTCCATCATTATATCAAAAAAGAAGTTGACACCATCATACAACACAAAGTAAACTGAAAGAAGTCAATACTGGCTTCCATACCCTATCATTTCTGCCTCCACAGAACTAGGAAAATTCCATAACTAAGATACTTGTTTATGGAAAAATGAGTTCCATCCACCATTATTTACCTCCGCAGTTACAACAGGCCTGGACCCAGGGCACATAGGTAGGCAGCAGTTATCTCAGGGTAGCTGCACACAGTAGGCAGCTACCCTAGTACCTTATCTACCATTAGGTGGCATGGGAACAGATAACAGCTTTATTTCATGGGACAAATGGCTACTTTGGGATAAGCTGTAGAGACCTCTCTTGCACCAGCACAACTTATTATACCGGTATAAGTTTTCCCTTTGTTTTTTTCTATGTAGCCACACCAGATAAGTTACTGGTTACTGTAAAGGCAAATTATACCAGTGTACAAATGTTGGGTCTACCCCTTCATTGTACGTACTAAGTTACCTCTGACCTTCTTGAGCCCAAAATGATTGCCCCTAAAACTAGAAAGATAAAATAAAAATCCTTTTACAAGAATACTGGAAAATGAAATTTTGTTTTAACATGCTTTGATCTCCCAACAATGTATACTAGAAATGATGGCTGGAGTGTTGTAGCTATCAAGGAAATACTGCCTCAACTAAAAACACTTGGTTTGAGTGCTCAATGTAACTTTTTTAAGCATGCTTGAATTTTACACCTAGGTGCACAGCATTTTCTGGAAAAATAAAAGTCCCAAAATGGACAAAAACCTAAAGAGAACAACATTTCTACCCCTTACATGTCTGCTTATTTTTAAGTAAAACTGAGCTACTGATTTTTACTACTGCAGATATTTCTGGAAGTGAATTTAAAAAAAAGAAAGTTTGTAGCTATTTGTGGAAGTAATTTGAAATGCCTTTGTTGGAAAACAGAGGGGGGGAGTGGATAACAGTCTTCAAATATGTAAAGGGGAATTAGAAAGAGAATGGAAATAAGATGCAGGAGACAAGCTTAAGGACAAGAGCCTCTGCTGAAGTGTGAAGAAATTTAGTTAGAAAGTTCTTCCAAATCTCTAAACTATAAGAGTGGTTAAACATTGAAACAGGCTACTAGAGAGGTTGCTGAATCTCTATCCCTGGAAGTTTTCAACAGCAGGTTAGACAGAATTGGCTGACATGGTTTAGTCAGAGAAGTTCCTGCCTTGAAGAAGGGGGCTGGACTGAGGTCCCTTCCAGCCCTACTTTCCTAGGACCCTATGAAATGTTTGGATACATATCTTATAAAAAAAAAAAACCCAAAACCCCAAATTGAACAATAGCATATAATAACAGTCAACTTTAAACACCAAATGTTGAACTATCAGAAAGCCATGGAACAAAATTTACTAAAATACCTTAAATACTTCCCAAACACAAAATAAATCCAAGCAAATGCAATCTCTCTGTAGATATCTGACAAGCAGAAAGACGGGCTAGATTAGATAAATTATTCATTGTGGTTTAGTAACTGAGCATTAATTACCATGCATCTCTCATCCACAAGGAAGTCCTCTCTGCAGATGCTCCACACCTAAAATATTACTTTGCCATTTTTGTACTTTTACAATCACAATTGTGTGTGAACAAGGATATGTCACCCAAAGTCAGCTGTGTCTATTGCGTTACTGCATCCACCCACATTCCAACTGAAGAAAAGTGAACAGCCCACAGGTTCACTTGTGAAGGAAAATAAAAAAGTATCAGTGTACTCTGGCTTGTTTCTTTCAAGAATACAAGCAAACAGGAAACATTTTCTTATTAAGTGGACCGTACACAAGATTAACACACTACAAGTTGGCTGATATACATTTTCTGTACCAAGCATCTAATAATGAAGACATTTGTTGGAGAATGATTTCATGGTACTATCTAAAAAACAAAGCTAGAAACCTAATATTTTCATCACAAAACCAGTAAGAAGTACTGTTGAGAAATCCCTGACCATCAAGAAAAGGCATTTGAATCAGACCATCGTCATAGGAACTATTAATAGTCAAATAGGTTGAGAAGTGGCACAAGTACCAAATCTTGCTTTCAGTCACCCAGTGAAGGATGAAAACAAAAACAATGAGTAGAAATGAAGAAAAAAAAAATAGCAAACTCTGACCAGATGGTCATGATGCAGGGAAAACTGCAGTCTTTCATCTGGCTGCAAGAGAAAGGCTCCGACCACTTGCTTTCTAAGTGCTGAGCAATAGAAAGGTGCAGTTATATCTAGTGAAGAGGGGATGATAGGTGGTCTTCTCTTTAAACTGTAGCAGATTGTTAAGAGACAATCTTTTAACAGGAAAAGGTTTGGGAACACCAGAGATGAAAAGAACTGCAGTGAGATTTAAAATAGGCTCTCTCACAAGAGAAAGGGAATCCAACAGATGCACAATTCACTGCAGAAGTTGTCTAAAGACATGAGGGGCTGTCTCAATCACCATCATGAAAAAGCAAGGCTTTAAGTAGAATAGCTGTGCATGTACACCCCTTAGAATCTTTTTTTCTCTGTACTTTTCTTCCTTGCTGTTAAACAATACTTCATTTAAGAGTCTGATCACTGCATACCACTGTAAAAACTCCCAAAAGAAAGAAATACAGGTGGTCAAAAGAAAAAAGTAAGGTCAACTGGACACACAAGTCAGCATGTCCAAGGGTGCCTAAGATGGCAAAACTGTAGCATTTCCTAGTCTTATCTCCTAGTCTAACCAATAATTGAGGAATGCAGTTAGGATGAAAACAGATGTTGCCTTTGTGCCACCATAAGCTGTAAGCAAACAGATGCCCTAGTCCCTCGTGCCCAAAAATGTTGTTGTGACCAAAGGTAGTCACAGTTTGTAACACCTTAAATGAGAGGACAACTGTTTGCTTATCGCACACCTTGGGAATTCCCCTGCTATCAAGCTGCCATGCCCTGCCCTAGAGAGCATCTTTGCAGACTGCTGTTCCCCAAGTTGGGGAGTAGTACCCACAGCCTTTGTCTGGAAGGATTGGGCCCCTGAAGCACCAGAAGCAGCAGGGGCCTGATCCTGTGGGACAATGGCAACATCTGTAGATGCCAATAAAGTGGATTAGCTCTGCCAAAGCATGCCCTAACACAGCTGATGCCACTCCAAAGACAGCATCTGTTTATGCCCTTAGAGAGGTCAGCAAAAACGAAAGAGGTAAAGTTAGCTCTGTAGCAACAGTACCTATAAATTTAGGGAAGAAACAATAAAGTAATATTAAAAAAGATGTATGCTGCAATGACTAATGTCTGAACAGATGTCTTCATAAACAAGAAACTATATTCAACTTCTTCACTAGTCCTTTCATTGTAGAATGTTCAATTAAGTAAATGTGTAGGCTTTTTATTCATTAAATTAAATCAATGTTAGTTCCACTCATCTTCACAAGATTTGACAGCAAAACTACAAGATTCTCTCTAACTCTAGCTGTCAGACCATGTTCTGCAACTGAACAATGAATCATATTCCTAACTTAGTGAAGTGTTACAATTTCTTCCTAGCAGCCTAAGAAAATTTTCCCCTTATGTACATTAACATTTCTGCACAACACCGTGTATTTTGCCTAAGTCCCTGCTACATATCAATATGCAACTCAAGTGGGACTATCCTTGGAATTGTATATTCAGTTCAGATACTGGATCTGCAGGGAAATAGTGAAGAAGCAGACTTTTCCCTTTTAATTAACTGAGCTCTTGAATATTATTTGCAATTCTGAATGAGCATAATTTCATCTCCTCTTCCACACAATATGGATCAGCCTTTTATATTTACATATGCTTATTTCTCATCAGAAATGATATCACATAAAAACAAAAGGTTCAGAGAGGATTTGGGCTGTCAAATGTCTCTCTCCTCCCCTCGCACACACAAGCTAACACACTAGATGAGGAATTTCAAAGCTGTTTCCCTATTTCTGCCAAAAATCAATATGAATATCTAAACGTATTAATTTACTATTTGATTATGCTATGTACTCAACCAATCCAGCCTGAAATTGAACTAGTTATCAGGATGCTCTGTTTTCAGTGGTTATTCTACACCAAAACCAGTATTTAAAAAAAATTCAATCTTTGGCAAACAAGTTTTCTTCAGAAGCTTCAACAGATTCTGACCCCAGAACTACGGACAGGTCTAATACTGGTAGACATCACTACCTGTTTCCTAAACACAGCAGGAATGAAACAAGAGACTGTATCTTTGACCCTTTTCTGGGCAACATCTGGCCCCAAAGCTCTCTTGGATTTTCTCAGAGCCATATTCCCAGGTGTTTCATCTGATTTTCTACTTCTCTGTTTTTCTCTCTCTTCTCTTTTAGACACACAAATCTTCAAAAAACCACCATCAGAAATACTCCTTTGCGCATCTGCCCTTTTTTTGGGTGGTGACACATACCTATGTTCAGCGAGGAGTCCAACAGTTCAAAGCTACTTAGTTCCAGAAACAAACCTGATTTTTTTTCTTTAAGCAAACTATTTAAATGAAGGGCAACACCCACATCCAGCCCCCAGCAGGGCTGGGTGCTACTCTCCCCATTGCTCTTGTGCTGCTACTTCCCAGTTCTTAGTGTTCTCCCTTCCTCTTCCAGTTCTCCAGCTTCTGCTTGCTGCCCCTGAGGGCAGAACAGGGTAGGGTGGGGCAGGGTACGACAGCACAGCCCAAAGGACTAAGGGAGCCCGTGGCCAGGGGGTCTGGAGATTTGATGCAGCACAACGGGTGTTATCTGCCACCTTGCACCATGCAGGAAGGAACCATGTGGCACAACACAGTATGCAACCCTCAGAAGCTGAACAGCCCTGCTGTAGCTGAGGATGACTGGTGTGTGCTGATGAGCTTTCAGAAGACTGGTTGAAACCAAGGCCTTGTTTTACATTATGTGGCCATAACAAGACACCTGACAACACCACAAGGGCTTGTTTTTATCAGTTAGGTGAACTAGCTCTTCTAAATGACAGAATTTTGCCAGAAGAAATTCTCACCCAACACATCCTCTCTCCAACATAGCTATGTTGGCAAAGCTTTGCTTGAAGATCAGACCGAAGTCTCTGATTTACTCCTATTTTTCAGCTTTCCAGTTGGATTTTTTTTAAGATTTACCAAATTGTTCCTACATTTTAAATCTACTGCAGGAGTAGCACAGAACTGGTATCCTGGAAGTAATTCTATTTGTAAGAGTCTGTTACATGCTTTTAAAATGTCAACCATACTATTGAAGCTAACAAAATTATAAAAAACTAAAAAATAAATCCCAATATAAACTTTAGTTATTGAAAGCATCTGCTGATTCTCTTAATCTGTCATTTTTTTTAAAAATAAACTCCTTTCTAATCCTACTAGAAACATCTAAACCAATAACAGCTTGAAAAACTCAATTTATTAACTATGAGAAGAGCTAGATTATTTTTCTGCCCTTTCCCTGTCTAGAAGGGCAAACAGAAAAGACAAAACATTAAAGCACAGGTGTGTAAATCTAAACTACTTATTGAATGCCTGTAGGGCACTCTGCCTTCAAGAGACCTGTAAAGGAGTCCTGTTTTTCTTGGCTTTAGGATTTTGTTCTGGATTTTATTCCTGAATCATACAATGCTCTGAAGACTATTTGACCTTTAAAGGTCATTGGCCTTCATTTTCTGATTAAAACTCCAGACTAGTCTGGAAAACTGGGTTTTGAGAAAGTAAGAAAAGCATATCCATACAGGGCTGTCAGAAAGTTAACTGTTAATAAGTCCAAAAAGTTTGCTAAAACCTCTCCCTGACAGTATAGAAAAGCTACTGGAAATTTGTAGTAATTGTGGGAAGGTTTAGGGATGTTTCAGTAATGTTCTATCCAGTCAGAAATGACGAAATATATATCCTTTCAAATGTTTTCAAGTTACTTAGCATCCTGAGAATGGAATATTTGTTCACATTACACTCACTACACTTTCATCAGGGAAGACTGGGGATATAACAGACAAATTCAAGGAGCCATTTAAGGCTTTGTTAACAGATGGAAAGAGATAGCTTATCTACTGCTTACCATTTTAAACGTGGTACCTAGATGACATCTTCAGTATCCATGGCTGAACACTCATAGAAGTCATTTTTTAGCTTCACAGACTCATGCTATGTTGCTTACTAGACTCCTTAAGCATTTTGAGAACACTAGGTGCCTTCATATCTTATTAGCCTAGAATTGTGGGTTATCCAAACAGCATTCTTTGACTTCCAGTCAAAGCAAACCAAAGTCCTGTTAGGAAGATGGGTGACCAGATGAAAAAGGTTCCTGTTCTTGTGAGGAAACAAGGTGCTACTGAACTCAATTTCTTGCAATACTAAGAAGGAAAAAACAGTTCACCTATATACAGGACATGCTCCTACCTCACTCCCTACAAAGCATAAAAACCAAGAATATACCACTACTCAAACCGTTCTCAGCATTTGTTACATGTGATCAACAGGAATTTCAGGTTGAGCTGCCTACTGTAACTTGCCTATTCTTAGGTTTTCCTGCAGGAACTTTTGTACAAGTCCCTTGTTACCTCTAATTCAGAGACTCAAGCTCATCTTATTCCTTAGTTACAGATAAGAGATTTACCTAACAGCTTGAGTCAGCTGTAACCAAGTGGGTTTTATGTAGTTTTCTGATCCCCAAGATCAGACATCTCAGCAAAGCCCTGGATTCCTGATCAATTAAACCCAAATTTCAGCAGATGTCCATACCAGTAGTCATGCCAATACTCACAGCCAACATCCAACAGGAATAAAACCCTACACTGAGAGACAAAGCAAAATCTCTTAGGGATAAAAGGCATTCTCTTGAGGTACTAGTACTCAGGTTGTTAGTAGAAAAGAATTCCTGACCCAATTAATTTGAAACCCTTTTTGGTACAAGCTAAAACCAAGTTTCTAACTGAATTGACTTTACAAAATAGTGTACCCTCATAGAAGCCATGGGTATGGGGTACCTATATTTGAGTGCCTGGTGTGGACCAAAGACTCAAATACAAGGCCTCTGCAATCCAGGCTACATTGAAGCATTGGGGGAGGAGGGCGGGGAGTGTCTCTTTCCTTTGTTTGTTTGTTTTTCAGTCATATTTCTTCAAAAGGCATCACATTTGCCTCTGAGGAACCAGAAATTTTCCAAAACTTCCTAAATATTTAATCCAGCCCAGCCTTAATTTAGATATTTTGGAAATCCTCCTCAAAATGAAGATGTCACCAATGTATTTTCAAACTAGTCAATTGGCTTTGACAGAAGGAATTTGATTATCTTGCATCAGAGTGAAAATTTAAAGATATGCAATCATTCCCACCAGCTCTCAGTGATCAGAAAAGTCCTTCTATTCATTTTTTAGAAACACTGAATGCATCTACATGTGCACTTTACTGAGGAGTCAGCTAATTAGCTCCACAGTAAGGTGTCATCATCTACACAAGTGCTGGTATTAGAGTGCAGTAAATTAATTAACTACTCCATAAGACAGTATCGTCAGGGAAACAGGCTTGGTGCATCAGCCATATAGCTCCACAGTTTCAGCGCTCTTGTGCCCCAGCCAGCCCCAACACTACCAGATGCCGCCACCTGGAGGCCAGAGCTGAACCTCGAAACCTACTGCCAACCCAGGGGTTGTTCCACCCCAGCTCAAAGTGTTGCTTCCCTGGGTGTACGTGTAGATGCTGTGCCCAGGAGCAATGTACTCCAACTGCTCCACAGTTTATTGTGTTGCATTAATTGCATGTGTAGATATTCCCATTGAGTTTCAAGGGTGATTTTGTATTTCTTGCTTTCCTACTTAACTATTGTAGTTTTTGTACAAAAGATGACATAGAAAACCCTGCAGTAGTCAAGGGGGCTACTCTCACACGTAAGGTCAAAGATGCACAAAAGTATTTGCAGGACCAGGGGCTAAAGACATAAAAGACTTGTAAAGGATCTGAATCAAACATATCACACCTTAAGGTAAAATGAAAGGACCTCAAGAGACTGTTTGTTAAGGTGTTATTTCTATTTGAGTAAATTCTGCCAATGACAGTTTACCAAGATGGCTTAGCCAGGACACAGACTCAAGATAATGTCAGACAACTGAGGGACTCATCCTTCAGCCTTCTCCAGTTTCTCTCTCTACCCTGCTTGGTTTCCTTCATCCCATTTACACCCTTCTTTACTAACATTTTATTTAGCCTATTAATGTTCATCTATTACTGATTTATTTAACCCTACTGGCCAGAAGCTGGCAACCTTTAACAATGGAAGGCCATCACTTGTGACACAGCTGCTGCACCAGGCATCCAATCCCCTCTACATCACCCCAGCCCTTCCCTGCTCTTTGCTGAGAGCTGCTCTGATGCCGCCCTACTGCAGCCTCAGCTTACCACTGCTACCAGTTGCCGTTGAATTCCATCACCAATGGCAAATCAGTAGCCCCAAATCCAGTGGCATGGGTTAGCACAAGCTGCAGGAGGGGACTGCAGTATAGAACAGCCCTTGGCATAGAACAGAGAAGACTGACATGGCTGCTGCTGGATGCTGTACAGGGGATCAGGAGCATATATAGTTGACAAATGCATAGCAAAGTGGGGGGAGAAAGTGCCCCCTCTGGAACAGGCTTGATGTGATCTCTCATAGGCCATATCTGGCCCACAGACTGCCAAACCCTGATATCTGCAATATGTTGGAGCAAAAATCTGCATCTCAATTCTGTTTTAAAAAGATATTAATGACCTATAATGCCTTCCTTATTTCTTGTTTAGACATACATTTTTACATGATTATATTAAAATCAAAAAAATGAAAGGGATATAATTTAGAATCCAATTTAAAATTTGTCTCACTTCCCAAGTGAAGACAGCAGAATGGAAGCTTAAAATTGTACAGAATGAAGATGTAAATGATCAACTTATCGATGTTTAATACTGCCAAGATTACTGAAGGAAAGAAATTAAATTAAATTACTACAGAGGACAAATCTCAGGATTTCCAATTATTTTTTCTCCTTACTGAGAAAGAGAGAGAAGAACAATACACAGCCACTCTACCTGCTCCAACTTCTTTTTCTTCTTCTTCAATGTTGTTCTTGATACTGTCGTATTCTTCATCAATTGCCTGGTTACCACGCATCTGAGAAAGAATTCTTCGTGCTTTCTGAGTCTGGCCTTTCTGAATGAGCCAGCGGGGGCTTTCAGGAAGAAACAAGAAGCCAAGAAATTGTATAATTGCGGGAACTGCTGAGAGGCCCAGCATGTACCTGCAAACAAACAAAAATCTCTTTTATCCAAATTTATAAAATTCTCTTTTATTAACAATATAAACTACAAGCACTCAGGTTCCCATTAGACAACTTCTTAAAACATATCATGCTGCTTAAGTAGTCAAATAGGTGAGTGTATGCTTTACATAAACAGCTCTGTGATATTTCTGTCAGCATCTAAAGATATTCATCCTGCTGAAGTCTAACCGTAGCATAAAAAAGTTGTAGTATTCTTTAGGAATACCCAGCTTTGAATTTCAGCTCTACGATTATAGCATGGTTTTACATATACCTGCCCTTATGGTACATGTCACTTCTCAGCAGTCTAGTTACCATCAACAGAAGACCCAAAAGAAATAAATTACCATTTCTACAGAATAATGACGCTCTAAAACATACCAGGCTCCTTAAAAAAAAATTGCTTGGCAAAGAATAGGTCTCAAACACACACACACACACACACACACACTACAGCAGTATTCCCAAACCTAAATGCTTAGCTGAGCAACCCAGAGGATCCTCTAAGATTAGGAGCATACCCAAGGATTTGTATTTACTAGAGTAAATCGGGTCTAAAATTTACTAAAGTCAATGGAACCACACTGATGTGATATCAGAGCAGGGGCAGGCAATTATTTTGAATGGAGGACCACTTGACATATTTTGGTGAGCTGCCAAGGACCAAAAGGGTACCCCCACCCCTTGACAGGTGCCCTGCCCCCCTGGTCACCATCTTGGGACCAAATGTCCGCCCCCCTATCCGCTGACTTTTGCCATCAGAAATCCCTCCCCTTGCCCCCAGAAGCTCTCCTTTTGCAAAGGGGGTTTGCCATCTTGGAACTGGAAAAAAACAAATTATATACTAAAAATCAAACAAACAATGACAATAATAGATTTTAATTTTAAAAATATTTTTGTTCTGACTTGTGCATATATAGAGGTGATTACATAATAGCTCGAAATGAAGTCTTACTCTTGTATATGGTGAGGGGTGTGAATGGGTATGAGGTTTGTGGGGGGGTTGTGTGGGTACATATGGTGTGCGGGGGGATGTGTGGGTACTTTGGGTCACGTCTGTGGAGATGTGGGGGGGCTGTGGGGAGCAGGTGGCTGGGGGTATCTATGGAAGTGGGTGTGTGCATAGAGCAGTGAACAGGGCTCCCCTCAGAGGCATGGGTGTGTGTGTTTAGGGGTGCATGTGGGGAGGGGTGTGGCATTTGTGGAGGATGTGAAGGAGGGTATAGGTGGGTGCAGTGTTTGTGGGGTGTGTGATTGTGTGCGGACAAGGGTTTGTGGGTATGGTGGGGTGTACATGGGAGCCCCCACACCCACCCCCGAGAGGGTCAGCACCCGCCCCCATCTTGCAAACAGTGTTCCCCCTAAGATGTGTGGCATGTGCAGCCACGCCTGGCAGTGCGGCATGAGCGCACCTGCACAGGTGTGCACACCACACAACTTAGAGGAAATGCTTCCCACAAGAGCCCAGAGACTGTGAGCCCTGGGGCACCTCCCCACCACTGCCAACAGTGTGCAGCCCCAGCCCCACCCCTGCCTGCTCTGGATTCCCCCTGACTGAAGTGGATCAGCCAGAACCTGGGTACAGCCCCAACCTGGCCTGCCCCACGTCTGTTCTACACCAGCCACTCGTGGCACATTCTGCCACCCCCTGGGCATGCAGTGGGGCTGAGGCAGCTCCACAGCTAGACTGCCTTTCTAGACAGTCTAGGCAGCAGCAGCTCCTTCTGGCTGCCGCCACTGGCCCCAACCCCATGGTACCACCGGGGACCTACACTACACAGCCCCACCTCCGTGACTGCTTTGGGCTTGCCCACCCAGGCTCTGCAGCAGCTGGTGGGGAGGGGGACAAGAACTGCCTAGAAAGGTAGTCCAGCTGCAGAGCCACCCCAGCCCAGCTGCGTGCCCAGGAGGTGGTAGGACATGCCATGGCTGGACAGTGCCTGGGCCAGGTAGGACCGAGGGACCTGCCGCAGGCTGGAAAAAGACCTGCCACAGGCCAGATCCAACCTGCAGGCCATATTTTGCCCAACCCGAATTAAAGGAAATTATAGACAAAGTTATCATGTTTCCCATCTCTGCCACATCTATTTTTGCAAAACAGAAGGTCCTGCCCCCTGAAAACGTTTAGAAGATGGAATTCTTAATTTGCAGCTCACTAAAAGGACATATAAGTCCACGTCAGTAAAGCCAACATCCTCAGGTTGATAAACTATTCAGCTGAAAATTTATAAATGTTGACCTTATGTTTTAAAGAACTGAGTTTCTCTCTTCAGTAAGATGAGGGAAGGATACGGGAAAAGAAATGTGCAATTTTAGAAAAAAAGCCAAGTTTCAGGACAAATTCTGCAGCTAATACACAAGCCAGAATAGAATCCTGCTCACACTCTCAAAGCCATATTGGCTCTGAAGAGCTGAAAAGCAACACACCTTTCCTAAGTAGAATATGATTCGAAACGTACATAGGAGTAAGAAGTTATATTTACTTTGACACCTGATTACAAGAACTTTCTCTAAGTTGTGTTTGTGCAACTCAACTGACAAAGAACCAACCCACAGGAGAAGCCATTAATACTGTTTGGGAGGGCAGTTCATCGAGGTCTGGACTGATCCAGCTCTGAAGACTTTAAGCACGTCCAGACGAGTGCGCACATGCCTTTTGCAGCATCCCAAAGCCCTTTGAGATGCTACAAGAGGTACATGTGGGAACAAAAAAAATGTTCCCTGCCCTGCAAATTTGCAGCACAGGGGCAAAATTAGACCCCTGGATATCCAGGGGTCAAAAAATACCTTGGGCAAAAAAAGCAGGGCAGGACACAGTCCAGGAACATGCCCTGAGGCAACTGGAGGCTCTGGTCCTCCACAGAGAAGCTCTGGTAGCCAGCCAGTGTCTTTATGGCTGACTCTCACCTTGGTGCTGAAGCGAGCCGCCTGCCCATGCAGGGCAGGCAGTGTGCCAGCCACAGGGAGCTGGACCCAGGCTCTGTGCTAGTAAAGGGGGTGGGAGGAGCTGGAGATGGGGTAAGGGAACCATGGGGGGACCCCCACCAGCCCCAGCCCCCATCCACTCCCTGACCCCCTTACAACAAATAGTATATTTGCAAATAGAGTGATACTTCTGTTTTATTATCTTTGAAACACTCTTACAAACCATACCAAACTGCACTGCTGATTTAAACTATAAATGATCCAATTTAATACTTCCAAAAATAAACATCTCAGATGCGTCCTGAATACAGTATAAGCAACAATCGTCAAACCTCCATCAGAGTTCAAATTTGCATAGCTTTCCAGAGTGATATCTATTCACAAGAAAAAAAATTCTATGCATCTTTTTGTTCAGAGAATATTCAATAATCATTACCACGTTTGGGAAGTTTATGTAGCTTTTGATTTTTCTGCTTTTCAGTGTGGAAGCAAAGAGAACATAAAATTTTTCAGCCACAAAACAAGGTTTTATTTAACATGTCTCAAAAAGTAAGACATCTCCCAGTCTCGTAGCCTACCTCACACACGCACTTAAACAATTAATGTCCTTCAGCATTTTAATAGGAATTTGATTCAAGTATTATGAACTATTAAAAAATAACAAGAAATGAAGCAAAAGACAGCTTACGTAAAAACTAAAACTAGATGTTTCATTGTATGAAACCATCACTTAAGCTTAGCTCAAGTCAGAAGATTCCTATCCGACTTCACACAAGTGCCAAAATCACCATCTCAATACAGCCAACTCCTTTTTCACGCAATTAACTATCTTGATTGTATTAGCTGCAGTAAAATACCCTCCTAGATTGTAAACTAACAATTTGAACTATCAGCAAACAACCTTGTACCTTGAATTGAACACATAAACTAAGCAGAATCTCTGTCTCAATATATATCAAGATGCACATATTCACACAAGAAACACCTGCATCTCACTCTTGGACACTATAAAATAGGGGACAACTGTACTCTATAAAGCAGTGATTCTCAACCTTTTCTGTACCAGGACCCATTTGTAAACACTGATGGCCAGTTCCAACCCAGTAAGTAGTTTAAGTAGAAAACACACAAGCATTTTGGCCCCAAAATACTTGTTACACACTACAAGTTATAGCAGCTCAACAGTCCTAATTTTAAAGACAGAAATCAACATCAACAGGAAAACCTTAACAGCAACATCAACATGTGGCCCTCCATTACCCACAAGTGACATTCATCATTGTGCAATCTGCAAAACGCAAAATTGTCGGTGCCCCTCACTCCCGACTTGCAGGCCCCCAGCTCTGCCAGTGCCCCTCACTCCCGACCCAGAACCCTGCCGGTGCCCCACACTCCCAGTTTAACCACCCTCCCGTCCCCCAGCCCTCTGCCCCTCACTTCCAACCCATTTGCACTTGTCGGTGTTCAATCCCATCCTATTCTCATCCACCCACCCCTGTAACCTGTCTAGGTCTGATTGCAGCCTATTCCTCCCTTCTAGTGTGCCCACATCCCCCCACATCTTAAGTGTCATCAGCAAATTTGAACAGGGTGCTTTTTACACCCTCGTCCAAGTCACTGATGAAGACGTTGAACAGTGCGGGCCCGAGGACCGAGCCCTGGGGGACCCCACTGCCCACATCCCTCCAGGTCGAAAATGCCCCATCCAACACCACTCTCTGGGTGCGGCCCTCCAGCCAGTTGGCGACCCATTTGACTGTGTGGGTGTCAACACCACAGTTTCCCAGTTTCTTAATGAGAACGGGGTGAGAGACAGTGTCGAAGGCCTTCCGAAAGTCTGGGAAAACTATGTCCGCTGCTACCCCTGCATCTAAGGATTTGGTGATCTGGTCGTAGAAGGCCACCAGGTTGGTCTGACAGGACCTGCCGCTAATGAACCCATGTTGGTTGCCCCAAGCATAATGTCCCCTGCTGGCCCCTCATGGACAAGTGCCAGGATAATTCTCTCAAAAAGCTTACCCAGGATCAAGGTAAGACTAACTGGCCTATAGTTTCCTGGGTCCTCCTCCTTCCCGTTTTTGAAGATGGGAACCACACTGGCCCTCTTCCAGTCCTCTGGCACCACACCAGAGCACCACGAATGCTCGTAAAGCAGTGCCAGGGGTGCTGCAATGACGTCATCCAATTGTCTCAGTACTCTAGGGTGGAGATTGTCTGGACCAGCTGACTTGAATATATCCAGTCCCTCCAGAAGTTCCCCAAGTAGTTCCTCAATAACCCTTGGTCTAGGTGTGCCTCTCCTGGGGCCTGAGGGGGACCCAGAGTGGGGGTGACTGTTCCGGTCCCTACTTAGGAAAATGGAGGCAAAGAAATTGTTAAATATGTTGGCTTTGTCATCTGGTGTGATGACCAAATTTCCTAGTGTGTCCTGCAGGGGCCCCAAGTTACCCAGAACCTTCTTTTTACCCCCTATGCATTTAAAAAAGGACTTCTTGTTGTCCTTAATCCAGAAAGCTAGTACCAGTTCCATCTCCTCCTTGGTCTTCCTGACTGCCCCCCTGCATCCCTGAGCAACCACAGTATAGTCCTCCCTGGTGATGGACCCTCCCTTCCATTGGGTGTATGCCTCCCTTTTTGCTAGGAGACATTCCCAGATGCTTTTGGTGGACCATGGGCTTATGTGCCCTCCTCCTGCCTTTGATCTGTGTTGGGATTACCTCCCTTTGGGCTTGGAGGATCATCTCCTTAAGGAGCGACCACTCTCCTTGGACACGTGGCTCCCTTCTGGGACCTCAGTGCTTCCCCGACTATTCTCCTTAGCCCACTGAAGTCCGCCCTCCTGAAATCTAGGGCTGCTGCCTTGCTGCAGGTTGCCACCCTGCTACTTGTTACAGTGTTGGGACCTCTCTTTCTGTTTATACCTATCTCTTTCTGATTTCTGTAGGAAGTTTTATACTTTGTGCTAATTAGTGGCCACAAAAACACTTATTAGAACAAACCTTTGTGGATCTGAGCTTATTTTCCATAAACCAAGGGACAGATCTCATGTGCAGTAAAAATTATTTTTAAGTTACCTGCTTATTGGAAAAACAGTAAATAATAGCTACAAAAAAACAGTAAATATAAAGGGATTTTTATGATTTAAGGACTTTTATATCTGACAAGTGTCAAATGTTTTGTTGTCTGCATCGTGTTTTTCTTTAATTATACAGCTAAATTAAGCTCTTTGCTTAGTTTACAAGCCACTGTATAGAAATAAATTGTTCAGCTTATTCATCTGACTTCTAAAGCACTAGATTTTACAGCGGGGGATGATCCTAATTTCAATTTTTTAACATCAAACAGTAATACTGGAGCAGAGTAAAGTTGTAACTCAGAGCAGTGCCCTTATTCTACTGTAAATGATCATTAAAATAAATTTCAAAGGGACAGTTTTGTTATTGGCCTTTATAAACTTTTGTATTGCTTGAGGAGGCATTAAAATGTTTGACTTAGTAGAGTCTTTTTATCATTTATAAGAGAGTTGTCCAACTGGCAGCTGGTGGGCCCTTTTGGCTACCTCTCATACTGCTATATAACACGATCCACTTACAGCTTAATGGAGGCTGACCATTATGCTTGTTCTCATTTATTGTGCTTTGTGAGATATTTCAATGTGCATGTGCCTTCAATCAATGGGCATTGCAGCAGGTGTTGCATAGTCGGAGGCTGTGCTGCAGTCACAGGTGGTTGAACTGATGGTATAGCCCCACTCGATTAGTTTCTTGGAGCATCCCTCTCTGGTGTGTAGGTGGTTGAGACATTGCTACCGTTGCCATAGTTTGTCTGCCGCTGGAATGTCCTTTTTTTTTTTTCCCCACTGTCAAGTATCTCTTTCAGCCTCTCATTCCACACCTGTAACCATGTCTTCTTGCATGTGGCATCAAGAGGTGGTGTTTGAATTCTAGAAGGAGTGGAGGAATCTGCCCCTCCTGCTTCCCCCCAGCCTCCCCTCCAGTCTTTAACCCGTTTGAACTGTACTTTGTGGGCAGATACTGTCATCTTGTGTTGGTCAGCACCTTCTACATTTTATTTGTGCATGTTTCTATTATGTCAGCAGCTTAGGAAGCCAAGTCAAGGGTCCCATTTTGTGTAGACACTACACAAACAAGTAACAGATGTTTGTGGCCTTAGAAAGCCCACAGCTTGTTTCATACAGGATGCAACAGGAATATGACAGATGGATAGGAATTGGTAGATGAGATAACAATAAACAGAATTTTGCATAAAAGCAGAAGTCACTTGGGGTAATGTGGCAATAAATATAAAAACAAATCTCAATTCTTAGGCCTCATTTGCACTTAACTGCGGCTGGGCTGGTGTAGTTAAATGTGGCAAGATCCTTCACAAAGTGCAGTAGTGTCAGCTTTTATTTTAAACAATTGGCCTGGAGAATAGGAGCTGGTTGTCGTGCTTACCATGCATCCAAATCCATTGGGCAGGGAAGTTTTTTCTAGCAGGGTTCCAGGCCCTTCTCAGCCCACCTGGGTGGTAGGAGATGTTGGTTTGAACCGTCTTGCATTGGGTAAGGCCTAGAACCCAGGTATCCATCCTCCTGAGTAATTGCTTTAATTACAAGGCTATTCTACACTATAATAGGAGAGTATGATATAACTGTACATCGTGCACTTTTCCTTTGGTGACTGAGTTGTAAAAATAAACATACCCACAGACTGCATTTTGTGAGGCCTTATCTTGACAGTATATGTTAGGTATTCTCCGAACACACTTTCCAAAGGAACCCGCTCAGTGGACACCTAATTTCTTGATCCTGATTACAGTCAGGGGACATTCTCTGCAGGGTCAGAAGAATTCTTGGATGTCTCCTTTCAATTTCTCAAGGCACTAGCAAATTTGGGCTCCTCCAATATTAGACTCTGGCTCTGTGTATGTGTATATATATATATATATAAGGTAAAGGTGTCCTGTTTACAGGCCATTGGGGCAGTGGAGACAGGACTCCACTCTTTACTTAACTTCAGCATTAGGAGGTGATGGTCAGCACCATACTCCAACCCCACCCCTTTTACCCCCCCCAAAGTAACTCTTGCTACCTAATAGATAGGAGGAGGGGTGGGCCCCCATGGCTGCACTGGACATGGAGAGAATTGTTGGAACCCCCACCTTCACCTGTATGTGTGAAAGGAGGAGGGTGTTGACTGCAAGTTTGGACTTAATAACTACTTCTGCCCTTTCCTGCTTTTAGGTTCTGAAATCCTTTCTTTGAATCTGGCCCCAAGTCATTCCATTACAATGGAAAAAATGGGCATCAGTTGCTCAGAGAGGGGAAGGGAGAGAGAGGGAGACTGCAGATGGGCATTCTGACTCCCTGCCCAGGGATGGTGTTACCTGAGCTAAGAGGAACTTAAACTAGTAAGGAAGAGTGAATGTTTATGTAAGATCAGGTGCACGTAGACTCCCAGTTGTTTCAGTTCTTGCTGTATAGCTTTTGGAGAATAAATAACATGTTTTGGAGATGCTTTAATCAACTGTAGGTCATATACTGTCTGAGAGAAATGGCTCACAGGTACCAAATGCAATTAACCTTTCATGTAAACAAGGTTGGAAATGGGGATTGCTATGCCCGGATCCTATCTAAAAGTGGTAGAAGTGCAAGGCAGCAGAGGTAAAAGTAATGAAACCCTGTTACCCAGAGGCATAACTGGGCAGTTCTTCACTGTTGATGGTAGTGGTGCACCAGATAGTGACTGCAGCTGGGCTGCAGGTGGCAGTATGGCAGCAGCTACTATTTTTATGGTCCTCCACAGGTTGGTACACAGGCTGAGTGCCTTGGATGCCCCTATCTTTGCTGCTGTTACTTGAGTGATGCACTTGAGGAACTGCACGGGGACATGGAGCACTGCTTGTCCTGTTACTGTGACAGTACAGAGGAGCCAGGGGTGTTATAGCCTGATACCATGTTGGACTGGCTCAGTGGGAGTTGTGGAGTTGCACTCTGGGGTGGGCTGGTAGAAGCCTGTCATGTGGACAGAGACCCATGAGAGAGACTGGGGGAGAGAGCACAAGTGTGGCCTCATTCTCAAGTCCTCACACATGATATTTCAAAACAGAACAAAAACAAAAAACCCCCAAGAATTTTGCTTTTGAAATTCCAAGCAGTTGTGCAGTCCAATGCTATAGAAAAAATAATGGTTTTCTCTAGCTACCCTACGCTCTTGCAAATGCTGGGCATTAAAGACAAACATAAGGGAAAAAATGACATGATTCTCATGTCATGCAAACTTTATATACCCTGTTAATGCCAGCTTAATAGCAATGTAGTGCTGTCACTGAGGAGTTACAGAAGACTTATGAAATTTACTGCTGCAATTTTTTCATTTGTTAGACATCTGTCTTCAGGTACAAGGCCTTATACCTTCTCTAGGGAAAAAAAATATATTACTGAATGCTACTTCACTAGATATTCTTTAGAATTGCCTGAGTAACTTTAGGACCTATTCTATACTTTGATTATATCAAATTTAAACCGAAAGTTTTTTCCCTTTTCCAAAACACACAGCCAGCAAATTAACTGTTTACACTGAGGTTTATACTGTTGGTTCTTCAGGCATTTTCCTTTTCACTTCCTGTCAGTACTCTGCTGTGACTATCAGTAGAATTAATGTCCGACTGACAAAGTTCTAAAGCACCTAGCTTATCATAGACAGGTTTTGAAAAATGCATCTGCTGTCTGTTTAGGATTAGGCCTAGTTGAAAACCAGCTGTGATACCTGCAGTTTAAAGGAATAAAGGAGGTGCACCCAGGCCAACAGTCAGTGAGGATCTAGTCAGGGAATTTCTGGAGGGACTGGACGTATTTAAATCAGCTGGTCCGGATGATCTCCACCCCAGAGTGCTGAGGGAATTAACTGAGGTCATTGAGGGACCCCAGCACAGCTTTACAAGCACTCGTAGTGCTCTGGTGTGGTGCCAGAGGACTGGAAGAGGGCCAGTGTAGTTCCCATCCTCAAAAAAGGGAGGAAGGACGACCCAGGAAACTATAGGTCAGTTAGTCTTACCTCGATCCTGGGTAAGCTTTTTGAGAGAATTATTCTGGCACATGTCCACGAGGGGCCAGCAGGGGAGATTATGCTTAGGGGCAACCAACATGGGTTCATTAGCGGCAGGTTCTGTCAGACCAACCTGGTGGCCTTCTACGACCAGGTCACCAAATCCTTAGATGCGGGGGTAGCAGTGGACATAGTCTTCCCAGACTTTAGGAAGGCCTTCGACACTGTCTCTCACCCCATTCTCATTAAAAAACTGGGGGACTGTGGTGTCGACACCTACACAGTCAATTGGGTCACTAGTTGGCTGGAAAGCCGCACCCAGAGAGTGGTGGTGGATGGGTCATTTTAGACCTGGAGGGATGCGAGCAGTGGGGTTCCCCAGGGCTCAGTCCTCAGGCCCGCACTGTTCAACATCTTCATCAGTGACTTGGACGAGGGTGTAAAAAGCACCCTGTTCAAATTTGCTGATGACACTAAGATGTGGGGGGGGATGTGGGCATGCTAGAAGGGAGGAATAGGCTACAATCGGACCTAGACAGGTTACAGGGGTGGGCGGATGAAAATAGGATGGAATTCAACACTGACAAGTACAGGGTACTGCACCTGGGGAGGAAGAACCAGCAGCATACCTACAGGTTGGGGAACTCCCTTCTCATCAGTGCAGAGTCAGAAAAGGATCTTGGAGTCATCATTGATGCCAAGATGAACATGGGCCGGCAGTGTGGGGATGCAGTTAGGAAGGCCAACCGTACCTTGTTATGCATCCACAGATGCATCTCAAGCAGGTCCAAGGAGGTGATCCTTCCCCTCTATGCAGCACTGGTCAGGCCGCAGCTGGAGTACTGCGTCCAGTTCTGGGCACCGCACTTCAGGAGGGATGTGGACAACATGGAGAGGGTCCAGAGGAGGGCCACTCGCATGATCAGGGGGCAGCAGGGCAGGCCCTATGAAGAGAGGCTACAGGACCTGAACCTGTTCAGCCTCCACAAGAGAAGGCTGAGGGCAGAATCTAGTGGCCTGTTACAGACTAGTCAGAGGGGCAGAATCTAGTGGCCTGTTACAGACTAGTCAGAGGGGATCAGCAGGCATTGGGGGAGTCACTGTTTCCCCAAGCACTGCCAGGAGTGACCAGGAATAATGGTCACAAGCTGGCAGAGGGTAGATTTAGGCTAGATATCAGGAGGTGCTACTTCACAGTCAGGGCGGCTAGGATCTGGAACCAACTTCCAAGAGAAGTGGTGCTGGCTCCTACCCTGGGGGTCTTTAAGAGGAGGCTAGATGTATACCTTGCTGGGGTCGTTTGACCCCAGTACTCTCTTTCTTGCCATGGCAGGGGGTCGGACTAGATGATCTACTCAGGTCCCTTCCAACCCTAGAAACTATGAAACAAGTAGCAAAACCACTTCGTTTCCAAATGATCTTTCTACAAAAACAAAATATTTTCTTTTTATTAATATATAAACAACATTAGCAATTTAGATCTGAAGTTTAATTTCAATAATAAAACACTTAGCTACAGAAACCTAATAGTTTAATTGCTAGGAGGCTGCACTGCACATTGGTTTGCTAGTATTTTGGCCTGACACTGCTTTGCCTACTTTTACCTTTTTAGAGAGTCTTTAAACCAATTACACAATTTTTTCATTTAAAAATGACACAAAAATTCTACAAAACTTCGTTGTTCTTATTTGAGTGGAACAGTGAGTCAATAGCAAAATGCAACTGCATTATGATGCAAAGGTTATCAAAATACACATTCTCCTTGAAAAACTGGGCAATACATTTGGTTCAATTGAATATCTCAACTGTAGAACTAAAAACAATGGTATATACCAGAGGTCAGCAAACTATAGTCCATGGGCTGGATCTGGCTCACAAAGTGATTGGATCTGGCCCATGAGGAGTGATTTGGCCCAAAGCAGCACAGGGAATCCGCAGCATACAGCTCAGCCCCGTATGTCCCCCTCCCCCACCCTGCACTGTGCCACGGATCCCCTGCTGCGCTCTCACCTCTATGGCAGGTGCTGCTTACTCTCAAAGGATATTACGCATATGCTTAAATTTAATCTTTTCAAAGCCACATCTATTTGAAATTTGCCTTTTTAAAAGTTAATATCTACTTTCACACATTTAAAAGGCAACCTGCAGACTGGGTTTATATATTCTCTTATAGTCAGTTTGAGAACCATTCAAGCTCTTCCATGCATACTAATTAATTAGACCACTTTTAAAATTGCTGTAAATGACCAGGAGAGCTAAAACTACTTTAAATACCAGAACTAAATATGAAGAGTATGCATTTCTTTACAGAAATACATGTTATTAAAGTTCTGTCTAGATATTCCGTTTTACCACAGAATATGCAAGCTATTCCCCATTTGCTTCATTTTGGCAATAATTTAGTAGTCCTTCAATTATTTGCCTAGCTCCTTCCCAACAGTGACTTTTTTTATTTGGAAATGTAATAATTCACAAACCTCCATCCATCCTTTGCGAGGTAGCTGAAGATTCCATCAACAACACTTGCAAAGAACTGTCCTCCGGTGATGAAGAGAGTATTAATGGTAACTAATCTGCCTCGTAAGTGGGGTGGAGCAACCTCTGCAATGTATACTGGTACTGTCATAGAAGCCACACCTACCAAAAAAAAAAGAAAAAGTGAGCAGTTAATGACCAAATAGAGAGCCTAACAGCAAGTTAAGTCTCAAGTTAAATATTACGGTTTGAATGCAACAAAACAGTATGCAAAAGAGATGCACATAGACACTGGGTGCTAGTTACAGTATTTGAAAATATTTACAGATGCAAATATGTAAAAGGCATTTAAAATTTGACACAACGGAAACATTAAGTCATTAAAAAGAAATCTCACAAGCTAAAGAAAAAACATAAACATGCAGATATATTCTTAGTCCAAGGAATGTACCAGGTGAAACAAGGTGAGAGAAACTATTTTGTAATCTGAACTGGATACATAAAGGTGCCAGGCAAAGTCCTGAAAGCTCTGATTAACACGGAGAGCCAGACTTAGAGGTACTACAGACCCACAGCTCTCGCTGACTAAGTGCAATTTCAGGTGGTCTTCATCTTTCAGTGGAGGAGAGTTGGGGGCAGGGAAAGAGGCTCCTAGACACATTATTAATGGAAAACTTCATTTGTGTTCTACAGAGATTTAGATTTACTGTATGACTGCTCTGAAGCAGCATAACTAAGACAGGGTGACCGCCATAGCCTCACAATCATAGTGACAGCACAGCAGCAGCTGGAAACTGCCGCTGTCTCCATGCATCAGAGCTGCCCCAATCACCCAGCTGACTTGTTATGCCTCTGCTGCTCTGAGCCATTAGCTCCCTGATTTGTAAACAGATTGATTTAGCCCCTGCAAGGAAAAGCTTTCTGGCACACTAGATTTAGGTATCTGGATAATATATGGGTGTCTCTGGCTAATTCATAACCAGTCCATTGACCAGGAGAGTTTTCAAAATGAACATTTCGAGTGAAAGTCTCCAAGTGCTTCTTCACTCTTTCTTTCCCCTCACAAGAGGCACACAACTTTGTAGTAAACAAGAACTTCATAATGAAGAGAAGGTATGTGTTGTACCCAACCAGAAAATATAAATATAGTTTCTGCAGTTTCAAAAGACTACTAATGCTCTGTTCTGTTAATTAAAATGAAGAATTATTTTGGGGCAAGGGAATGAAAAGAAACATTTCTGTATTAAAACTTGTTGAAATGGAATAGTTAGCAGGACAACTGCAAACTCCCCAGATAAATGGGTAGTCATGCCTTGGACAAGGTCAGAGCCAAGCAATTCCTTCCATTAACATGAAGCTGGCACCTCATGAGCAAAATCTAATGGAAAACTCTTACAGACAGTGCAATTAATTAACCTGTCCTTTTACTTCTTCATTTCTTTTGCCAATGGTGAAGATGCAACTAGCTTCCAGAGGTGACCAATGAAAATGATAAAGGGGGCATAAAGCAAACTGCATGAGCAAAAGCTGAAGGAACTAGTTATAATTAGTTTGAAAAAAGGAAACTAGGTAAGAAGGGGAAGAAAGACGCATGTTTTCAAATATTTGCAAAGACGACATGCAAAAATTATTCTCCTTTGCCATGGAGGCTGGACAACAAGGCTCCCAGTCTGCCCCCACAAACAGCCACATATATACCCCAACATATGCCCCCCCCCACACACACACACTTTACACTACAGCAAAGCATATTTAGTTTACCTCTTTAGAGAAATTTCTTAACTGTAAGAACAGTGTGGGGCAGTCTGAAAGGGAAAGGAGTGTAGAAGAATTGGCTGTACTTTAAAGAAACTTTACTGAGGGCACAAGAACAAACCACTTCAACATGCAGGAAAACTAGCAAATATGGCAGAATACCAGCTTAGCTTAATAGAGAACTCTTCAATGAGCTAAAAACAAGTAAAAGGAACCCTACAAGAAGTGGAAACTTGGAAAAATGACTAGGGAGGAGGACAAAAGTATTGCTTGGACATGCAAGGACAGATCAGAAAAGCCAAAGCACAACCGGAGTTGCAGCTAGCAAGGGACATGAAAGGTAAAAAGAAGGGTTTCTACAAGGAAGTCAGCAACAAAAGGAAGATCAGGGAAAGTGTGAGACCCTTACTGATGGTGGAGGCAATGTAGTGCAAGATGAGGCAGAAAAGGCTAAAGCACCTGACAAGACCAAAAGAACAGGTTAGAGACTATTTCGAAAAGCTGGATGTGTACAAGTCCATAAGGCTGCTCATGACACACCCAGAGATGCTGAAGGAGTTCGCTGGTGTGACTGCAGAGTTGCTGCCCACTATCTTTGAAAACTCATAGCAATAGGAAAAGGTCCTGCACTACTAGAAAAGAGAAAATATAGTGCCCATCTTTAAGAAAGGAAAAAAGGAGGCTCCAGGCAACTATAGACCAGTCAGCCTCACCTCAGTCCATGGAAAGATTATGGAGCAGGTCCTCAAATAATCCATTTCTAAGCACTTGAAGAAGAAGATGGTTAGGAACAGTCAGCATGGATTCACCAAGGGCAAGTCATGCCTGACCAACCTAACTGCTTTCTATGAAGAAGTAACTGGCTCTGTGGATGCAGGGAAAGCAGTGTATGGGGTATACCTTGACTTTAGCAAGGCTTTTGATACACAGTCTCCCACAATATTCTCCCAAGCAAGCTAAGGAAGTACAGGTTGGATGAATGGACTGTAAGATGGATAGAAAACTGGCTGGATCACTGGGCTCAAAAGGTAGTAAACAATTACTCGATGTCTAGCTGGCAGCCAGAATCAAATTAGTCCCGAGGCTAGTTTTGTTCAATATCCTCATCAGTAACCTGGAAGATGGGATAGAGTGCGCCCTCAGCAAGTTTGCCAATATCACCAAGCTTGGGAGAGTAAGATACACTGGAGGGTAGGACTAGGATTCAGAGAGACCTAGACAAACTGGAGGATTGGACCAAAAGAAATCCCCTGGGGCACATGCACTTGCAGCAGCTCAGATAGGAGTGGCACAAAATTGAGTCGAGGATTTTTGCCTTAGCGCATGTGCCTGGACATGCACTTTGATGTGGGGCAAGTTGTGCCACTTGGGGCAAAATGACCTTGCCCAGCTCCTTCCAGATCTGCAGCCAGGGGGAGCTAGGGCCTGGGGCCAGCACCTGTGTTGGCCCCCACAGTATAAAAACCTGTCCTGGTGAGCAGTTCAGGACTACTTGCTCTCAGGAGCCTCAGAGGCATGACCACTTGGTATCTGGGGACACAACCCCTTGTGCCAGCTGGACTGCTGAAGCAGTCCCTAACCTAGAGTGGCCCCTTCGCCCCCTATCCGCTGGAGCAGTCTGGCAGTGGGGGTTGCTGCCTGCCTGTGACCTGCTGCTACCTGCAACAGTATCCACTCCCTTGGCTCTGCAGCCCCAAGGCTGCACCCCTGCCAGACCCAGATGAGGTGCCCCCACTCTGCCATCTGGGCAGCTATCGCCTATAAGGTGTGATCCTTGTGGTGACCCACTTTGAACTGTCAAAGCGTGTCCTCTTGGCTCCAAATGGCCAAGAGGTCAACCACCTCAATTGCCCTCCAGCTGGGTCCCCAGTGCTGGCCCTGGACAAGCTCCTCTGCATGCGTCTTACCACTTGTCTCACCAACAGAGATCCTGGTGTTCCCTGTTTAGAAATTGCAAATACAGGCAGTTCTCGACTTGCAATGTTTTGAGTTACAATGTTTCACACTTAAACATTTCTAAATTGACACCCTGTTTCAAGTTTCTGACGTCAGTTTCATGTTTAAAACACTTGATCCAATGTGTTGCCACACCAGTGAACAAGTTCGCAGTGTCACCCATCTACCTGGAGAACATCTGTCCAAACTTCCTTGGACACTTTCTTTAAGAAACCAGACAAGACTCCAGAAGAACCTGCAGCGAGGACTCCTGAGAAGAATCCAGCCAACAACCCTTCAAAAAGTCCAGCAAAGTCACCTCAAAGAAGTCCTTCCAGATCAATATGATTGCTACTTACAATATAAATACATTAATGTAGCTATATTACTCATCTATAATTGACTGAGTAGAAAATTCTGGGGTATTTTTGGTGAAAATAGGGTATTGGGCCTTGGTTCAGGAACCAATCCCCCATTTATAACACTGTTTCTTATGAGAAAGTTGGTTCCAAGTTACAACATTTTGACTTAAGACCTGGTTTTCAGGAACCAATTGTGTCATAAGTTTGAGGCCTGCCTGTACTCTGACAGTGATAAGAAATGTAAATTCTCCCATTAAAATGCCCAAAATACTGTTCTTCCACTATTAAAATGAAATACCACTATATATAAAGCAAGCAGTAGGGGAAAGTTTTATTGATATATTTACAAGTGTAAAGCAGTTGGGCGGGAGGGGGTTGAGGGAGTTTGTGGGCGGGTGTAGGGTTTGTGGGGGTGAGGTCTGAGAGAGGGTATGGGGCTTGTGCAGGGGCTTAGGGTTTGTGGCTGGGTATGTAGGTGTTGTGGGTGGATTGTGGGGGGACCGTGGGTGTGGGGGGGCTCTGTGGGTCCCCTGCCCCCCCACAGGCTGCAGACCCCCATATAGCACATGCACTGGCCCCCCCCACAAGGCCCACAGCTTTCCCCCTGCATGGTGCACACACCCTCCCCACAGGACCCTCATGGCACATAGCTCACCCTCACAGCAGCAGCAGCTTTGGGGTGCTCAGGGTCCACTGCAGGCAGAGCCCCCAGCAGTGCAGCATGGCCCTGATCGCCTCAGAGCCGGCGCCGCTTGTGCCACCCATCGCAGGGCTGGTCCAGCAAGGGGCTGTGTGGCTCCAGGCAGCACTGCGGCCACTCAGGCTGTCACCTAGGGCCTGGCCTCACTCATGAGAACAGCAACGTTGTAACGGGGCCAGGTCCTGCCTCTATGAGCCCCGCACACTGTCAAGGCTGGGCCAGTTCCATGGAGGCAGGACCTGGTCCAGCACGATGCACAGTCCCCGGGAGCAGGGCCGAGCCCTGGGCGACAGTCTGAGTGGTCCTGGTGCTGCCTGAAGCCACATGGCCCTGTGACAGGCAGCACTGGCTCTGAGGCAATCCGGGCCACCCCATGCCACTTGGGGCTCTGGCTCTGAAAGCCCCATGGCCACTGCTGCTGCGGGCGGGGGGGAGGGCTGCAGGCCCTGCAGGGGACCCAAGACCAGTCCCCTTACCCCCATACAAACCCCACACATCTACAGCCCCCCCCACACACACACACACAATCCCCTATTTACTGGAGACGGCACCTGGGGCACAGTCTTGAGCCGCTCCTGCTTGCCCTGGCACACAACACAGCATGCTAGGGCAGCAGGGGGGCACCACGGAGGTGCTCCAGCCAGATGCCAGAGCATGCCTAGAAGTCCGAGCCCCAACTTGCCTCAGAACACTGTGGGGAACAGTGCCCTGTGCTGCTTTTTTCCAGGGTGTTTTTATTTGATACCCTCATCAATGGTAGCCCATTGAGAGAGGTGGCTGCTGAAAAACGGAAAGTGCTCCATGTACTCCAGAGCCTCCCCATCTACTCACACATAGATAGCACAAGGGATGTTCAGCTGGCCGGGGAGGGGGGCGGGGGTTGTTGGTGGAGAACCTTCATCTTGGCGATGTTTAAGGACAGGCCAAGTCTCCTATATGATGTATTGGAGAGATCTAGGGTCACTTGCACATCCTATGCAGAGAGTGAGACATCACACAGCAATCATCCGGAAACTGAAGGTCGTGGACGTTCTTGGTGGTGAGTTTCATTTTTTGCCTGGAAGCACCCATGCACAGACTCTGGCAACACAAGCGTTTGCATTAGGGTACTTTCTAGATGATTGCAAAAAATTATTTTTGTTCTTGTACTTCACAGTCCATCAATACCCCACCACTAGGGAAGCTGCTGGACTTATCACTTTAGGCACATGCTATACACACACCATATAAGTGGTTAAAAATACCTGTCTTAAACAGCTTAGCAGAAAAACATCAAATCATACTCTGGAAGAGAACATGATTCACAAACGCCCTCCTGCCTGGCTGATTCACCTAAGAGCACAAAATTATCTTTAGTATGAAGGTTACTCTCACAGATCTGCTGGATGTCTCCCAAAGACTCAGTGATGAATACAAGTTATTTATTAAAATAGCATTAGAAAAATTCTTTGTTGTGATGGGTACATACTTGTAACAACCTCTCAGCATGACAATCTAATTTGTAGCAGAACGTACCAGAATATACCAATACCAACACAACCACTTATCGACAGATTCATAATTATGATTTCCTAATAATTTATTATACTTTTTTTAACCATTTTACTGCCAAACACCCCAGAGCAAGCAAGCATCCAAATACTTCTTTAAAAGTGGTCCACAGTATGGATTACACTTCTAGTCAAGTCTGATGTAAAGCTGCAATAGAGGTGACCAGTCTCCAGCACATGTACCACAAGGGGCACAGACATCTAAGTGTGGCACATGGCAGATCAGGGAGGGAGCATGGGAAACAGTGGCAGACCAGGCGAGGAAGAGAAAGCAAAACAATAGATCAGACAGGGAGCACAGAGCACTGAGCAACAAATTGGGCAGGGTAGGAGATTGGAGTGGCACTGGGGAAGTGTGGGGCTTACCTCCTGGCATGTCTACCAAAAAGGTGAGCCCCTACTGGTCTAGGAGGATGGGATAAGGGAGATGGTGACAAGACTGATGACACAGGAACAACAGAAGATAAGAAATCAAAATAAAAGAGATAGAGTAGGGGCAGAGAAAAATTAAAAGCTCCATGCCTACATCACCTTAGCAGAGACAGGGTGAAGACACCACTAGGTCATGCAATACACAGAAAAGAAAGGGTGATAAGATAGTACATCCCACCTAATGTTCTGGAAGAAGCAAGTTAAAAAAAAAAAAAACAGATCTGTAATTCTCATGGAGCAATGATTCCCATAAGGTATGTTATGCCATGGAGGCAGTGTTCCACAAAATAGATACTTTAATCAGTGGCAGATCTGCCCTATGCCCCACCCCCAGTCCAAAAATCTAGCAATATGGAAATAGCAGCAATTAACACTGCCACCGCTCCCCCCCCCCACCAAATTTCCAAGTTCTGTACGGTGGGATCAGGCTTTAGCTGTGCCAGTTCCATGCGGTAGGGCCAGGCCTATGGACAGGATCCAGCGTGCAGACCAACTCAACACCACCAAAATGTTGTGCACACCTGCATAAGTGTCTGTCTGTCTGTCTGTCTCTCTCTCTCTCTCTCACACACACACACAATTTTAATTAAAAAGAACCCCCCCCAAAAAAGAACCCCAAACCTCCAAAAACAACAACAATAACTAACAACAAGATCACCCCAGGTATAAAAAATGTAGGAAGCACTGCCATGGAGGTTAGTAGGTTAGTGGAGTGGAAGCCATGAAGTTCCCTCCCACCTTGTTTCTCCCCCACACTACTGGATTTGGGTGATCCTGCTGAGGACTGAATGTACCCATGTGCATGTGTTTTGACACTGATAAATTCTCCTACAGGATGGTGGTAAATTAGATGATTACTGAAACCCCCACACTTCAGAGTTCTTGAAATACTTCAGGAAGCCAAATATTTTCCTGTTACCTCCCTCACCTGTACATTTATTTTCATTGTGTAAGAAACTGGTAGACAATCTGAAACAGGAGACTAAACTTACACAAAAAGTTTAAAAATTGTTTACATTTTCTAAATAAAAATGTTTTCCTATTTGTGCTGCAACACATTTCTTATAAATGAAGCATGTTTTTAAAAAGTAGTCTACGTCTCTTTTTCAATTTGGACAGAAATCAAGAGCTCTTATAAAAGATACTCAAGTTAGATGCATCATGTTGGGCTGTAACACTATTTCATAGGATCACGGCAACAGGCTTCAGGCCTAAGACATAACACTGATACTCCATCACTATAAAAGTCTTGCATTACTGCCAAACTAGAAAATGTTTATTTTGTTATTATTTTGTTTCAAACTGGGACATGTCCAACAATTCAGTCTCAGGCGGCTCTATTTTTTCCCCATTCTCACTGAACAAGACAGGTCATTTTCTCAGCTTTTTGCTGTCATGAGAGAGGTATTTTGGTCCTTCCCCAAGTCATGAAAGTTAAGATTAGGGAAAGAAACCAAACACACTTCAGAAATTTACTCTAAGAATATCCTTTCAAAGCAGCAATTCTCAGGCTTCTGGCACACTCACAAGACAGTCAGAATACTTAACTTAGAAACTGAACTGTCCAAACTATCATTTATTATATATGGGAGGCAGGAGGATTCAGAGTGAAAGCAGGGAACTAGACCTCAGACATGTGGGTTCTATTCCACTGACCACTGGCAAGCCATTTAACCTCTATGTCTTTTTCTCTGCCTGGAAGAAAATACAATGGTTATCATAATTGGGGTTTGGCTTTTTCTGAATTACCAGAACATTTTCAATACCCTACTTCCAAGTGCATTGCAAATTGCAGAAATGCAATGAACATTGCAGTTAATTCTACCTGCAAATAGTAATTATCAAATGAATACTGATTGCTGTATCTTCATCATAAGGCTGCTCTGAGGATTAATTAATGTTTAGAAAGTACTTCAAGGTCCTTGAATGATATGCACCATGAATACATAAAGGTTTATTGTTATAGCTGCATGCTTATCACCAAGTTGTTAAAAAAAGATTAGTGGAAGACACAGCCAAAAGCCCAATAACTACAATGGTACAGGCATCTGTTATTTAATGAATTAAGCACCTTGAGATTGCAGAATTACTGGATTCATTCCAACTTAATATCAAAAGCATCATAATATCTATATTCTTGTTTCCTAGAAATTGAGAGATTAGACTAAGTTCAAATACAACTCTTTTGCTGAACTACTGTTGTGCTCTTTTGTGGAGCACACATTACAATCTCCCTAAAGCACATTACAAGAGCTTGGCTGTATGTTTCAGGGATCTTCATGTAAATCACAGAAAAGTAAATGAGTTTCATTCTGTACCTCAGACTTTAGTTCTACTGTACCATCTTGATCAATCATGTTCCTACTGAACCAAAGAAGTTTTATTTTCTCTACTAATATTCTCCTCCCATTTCCTTCATTGCTTTTATACCTCTTCACAGTAAAAGGAAATGAATCACGGGCACTCCAGCATCCCTTCTGCACCCTTCTGCATTCCTGTTTGACAGGAGTTTCTACTAGGCAAGCAGCTTTTAAATTTCAATGTTGCCCCTGTATTAAAATCGAGAGATGGGGATGTTAAGAGTTAAAAAGACAAGAAAGTAGATTTTTTAACAACTGGAAAGATTTGAAAGAGAAAGTGGGGGGATTTGGAAAGTTTATGGGAGGCACCCAAGCCATCATTTGTTTGTACAATACCTACAATGTTTGTAGCTAGTGAAGAAAAAGTCTTCTGAAGTAAAATAAATAAAGAATCACATCACAGGGACATTAAAATAGCCCAAGCAGGCTTTCAGTACAGGGCATTTTCAACATCCATGTACGCCAATAAATTAAATCAAGGCCTGACACATAAGAAGTCAAGAAGAAAGGTGACTTTTTCAGGCAACAAATTAAAGCACTAAGGTAAAACAAGAAAGCATTTATAAAAAATTTAGGCCAAATATATACCAAATACACTAGTTTAATGTGTTATACTGCATGCCAACTAAGCCACTACCTAAAACATTTCTAGAAAAGGAGAGATTCATACTTAAACTTGATATGGTGCAAACATTTAGAAGTCGGAATTGCTGGTGGGGGCTTTTTTGGTGTAAAAGCTTTAGCTGATGCACTGATTAAATTTATACAAAGTTTCTTGCTGCCAAATAAGCTGCCAGAAAATGAAGCTGAGTTGTGCAATTAAATTTTGCATCTTTTGATTCCACACAAGCACAAATTTAATGAGATACAACTGCCAGCCCTGGCAGGGGTTACACTTATGTGATCAAAGTGTTAACTATGCCATAAACAGTAATCCTGCCACACATTTAGCCAATTAAAGGTTTCTCATTTTGTGTCACCATTATGCAAAACAGTTTTGTGACTGGTTTCCATCATGCTTTAAACCAAGGGCGGGCAATTATTTTGAGCGGAAGGCCGCTTACCGAGTTTTTGCAAGCCATCAAGGGCCGCATGACAGGAAGTCAGGGGCAGATAAATACTAATTTTTTAAATTTTTTCAGGGCCCCACAGGCTGGATAGCAGGCCGCATCTGGCCCACAACCTGCATTTTGCCCACACCTGCTTTAAACTGAACTTGTGGCAGGGCTTTACTCTTTTTACAGAGCAAAATGCCAGCTGCATAGCAGAGCTCTTATCTTACCAGCAGTAGTGGGGTGGCCTGGGGACATTCCCAATCCCCAGCTGTCCATGCCTTGGGTCCATGGTGCTGACAGCTGGGGATGGAGAAGCTTTAGGTGCCAAGCAAGCTGTAGGTGCCAGAGCAAGGGCAGCCCTCAGCAGCCTGGCAGTTGCAGGGTACAGCCCTGCCTGAGACTGTACCTTATGACGGTCAGCCTGTGGATATGTTGGAACCCATAAGCAAGGGGAAAATGTTGCAGGAAGCACAGCATCAGGGACCCGTACCTGATAGTGCACACTTCCTGTAGCATCTTTTGAACATTAATGCTGGCAGGAAGCTCAGCACCATTTACTAGGTCCCAGATGCTGGGCTCCCTATTGGTCTGTCATGCAAATGAGATCTGACACATTTTATCCCAGGTGCCAAAATCACGTGTCCTCAAACGCTTAGAAACTGGGCTCAAGTTCGTTTAATCCTGGTCATGCAATTAAATGAATGTCTGTCAGGGCCTTCTATAGCAATGTTTTGGTTGAGGTAAACAGGTTCACAGAGCATCAATTAGCAACAAGCAGTTCCCCTCCTCATAGCATGCTCTGTATATTGCTACCTACTCCAAACTCCATTTCTGTCTTAAACCACTCCTGCTAGCAGCCAGAAGAAAACTTCCTGATTCTGGATCTGATTAGGTCACAGAAAACTATTTAACTATAACTATGCTTAGCACAATTGAATTTTTATTTTTTAATAATTTAGATGGATACTATTGATGTTTATTTTTAAGCATGTAATTTTTATTTTTATCAGTTTAAATTTTCAAGGTTGCGCAAAATTAGGAGTTTGGGGGGCAAACAATTTATTAATGATGGTATACGATTACTATAGAGCAATTTAAACCACCTGCCACAACAAACATAACTACTGTAAGACTGCCACCAGCTGAGCAGCAGAGCTGCCATCAGTCCTAACTCCATTTGTCCGTAACTCCCTCATCTACTATGTCACTTCTTTTTCCTTTATTCCCAGTCCCCTGGGGTTTCTGGGAGTTGCAGTCCAAACTACAGTCAGCATGTTTCTTTAGGACTGCTCCCTCTTTCATCATGAGCTCCATCAGCTATCATTTTTCTTACATCCCCTTTCTATAAATTTTCTATAATGAATTAATGACGGAAATATTTTTTCAACAGTCTGCAAGTGCAAGGTAAAAATTAACATTTATCAACGTTTACTGATAAAAATCAAATCCTGGCAAGCCTAACCAGTGGCATTCTGAAAGCTAAACTGGTAACTTTTAAGTTACAGATTTGTTTTTATTATTACACTGATATCTGAAATGTAGGTTTGTTTGGGTTTTTTCCACATTTTGCTTTTTCATTTCAGTTGTATATATAATACAGTGCATCAATAACAAGTTTTTCCTATCAGAAAGCTTACTAAAAAGCAAGGCAGCTTCCTATTTGGCATGTCTTATGTTAAAACTGTGTATTAAAACAAGTATTCAATATTTAACACGGATTGTAAAATATTTCATTAACAATTTATGTAATGTTGTTTTAAAATGGTTTTTCAAAATCATTTTAAAATTAAATCTCAAAAGTGGCATTCCTTGCAAAGGAAATCTTACTGTGAAGTAATATCTCGCATTCTTTAACAAGAGAATGCTTTAATTTACACTTAGATGACATTTTCTAATATGCTCTCAATATTAAAAAAATCTCTTCTCCCCAAATAAGAGCAGTTGCTATAGGCAAATATATTACTACATAATGAATAAAAGCTGGTAAGTGACAAGATTGAAGGAGAGCAGAACATTAAAAGCAACTACTTGAATCTGACACAGACAGTCATTCTGAGCTCTATGCCATCACTTCAATGGTACCCAAGAAAAATTATTTTTTTAGCCAGTTGTTTAACCCAATCATGAATCTTCTGGCATTGAAGATCAATTAGTTTGGGTTTTTTTTTTTACATTGTTAAACTTACCCAGCCTGGAGTGCATCTACCTGATATGGGTGGCTGGGGATAGATAGTGAGTGTTCTGACCACCCAACTGCACAACCAATTCTCCACCTGAGCTCTCCAAGATGTTTTTGTTTGGTTGAAGACTCCCAGACTTATCGCCTCAGAGTCCATGCTAAGGATGGCTCCCTCAGGGCTCGAGTGGGACTTCATGGCCTCCATGTCAACCATGGGGCTATCTGTGGGTACACTGGACCTAATATTTTACACCTAACTAGGTACAGGGCTGCTGTTGTCCAATTATCTGGGATGTTCTATGAAAAGGGGATGCAGAGTGTTAGTTATGACACAAGACACAGTCTACATACCAATAGCAATGAACGGTAGCTTGGATTACAGGTTTCCCTCGCCAAACATGGTTTTGCCAACTACAGTTTTGAGTATCCCTGATTAATATTCTGTATACCATTTTGGCTACCACAGTATACAGTTTTGAGTAACCACGGTTTTCCATGGCCACGTAGGCAGAGGGAGGAAAAAAATGTTGGGGGCTGAATGTGTGCACCCGCAGGAAAGTCTGCATAGAAGGGGTTGGGAGGACGGGAAAGGCTGGGGGGGGGGGGCGGGAAGGGCTGCAGCAGCAAGGTGCAGACACAGGGAGCAGAGGCTAAGCCCAGCTTCAGCCCACCCATGCCCCATGCAAAGATCAGGGGCCCACATGCCCCCCACCCTTGTTTCTTGGCTCCCTGGCACCATGCCACCTCTGGAAGAGCCGCTGGTCTCAGACTGTCTCACAACCTGGCCCAGCCAGGGCCCAACCTGGAGCCTGGTGGCTTGTCTAGGGGCACAGGTGGGCAGCTCCCACCACTGCGTGCACCAGGGGGAGCCAGGGAGAGGGCAGGCACATCCCCTCCCCCATGCTGCGCCCCTGGATGAGCCACTGGGCTCTGACTGCCCTACAAACCAGCCCAGCCGGGGCTCCATTCACCATGAATGGGGTCCCGACCAGGCCAGGTCACGGGACAAATCGGAGCCCAGCAGCTCATCCAGGGGTGTGGGCGGGCAGCTCTCACTGCCACTGGGCTCAAACTGTCCCACAATCCAGCCCAACCAGGGCCCCATCCACAGGCTGCTGACTGGCCAGTCACATGCCACTAGAGGCAAGCACAAAATACCCCCATCCTGCCAATCAGATGGGTGGAGGCAGGGAAGTGCCCGTGTGCTGCAAGTCAAAATGATTTTTATACTCTATACCATACAGGTTGTTAGTCCCTAAGAACCTTTTTCTCCATAAGCCTTTAGTTTTGCCAACCATGGGAACTTTCTGGAACCTACCCCCGTGGTCGGTGAAGAAAACATATACTCATATACATACTTAATTCCTTTATTACTTGCTATACTGTTAAATCTAAGGATTATTTATACTTAAATTAGAATATCGGTGTCTGCTTTCTTGTTATTACTTGCAATTGCAAGCTTTTGAATAAGGACACAAAATTACCTATCCTTTTCAGTGGGGACCAACCTTTTTGGCAGAAGTGCCACAAATTAGACCTGCATCCTCCCAGAAATGCCATTCTGATCCCCTTCCACTGCCCAGTCTGCTGCTCTGCTTTCTGCTCCACACCCAAGTTGCTGCTGAGCCTTGTGCTTCCTGGCCTATCTGTTTCTGGGCTCCCTGTACTCTCCCCAGCTGGCCACATGCCACACACAGATGCTCCCTGTGCCACAAGTTAGCCATACCCCTGTGTTATTCATAAAGCCAAGTGAGATTAAGAATACACCAGGCACTCCCAATTCAAACTGTACAATGCAACGTTACGTATAGAGGAGTACAACATAACATTAAGGGCGGGGGAGGAGATGACAGGTAATAAGAGTTCTCGTTTTAAGTTCCGAAAAACAAGGATAAATAGACTTAGCTACTCCTGCAAAATGTTGTCTTCTGGCTAGATACTACCTGAACTGAATAATCTCAATTTCAGTAAATCCTTTGGTTCCTTGGGTAACATTTTATGGCCATTGTCTTCTCATTTCTCAAGGGGATTTCTACTGTTTTATTCTTGTTAGCAACATATGAATTACCCTTACCCAAGGGTAGGTATAAGAAAGAAATATGACTAGCCATATTTGAGAATGTCAGACATCAGCAGCCTGGATGTTCAGGGCCAATGCCCCCCGTGCATCTGATGAGGTGGGTGAGATAGGCTAGTTGTGTGCCCTCGACACACATCCCAGGTGGCCCTGGGATCCCCCCGCTGCTCTGAAATCCCTCCTTTTGTATTCTCTCTCTTCTGATGACTCTTCATTTTGTTCTAATGCAATATCTACTTGACCTACAAACCAGTTCCTAAAAGCAAATCTCTAAATATCATTTTCTAGCCATCAGGGAGTCACAGTACTTGTACAGCCTTAGGAAATGCTTGATCATCGGGTACCTTCCACCATCCACAGACTCCCACTCAAAAATCTCTGGATCAAAACATAAATATTCTTCAGCAATTATAAGAAAGACCTGCCGGCCAGGATTTCCAATGTAGCTGAAAAGTACTGAATTCAATCCCTGGGGCTTTCTGTCATTTTTCACAAGCCTCAGCTTTGTGCTCTGCTATAACAGCCTATCTATTTGTCTTTCCTCTAAAATTAAATGGTCCGAGTCTTCTCAGTCTCTACATGTGTAGTTTTTTTCTATGCCTCTTCATTTTGTTTCCAGTTTTGGAACTCTTTTATTTTTATTTATCTCTTGAGACAAATGACCAAAACAGAACAAATTAATCTCGTGAAGGTATACTACGGATTTATATAATAGAATATTTGGGGGTTTTCCTTGTTACTGTTGCTTCATTAAACTATCCATACCAATAGGTCTTCTTTTCCTTATTACCCAGAAATAAGCTAGTCATAATTCTTTCTTATACACATTGCCCTTGGGTAAGGCTCACATGTTGCTAACAAGAATGAAACAGTACAAATCTCCTTGAGAAATGAGAAGACAACAACTATAAAATGTTAACTAAGGGACTGAAGGATTTACTAAAATAGAGATTACTCACAGTTCTGATAGTATCTAGGCAGAAGGCAAAATTTTGCAGCTATTAGCTATAGCTAAGTCTATTTATCCTTGTTTTTCTAAATTTAAAATGAGAACTCTTATGACCTGCTTCCCTGGCCCCCCCCCAGTGTTATATTATACTTCTCTATACATAATGTGGTACTGTGTACAGCTTGATTTGAGAGTGCCTGGTATATTCCTAACCTCACTTGGTTTTATGAAAAACACAGGGGTGTGGCTAACCTGTGGCACAGGAAACATCTGTGTGTAGCATGTGGCCAGTCGGGAAGAGTACAGGGAGCACAGAAACATATAGGGCAGAAGGCTCAGCAGCAAGTTAGGCAGGGAGCAGAAAGCAGATGCACTGCTCTCCTTGTGAACCGCCTGGGACTGGAAAGTAGTTGGTATTGTATTCTGTAATCATCTTGCTTACTTTGTTTGCATTACTTTTATTTCCTACACTCTGTATCAATAACATTTGCCTATTATCAAATGGAAGAAGTCATGGTTGGTCTGAGGGTTTGGGTCCACCCAGGACAAGGTGTCAGGGCTGAGTTATAAATCCAGTGCCAACACTCCCAGACATGGGAAACAGGGCTTCAGAAGCAGCCTTCAAGTCTCTCTAGGTCCAGATCACAAGTTTTGGGACAACATTCTACCTTACATCTTCTGCCAGAAAACTATCCATTGATGAGCAATAACAGCAAAATATGCCTCCAATTTCCTGTTCTACTTCAGCTAGATCTGGCCCCAAGGCTACAGACAGGAGTAAAGGCTTCATCCTAGAAAGAGGAATGTATGTAGAGGGGGGAGGATGGCAGTTAGTCATAGACTGTTGCCAGTGTACAACAGTAGCCTGCCCCACATCATCTAATCCAGAGACTCCCAAACTCTTTTTCATAGACATTAGGGGTGGAAGGGACCTCGGAAGATCATCAAGTCCAGCCCCCCTCTTCTTGCATGCCCTCTTCCAGATTTACCAACTACTCGCGTATCCCTACCAGCATGCATTTTATATTTTAACCCCTTAAATACCAATTACTATTGTAATTAGGGGTGTACGAATAAAGATTTTCTTGGCTGATACCAACAGCTGATTATTATTAACCAACCATATTGGCCAATGCTGATCTGATAACCAAATTTTAAAAGTACTGCATTTTAAACCCTTGCATTTTAAAATACTGACATAAACAAACCTTTTTCTGGCACGCTGCAGCGGCCTCCTGTGTCACATGTATCAGCGTCCCACTGCTTAAAAATGGCAGCTCTGGGGGCACTTGAACTAAAGCTTGTCAAATGAGCTTTAGTTTAGGTGCTGCTGCCATCATTTAAGCGCAGGGATGCTTTTAAGCAGAGGGCAAGGGTAGATGCAGGCTGCCCACTGTGGGCCCAGGGCTCTCTGCTCTGCTGCCTTTGCCCTTCCTGTGCTGGCTGCATGACCCCTGCCAGCCCAGCACAACTCACCTCACCCACTGCTGCCAGACAGGGAGGGGGCATGTGACCAGTGTGGAGCTCCCAGCACCCCCAGCCCCCGCCCTACTCACTGTGGGGGCCTCAATCCACTCCCCCCACTCCCTCCCCCTCCCCCCATGCATGGAGCACCCCCTGCATCTGGCTCCCAAATAGGTTTGAGAGGTTTTCAAAAGTAAAAGATGTCAGAAAGCATGACAGTGCTTAGTTCACTGATACAACACTGGTTTTAGGACTATGTAACCCCAATGAAATCAGTACTTCTAGTGACAAATCAATCTCACATCAGGTAACAAAAAATGTAAAGGAGAAGGGAAAGTATTAATACTTAGGTGGGTATTTTAATAGTTTTTAAAGGATTAAAATTACAATGTAAAAACAGTGTTTGAGGTTCTGTGTATTAGATATCTATGCAATCACAGAATTCCTGACACTTTCTGTTCAGCCCAGCATCATCACAAGTAATTACTCTGATTTAGTCCAGTGCTTTGAATATGAATTGTCATATGGATTGACAAGTGGATAAAGAACAAAGAACAACAACAGCAACAATAGCATGGTATGAAGTTCTTCACTGAGTGGTAGAATTAACTCTGGAGTGTACAGTTCTGCAATGATCCAGACTATTACCATGCTTTTCAACACTGGAAGTAAAAATAATAAAAAAAAAAAAAAATCATTTCAGACCTAAACAGTAAAAAATTATGGTAAAAACTGAGAACAGAACAATCACCTAGAACTATCTGGATACTTTGACAAACTGGGATCATTTGAACAACAAATTTTAAGCATAGCCAAGTGAAAGTTTTATATCTAGGTAGCAGAATACAGACTATTACCTACAGACACATTTAAATGTATAAAGTAGCCAGTGGGAAGCAATATTTATCTCTGTTTATGGCAATGGTGAGATTAGTCCTGAAAGAGAAAGAGATACAGAAACTGAAGAAGGCATAAAAAGACCACAAATATTATTCAAGGATTGCAGAAAATGTCTTGCAAAGAGTTAATCTACTAGGTAACTATGTCAAAAATGACCCTGAGGGGACATGATTCTGGCATATAAATATGTAAAAAAGGATCAGGTAATAAAAAGTTCTTTACTTTAGCAAAGGATGTTATGGCAAGAAACCAAAGGCCGGAAGGGAAAGCTAAAGCCAAATTCAAATGAAAAAAAGCCGGCAGACCTAAAGCCAGAATAGATCATTAGGTCACCTAATGCTTGAGCGTTAATCACACTGTGACTGTTCTTACATTCACGGTGCCATTAACTCTGCAGCAAAGATAAAGCAATACAACTGCATTAACTCAGGCTGCAATCACACATTCAAATAACCTGGGAGAATTCTACAAGGTTTGTAGCAGAAAAACTTACCCAGAACCACATGTGCAGATATCCAAATACTGAGGTCCTGAAGAGTGGAGAACTTGCAGTGCTGACACTACACAGCTGGGGTGGGGAGGAGGGGAGCGAGCAGGGAGCTGTGCACACACCTCAGTATGCTCTGCAGGCTCCTTTAGTATGGGGAGCAGCAGTGACAGCAACAGATGACAGCAGTGCTTAGGGCAGCCCTGACTGGCTAACCCAGATAGCCCATTGTCAGCCTGTGTTGTCAGCACATACTGACATTCACTCTCCTAGAAGAATCTCTCCTGGAAATGATTTAACTCAGGTTGTGCCCAGATTATTTTATTTTTCACCTGGAGTGGCCATTTTTAGCCTGGGAGAAAAAGCCTGAACATCTGTGCACTTGTAGTTTCTCCTGAAAGAGCAGCAACTCTCCCAGGAGAAACTGAATGTCTGTACGGCCACAGGCACTGTCACATATTAAACATGTATAACATGTAGACAGACACGAGTTCTAACCAAAATACTAATTAGTATTAGATTTCCATCAACTTCCTTGAGTGCATACTGTTATAGAATGGAGCTTATAATAAAAATTCACCCTTAACATGGTAAATCCCAATACAGCCAATTTCTTTAAAACAGATTCATTCCTTAAAAAGAGTTCCTTAGAGGCTTCTAATATTTTTAATAAGAATTCCAAAACCCATTAGCAAAGCTTGTGACTCCAGAGAATGAGGGTCCACAAAAATAATCTGATGACAAAATAAAAAGTTTAAAGCAACAAAAGTATCAGGAATGAAAAATTAATAAAACATCTAAACAACCTGACAGCAGATGTTCTTGTGTTATGAAAAAGTCTGAATACACTTTTGTTGATTTTGATTTAAGCTTTTTAAATTAAACAGTAAATTCCAAGAGAGAGAAGTAATTACATGTGCCAAGCTACACTCAAATACCAGAATAATGTGCTCTTCCAGTCACTTTAAATATCTGATACTCAACATCTAAGACATTTATTAGACATGCTACCTAAATCTGGTACCTCAAACCTTGTGTTTTATTTATCTATGTCACTGATCCCAAAAAAAGAGCAAAGGGTATGTTGAACAAGTGTTTACTTTCAAATTTATTCTTATGAATTATGTTTAGTTTTGAAAAAAGGACAATGATACAGCTATCTACAAGAAGATTAAATGAGTTACCATATTTACTCAAATCTAAGATGACCATGAATTTAAGACGATCCCCCCAATAATTAGAGCCTATATTTGGAAAATTCAAAAATTTGTTATAATTAGAATCTAATTATTAGACGGTTGTCTTGAATTTACCTCCCTCACTGCTACAGGAGGTATGATGCAAAGGGGCAGGCAATGTGGGGAGATCAAGCAGTGTGTCCCTTGCTTATATCTACCCTTCTGCTACCTCTATCCCCCCTGCAGCTTCAGGTCCCCCCTTCCTCATCTGCTTCCCCTCTTCCCTCCTCCCCAGCCTCTGCTCCCTGCTTTGCCCCCAACCTTACCTTTGCTTCATGCCATCAGGCTCTATTCCCATTCTAGCCTCAAGCACTAAGTACAACCCCAGCCAATCCCCTATAGCAGTTGTGCACCACCACTATGGGGCTGGGCTGAGACTATGCTTGGTGCCCCAGGCTGAAGCATGCATAGAACCTGCTAGTGCAGAGCAAGAGCACGGAGGAGGGAGAGGGGCAGGCGAGGGAACAAAGATGGCATGCGAGGAGGAAAGTGATGGGGAAGGTTGCAGTGGGGAGATGGCATTGTGCAGTGGCAGCAGTGAGGGGGCAGGCAACTGCAGCTATGACCCCAATCCCAGGGAGGGGTAGAGCCAGAGCTGAAGTAGTTGCCTCCCTTACCACTGCCCTTGTACTCAATTTTAAGATGAGGGGCTTCCCCCACCCCCATGTTCCTCATCTTAGAATCAAGTAAGTATGGTACTACTTGGCAAACAATAAAACAGACAAAGACAGGAAGAAAGATGATCATATTTCAAAACTGTACCACTCAAGATTTTTAACAAGTCCACAAACTGGTTAACAGGTTGGAAGGACTAACAGGTTGCAAAATGTTTTATTGAGTATCTATTAAGAAGCATCTATTTAATTTGGGCCAGGCATGAAGAGGTTCCCTGCTTATTATCAATTTTTTTTTTAATTGAAAAAGTATTTCATTTTAAGAGACTCATTAGGTTTTGTCCTCTCGCACCTGAATTTAATGGAAATCAATTGCATTTTAGAGCTCTTTCCAAGATAAGTGATAATTTTCTACTCAAGATGACTGCCAGATTTAAGAAAATTAATCAAACCTATTATATTTCTGACAGAGATTCTTTTTTCTTCTCTTACAAAAAAAATAGATGTTATTAGATTTTGCACAGTCAACAGCAGAAATTACAGTCCCTCATTAGATATGCTAACAGAAAAAAATTCAAGGACCTGGTGTATTTTAACACTATAAAAAAAATAGTATACCAAATAACAAGCCTGTTCACAGCAGATGCATTAAAATACTCATTAGAACGGCTAATAAGTTACCTTTTCAGCTAAAGCTGTGCATAAAGTGAGGTAACAGTCCCAACACCTTAAAAATTAAGCTACTACCAACTTAAAGCGAAATCCATATACAAAGAAGCATCTACAATGTGTTTCCTTTAGCCTTAATTTTATTTAAAACATTTCTAGTACTCATACTTCAAAAGAGTGTTGAGTTCTTCTTAAACAGTATTTCAATGTATGACAACAGTTTGAATTGTTTCTTAACAGAAGGCCACAAATGTATGTGTAGAACATCACATGCACATCTGTATATCGTTAAGGATCCAGGGGGAATTTCAGGGGGATTAATTTGCAATTGCTCTTACCAACCACGTCAGTTAGTAGCAGTTCTTCTATCACTCTCAAGTTAGGCTTCATTCTTAGAAGCCAGCAACCAGTCAGAACATGTTTTAGGGATTTGGTTGTGCAAAGATTCATTCCAGCTAGTCACTTCATGACACAAATGATCTGTAGCACGTATGAGCCTCACATCTTTCAATCTCTTCCCACAGCATACCAGTACTAAGTTTACACACTGTAGCAGTGGTGCCAGTTCAGCGGAACCTGATGAATTTCATTCTAGGGTACTGAAGAAACTGGCAAAGGGGATCCTGGAACCCTTGGTACTAAATTTTAATAATACATACCACATCACAGGAGACAAGTGCAGTACTACAGGCCTAGAAAATGGTCAACGTAGTACCCCTCTTTAAAAAACACAAAGAGAAGAATCCATGGAATTAATTAGAGTCTGCTTAACCTGACCTCAGTGATTGGGAAGTTAAAAAAACATACAGTAAGAAAGTCCATTTGCAAGCATCTGCAAAAAAAAGGGCTAATCAGGAGCAGACAGCTTGGATGTCAAGAATAAATCATACCAAATAAATCTGATCTCTTTCTTTGACAAAGTACTATATACATTTGATCCTAAGACAAGATCTCCCCACCCCAATTTGCCATGGGGGAAAAGGCTCCTCATCTTAGAATCGAGTGCAAGGGCAGTGGGGGTGGAGGGTAGGCAGCTGCTGTGGTTTAGGCTCCAGCCCCTACCTGAGGTCAGGGCCATAGCTGCAATTGATGCCTGAACCCCTGCACCCCCGCTGCACTCTCATCTCCCACCTCCCCCCACCACACATCCTCTGCCCCCCTGCCTGCCCCTCTCCCTCCCTATCTTACTCTTGCTCCATGCTGGTAGGCTCTGTAATGCTGCAGCCTGGGACACTGAGCACAACCCCAGGCTAGTATGGGGACAGAACCTACTGGCACAGACCAAAGCTACAGGGAAGTAAGGAATAGAGGCTGGTGTCAGGGGAAGTAGGCAGGGCGCAGAGGTGGCAGAGAAGTGGGCAAAAGTAGGGGATAAGCTTGACCTTCCCACACCATCTGCTGCCCCACTGCCTTGTTAAGCTTTGGGCTTTGCTGGTTGTCACATGGGGCCAGGAATGAATTTTCTCCCCTCCTGTTCCTATGGGTGTCAGGAATTTTCTTCACCTCTCTCAGAAGAACTGAAGGTTGGCTCCAGCCAATGGTGTGGATTTTGATTAAGGTAAACCAATAATCCTCCTGAGACTAAAAGCCAGAGGCTCCTGGTTAGAGAGTGTTGCCCCACTGCCCAGGGTCCAACCAACCGCTGCCTTTGGGATCAAGAAAGAATCTTATCCCCCAGTCAGATTAGATGGACTGTGGTGGGGTTTTACCTCCTCTATAGCAGGGGGCATAGCCCTCTTCCTTGTATTTCTCAAACAGTCACTGTAGCAGCAGAATTACTGGCAGTGCTTTCATCTCCCTGCTTTATCTGTGGCAGGCTAAGGGGTTCCTGGTGCTCTTTAGTATTGTATCTAGTACCTGTGTGACAGGGTTTTTTGGGTAGTTTTACGAATAGGTTAGATCATCACTTAAACGAGATGGTCCGAGGATAAGGAGGATCTTGCCTCAGACAAGGGATTGGACTAGATAACCTCATGAAGTCCCTTCTAGAATTACTTTTCTATGCTTCTATGAAACCAACAAGTGTCACATGATATAGGGCACTGGAATTGGAAAAGTCACAACTCTGTAGGACCACAGTCATGATGAGTGTCATTTCTGTAGAGAACTCCAACTTGCATTAGTTACAAGCCAATAGATAGCATGGTATTCTGAAGAGTAATACCAGAGCAGCTGCACTGTGGAGCAGTGATTAAGAAGCAGGATGTTTCTATCTGGGGCAAAATAATCAACTTACTTCATACATGCACCCCTAATTAGGGGGGCTGATTTGGGGAGGAGGAGATGTGTGCTGTGAGACAATACTGTAGTAAGAAGCACATACTAAACTTCATACACCTCTTCTAAAAAGAACCAAATCACAGACATTTATGCAATATATATAGCCAGTTAAAGAGACCACTGGGTCTATTTGTAATGGTGCCATCTGGTGACTCTCAATAATATTTGCATTTGTGACATAGCAAGTAAAGCTTAGAAGGTCTTGTATTTCCAATCAAACATTAAACCTATGTAGAGTTAAGCAAAGATCATGAAAAATGAATTCAGGAATCTCCTCTGCTGCTCTCACAAACAGGTTAGCATACCTAAAAGAGCCCTATGAAAAGAAAATGTCATCTTGAAGAGGTAACATCCAAAAGTTTGGATAATGGAGAAAAGGAATCTTATTTTGCTGGAGTACAGTTATAAAGATGGGAGATACTTTCATATGCTCTTATGAGAAGACGGGCATGGAGGAATCTCTTATTTTGTTCATGGCTTCAGCTAGCAAAGGAACTGGAAGATCCAAAATTGGGCTAGAAAGCTAGCAATAAAGATTAGGCAGAAATTTTCAACCAGAATGCCATGACAAACCGTGGTGCTGCAGCGTGTTAGCACAGCTAGGTGAGCCAACTCATATACAAGATTCACAGGACAGACTCAGAGGTTTCAAATAGGAATCCATCATGTCAAAACCCTTCTGTTGAAAAGAACTCAGAAAGCCCACAATAGGTCAGAATTGTTCTATTACATTTTTCTTTAGTTAAAAAAACAAGAGAAAGCTAAGAACTGGCATTTTCTGAGGGGTGCCTCTAGTCTAACATAGGATGTGCCAAGTTAGAAAAAGACTGACAACCACTGACCTAGTGTTTATGCTTTTTCTTAATCAAAAAACAAAATAGCTCTAAACTGACCATAGCTACTCAGTGATCTCTAGTGACATTCACATGACAGTAAATAAGCAACATACTTAAACAGTCACAGCTGTGAAGCCTGCAGCCATTCAACTTTGCCAAATAATATTTTGAAGTGCAGACAGGAGGGAAGTACAGAGAAGAGAGAAGAAAAGAGGGATTTTTTATAAAAATATTAAAAGCAAAAAAGGTGAAAGTGCAAAAATGTGTAGCCCTCCCAGGGGCTGAGCATGAAACACTTACCAGCAACAAAAACATCAAAGATTGAACACCCCTCCCTACCTGCCAACACCCTTCATCGGGTTACATATCTAATACTAGCTATCCATCTTCCACCTTGCATGGCATCCCCTCAGTGACCAAGTGTGACAAACTGGTCCAGATTTTGTTGCAAGCTGTCCAAGCTCAAATGACCTAACCACGGCCAGACCAAGAAGCAGAAAAGTTGGAATGCGTTGCTGGAGTCAGCCTCTGTAAAACAATTTCTGTTGCTTTTCCAGGTCATCATTTTGGCCAGGCCCACAAGGAAATTGGCCAGATAAATCACACTCCCTTTAGCTTCTCAGTATGGGACAGAGAAAATTTACATGGTCTTGGAGAAGTCCAAGTCCAGCATGCCAAAGAGAGTGCCGAGGGCATCAAAAAATGACCACAGGCACAGGCAGTCCCAGAAGGCATAGAAAAAGAGAGTCTCCTCCACCTCCTCCTCATTGAAAGAGCAGGGTCTAAGTGGCATACAAGGGTGGCCGTGGCCATGGCCATGGCCCCATGCAGCAACTACCACTGAAGATTGCTTGTTCTCTCGGCAATGGGCAGCTTGTACAGGGTGCAGCAGGCTGGGTGATTGCTCTGTTACTGCCAGTAGGCACAACCCCTAGGTTTTAGTCAGAGTCATAGAGTCAATGGACCAGAAAGGACCTGTAAGATCATCCAGTCCGGTTCCCTGCCACAGGCAGGAGGTTAAAGAGCTCAAACTAGCTCAATGAGGTGTTTATCCAGCCTCCTCTTGAACACCTCTCCAGGGATGACGACTGCACCACCTCTGCCAGGAGTGTGTTCCAGGTTCTAGTTACCCCGATGGAGAAGTAGTTCTTCCTTATGTCTAGCCTAATTCTTCCCTCTATCAGTTTGTGACCATTGTCCTCCCAAGGGTGCCTTCCTGAAGAGTTGCTCCTTCAGATCCTGGTGTTCCCCCCCTGACATATCTGTAGGTGGCTATCATGTCACCTCTCAAAACTTATCTGCATCTTTCTTGAAGTGCAGCACCCAAAACTGGACACAGTACTCCAGTTGCAACCTCATCAACGCTGAGGATAGAGGAAGAAGCACCTCCTTGGATCTGTTGGCAACACATTGCTGATGAATGCCAGAGGTCTATTTGCCCTGCTGGTGACTTCATTGCACTGTTGGTTCATATTCATCTTCTGGTCAATTGTGCCCCCTGGTACCTTCAGATGCTGTGCCACCCAGTGAGCAGCTGCCTATCCTATATTTGTGGTGAAGATTCTTCCTACCTGGCACTTTTCCCTGGTGAACCTCATCTGATTCCAATCAACCCAGTCTGTCAAGGTCATCCTGGATATTTACCCTGTCCTCTGGTGTGCCCGCATTTCCCCACAGCTTGGTATCATCTGCAAGCTTAGTCATACAGCATTCCACCCCCTCATGCAACTGTTAAAAAACACAGGTCCAAGCACAGATCCCTGTGGGACACCACTGGAGACCGTCCTCCAGGATGAGGCTGTCCCATCAATTACAACTCTGGGACTGACCTCTAAGCCAGTTATCCACACACCTCACCATAGGCTGGTCCAGGCCAGTACCCTCCAGTTTGACTGAGAGAATTTCATGGGAGACAGACTCAAAGGCCTTACCAAAATCTAAGTAAATGACATCTACATCATCACCACTGTCCAGCTTGTTAGTTACCTGGTCATAAAAGGACACCAGGTTTGTCAGGCACAATCTAACCCCCACAAAGTCATGCTGGCTGTTTTGTAATACCCTGCCAGTTACAAGCTTGTGATTGATGGCCTCTTTAACAATTTTTTCAAACGTTTTTCCAAGGACCAAAGTCAAACTAACCGGTTTGTAGTTTGCAGGGTCATCCCTCCTCCCTTTGTTAAAGATGGGCACTAGATTGGCCCTCTTCCAGTTGCCCAGGACCACCCGAGTTCCACAACTCTTCGAATATACCTTCACTAAGGGCCCTGCTATGAGTTCAGCCAGTTCTACAAGGACTCTTGGATGTAGGTCATCTGGCCCTGTAGGTTGCATCAGGGCAGGCAGTGAGGACACAGACATGATGCACTATGACTGTCCACAGGTATATTGCTTTCCCCAACAGGATCTTGAAACAGATCCCACCACTTCTCATTCCGCACAGTGAGGGACAGCAGCCTACCAGACCCACCACTCCCACCACTGCCCACAGTTGGAGAAAAGTGAGGGGGGAGGGGCAGTCTGGCAATCTGCCATGGGGGAAGACTCATCAGTATAGAAGTAGTCCTCCAGGGCACCAAGGGTTTCTGCCAGGAGCCAGGCAGACCAGGCTTAGTTGAGGGGGTGGGTCAGGTTGATGATGTGTGACCAGACCAAGGAAGAAAGAAGGTTTCTGAAAGGTGAGGCTCAGTGCCCCTTGCTGCAAAGCCAAGTTATGGACCAAGGGCTCCTGCAGCAACTCTAGAAAATGCAAGCACCTGCCCTGGGTCCTCAGTCAGAGGTAGACCTGCCAAGTCCAGCCAAGGCTGAGACAGAGGATGGAAAGGCATCTCAGCTGAGACAATTAGGATCCAAGAGGGAAAGCTCTTGATTGAGGTTGAGGTCCCTGAACTGACATACAAAAAGCCAGCAGTCACCAGGGAAAATGCTCACTAGCAAAGAGCAAGCACTGAAGGACTTGTAAGTAGAAGGCAGTCACCCTGCTCACTAGGTGTTGACTACCCACATTGGCAGGCAGAGAGGACGCCTGCTGGCTCCAATGGTCTCTTCCAGCAGACTATAAGGAGCTTCTGGAGCCTTTTGAACATGATCATCGGTGGGTCCAGGATGGCACATCTGTAGTTGCACCTCAACCTCTTCACTGAGGCCTTCCCAGCTCTTAACTGTAAGCCAATGATCCTAGAAAAGTGACCAGGGCTTTGAAACAATTGCGGCCCCAGGACAGGCCTCTAGACAGGTTTGTGGGCTGAGCACCAGCCCAGGTGCCCAAGATAAATTGGCTGCTTTTGACCCAGCTGGTACAGACTGAGGCAGTGTGCTCATAGGTTCACTGACCCACTATCAGACACTGGACGTCCCCCTCAGAGCTCATAAAAACAGTCATGTCATCAGCATATGCAGTTACCTTAACTGAGGACCAGTGGCTGGAGCTGCAGCTGATGACAGGGCCAGGCCTGTCAAGTGCCACAGCAGCACGTGCAGCAGTGTTTCAATGGTTAGGATGCAGAGCAGGAATGGGCAAAAATCTGGCCTGCAGGTAGGATATGGTCTATGGAGGATTCCATTTCCCAGAAGCCCGTGTGGCAGTCGTTCTTTCTGGCTGCCACCACCAACCCCAGCCCCACTGCCCAGGCACCCTGGCCCGTCCACCCTGCACCCAATTCTAGGGGTGGGACCCACGCAGGCAGGACACACAGCTAGGTGGCTGGGATGAGGCTGCAGTGAGGAGCAGAGCCAGGGAGACCAGGATCTCAGGGCAGTGGCACTGCAGTGCCAGGGCAAGGACAGAACCATGATCTACTACCCACATGCCCCTGTGACAAGCACGGGTTCTGCAGGCAGGAGTAGGCAGAGAGTGGACCATGGCTTTGCCCCAGCCCCAGTCCCACGCCATCACCACCCAAAGATCCCAATCCCCACACCCACCCCTCATCCCCAAAGCATCAAAAACTACAAAGACTACAGAAAGAGGATAGGAAAAGCTAAGGGCACCACCAAGCTCTTGAGCCCATCTAAATGCAAGACATTTGTCAAGTCAAAAATGCCCAAATAATCCTAGAGAGCAGACAACGCAGAGGAAGACAAAATCCCTCAATTGTCCTCATGGATCTGACCTGGCAAAAATCTTTGACTCCAGTTGTAGAAACAAATAAGTTATTAAAGCATAACAGGAGATTTGCAAAGCTATGAGTAAATAAATCCAATTATATTTCAATATTATTTTAAGTGTTAAGGGGAAAAATAAGTTCATTTTTGAAAACAAGTCCTTCATTAAAAAAAAAAATCAATTTCCCTGTTCCCTATGTTACTTATATTTTCGAAAACATTTACTTAATGAGAGGCTAAATTAGAGTGACAGATACAGCACGATATAACAAGAGTTAGTAAGTGAGACAAAATTAAAAATATTCAGAGGCTGAATGCCAAGAAAGACTCTTGACAGTGAGATATTTGCAGACAGTTGTTTGCACACAATAAGATCTAGAAGCCTTTGAAAGGGCTAGAAAAAGCAGCATAAGGAATAATTCTCCATCACTTGGACTTTTTAAAATCAAGCACGGACATCTTTCTGCAAAGTATATTAAGGCTCAACAAGAAATCACATGCTTGTGTGAGAAGTTACTGAGTGCAGCCTCATTACCTGTATTACACGAAAGGGCAGATAATGATTAGGAATGATCCCCTGTGGCCTCAAATTCTATAAATTCGATATTGGTCACTAGGGGATTGGTCATCTAATCTAAGAAATGAAGATAGGGAAATGAACATCAATTCTGTTGTCAGCTGTTATCTTAAACCAAAGCATGGGACCCTATTACAGTTATTTCTAGGCAGCAAAAAATTGAACCCCAAGATATCTTGGTCCCCAAGACAGATGCCATTAATTCTATAGGAAGCACTTTCTGTTTACCTTCCTGAATATACTTGGTAGGCTCAATCTAAAGAGACAAAGATACATTATGCAATTCCAAAAATTTTACTCCTTCCATATAACCAATTTAACAGTCCAAACCGATTTAACACCACACCATAAAAAAGCTGTTTGGAATATATTCAGGACTGGAAATGTCACATCAAACTAGCTAAAAACAGCACATTCCAGGCCCATGGAAGCAGCACGTATCTGATAACATGCCTTGAGTCCCCAGGCCCACAAAAGGGCTAAAACAGCCTTTAGACACTTAAGGCACTCACCATTTGCCTGGTCCGGGGTCCTCAAACAGGGTGTTTTTCTATCTTCCCGGAGACACTTGATTAAGGTGTCAGAGCATGCCACATACATGACAGCAGGACTCAGCTTCACACAAAAACCACAGCAACCACAACCAAATTTCATTCAAACACACAACCTGAAGAGAAGGACTGACTGAATAAAGAAGTCCAAGGTTTAGAGATCAGAAACCTGGTAACATGTACCCCAACCTCTTCACAGAACAGACGAGTGCCCCGATATCTGGACTCCAGTCACAGAATCACAGAAAATCAGGGGTGGAAGGGACCTCAGGACCTCTTCCTCTTGCAGGTCACGTTCACACTCTCTCACCCCCTACTCCTTGAAATCTTTTTTGCCCCCCGAAAAAAGCCATAATTTCCAGAATAGGGGCTGAAGAGAGCAACCATCTTAGATGCTCTCTTGGACATTTCAGGAAGTGCTTTAAAATATGTTCCTCAAATTTTAAATATTTTAAATATTTCTTCAGATTGAACATCTGTACCCTTCCTCTTTGGAGTCCTAAACAGCTAATCACCTGGCCTCAAGTGTCTTCACTGATATGACCCCATTTTGAAGTGGATATCCCACTGCATGGACCCTGCAGTGCACTCACGCTGCAGATTCCATGCTGGAACCACACACTTACTGCAATGGGAAGCAGGGCCAAACCCACGTCCCTTTGTAGATCCAGTCCTGATTATTCTTCCTCAGCTCTATTTAAATTGAAAATATTAACCTCCTCATCCAAGCAAGCAAAAAAGAAATATGTACCATTGCACCACATATTTCAGTTTAGACTCTACACAGAATCAACCTGAAAGACATCTAAACTAGAGAAAGAGGCCCGAAAAGCTAACAAGTGGAAACACATTTACCTAAGTGAGCCTGTTGTAAGTAACTGTTTCCCCAACGCTTACAGGCAAAGCACTGGAGCGTGAATCCAGTACTAGGACTTGAAAAGCTGAAGATGAAGCAGTCTTCTGCTGCATCACCAACAGAGTTTTTATTTTGTTTGATACTTACTCCTTTTATATCCAGATGAATTTGCTCTCTGATCTGCCAGAGTCGAACGCTTTCAGAAAAGCAGTTTTTAGCCCAATGTTTTCAAAATTTCTCTGACAACGTATCAGAGTGGTGGGTCACATTAATACTTACCAGAAATAACTCATTTTGAGTATTTAATAGTCAGTCAATTATTCAAAATTTGATTCACTGTATTTTACTGACTTCATTTCAAGTATTGGTACTTAACTCTAGTACATAAACAGTTGTCTGAAGGATTTTTACAAAATGAGAGCTTTTCCTTCTAAGAAAATTGGGAAGTTAGATCATCATTCAAAAGATATAACAGTTATATAGCTTACTAAATGATTACAATTACAAGGAAAATAAAAATACTGTGGCACTTAAATTATATGTCAAGAGATGAGAATTCAATATGTTCAAATGAATGAGATCAGTTACATTTTTATAAATAGGGAAATATGAAATATAGCACGTTTATTATGAAAAAAATCATGATGGCAAGTTAAAAGTTTTCAAAAAAAGGAATAGCATGTTCTTGTAACAGAAATGTTTATCAATTGGAAATATATTAGTACATCTTATTGCATTTTATTTGCAACTGGCAAGGGAATGTTTTGGAGTGATTCTTAAGTATGCTCAAACACAAAACAACTTTTTTTAAAATGAAAGGAAAAAATTATAATCCATTAATTTGATGAAGGTTATTACCTTCATAATCTGTAGTTGCTACATCTTATTTTAGCATGCAGTACTTTATATAAAAATTAAGATATAGAATTTTTATAAAATTATACAACTATCTGTTTGGCATATACAGAATAAAATTCATAAGAAGTTGCTGTGTGTATATATCTAAGATCATAGGAAACACCTTGACAGCCAAGTTAATTTAAGAAGGCTGTTATAACAAATATGTACATTTGTGCATCTATCCTTAGACTGACTTTTTTCCCCCCGAGGTTTACCACTGCAAACATTAGGGTCTGTTAAATAAATATCAAAAATTGTTCCAAAACAAGTCCATCCTATTCTAAAAATAATCTGCATTAGCAATTATTCATGTAACTACTAGAGAGACAATAGGCAGAATGTAAAGTAAAACAGGTATTTTAGCTGCAGGGGAAGAAAGATTTTTTCCCAGTAACTCCTTGTAATACTACAATGTCTTTTTAAAACACCCAACACTTAACAAGTAGAGGGAACTGCTCTTTTTAATGACTTCAGAGTAATTGTAGAGATTGTTTTTTTTGTCTTTTAAAAGACCATTGCCTGGCAGCAAAATTGGGCATAGCATGACTTAGTGATGAATTTTGTAAGAAAAGGCTATAAACTGTTAAGAAAGCATGTATAAATTTGTAACTAAAATACACCATCTACCAGAAGCATGCAGGATCATGTTTAGCCTTCAGCTTAGCTAAAAAAACTAGTGATGGGCACAGTGCAAAACCTATTCTTGAACTTTTATTAAAAAAAAAAAATTAAAAATTCCTCCATCATTTGAATGACAAATTTCTCAGTGAAGATAACCTACAGAGACATCTACATAATTCAGTATTTGAAAATAAAACCATTACTTGTTCATACGCATTTGTACTTCTACAACAGTTTCACCTGAGGATATCAAGGCACTTTACAAACGTGCAAGATATCCCTGTGAGACAGACAATTATAATCCCCATTTTAGCAACTGATAATGTACTCTTACTACTTAACCTCTGAGCTTCAATTAGCAAGTCAGTGGACAAGCGGGGAACAGATTTAGGAATCCTGACATCTAGTTTCTCTTCTGACTTACTGCATTCTACTGGACAAGCAGCAAGGATTTTTGTGAGTGATACCTTTTACTGTACCAACTGAGTGGTTGGGACAGTGAGACAAGCTTTCAAATGCAAGGCGTTCTTCATCAGGTCACCGACTAGATAGTATTCTAATAGTCATAAAAACCCAAAGCCCCCTCACTTCCAGGGCATTGCCCACCAAAACTATACTCTCTCCTGTTTGCTCTTCTTCGCCCAGCCCCACACACCTTACGCTCCTGGTTGCCCAGGAAATTAGCTTCAACAAGTGGGGTGGTAGCACTCTTGGTCATGCCTAGCTCATGGCTTGGTGCATATGGCACTTTCCTAGGAAACAGGAAGCATAGGTTCAAACCTTTATTAGAAGGAGGCCTTCTGCGCAGCAAGTGTCCTAACCATTAGGTAACTGAGGTAAAGCATAGGAATGGCATCTTCCTCCTAATCCTCCTCTGTTTGAGACCTCTATGGATACACATGAGAGAGAGGTTCTAAATGCAGATTAAATGGCAAAAAATGCCACTTACATAAGCATATTTACCCACTTAAGTGCTACTTACCTATCTAGAGATGGATTTGGATTTAGGCCAAAGTGCTATGGAAGATAAGTAAGTAGTGAATTATTTTGTATATGGGAAAAAAGGCTTGGAAAAGAAGTGTTTAAGTCACTTGGCTAAGGCCACACAGTGAAACTAATCCTTCTTCCCATAAAAATGGTTTCAGGCACACTAGGTCAGGGTCCACTGTGAAGTTTTATAAGGCATAATAAAAGGATACTAATAATGTCTTACTGAAAAGCTTAATCCCTCTCAAAATGTGGATGTTTTCAAATTACTATTACAGCTTTATATGGATAGCCCACAAGAAATATTTTGAATCATATGTGCCTTTTCTAAAATTAGAAAAATTCTGTATCAATTCATGAAGAAAATAATAAGAGGATAATTTCACAATATCATCAAGACTTGACTTGCAAAACAAGAAAAAAAAGGCTTCATCTTCTGAGCTCGGTATTTGGGTATTATCCAGACAAATTCACAGGGGGATCCCATTTGCTACTGACGAATACAGTAGCAACAGAAATATAAGGAAGCATTTAATCAGAACACATGCAAGAGCTAACACTCAGTTTGGATTATGGAAGCTAATCAATTTTGCTTCTGTCTCAAGTTTGTCCCTAGCTTGTTTCATTTGCTGGCTCTCCTGTGCTAAACCAATACAGCAGCATTTGGTTTATAAATCTGAGAGGTGAAAGTTTTAATCCGAAACAGAAACTGTTTTGATAGTAATAAAACTTTCAATTAACCCAATTTTGACACAAAAATGTTTTTGGAAGCTTGTTTGAAATACAAAACTGGAAAGCTGGAATACAGATCACCTGACAGAATCGCCTTAATTTACAGTGCGTTGTGATAAACAAAAGACTGCACACTTCCCTGTATTTTAGCTATGCTTCTTTCTTCCACTATTAAAATAAGGGTGTGTGGGGCCTTTAAAAATCTGAACCAAAAGACAAGTTTCAGTGCATGGTAACGAGAGGACAATAAGCCAGAGATCTCCATCAAGCTGGGTCACAGAATCATAAAAAATTACAGTTAAAAGGACCTCAGGAGGTCATCTAGTCTAACCCCTGCTCAAAGCAGGAGCATCCCCAACTAGATCCCAGCCAAAGCTTTGTCTAGCCAGGTTTCAAAAACCTCCAAGGATGCAGCTTCCACCACCTCTCTCGGTAACCTGGTCCAGTGCTTTACTACCCTCCTGGTGAAATTTTTTTTCCTAATATCTAACCTAAACTTCGCTTGTTGCAATTTGAGACAGTTGCTCCTTGTTCTGTCATCTGCCAGCACTGAGAACAGTGCAGCTCCATCCTCTTTGAAATCCCCACCTCAGGCAGTTGAAGGCTGCTATTAAGTCCCCTCTCGGTCTCCTCTTCTCTAGGCTAAATAAGCCCAGTTCCCTCAGTCTTTCCTCCTAAAGTCATGTGCCCCAGGCCCCCTCACCGTTACTGTCACCCTCTCCAATTTGTCCACATCCTTTCCGTAGTGGGGTGTCCGAAACTGAACACAGTACTCCACATGTGGCCTCCCTAGTGCTGAATAGAGGGGAATAATCACTTCCCTTGACCTACTGGTCACACGTACAAACAGCCCAGTATGCTGTTAGCCATCTAGGCATACAAGGGCACACTGCTGGCTCATATTCAGTAGAGCTGTGTGAACTTTTGACAGCCATTTCGTTACAGAGCTGTTTCGGGCTGTTTTGGCATCTGAAATACCAAATCCAAATCGAAACGGAAGGCTCTAAAATGTTTCAGAAAATTTCAGAGCTGGGCTTGCAGGGAAACAAAAACTAAGAAGAGGGAGGGGAAAGAACTGCTCTGATATTGACATCTAGCTCCTGGTTCGATTCTTCAGCTCTCTGATCGCATCCCTCAGCTCTTCCCAGGGGCCACGGGCCCCTGATCTGTGCACAGGGTTTCAGCAGGCTGCCACTGCAGGCTGAGGCCAGCGGTAGCTGCTCAGTGCAACCTGCGCTGAGCACTGGGAAGACTGCAGTGCTGCTGCTGTCTCTAGCCTGCAGCGGCAGCCTGATGAAACTCAGCACACAGATCCAGGGGCCTGTGCTCCACAGGGAAGTACTGGGGAATCAAACCAGGGGCTGGGGAATCCCTGCCGTGAGACTGGCTCCACAGGGAGCAGAGATTTCATAGACATCAGGGCTGGAAGGGACCTCGGGAGATCATCGAGTTCAGCCCCCTGCCCAAAGGGCAGGAAGTCAGCTGAGGTCATAGGACCCCAGCAAGATAAGCATCCAATTTACTCTTGAAGGTGTTCAATGTAGGTGCTTGAACCACATCCGACGGCAGACTGTTCCAGACCCTGGGGGCTCAGACAGTAAAGAAATTCTTCCTTATGTCCAGCCTGAAACGGTCTTGCAGGAGTTTGTGACCGTTCGACCTAGTCATCCACACCGGGGTCTCCTCCCCGCCCTGTACAGCACCGGATCTTTGCTCAGGATGCGCGGCACAGACCAGCACTACCCTGTCACATGTGACCTGTCTCCACAGGGACCAGAGATCTATGCTGAGGTCTCCTCACTGCTGCTGCCCGCCCCACACAGCCCCAAGTCACTGGGGCAGCACGGCATGGGCAGCAGTGGTCAGGAGACCCCCCAGTGCAGATCTCTGCTCCCTGTAGAGCCGAGTCACACAGCAGGGACCAGCAGGCTTACTCACCTCTCTGTGCTGCTTCCCTGCCCTGCAGCCCAGCATGACAAGGATCAGAGATCCATACAGGGGTCTCCTTGCCTGCATGGAGGGCAGCAGCCCTCCTCTCCCCTTCCCCCAGACAAGTAACCCACAGCCTCATCTTGCTCCCCGCTGGGACCCAGCAGCCTCCAGCCCTGCAGCCCCGCCCGGCTGGGTACAGCTTTGCAAAGCTTCCTTTGCAGCCTGATTGAAACAGATTTGAAGGAGATTTGGCTCCAAAACAGATTTGGCCAAAATGAAACAGAAAAGTGATCCAAAACACCAAAACATTGTCCTCCAAAACTGAATTGAAACACAGCCATTTCACACAGCCCTAATATTTAGCTTATGGTACACTGTAACCCCCAGGTCCTTTTCTGCAAAGATGCTGCCCAGCCAGTCAACCCCAGCCTGTACTGGTGCATGGGACTGTCCCATCCCAAGTGCAGGACTTTGCACTTGTCCTTATTGAACCTCATGAGATTCCTTTTGGCCCAATCCTCCAATTTGTCTAGGTCACATTGAATCCTAGCCCTACCCTCCAACATATCTACTACTCCGCCCAGCTTGGTGTCATATGCAAACTTGCTGAGGGTGCACTCTCATCTTCCAGTTCATTGATGAAGACATTGAACAAAACTGCCCCCAGAACGAACCCCATGGGGCACTCCACTTGATACCGGCTGCCAACTAGACTTTGAATCGTTGACTACAACTCTGAGCCTGATGCTCCAGCCAGTTTTCTACCCACCTTACAGTCCATTCATCCAGCCCATACTTCCTTAGCTTGCCTGCAACAATATTGTGGGAGACCATATCAAAAGCCTTGCTAAAATCAAGGTACACCACACCACCAGTCTCTCCGCATTCACAGAGCCACTCAGCTCATCACAGAATGCAAATTGGGTTGGTCAGGCCATGACTTGCCCTTAGTGAATCCATGCTGACTGTTCCTAAATCACCTTTTTCTCCTCCAAGTGCTTAGCAGTGGATTCCTTGAGGATCTGCTCTATGATTTTTTTCCAGGGACTGAGGTGAGGCTGACTGGTCACAGGTTCCCTGGATCTTCCTCCTTTCCTTTCTTAAATATGGGCACCATGTTTTCCCTTTTTCTAATTATGCGAGACCTCTCCTGATTGCTATGAGTTTTCAAAGATGATGGCCAATGGCTCTGCAATCACATCAGCCAGCTCCTTCAGCACGCTCAGTTGTATCCCACCCAGCTTTTCTTAGTAGTCCCTAACCTGCACTTTAAGCACTGAGGGCTGCTCACCTCCTCCCCAAACTGTGCTGCCAACTGCAGTAGTCTGGGAGCTGACCTTGCCTGTAAAGACTGAGGCAAAAAAAGGCATTGAGCACTTCAGCTTTTTCTGAATCCTGTCAGAAGGTTGCCTTCCCCATTCAGTAAGGGACCCACACTTTACCTGATCCTCCTCTTGCTACTGACATACTTGTAGAAACCTTTGTTACCCTTCACACCCCTTGCCAGCTACAACTCCAATTGAGCTTCGGCCTTCCTGGCTTCATCCCTGCATGCCCAAGCAATGCTCTTATTATTCTTCCCTAGTTGTGTCCAAGTTTCCACTTCTTATAAGCTTCCTTTTTGTGATTTAGTTTACTGAAGAGCTCTCTACTAAGCCAAACTGGTCTTCTGCCATACTTACTAGTCTTCCTGTGCATTGGGATGGTTTGTTCTCCTGCACTCTCAGTAAGGCTTCTTTCAAGTACAGTCAACTCTCCTGGACTCATCTCCCCCTCAGTCTGGCTTCTCTGGGGATCATGCCCGTGAGTTCTCCAAGTTAATCAAAATCTGTTTTTCTGATGACCATGGGTTCTTACTCTGCTGCTCTCCATCCCTCCTTTCCTCAGGATCCTGAACTCAATCATCACATGGTCACTGGTGCCCAAATTGTCATCCACTACAACATTCCCCACCAATTCTTCCCTGTTTGTGAACAGCAGGTCAAGAAGAGCATGGCCCCTATTTGGCTGCACCAGCACTTGCACCAGGAAGTTGTCCACAACACTCTCCAAAAAGATCCTGAATTGGCTGTGTGCTGGTGTATTGCCCATGCACTGGTGTACTGCCCTACCAGCAGGTATTAGGGTGACTGACATCTCCCATGAGAACCACGGCCTGTCATCGAGAAACTTCCATTAGCTGTTTGAAGAAAGCCTCATCCACCACTTCTTCCTAGTCTGGTGGTCTATAGCAAACCCCCACCACATTATGCTCTCCCTTCTGACCCTAACCCAAAGACTTCCAACAGGCCTCTCTCCAGTTTCATACTGGAGCTCTGAGCAATCATATGGCTCTGTCACAAAGTGCAACTCCTCCTTTTCTCCCCTGCCTGTCCTTCCTGAACAGTTTGTACCCATGTGTAACAGTGCTCCAGTCATGCAAGCTCCCACCAAGGCTCTGTTATTCCAATTATGTCATAGCTTCATGACTGTACAACGACTTCCAAGTCTTCCTGTTCATTTCCCAAGATCTGTGCATTTGTGTACAGGCACCTGAAGTGACTAGCTGATTGCCCTGAATTCTCAGGAACCATAAAGACTAGGGAAGTGGTAGTCATGGGGGACCTAAACTACCCTGACATCTGCTGGGAGACACAGACAGCAAATTCCCACCGTTCACAGAGGTTCCTATCCTGTGTACGGGACCTCCACCTGATGTAGGAGCTACACGGTCCCTCTAGGGGGAAAGCCTTACTGGACCTGGTATTGGCAACAGGGGATTACATGGTAGGGGACCTACAGATCAATGGTCACCTGGGGGACAGTGACCACCAAATAATAGAATTCATCATAAGGCATAGAGTGAGTAGGGTGAAAGGCATAACTAGTAGGGTGAAAGTGCTAGACTTCAGCAAACTGAGGTGTTTAGTCAATGACGCACTGCAGAGTAAGAGATTTGGTGAGATGGGAGCCCAAGAAGGAAACGATCCTTTGGGCACAGAGGAAGACAATCCCTATGTGGGGGAAAAGGGGAAAAGGGGCCAAGAGGCTTCGTTGGCTGACCAGAGAAATCCAGAGCAGCCTAAGGACAAAAAGGGGGGCATATAAGCAGTGGAAACAGGGAGAGATTACTAAAGAGGAGTATACCTCCTTAGCTCACAGTTGTAGGGAGGCAGTTAGAAAGGCCAAAGCTACCATGGAGCTGAGGATGGCATCCCAAGTTAAGGATAACAAAAAAAATATTTTTCAGATACATAGGGAGTAAAAGGAAGGCCCAGGGTGGAACAGGACCACTACTGAATGGGCAAAAGCAATTGGTCACAGACAGGGAAGACAAGGCTGAACTCCTCAATGAGTTCTTTGCCTCAGTGTTCCTAAACGAGGGGCAAGACAAGTCTCACAATGGGATTGTAGAGAGGCAGCAGCTGGGCGCCAGACTACCAAGCATTGACCCCGAGATGCTGCAGAGTCACTTGAAAGGACTGGATGTGTTTAAGTCGGCAGGCCCAGATGAGCTCCATTGGAGGCTACTGAAGGCACTGGCTGATGTCATCGTACAGCCACTGGCAAGAATATTTAAGCACTCGTGGCACACAGGCCAGGTCCCGAAGGAGTAGAAAAGGGCCAGTGTGGTCCCTGTTTTCAAAAAGGGGAGGAAGGAGGATCCAGGCAACTGTAGGCCAGTCAATCTCACCTCCATCCTTGGCAAAGTCTTCCAGAAGATTATTAAGGCTCATATATGTGAGGGCCCAGCAGGAAAAATTATGCTGAGGGGAAACCAGCACGAGTTCGTAGCGGGTAGATCACGCCTGACTAATCTAGTCTTTTTTTATGACCAGGTTACAAAACATCTGGACGCAGGAGTAGGGGGTGACATCGTTTACTTGAGGAAGGCCTTCAATACGGTATCCCACCACATACTGGTGAACAAGTTAAGAGGCTGTGACTTGGATGATTACACAGTCCAGTGGGTGGCAAATTGGCTAGAGGGTCGTACCCAGAGAGTGGTAGTGGATGGGTAGGTATCAACCTGGAAGACAGTGGGCAGTGGGGTCCTGCAGGGCTCGATCCTTGGACCGATACTCTTCAATGTCTTCATCAGTGACTTGGACAAGGGAGTGAAGTGTACTCTGTCCAAGTTTGCAGATGATACAAAACTGTGGGGAGAAGTGGACACATGGGAGGGCAGGGAACAACTACAGGCAGACCTGGACAGGTTGAACAAATGGGCAGAAAACAATAGAATGCAATTTAACAAGGAGAAATGCCAAGTGCTGCACCTAGGGAGGAAAAATGTCCAGCACACCTACTGCCTAGGAAATGACCTGCTCAGTAGCACAGCAGTGGAAAGGGATCTCAGAGTCCTAGTGGACTCCAAGATGAACATGAGTCGTCAGTGTGACAAAGTCATCAGAAAAGCTAACAGCACTTTATCGTGCATCAGCAGATGCATGACAAACAGAACCAAGGAGGTGATACATCCCCTCTATCGGGCGCTGGTCAGACCGCAGTTGGAGTACTGCATGCAGTTTTGGGCGCCACACTTCAAGAGGGACGTGGATAACCTGGAGAGGGTCCAGAGAAGGGCCACTCATATGGTTAAGGGCTTTCATGCCAAGCCCTACGAAGAGAGACTAGGGCACCTGGACCTCTTCAGCCTCTGCAAGAGAAGGTTGAGGCGACCTCATGGCTGCCTATGAATTCATCATGGGGGTGCAGAATGGAATTGGTGAGGCCCTACTCAACAAGGCGCCCCGGGCGGGTCACAAGAAATAATGGCCATAAGCTAGTAGAGAGCAGATTTAGACTGGACATTAGGAGTAACTTCTTCACAGTTAGTAGCCAAAATCTAGAATGGGCTCCCAAGGGAGGTGGTGCTCTCCCCTACCCTGGGGGTCTTTAAGAGGAGGTTGGATGGGCTTCTGGCTGGGGTCATCTGAACCCAGCACTCTTTCCTGCCTATGCAGGGGCTTGGACTCGATCTGTAGAGGTCCCTTCTGACCCTAACATCTATGAATCTCTGAATCTAGGAAGTATGAGAGCACTTCCTCTATTGCCCCCTCCATCTCTGATCCAGCCTGGGTCACACACCAAGAACAATAGTCATGTTCTTTCTTACATAAGCTAGACAACTAATCCTTTCAATATTACTTTCTAAAATGAATCTCAGATTTATATAAACTCCCTTGACATTACCGATGTATATTATAAGGTAACAATGAAAATGTAAATCTGGTACTTTCAAGGAGAATTTTTACATTCAGTTCTTGAAGATTTTCTACTTGCCATATATAGTGATCACAATTTATGTCTTTTGCAATAGAGAATATGCAAAAAAAAAACCTGTTTGAATCTGAAATCCTCACTATAGATAATTATGCAAGCGGTAGGCAGCTAAATTACAAAGATGGGTACTAAATTCAATTTAGTACATTTTAAAATTTGTTTTAAAGTTTGCAGGCCTATGGTTTTTAACATTTAATTGTATAATAAGCATTTCAGTTCTATACACTATATAATGGATTAAATTAATACTCACTTTCCTATTACACTGAAGATGTTCCACATGTGAACCTGATTGTGCTTTGTATAGTGAATTTCAAAAGAGGAAAAGCTATCTATGGCACTGGATAATACAATAATCTTGGTTTCATACAGCTTGTTTTTCTGCCTAGGTACTTAAATGGTCTCCAACAGTGCGGTAGCCAAGTTTTGCCCCCAAACAAAACCAAAAGATAGTTCTTTTACAGTAAGGGAGGAAAGAATAACTTCATGTATAAAGGTGTTGTTCGCTAGGGACAGAGGGGAAGAATGCACCAAATCAAGCCAAGTCAACATAGAGGAGGTTATCTATCTGAAAGTGCTGGTTCATACCCTTTGTGGGAAAGTTTCCCAATTTAGGTTCTGCTTCTGTGCGAGTTCTGTTTCACACACACGAACTTCCCTTCATCGGTTAAGAGTTTCATGGCTCTGTTGGAATACAGGTGTAATGGGAGATCAAGGCCACAAGACGGAAAAATGAGTTCTCAGTTAGAGTCAGTCACAAGGAGGGCTTTGAAAACCAGGTGTCCCCCAGGGCTCCGTACTTGGATCAGTACTCTTTAATGTATTTACAAATGATCTGGATTCTGGTGACAGAAGCAGAATGGCTAAGTTGACTGACGACACCAAATTATGGGGAAGTGTGGTCACATTAGAGGATAGGCTGGTGATTCAGGCTGACCTAGACTGGCTCGCAAGGTGGGAAGATGAAAACCTAATGGCTTTCAACACTGAGAAATGCCAGCTGCTAACACCTCAGGGGAAAAAGCCCACATCATACTTATAGACTTGGTAATGCTACACTCACTAGGCACCACAACCAAAAGAGACTTGAGGGTCATGACTGACCACAAGATGAACATGAGCCACCAATGCAATGCTGCAGCCAGCAAATCAAACAAAACTTTGGCTTGCATCTACTGATGCATCTCAAGCAAGACCCAGGAAGTCATCCTCCCGCTGTACTTGGCCTTGGTGAGTGTAGCTGGAGTAGTGTATCCAATTCTGGGCTCCACAGTTTAGAAAGGATGTAGAAAAGCTTGAGAGAGTCCAGAGGAGAGCAACATGCATGGATGTTATGAGAAAGCAGGCCTTATGAGGAGAGGCTGAGAGGCATAGGACTCTTCAGCCTGGAGAAGCAAAGGCTCAGAGGTGACTTAGTGGCAGCCTGTATACAAGGGGTGCACATCAGAAACTGGGAGAACATCTGTTCACCAGGGCACCCCAAGGGAAGACAAGGTCTAATGGTCACAAAATCCCACTCCAAACTAAATTCCAGTCCCGACCCTAACCAGATCTTAGGCTTAGCTGGAGTACACAACCACCAATTGTTCCCCCTAGACATTACGCAAAAAGTATGAAATACAAAGGTCTGTCATTCCATGCCTAAAATGCCTGCAACTGTCAGGGTTTTTTGTTTTGTTGGGGGGTGGAAGGTTAAAACAAATCACACTCACCAGACAGTCAGTAAACAATATAAAACAGAAACAGGATTTATTGCACTAGAAAGACCAGTCGTGCAAGAAAAAGTGACCAGTAGGTTTGGAGTCAGAAATCAGGTAGAAGAAATGGAAGAGAAAAATCTCACCTTGATTTTCTAATTAGGATCAGTTCTTAAGAGCCCTGATGAAGGACTTGATCTGGCAGCTCTGACACCAAGCTAGGCCCTGGGCTGGAGCTGCTGTGTTGCCTGGGCCAGGGACACAGCTGCTACAGCTTCCTTATGACCCAGGCTGGATTCAACCTATAGGGTACTTCACAGTCCAGATCCAACCCAGGGCACAAGGTGAGCTTGACCCCTGCCTCACAGCACAGAAGTAGACCCTTTTGTAACAGAGCAGCTGATCACCATTTGGTATCCTGTCTCCTGCAGCTATCCACACCCAAATAGGAGTCAAACAATAAACTTTTTACCCATTATTTGGGAGACATAATTAAGAGTTGCTGTTCCAATGATGTTTGTGCTAGATTTTTCCCCTAGCTAACATAACTATAGCAAGGATCCTGTTAAAATAAAGTGGGTCATAAAATAAATAAAATAGGTCATTGGTTGTTGAAATGGATTATAATGGAAAGAACATTCTTCTGCTTAAAATTTACTGTTTCTCAGTTTCTTCAAGTGTCCCACTATTTCTGTATCTTGGGAACACAGTTAATAAATTCACTCAGTCAGCCTGTCATGTTAATTACTTAACTTCCTTCGATATGCTTGCACTAGCTAATCTTAGCTTTAAATGTACTGCTCCCATCTGGACATTTTCCATTTCAGCCAAACTCCTTTTTGAAGTGAGGCAATTAATGGCGATGTGTACAAGGATGCTACCGTGAAAGACTCCAGTTTCAGATGGAAATGACTGTACTGCAAAAGATACCAAATTCAACTTAAAAAGCATTCTATAGCAGGAATATCAACCTCATTGGCCAAATGAGGGTTGCAGGGCTGGTCTACAGGCCATATGAGAACTACAGGCCAGCTTCATGCACTTGAGCCAGTGTGCAGGGCAGGTCAGGTCTGATATGGGCAGCTCGTGCAGTGCACATTAAGGTGACCACCCATCCCTAAATCAGGTGGGGCAATCTCAGAATAGGAAATTCAAGTCACAGTCCTGGACTGCATGTGTCCCTGATTCGCAGCACCGTGCAGGGATCCATAGGAAATGGCAGGTTTCCCTTTGCAGGCGGGCAACATTCCAGCCTACAAGGGTCTGCTTAGGGTTGCCCAGAGCAAGACGCAAGGGGTGCCACATGCATGCATGCACTCGCACACATGGCCAAGAACACCGCAGGGCACTGTAGAAAGCAGCTCCCTGCAGGAAAGGCCCCCACAATTATGGAGTGGAGCAGGGGCTAAGGCTGGGGGTAATGCCCAATCAGGGCAGTATATTGGGCTGAGACATGGAACAGGATGGAGCCATGGGGGCATATGCCCCCCAGATTCATGTGCAGGGCAGGGGCAGATGCAGGCTGCCCACTGTGGCCCTGCTGCCTTCTCCCCAGGGCCTCTGCAGATGGGACTCAGCATGGCAGAGTGGGGTTTGGAGAATTGGTGCCGCTGCCATCAGGAGCCCCACACCACCAAGGCAAGGCACCCCTTGCCTGCCCAGCAAAAGCAAGGGCAGCGACAGTGCAGAGTTGTGCCCCCTGCTGCTGCCAGGTGGGCAGGGGGCATGTAGCTAGCACAGGGCTCCCAGGGGAAAGGCAGCATGGTGAGGAGCCCTGAGCCCGCAGCAGGTAGCCTGCATCCACCCCCACCCAACTCAGCTCTGCTCCAGCTATGCCACCAACAGGGGGAACAGAGAGGGTGGGAGGCGGGCATGTGTCCTGCCCTTACGTTTTAAAAAGGTAGCCACCATAATGTACATCCCAAACCAGACCTGCATAGTACATGCAGCACATGCCAGCACCAGTCTGGGGCTCACATGGAGAGCTGGTGCAGGGCACATGCTACATGCAGAGCCCTGCTGGACCAACCCTCCATGCTGGCTGCAGTGCATAGGGCTGGGTTGTGGGCTGGATCCAAGACCAGCCTTGGAGTTAGCATGCAGGGCTAGCCTGGTAGGCACTGCATACAACCTATGTCCCACAGATCAGCAATGCATGAACCAGATCCAGCCCCACATGCCGCATGCAGAATATGCCAGGGCTCATGCAGAGTCAACATGGGGCACACTCTAAATGCAGCACCCAAACTGAACTAGCTCTCTACACTGGCTCCAGACCATGGGCCCAATCTGGCCCCCTGAGCACACAGGGCTGGTCCAGCAGATACCACATACAGTACATGTCAGTCTGGCCCCTCATACCACATGCAGAATCAAGGCCAACATGCTGCATGCAGTGAGCGAGATTGGCACAAGACCCACAGGACAAATCCTAGGGCTTCACAGGCAGGATGCGACCCATGGGCTGTATCTCTGACACCCCTATTTTGTAGAATACAGGCCCCTAAATACCCATATTTGGAGTTTTTCCGTGTTGAAATATTCATAGAGAAGCAGAAACAAACCACTGAAGTTCTCCCATATGTACATTCCAATGGAAAGGGACCACAGGCCATCAATGCATCATGTTCCCTGTCCAACCTGACTCTATAAATCAGTGCAATCAGCCTACAGGCCCAGGACAGCACTCATCTCCCCTAAAGTGGCTAGGGAAAGACCTCCTCCTGGTAGCTATACTTAACTGGGGGGGAGAACAGTCTGGGAAAAGCCTGGCAGCACAAAAAGCAGTTTTGCTATCACTGGTATTTTACAACAGCGCCCTCATTTACAAAACACAAGGCTTTTGCAAGCAGAGAGAGGTAGATAGCTATTTTAGTCAAGTCAGCCAAAAGCGTGGGCAGCCAGAAGCCCAGGTAGATTTGCACCTTATAGACTAACTAAATCTGAGATGCATAAGCTTTCCTAAGCGGCAATTTACTTCATCAGATACTGAGATGAGACTGCAGGAAGCAGAGCTTCTAAACAAAAAGCATTAATTAGTATATAAAGAGTAGGGAAGGGGCAGAAAACAGGAGGAGGGGGCTCTGCTGGGAGAGGCACGGTAGGTAGGAGAGAGGAAAAAAAAGCAGTTAACGTACTGAGGGCAGAATCATAAGTGCCCAAGTAGACAAAGTTGCTGGGACCCTCAACTCCCCAGAGCCTCTTTGGTATAGATACAAAGGATACATCTCAATCCATCTTTACCTACACCCTGCAGACATCTTCCCTGACAGCCAACTGAAGCATCCACCAAATGCTATGTGAATACTGAAAACTATAAACCCTTAATTGGGTCTAAATTGGATTTAAGTCTACTTTTATGACCAAATCTCAGATTCACAGCCTCTTCCTTACTTCCTGAATGAAAGCAGGAGTACTGGAGATACTTTAATGACACAAGGCAAAACCACTCCAGGGAAATTAAGTGCTAATTTGTGCACTGGAAAAGAACTAGTTTTGGTACCTTGTGAACTTAGTCCTAAATAAAGCAACTCAAAGAGAACAGCTTCTTCCAGTGAGCTACAGTCCAAAGATTCTGGGTGGTGGCAGAGAACCAAGACCCACCTTACTACATGACTCGCACTGCTTGGTTTTATTGCATCTTCCCCCACTTACCTTCCTCATTTCCCTTGCCCTGCGTGTGTCTCAGATTGTAACTTCCAAGTGGATACCACATTTGTCACATTTCTGTTAAGTATCCCAAAAACTGATTATGCTGTGAAAGTAATGCCAGGACATTCTAGCTGCATCATTTAAAGTTACAATTGCTAACACGTGCTTTTTCATAGGTTGTGCTGGAGGTTTGCACTTAGGGTGGATTCATAAAAAAGATGTTCTCCAAAGTTATCCTGGTATTCTTCCTGCCTTCCAAGCAGAGGACTCCCATACAATTTTCACACAGTACAGTCCTGGCCATGCCTTTTCTCAGGAGCACAGATCCCACTGCGATGCAACAATGACTAGAACTGCTTGCACACTTTTGCTTCCAAATATAACATATGCTTATCTACAATGAGCCATTCAAGCTTCTACCGCTTACTACACATGCAGATAACAAGGCATCAGCCTTACCTTTTAACATTTCCTGACTTCATGCCCTTTATAACTTATCCACTTGTACCATACATGTTTGGATTTCAAATCACTTTACTTGCTGGAAAGTAAAGCAACTTTTACATGGAAAAAATGTGGGCAGCATTTTATATATATATATAAAAAACAACTCAAAAATTCCAAAACAGATTATTAACTGCAAAGTTGTCAAAATATAGACTCAGAAGTTCTGCTAAAAGATTTGAGAACCAAAGGAGTTTAAAGGATTTTTGTCAGCACTTAAATAATTGAAAAATAAGGCGTTAACTAACATGTCAGAGTTCTAGCTATACAAAATCTTACTTTTAAAACTCCAGATTTTCAGATATACTTCTTTACCTGCATTATAAAAAGGAATTGTATGTTAAAGTCTGATTCTAGATGCTCTTAATCAGCAACTGATTGTTCTTTTGCACCTATTTTCTTTAATCCACTACATAAGGGCTGTCCGGTTTCTTGGTGGCTGGGGAGCTGCATGCCCTACCAGCCATAGGCCCTTGCACTGAGGTGTCTTGTAATGAAGATAGAGCCCAACTGTGGGGGGGTTGGATGCAATAGCTTACCTACTTATGAACACTGGGTCAGCTGACAGAGATGGCTGACTGGGCTCAGAGGAAGTTAAAGCTCCCAGGAAGGGAGGGGGAGAGAGAGGGAAGACTGGTGCTTAGGGAGAAGCACAGGGCTCCCCTGGGTATGAAGGAGGATCAGAGATTTGATTTTGTGTTTGTTCTTTGCACCTATACTTGTTTTCTTTGCTGCAGTGAGAGGCTTTCTGTGCATATAATAAACAGACTGGAACTAAAGAACTGGGTTCACCTATATGTGTTATTAATACAACACTCCAGCGCTGTGTGCCAGAGTTTATTGATCCTGGGCAGTGTTTACACATGCACCAGGGCCCACAGTATGTTGAGCCAAGTTAAAGCAGCCCTGGCTGACAGAGGGCCTAGGGGTTAGCCTGGGACTGTTCTGACCTGGCTCAGCATGCTGCAGAGGGGCTGGCTGGGGCACAAGAGTGCGTCAGTGTGGAGCTAGCTGGCAAGCAGCCCCTACACTGATGCACCCTCATGCCCCAGCCAGTCCTGTCAGTGTCTACATATGCATTTCAATACACCAAATAACACTGCCACAAGACAGCACTTGTAAGTGCAAGTACTATCTTAAAGTGGTGTCTATTAGTTTACTACAGCCTAAAAGGCCACACACGTAGATGCTGAGATTTTACTGCAAAGCTAATTAGTTAACTTCGCAGTAAACACTTTGTGTAGATGTGCTCACTAACTTTTACAAGGAAACTGACTCTTGAGCCTGCCCAAGGGAGTGCCAACCAGCTACATGTGATGGAGAATGCAAGAACTGTAAACCCAACTCCAGCCGTGGACACAGGAGCCCTGCTAAAATGGATGGAGGGGAGCAGCAGCAGCAAAAACAGGAGCTCCTGATGTGGCATTTGGAGTCAACATGGACTCCCATCCAAGCTGGTGAGTCCCAGGCTTCCCTGATTCAGAGCAGGGGCAGGCAATTATTTTGGGAGGAGAACCGCTTACCAAGTTTTGGCCAGCTATCAAGGGCCACATGGGTAACCCTGCCCCTTAACAGGTGCCCCAGCCCCTGGTCACCATCTAGGGGCCCAAAATCCCACCTCTAACCTCTGACCTTTGCCACCTCCCCTCGCCTCTAGAAGCACTGTGTTGGAGAAGAGGGTTTGCCATCATGGAACTGGAAAAAAACCCCAAAATATATACTAAAAATCCAGTGCCCATAATAATATATTTTAACTCAATCTTTAAAAAATATTTTTGTCCCAATTTGTGTTTGTGCTGTATATGTAGAAGTGAACACATAATAGCTCAACATGAAGCAGTGTGTGCACACCCGCACGCAGGACATGCATGGGAGAAGCCTGCACTCGCCACCACTCTGCTATAGTCCAGAGCCCGAGCCTGCTAGTACAGCCACCCAGATCCAAGTTTGGGGGAGCCTCCCTGTGCTTCCAGTGCCCCATGCCAGGTCCCCACCAGCTTGTGCTGCCCCCAGTGGCCTTGGCTGCAGCCCCGCGTTGTCCCCCAGGCTGGCCGGGTCCCATGGCCCTCGAGTTCCTGGGAACCACAGGAGCCTCCAGAACGCAAAAGCACCCTTGTGAAACTTCCCCACCCATCCCAGGGCCACTGGGCCCCTGGTGTGCGGGGGGGCCTGGGCCTTCTCCTGCAGTGTGGCGCTGCACCCGGGGCCAGCTGTGGGGGAGGGGGAGTGACAGCCAGGCCCTTGCTGCCCAAGTCTTGCAACCGCATTTGCATTCCAACAGCTCCTGCTGCCACCAGGAGGCTGGGAGCCACTAGGGGCAGCACGGGAAGCGTAGGGAGGCAGCATGGAAGTTTCATCACAGGCCTGAGTCTTGGGGTAGCAATAGCTTGGCTGCCCCCCACCCCCCCAGGAGACTGTGTGGGGAGGCTTAAGGACATGGAAGAGCATACCCCAGACTCTACTGAAGTTCACAGTGCATGGGCTGGAGCACAGCTGCAGAGTTAGGGGGTTAATAGCCTACCTGCTTAAGAGCACTGGGTCAGCTGACAGCAATGACTAACTAGGCTCAGAGAAAGTTAAAAGTTCCCAGGAAGCTAGGGAGGGGAAAAGGGAGGAGAATGGTAATTAGGGAGAAGCACAGGGCCTCTGTGGCTCCTCTAGATCTAAAGAAAGACCAGAGGGTTGCATTTGTTCTTTGCACCTGCACTTGTTTAGTTAGCTACAGTGAGGAAAGGCTGTCCACATGTATAATAAATAGACTAGAACTAAAAGAACTCACTGGTTTGTATGAGGAAACTGCTCCTGAGGCTGCGTAAGGGAGTGCCAGTCTGCTACAGCCCTCCAAGCACCCCCTGCCCCTCCTGGAACTAGGTACATTCTGTCCCTTCACCCCTAGCTGCACTGCCCAACTTCCATCTTCATCTCCCTGGATGCAGGCTCCTCCACTGCACTGGGCCATGCTGCCCCTCCAAAGCATGGGCTTCCTTGGCACTGCAGGCTGCACCATGATACTCCACCCCACCTCTGGGGTGGTGAAGGAAGAAGCCAGAGTTAGGGGGAAGCTGGACCCTCTGGCTATTGCTGCCAGAATAGTGGGGGCAGCAGCAGCTGGCTGAGAGTCCTGGGGCCTGCAGACTAACCCCCCATGGGGGGTGAGGTAGAAGGGAGAACCAATTGGACAGGCCTGCACTATATTATTTAACTACTTTCAAGAGAGTTAATATCCTCACCTTGATTTTTTTGAATGACCTATATGATTTCTTCTTGGCTCTGCCATCCATGAGGAATGCTGCTCTCCTAAAAGATATCCCAGTAAGTCTTTCGTACCACACCAGTATTATGCAAAACAGAGGTGTAACTGGCCAGTTCTGTGCCATGGGCTGCAGTGGCACACACTGCAGGGACAGTGGCTCTTTTTGGCACTAACTCACGTTGAGCAGCCATTTCAAAGCCAATTTTTGGACATGAAAAGGGTGACATGTCCCCTTACCCCAGCTCCCTACAGTTAGGAACTTTCAGCCACTGCTCTTGAACCCTGTACCCCTGCTCTTGTCTGTTCTCTACATTGCCAGAAACTTTGCAGGGAAGGCGCAGGGTATAGTAGTGGCAGGAGGAGGATGGGAAAGTTTGGCCAGTATGTTATGGTAAAATGGACTTCCAAGGTCCATTTTACCATATGCCCCCTTCGTGTCCAAGCCTCATGTTACTGTCATGTCACTGCTACTGTCACATGCTACTGTCATATCACTGTCATGCTACTGATGCAAATATATGCACAAGCAAAGGACAGAGTCTGAGCCCAAATATGCTTCCTGGTGTGTGACCTGTACCAGTCATGCACATGCAGAAGAAACCCCTTAGTCAAAGGTAAACATTAAAAAGAAGAAAGATTTACACCTGAGGGAAATCAGACAAGAAGAAAGTCACATCTGTGTGTAGCCCATTCATATAGATCATATGATGGTGAAAGGTTTAGATTCTACAGGGAGCATAATAAGAGTCATGCCAAGACGGTACAAATGTGGTCAGATGTGTTTAAACCAATTACAGACTGAATATTTAAATACAAACACACTAGTTATTTTATTTTTTTTATTCAAACTCAAGACTCAGACAGCTTCAAGGAACAACAATTCAACTCTTCCATGTGACTGGGGGTCAGCACATAGATAATCATCTGAAGAAGTGCCTTACTTACATTTTGAAAGCCAGCATCCTTCAGAGGTTGTGATTAACTTGTGGTTTAAAATAAAAATTAAATATTGCTAGAAAAAAAAGTGCTCAATTTCTTTCAAAATAGTCCATCAGGCCATGTCTAGATGAGTGCAGCCATGCAGTATCTGATGCCGCAGACATTCCTGCAGCACTACATACCACGCATTCAGGTGTTCTCCAGGCTGCAAAGTAACAGCACAGGGGGTTTTGAACTCCAGGAGATTCCAGAGTCCAAAAAACCTGTGCAAAAAGAAGCGGGGTGGCACATGCAGGGACAATGCCTGCTGTCCAAAACTGGAGACTGGGTCTAGCTGGCAGCCAGGCACCAAACAGGATTGCTGCTGCTGCAGCCCCACAAGGCCCCTAGATAAGGCTGCTAGGGTCAGCCCAGATCTGGCCCCAGCCTCCCCTTCCCCCCCCCACCTGGGTTAACTTGCCATGTACCAGAGGGCGCGTGGCACAGACATTTCCCCAGGGACAAACAGCACAAGATGTCTTGCAGCTAGTTGTCCTTGCCTGAGGAAACAACTTTGTGTGGATGCAGCCGGGGAGGGGGGAGTGACAAACAGTTCCTTGTACAAAGTGGAGCTACCAAGGCAGGCCTGGAGCAACGTCTACATATTTGAAGTCACCCTATGTTAGTTTAGGTATTCCCATGATACTGTCCATTAATTTTCTTTTAAAGCTGTGTTACAAAAATAATGTAAGGGATAACAAATCCCACTCATCTTCATTACCAATTAGGCTAGAAAACAGTAGTCATTCAAGGTGATGCTGCTGCAACTGCTTCACAGAATGAAGGAAAGAATTGGGGAATAACCCAAGATTAACTATTAGCATTACTGCTCGGTGTACTGCTGTACTATTGTACATATAGTCAGATGTCCAGTTTATGCAGTCTCTATAAAAATTTACAGATACTCCTCTATGAACAGTGCTTTTCACCAATACATCTCAAAGTACTTTTCAGAGACAGGCCTTTATAACCTCCCCTCCCCCTTTTACAGAGGGAAAAGCAAGGCAACAAGGTAAATTCATTTGATTTTCAAGATCATATATAGCAGGTAAGTTCCAGATGCAAAATTAAAACTCAGGTCTTATCTCTGAAAAGTAATGATGGCATTCTAGACAGTGGTCTGTGCCACAAGCAATACATGGATCAGGTTTTTATACCTCTTGCTAGAAACGTAACTAATATAGCAAAGGAAGGTTTCAGAGGGCATTCAGTGTACAGGTCAAGACAGAAGGGAGTTACAGGGTCAGAATTAAAGTTGTTTTGGGGATATACAATGTAATTTCTCACATGCATATTTTTCATGTATTGTCTCACCTGTGAGGGCACTTCCCAATTTCTTTGTTTCTTCAATAGATCTTTTCCATACATTAAAATGGAGGTATGCAATTGGACACACCTTTAAATTTTAAGGCTGTAAACTGTGGGAGCAGCAAAAGTGACTAGATTAACAACATCTAGCCACATGGCACAGACGAACTCAAGAGCTACATCAGGCTCATACTTTGAAACAGGAAAAAATACAACAACTTCATCTAGACAGGATTTGCTCCTAATACAGCCACGGTTTTAGCAGCGCTGGCATAAAACCTGAGTATAGGCAGAGAAAGACACTATATACACTGACAGCCTGTGCTGGTTTGAAAGACTGGTGACTACTAATGAGTGTAGCAGGACAAGTCCCCAGAGGACAGAAGGCACAGGATGAAGGTGGAAATTTCCACAGCCGGAGGGAATGAGGGGATGCTCTACACTCAGCATGTCGGTTATCCACATGACATTAGAAATTTCAAGCCAGGTAATGCAGGGTAAATAAACAAGTCCAAAGTGAAAAATGTGTAAAGTGCTGCCAATTCACTCAACTCATCTGGGAATTTGTTCATGTTTACACAAAACAATACAATATATAACTAGATGTTCAGAAACAAGTTTTTTTCCCCTAGAACTAATGTCACTTTCCTGAAGCACAAAATGCAGCACTTCTGAGCCATGTATGGAACATTTATTTACAGCAACACTGATTGAGGTTCATTTTTCAAAACCAAAGAATTTTTTTTTAAATCTACAAAAGCCGTAAGCCTGATCTCAGACCACCACTAGTCAAAACGTTTTTAAATAAATCCAAGCTGTATGCCCTGTGATTAACCATTAAAAGGGAGGCATTAACTAAAAAGCTAGGGAAAAAAAAAATCCCAAAAGCACAAGGTTCTCATCTCCAGCTCAACACACTGCAGTATACTTACTAACACAAACTCTAAGCATCTTTAACTTACAATCATAACAATTAGGGTTGGAAGGGACCTCAGGAAGTCATCTAGTCCAACCCCCTGATCAAGGCAGAAGCACCCCCAACTAGATCCAGGGCTGTGTCAAGCCAGACCTTTAAAACCTCCAAGGATGGAACTTGAACATAAAAAAAAAAAAAAAACCAAGCAAAAACCCCTTCAAATAGGTGCATAGACAACACAAGAGATCTGAATCCTTTATGTTACTTCATGGGCCTGATCTACCGTTCTGTTACTGCAGTTTCACACTGACGGAGTCACACTGGTATAAAGCAGTGAATCAAGCTTAAGTTTACTTTTCCACTCATTACTATGGTACAGATGACAGGTTACTTGGCGTGTAGGTGTTAGCCTGCATGTTTATCTGTTCTCTACACTACACAGGTGAAGGAAGTTATTCATACTTTATTAAGTTGCCTAAGCTGTTTATCCTTTGGGGAGAAGAAAAAAAACTGTTCCTTCATGCAAACCTAAACGCATGCTGCTTCCAATCCCACGTGTGCTCAGGGGAAAGGGAAGTAATGCACACTGCTGTCTCATACCTCATTTGATCCCCCCACCCATGCTGCCGCCCATTCGTAGACCCTAGCCCTGACCCACACTCATTGCATTGCTGCCAACTCCAAGCCTCCAAAAGCAGCAGTGGCAACAGCAGCCCCAGCAGCTGACTCCACCCCTGGAGCACAGCCCAAACACCAACACTTGAACTTGAGACAAGGCTCCCCCCTTCTCCCCACATTGACTGAAGTGGGGAATCTCACCTTGGATTTGACTAAATACAGTAATTAATGCCTTTTTTACTTCAGTTCTCACAAATATGGGCAGCTCTCAGATGAGTACAGCAGTAAAGACAGAAAAGGAGATAAACAGCTCAGAGCAGGGGTAATACACTTATCTGGCCCTGCCTAAGTAGCATGGGAGTCAGTCCACTGGCCAGGTTTGTTCCACAAACTCCTTCCTTTTCCCCCAGCATACCAGATCCAAAACAACTACTGTGGCTCATCAGGGACCCCTGCCATGTGTGGCACAGATCCCCAAGCAGCCAGAACAGGCAGCAGTTTGCCTGGGGACATGCAGCATAGACCCCAGATCAGCTGAAGCAGATGCCATGGTGCCCACCCTGGCTGGATTGCACCAGATGCCATGCCCACTCTTGGAACTGAGCCACAGAGTGCCTGCTCCAGCTAGTCTGGGACCCGTGCTCCACATGGCACTCCTGGATTAGCTGGAATAGGTGCTGCATGTGGTACAGTCCCAGCAGGCACTGAATTAGAAGAATGATTTGCAGTAAGCAAGCCAATAGTAGATTTGAGAGCAAAACCCATAATATGCCACCAACTTGCAGTCCTCTGGTCTGCATACTACACGGTGCTTTCCAGCAATACTGCAGTCCGTCATTACAACAACAGCACAACAGGGCAACTTTGTACCCTTGGCAGCAGCAACGCACAGGTAGCGGCAGTTCTCTGCTCAAGCTGGCAACCACAGCTGTTACCCTGGTCACACCCCTTCTCTCCCTTACTTATGCTCCTGCACTACAATGGGTAAGATTCGTTTCCTTTGCAGTTGTTTCCCCTCTTTGCTGCCAACTTTGATATCTTTCCAAATGTAAAATACATGCTACTTAAATGGCTGTACACCCAGATATTCGTGAGCATTTTAGCCTCCATCACCTTTTTCCACCTGTTTTGCAGGTTTGACATCGCTGCCCAGTAGTCTCTGGTTTCCTACTCATGACGAGCTATCCCAACAGGAACGGGACTGGTGAGGTCAGCAGCGCTTACGGTTAATGCAGGAGTGGGGAATCTACATAGGAGAGAAAAATCTTAGAAGTCTAACTCAGTAGTGAATAAAACTGGACTTACCTTTTCCCCCTCTGGCATATCCCCCATTCCTGCGCTGATATAGCTACTACTGACCTCAACAGTCCAATAAACAAGGACCTGCAAGCAAACAAAAGACGCAATTTGAATGCAAATGTCTGATGAAATACATGCTCATGAAAGTAGCTCTGTACTTTAAAGATACCAGCCAACTACATTTGCTTCACTTTTCCCCGGTTTGCCTTTTAGGTGCAGCACATATCCTGTTTATTACACTTTCGTAGTTTCTAGGGTCAGAAGGGACCTGAGCAGATCATCTAGTCCGACCCCCTACCATGGCAGGAAAGAATATTGGGGTCAAATGACCCCAGCAAGACGTGCATCTAACTTCCTCTTAAACACCCCCAGGGTAGGAGCCTGCACCACTCCTCTTGGAAGCTGGTTCCAGACCCTAGCCGCCCTGATCGTGAAGTAGCACCTCCTGATATCTAACCTAAACCTACCCTCTGCCAGCTTGTGACCGTTATCCCTGGTCACTCCTGGCGGTGCTCAGGGGAACAGTCACTCCCCGAATGCCTGCTGATCCCCCCTGACTAGTTTATAACAGGTCACTAGATCCCCCCTCAGCCTTCTCTTGTGGAGGCTGAACAGGTTCAGGTCCCATAGCCTCTCCTCATAGGGCCTGCCCTGTTGTCCCCTGATCATGCAAGTGACCCTCCTCTGGACCCTCTCCATGCTGTCGACATCCCTCTTCAAGTGTGGCACCCAGAACTGGACGCAGTACTCCAACTGCGGCCTGACCAGTGCCGCATAGAGGGGGAGGATCACCTCTTTGGACCTGCTCAAGATGCATCTGTGCATGCATGACAAGGTGCGGTTGGCCTTCCTTACTGCCTCTCCACACTGCCAGCCCATGTTCATCTTGGAGTCAATGATGACCCCCAGATCCTTTTCCGCCTCCATGCTGACAAGAGGGGAGTTCCCTAACCTGTAGGTATGGTGCCGGTTGTTCCTCCCGAGGTGCATCACCTTGCACTTGTCTGTGTTGATGCACTTGCCAAGATCTCCAAGAGTTACAGTCAGTACCCTAAAGGCACCCAAAATTCTTTAAGTTTGATCACAAGCCTAAGCCATGGTCTCTACATCTGACTCCCTGAAACACAAAAAAGAACCTTTAGTGATGCAAGATTAATTATATAAGGGATTTTCAGTTACAAAGCAGACAAGGTTCTTTGGGTAACTAGTTACATCATTAAAATGCTTATATTTAAAACATTTGTTTCAGTAGAATATAAAGCTAAAAATCAGTAGCAGTAAATAAGCAAGAAATAGTCTTAACTCGCAATGAGTTAGTATGATAGCCTGGACTTCAGGCTTACCAAACAAGTCAAGGTCGGTGCAACAGGCAGCCATTACAACAAGAAATCTCCTAACCGTACTGCATGACCAACTAACATCCTAAGGGATAACCAGCACAGGTTTGTTGCGGGTAGGTCTTGTTTGACCAATCTCATTTCCTTCTATGACCAGGTGACCATCACCTGGACAAGGGAGAAGAGATTGATGTCATATATCTTGACTTCAAAAAAGCTTTTGATCTGGTATCCCATGATCACCTCTTGGCCAAACTGCCCAGTTGTGGCCTTGGCTCCACCACGATCCGCTGGCTGGGAAATTGGCTTCGTGATCGGACCCAGAGGGTTGTGATTGATGGCAGTCACTCATCATGGTGCCCTGTGACCAGTGGAGTCCCTCAAGGCTCTGTCCTGGGACCCATACTGTTCAACATCTTCATTAATGATGTGGACATTGGACTCAGGAGTGGACTGGCCAAGTTCGCCGATGACACCAAACTTTGGGGCAAAGCATCCACGCCAGAAGATAGGCGGATGATCCAGGCTGACCTGGACAAGCTCAGCAAATGGGCAGATTAGAACCTGATGGTGTTTAACACCGAAAAATGCAAGGTTCTCCACCTTGGGAGGAAAAACCTGCAGCACCCTTATAGGCTCGGCAGTGCTACGTTGGTTAGCACTACAGAAGAAAGAGACTTGGGGGTCATCATTGACCACAAGATGAACGTGAGCCTGCAATGCAATGCTCCGGCTAGTAAAGCGACCAAAATGCTGGTGTGCATCCATAGATGCTTCTCGAGCAAATCCCGGGACGTCATTCTCCCCTTGTACTCGGCCTTGGTGAGGCCGCAGCTGGAGTACTGCGTCCAGTTTTGGGCTCCACAATTCAAAAAGGATGTGGAGAAGCTTGAGAGAGTCCAGAGGAGAGCCATGCGCATGATCAGAGGTCAGGAAAACAGATCTTACGATGATAGGCTGAGAGCCACGGGACTCTTTAGCCTGGAAAAGCGCAGGCTCAGGGGTGATCTGATGGCCACCTATAAGTTTATCAGGGGTGACCACCAGGATCTGGGGGAACGTTTGTTCACCAGAGCGCCCCAAGGGATGACGAGGTCGAACGGTCACAAACTCCTGCGAGACCGTTTCAGGCTGGACATAAGGAGGAATTTCTTTACTGTCCAAGCCCCCAAGGTCTGGAACAGTCTGCCAGCGGAGGTGGTTCAAGCACCTACATTGAACACCTTCAAGAGTAAATTGGATGCTTATCTTGCTGGGATCCTATGACCCCAGCTGACTTCCTGCCCTTTGGGCAGGGGGCTGGACTCGATGATCTCCCGAGGTCCCTTCCAGTCCTAATGTCTATGAAAAAAATCTCACAAGCCATTGTACATCTGCAAAGACTCCTTCTCTCTCTGGGCTTCTGTTCCATTTTTGTAATTTCTGGAAGTGCTCTAGCTTCAACCTTTACCATTAGTATATCTAGCATCACATCACTTGCCACAAATATAGAGCAGTATTTATTCATTCATACACAAGAATGTACATTTTCTACATCCACTTCTTCCTAACTCCCAGAAGAGCCCTTGGCATGCTCAAGACACTGGCTGATTTCAAGTACTTTGACTCTATATACCTATGCATAACAGAGTTATACTCAACATAGATCAATAGTTGCCCAAACATCCATATAGCTTTGGGTTAGACAGTTGGCATAAAAGAGAAATTCCTTAAAACATTTTTGTTACGTGACTGTGCTTATGATGAATCTGGAATTCTGTTCTCACTAGAAAGGCCCTAGATGCACTCAACCTGCCCAGAAGCAGTTTCTGTTAGGCAGTTAAGTGTTTCTGTAATCTAGAGTCACTCCCATTTGTGTGGCTGAATTGTCAAAACAAAAAAATTGTAGAGGAAAATTAAAGTAGGCAATAAAGTAGTACTGTACTGCCCAAAATAGAAAAACACGACAGCTCATTAGGTCATAAAAAACATTTGTAGGAAAAAAAAAAAAAAACAGTTAAGGTGGACTTTATAAGTAAGATTCAAATTGCTGTTCTCTTTCATCTACACAAGTTAAGAAGGAAGGAATTCTATTCGGCAAACCAAGGGTAAACTATCAAAAACACAGGAAACCAGAGGACATAAAAAATATCTCTACCTGGCAAGGGAGACAATGTTTGTTTAAAAAGAGGGCTACAAAGAGGGTTAGAGGAAATAAAGATACCCAAAAGACTGAATTTTACCCTGCTATTAGAAATTCAGGTCTTGTGTACACTAGAAAAATGTTATGAATCAAGGCAGATAAGATTAAGCAATTAAGAACAGAAACAGAATTTTTAGTCAGATTGCTTAAAGCTTTTCCCAGCTGTTCATTAGGTTTTAGAAATATATAAATTGTAACATTTGGAAGAAAGACTCCATTCTTCCAAAAAAAGACATGGTTTAGGTGAGAGTTTGCAAAGCATACTTTGAAATGTAAGTCCTCCAACAAAACCAAAGATCTGACTAGACTTTTCTAAAGAACAAGGAAACTTTTTTAAAAAGGGGGGGGAAACTCTTCTTTGCCTCACATGAGCAAAAGACACTTTCAAGTGTTAAAGGACTTACAGAAAGCCTGCAATTAAAATTAATTTACTGGGCACTTCAGACACTGACAGATTGGGGGGGGGACCCCAAAAAGCCACCATACATTACTGGAAGCAGCAGTGTGTTAATAGGACCCAGATCTGTATAGATTGGGCAGTTCAGCAGGGCTCTTCAATGCTTTTAGCTAAAACCAATTCAATCACCTACTAAATAAGAGCGCCACAAAGCCCCACTGAAGCACCCAATTTATACACATGGAGCCGGGTCCAAGTAATGCTTCTTCTGATTATATGCTGGGGTCACCACAGGGGTGCATGGAGTTAAGTAAGGCAAAGCACTGTGAGGGGGAGCAGGGCAGTATGTCTATAAGCAACTTTCATGTCTTTTTAAAAAGGAAATTGATCACATCAACTACGCTGAATTTCAACTGCAAACTGGTGCTTGACCTGGGCTAGCATCTTTGGAAAACAGCTTAACCAGGCATTTAAACAGAACCTAACACACATCATTCTTAATTGGAGACAAAAAACCACATTCTCTTCCAAATTTCAATGGTCACCTTTTCAGAACTTCATTCATAGCCAATATGAAACAGTGACTGGATGATGAGAGAACTGTCAGTAATACTGATGATCCAGAAAACAAAACAAAACTGTAGCAGCACAAAATTTGGTTCTTCATTAGGTACATGAAGTCATTTTGTGTTTCAGTGGTCCATAAATACAAATCATGTTTAAAATGGACATTTTGAGGTTCTCCAACAGTTTTCAGTAACAGTGGAAAGAGGGCAGTCCCAACAGAGTAGAATGATATTGCTGTCAATATTTCTACAATTGTTTCTTACTTCACATCAGTAAGCACACCGTAAGAGTTTCTTTCTGTTAGACAAAGAAAAATTAAAGGAAGAGATAAAGAATGCATTGCAGGAAATGGCTGCTGCAAAATATTTAAATAGAAAAATCTGTTGCATTATCTAACTAGCTCAATTACAGTCCACATCCCTACCCCACTGGCAGCAATGCAACATCCTCATGGAGAGGACACTTGCCAGACATCTTGGAAACCTTGCAGATTAATCTAACATAAAGATCTAGTTTGTTGACATTTTTGAATAAATTGAGGAGAGTCCCACAGAGGGCAATGAAAATGGTTAGGGGATTGGGGCACATGACTTGGAGAGGCTGAGGAAACTGGATTTATTTAGTCTAAAGAAAAGATGACAGAGGGGGGTGGGATTTAACAGCAACTTTCAGCTACCCGAAGGGTGCTTCCAAAAAGGATGGAGCTAAACTGTTCTCGGGGTGGCTGATGACGGAACAAGGAGCAACGATCTCAAGTTGCAGCAACGGAAGTTTAGGTTAGGTATTAGGAACAGCTCTCTCACTAGAAGGGTAGTAAAGAACAAGAATAAGCTACCCAGAGAGGTTGTGGAGGTTAGAGGTTTTTAGGACCCAGCTAGACAAAGCCTTGGCTGGGATGGTACAGTTGGGGCTAGTCTGCTTTGAGCAGGGAATTAGACTAGATGACCTCCTGAGGTCCCTTCTAACCCTAAGTTTCTATGATTCTAAGCAATGCTCAGGGTTCAATCAATCAGTTAAACTTCTACTGGTTACTTTTAAATGCATGGGAGCACCCCGTGTTTTTTGTTTCACCTTCCAACAGCTAACTGTGGTCAGCAAATTGGCTTTAGTAGATACAAATACTGAGCCATTAAACAAAGTTAATTGCTATACATTTTCTAATACTTTCTTAAGCTACCTTTCAAGTGACATAAGGTTGTAAAAGTACAGTTAAGTTTTGTTGTCTGGTGCTATATTCCTCAGGTATATACTGGGAAACCTGGTTTTAAACAGACAGATGCAAATAGTCTTCAGCATTTTTGTGCAATTCTGCTATATGGAAGTAGAGTGCAGCTTTTATTACTTCATATATCCCTTCCAAGAAATAGCCAAATTTAAATTTCAGAAACCTTTTAGCTCACTTTTATTTATCTTTACTCTTTCTATATGCTTGAGTTAGTTTTTACAAAAGAACACAGATCCCCTGTATTAATACAAACGCACTTCAAGATAAAAGCTGACAACTGAAATCAACAAGGAAGGGTCATGATTCTCATTCCTTTAAAAATAAATACATAAATTTTTAAAGCTCCCGCTTCAGTATTCTAAAGTGATTTGGTTTCCCCATGAACATAAGTCGGAAAGAACACACACAGCCACTCTTTCAGAGAGAAATTAAATGGACTTTAATAATCCATAATAGGAGACACTGTCCAGCCAAAGTTCTAGCTGCTGTTCCAGTTGTCTTTTAGTTATCCCTTGGTTTATAAAGATATGATCATTACTTACCTGCAAGAGTTTGTTGACATAAAAGTTTACCAAATGGGTTTCCAACAAAATAAACTATTTTGCATATTATCTTTGTCCTGCTTACTATACCACTGTCACTTTTCTTTTTATTTTCCCATATAAAAATATACATTTTGAAAGTGAACTTCTATAAAAGACCACCATGAACTTTGCAATGTGTATAAAACTCTTAGATTCTGGTCTTTAACTACGTCAGATATATTTAATGATCCAGATAACTTCCTTTAAAAACGAGGTGGTAAGGAGTTAAGTGTAAATGGCTTATTAAACTTTTTTTAAAAAGGGGGGGGGGGGGGGGGGGGGGAAGTACACTTTACCAGAAGAAGCAGCATGTTAGAGATGCTGCGGAGACAGGTCAAAATATAGATCAGATGCTTTTTGGCCCTTTTAGTTAAAAAGTTGATTCAATCAGCTATTACAGGAGGTTTCAACCTTTTTAGAGCAGTGTACCACCAGCAGCCAGTTGACGAGCAAAGGGGGAAGGTAGCAGCAGCAGGTTGCGGAGTGGTGGGGGGTGGCAGCAATGGCCAGGCACAGGGCAGTGGTGGTGCAGGGGGTGGATGGCAGCTACTGCTGCCACTGCCACATGCAACCTTCTTCCCACCATGTCTGGCCGGTGCCTGTTCGACCTATGGAGGGGCGCCACTGTCCTTGCCCCGGCCCTGTTCCTGTGAAGCGATGGTGCAAAGTGGCAGCGCTCCAGCCCCTCTTGCCTGAACATACCCCCTGTGACCTTTCAAAATACCCCTAGGTGTACATGTAACCCCAGTTGACAGCACCTGAGCTATTAAATAAAAGCACCCAAAAAGCCCCACTAAAGCCCCGTCTATACAGAAGCTGGGAAAGTCAGGTGCAACTGCCTCCTCTGGGCATGCACTGGGTTTATCACAGGACTGTACAGAATTTAAAGTAAAGCACCGCTGGGGGCAGGTGTCATTTAGTTTCTTTTAAAATCTGCAAGCAGCCTACCTCTGCAACCTAATATAAAGTCAGGAATTGCAAAAGTAGTGCTTGTATAGCATGCAAACCTGGATCAGGTGTTCACGTTTGTTGCATGTTTCAAAACATGAACTAAAAACGCTCTACCCACACATTTACTAAAAAATATATATTATGATGGAGACGTCTGGCTGCCATCATTAAGTATGCACCCAGATCTCCATGTTAAGAGAGGAGATGTGCTGCAAGTCTTCATGTTCTCAGGCAGATCAGTTTCAAATGCTTTGTAGTTTATAATTTATTTCAAATTTTCTAAGGTACAATGGGAAAAAAAAGCCAAACACACACACACACACACAACTTGTAGGTTCAATATAGCTAAGGGGTGGGCAAAATATGGCCCACAGGCCACATCTGGCCCACCACAACCTTGTACTTGGCCCACAGGGCCCCTAAAATTTTTTTGAAAATTAATATTAATCTGCCCCTGGCTGCCTGTCAGAGAAGACAGCAGCCAGGGGCAGTAGGACCCAAAGGGAGCCAGTGGCAGAACTAAACAGCTGCAGCAGCAAGTCTGGCCTAGCCCCACTACACCTTCAGCCCCTCCCCTCCCACTCTAAGCCCCAGCTGGAAGCTGGAGATAGGGGCTGGTGGAGGCTTCTGGCCTAGGACTGTTCCTGCCTCCCTGTGCCAAGGGAAATACAGATAAAAAAGGGGGCACAGTGCAGACAGGAGACAGGAGAGGACTGTGGGCAATTACCCCAGTCTTCAGGGCCAGCCTGCAGCAGGTACCCACATGGTGCCGGCAGGTAGGTGGGGAAATGGCTGCAGCAGGAAGGGGAAAGGGGCAGTAAGCGAGCATGCAGACGGAGTGACAGCCAGGCAGGAGTGCAAGACCCATGCCAGTGTCCTGGGGCGAGTGCTGGCAGGGCTCAGAGTGGGGCAGCAGGAGCATGGGGCCAAGCTGGCAGGGGCTCTACAGAACTGAGCTAGCTCCCTCCTCTCCCTGTTTGAACAGCATGGCCCAGCTCCATAGAGCCCCTGGTAGTCCAGACCCGGTGCACTGGCATGGGCCCCATACTCCCATGAAGCTATGGCTGCACTTTGGATGCCCACTTGCTGCCCCCTTCCCGCATCTGCCACAGCCATTTCCCCACTCCCCACCCCTGCCCGCCTTGCTCCAGCACATGGTTCCCAGCTGCAGCACCAGGACCACAGGACCAGCTGGGATGTGGTGCCAGAACAGCCAAGGGGGAGGAAAACAGGGAAGCAGCAGGAAAAGGGCAGCAGTGGCAGACAGGGGGCAAGTGGCAGCAAATGGAGGAGGGGGCCCGCACCAGTGCCCCAGGGCCAGGAGTGGCAGAAGCGCAGAACCCAGGCTTGCAGAACTGCTGGCAGGGGCTCTGCCTGTCATGGGGGGAGGCTGTAGGCAAACCCTCCCCCCAGGCCACAACCCTCCCCAGCCACCCTACCCCCATAAAACCCATACCCACCCACACACCCATATTCACTCTCCCACCTACAACCTCCGACAATATACAAGTGTAAGACTTCATTTTAAGCTATCATACCATCACTTCTATGTACATTACACAAACATGTAAATCAGGACAAAAATATTTTTTGAATGAAATTAATGAACATTATAGTATATGTTTGATTTTTAGAATATAATTTGATATTTTTCTGGTTCAGAGATGGCAAAACCCCTTGCTGAAAGGAGTAATTCCAGAGAACAAGAAGAGGGATTTCTGGTGACAAAGGTTAGGGGGTGGGACTTCTGGTCCCAAGATGGTGGTCAGGGGGTGGGACACCTGTCAAGGGGTCAGGCTACCCATGCGGCCCTCAATGGCTTGCCAAAACTCAGTAAGCAGCTCTTCGCCTGAAATAATTGCCCACCCCTGATATAGCCATTTCAAAAACCATTTGACCAAACATCCTCCATGAAGATGCCATTTGAAAGTTAGATTAGAACAGTTAGATATGAAATTGGATTCATACAACTTGTTGGAGAAACGTTTGCTAAAGGTAGCAGTATGTTTTTCATTAATGGATAATGTTTGAAAAAGTTTGTGTCCTGTTTATCAGCATATGAGCTATGTTGACACAATGTTATTAAATAACATAAGGTATAGACACAGCAAGACAGGCTATGTTGACAAAAGGTCAGAGTTAAGGATGATACAATATATCAAATATGCTGCTTACAACCCTAGGGCTTCATATTATACAATTATAACCTCTCTTAACTCAGTGGGACCCATTCAAGGACTATGCCAGAGTGGTTTGAGTTCAGTCCTTCAAACCAAAGAACCTTTTTTAAAAACTTGAACACTAGCAGTTCATGCTTTTAGATCAGCAATTTTCAAATGAGGGTGCCAGGGCACCCCGGGGTGCCAAGAGACTCTCTGAAGTGTGCCATGAGGTAATGAAGAGTTAAGCAGCTACATGCAGGCTCAAGTTTCTCTCTCCCTGACCATTTCCCTGCTCCCCACTGCCCAGTCCCTCTGCAAAGAGGTAAGCACTGTAATAAGTTAATTTTTTAACGGGGTGATATTTAATTCACAAAAAGTTATGAAGGCCTTTAGTCAAAACAAGGGGTGCCTCTAGTGTTGAGAACCATCATTTTAAGAGGCTCAATCCCTGTACATACATAGCAATTTCAATGCCTACGGACCTCAAATTTGGGATGAGTTTCCCTGGTCAAGCAATCTGTGAGCAGAGATATAGTCAGCTGTGTGCAGCCTTGGGAATCTGCCTAGTACAGCTGCTCTGATGCATGTTTTGGAACCTGACATCATGTAGAGTTTGAGGCAGACATGGTATAGTACACACATACCAATATGTATACCATATGTCTTAAAAAAAAAGGAAGATACACAATAGCTCTTAGCTATTGTATAATATATTGTATATATTTTATATCTTTTTCATATTTTATATATAAAAAAGGAAGATACACAATAGCTAATAATATATATGCGTGTTTATTTATTTATAGATAAGCTTATTCATATATATATATATATATATATATATATATATATATATATATATATATATAAAAATAAAAATGTTACAAGCTTATTCACAGTAACATATATAAAAATAAAACAACATATGAGAGCTGGAGCTCACAAAAGCTTGTGCTGCATATAGCTTGAGTAAGGTGCAAATCTACCCCATACAAGGTAAAAATTATCCCTGCCCTCAGGCACTCTATGTAACCAGTTCCAAGATTAAGGCTTTTGGTTCAGACCAAAGTTATACCAGATATCATTATCTCTGTTCCTGTCCTGTATTCTCCTAAAGTGCTCAACTTCCTTAAAAATCTGGTTCTAAGGCCACTAGCTCAGACGCTAATGTTGCAGACTCAAACTTCACGCTGTTTTGTAGCTGCTACAAGGGAATAAGGTACTGTGAACTGACAACGGCAATTTCACACTTTCTGTATAAAACAGTGATCTAGGGCAGTTGAAAATATTTTCAAGACCAGGGAGCACAAGCTGGTCAATATTAAATACTAGCAGACTCTGGCCACATACACCAGTATAATTTTTGTTATGTGCACCTCACTGTCAACTGATTGTTATGGCATGGCTGTCAAAAGAAGTGCATGGTTGTAGGCTCTGAGACTGAGCCTTCCCCTAACCACATGTTTCCAATTACTTTCACCCCAGCAGATTGATAAGCCTCTTTAAACTGAGAAGATAGGCTCATAAACCAGGCCAAGGATGCTAACAGGAACACAGCATATTCAAACAAGGTTGAAAGAAAGTCTATAGCAAATGTTTTGGACATTTAGCAAGCATTTCAAGTGCAAATATCATGCAGGAAGCAAAGATGGACACAAACAGGAGGGAGCAAAACAGGCCAATGTGCTAACAGAGCAAAAGGCACAAGACCTATTGCAGCTATTCCTATGAGGGTAGGGGGAAATCACATCCACTCATCAAGATACAAGGCCTTATTGAAAAAATAGTGAATAGTCAAACATTTCCTTTCTGTGCACCATGAGTAATGGGGGGAAAAGTAATCAAAAACTGCACTATACAATGCACAGGGATTAAACTTAATGTGGCAAAAGCAACCTTAATTTTGGGACTGCCTGACTTCCAGGACCTGACCCAGTATTTTTGCCAACGTTGTTTTAATAAAAGTTGGTGTATTTCCTAGTTTGTTCTCATAAAAGTCTCCTACACTAAGAAGATGTATAACATGATATAATATTCCACTGGCACTCACATGGGTCATCAGCAAAAAAGTTGGAAACTTCTGCTACTTCTAGGAGTATCAAGTTATTATCTCTTACGTGAGCCAAACTTAGAGGTGGATGAGAAGATTGGCCAGTGGGTTTCATATACATTTGCTTGTTTTGTCATTTTTCTGTTGTTAGCAATCTTGGGAGGGAAAAAGAAGGGGTTTTAAAAATATATGAATAAATAAATAAATACATACATACATAAAATTAAGAGGATCCATCCTAGTCTTATCCTCAAAATGAGCCAAGCAGCCAGTTTTTGCTCAAGTTTTCCAAAGAATTTCAGTGCGAGACAAATTACCAGTATGCAAAACTTCCAAGTCAAATGGTTAAAGTCTATTCAAATCATAAGCACATAAAAACTAATGTGAAGTATCTGACAACGATCATAGGTAGCCTTACAAGCCCTACCTATGTACAAATTCATAGAACTGAGAAGACATGGCCTTTATATAAGCCTGACTACTCTGGATGTGGATGTCTTTTAAAAAAGAAACAAAACACACCTATCACTTCCAATTCAAACTATGGTTCAAACTGCAAGTTCTATTGTTTGTCCCCCATTCACCTTGTGATTTAATACAGTATAAAAATCAGAATTGGTTTGTCCTTGGAGGGATGTTCCCAGTTTCAAATTCACTTCCTGAGGTTTTTTTTCCATGCCAATTTGGGAAGATCAAGTTCTCTGGGACTAAAAGGACATTCCGTCTTGTTGGAATGTCCTCCCTGGACATTCCAGTGCTGACCCAAGGATAGCTGTTCTTAGATGACAAAACCAACTTGAATTGGAAAAAAAAAAAAAATCACAGAAAAAGAAGTCACCCACAAACTGGACTGCATTAAGTCTAAACAGGGACCATCTTATTATTAGGGGCCACTGGAATTCACACCACAAGTGCACTGCGCAGCGGCTCCTTTAAAGTCTTGCAGTTTCCCCCATGCACCCTCCTTTCCCCTGCCACTGATTGGTGAAGGGGCCCTGCTTCTCACCTCTGATTGGCGGGGAGACAAAAACCAGAGTGTTAAATATGCTGCAGTTTGCCTCCCACTGCCAATTAGTGGCATGGTCCCAGCCGCCGGCCACTGCTGATCGTTGGGGGGTGGGGGGGACCGCAACCACAGAATATTTAAAACTGTGGTTGTCACCTCCTGGCCATCAGAAGCAGACAGCAAGGTCACTGGGGCCCTTTTGCCAGTCAGTGGTGGGAGCATGCACAGGGGAAGCTACAATATTAAAGGAGTTGCTGTGCAGCATACTTCTGGCACAAATTCCAGTGGTCCTTACCCATTACCTGCATCAGCTTTTGTGACCTTTTGTCCCTATAAGTTTATTGCTTCTTTGCCTCTGCCAACACTAGCTTCCCACCCTTCTCTCCCCTTCCTCCCCATCTTTTGTATTAAAAATCAATCACTCCATTTATACACTGCTCTGTCAATGCCCTTTCACAATATCTGTGAAAGTAAGTTCAAGTGCACAAAAGCTCATGCTATAATTCTCTGATTTAGTTAGTCTATAAGGTGCACAGCTACCCTGCTTTCTGCCTGACTTCAGACTAACGTAGATAAACCACCTGACTCTGCTAAAAAGAACTTAAGCCATACCAGCATGAAAAAGATAGTTGTTATATTATACTGAGGCAGGGAACACAAAACTCTCACTGCTGCAGCTATGACTGAGTGAAGTCAAGAGTATCACTGGATTTATTTTAGGAAGACAACCACAGTATTATATATAAGCACAGCAACTCATTTTACTAGATGCCTACTGATGCATGCTTCTGAAACCCAGGTACAAGCTTGTGCATGTAACATACAGGAGTAGAAGCAAAAAGGCTTCATGGAAAGTAGTAACTTAAGGCTACATGGGCTGTCATACAAGCACACTCTTGCCATGTGATTCAATTCGAATTTTACACTTCCAGTTTCAGCAGTTATTGTAACCTAATGTAAATAAAGTAATTTCAGTAAGCATGTCTGTCCTCTTATGCAAGAGCACATGACAAGAGTTCTTGTTCCTTTTTTGCCCTTTGTGGACAGGCTCCAGTTTGGCTGAAAGACAGAAAGAGATGTAAAACAGAATTTTTGATCTAGTTTCCCCAAATTTCTGCTGCCTTCCTGAGATTCTACAAGCTCCCTCTGGTGGAGGATTTAACACTCGATCTAAACCAATAAGAGGTCAATTTGTCCAACAAGCCCGAGTAAGAAAATTAGTTTTGTACAGAAATCTGTACAGAAGTCACATGATTAATATTTTAATAGCTGCTTTCTTTGCAGGTTGTTAACAGTTAATTAATTTTCCAAACAAAAGCAATTAAGTATTACTGGGCATTTAAAAAAAACACCACTACATTTCAAAAAGTCAACAATGCAGTCAGTATTTATATAGTGTCCCTCCATCCCCGGTTATCAGCATCTTTTCCACCCCTTTAATTTTCTGGAGTCCTTGTAAAGCAGATCTCCATTTTACAAAGAACAGGAAGCATGGAGAATGTCACTTAGTCACATCATAGGTGTGCAGCTCTGCCACAAATACAACTCCCTATTTCCAGACCTATATTTTAAGTCCTATGCCATATTTCATTTGATAATAGGGCATAAATCTATGATGACAACAGCATGACTCATTTACGGGAGCTCAGAGTCAGACCTGCATGTACACACCTTAAAGAAAAGGGGGGAAAAAATCATTCCTTTTAAGCGAATTAAGTCAATAAGAGTTTGCCACATTTACAGGTTGGGACCCAAGGTAGAAAACAAGGTTACACTTTTCCAATGCAAAGGCAAGTAATGCAAGTTAGCTTTATTTTGAACATCTATCATCTTCAGCTAAGTGTAAGCACCTATCGCCATCAGAACAGAAGCAAGCATTTATAGTCACGATGCATTTTTGTTATAGAACTTGATATAACATACAGGGTCATTCAACATTTTATGGACTCTAGTTATTCAATACTGTAAGACAATATGGAAGTGTGTAGGTAATCAAACATGGACTGATCAGCATTAGAAAGCTTCAACCCCAAGCCACTGCTTCTGGGTATCAGTACTACAATCTGTGCCACAAAAAGCTTTCAGCTATGAAAACAGTGTATACCCTGACAGAAGGTTATCACTATAGCAAGACATACCAAAATATTGACTAGAAGTATTGTGCAAAACAAATATGAAGGAGATAATTTTATTTCTAATCTCTTCATTATGACTCAATATTTTTTCTTAACAATATGAATGGCTTTGCAGCAAGTATGTTTGTAAAAAGAGCCAAGGAAAACTCTAAAACAACAGGTTTTGAAAAGAGCACTGTTGCCATATAGAAAAGCCCAGCTTGATTCTCAGATTCACCACCTGGAATAAGAGGAACAACAACTTAAACGGAGAGAAGAAAGTAGTTTGCACCAACACCCCAGGCAAAAAAAAAGATGCACAAAAGGACTGCAAAGATCCTGCCCAATCTTGCTGGCTAAAAACAGACCATAATTGAATTTCGAGTGCATAAGGGTGAAGAGTGAAGATAAACTACTCAGGATACTTAGGAACTGTATGGCATGTAGAGGATCCCCCCCCACTAATAAGAGGCACGGAACTGATCACCAAGTCCTTCCAGCAAACACAGATAAGCCGAATAGAACTGTATATGCAGTAGGGGCATGCAAATTGGGCCCTATTCAATTCAGATTTGGCCCAAATCAGGGACAGTGAATCAATTCGTTGATTCGGAGCACTGTCCCCAATTAGATTCGGCCAAATCCGAAAATGAAGATTCAATGCTGATTCAGAGAATCAGCAATCTGGACACAGACACAGCTTTAAATGTTTTTTCTACATACCTTGAGGTACCAGCACAGCCTGTGTACACTGGCATGCTGGGGCACATGGAGTGTCCCACAGGAGTGTGGGGGGCCCCTCCACATGCTTAGTAGCAAACCCAGAAGTGGAGTGGAAGTTCTTCCAGTCCACTTCCGGGTCCACTAGGGAGCACACTGGGGGCCCCCCCACACCTGCCTGGCTCAGTGATCGGCCATGGGGGACACCGAGTGCCCCCCCAGACCCGGGAGGCAGTCACCAAGCTGGGGAGGTTCAGAGGGGACCCCCAGCATACTCCCTGAAGGACCTGGAAGCAGACCAGAAGTGCTTCTGGTCCGCTTCCAGGTCTCCTGTCATGCACGCATGTGAGCCCCCTGCGCTTCTGTGGGATGCTCCATGAGCCCCAGCACTGCAGCATTTCGCAAGCCCCTGCTACCTAGAGGTAAGTAGAAAAAAAATTTAAAGCTGTGTCTGTATCTCCAAATCGATTCAGAGATTAAAGGGTCCTCCGATTCAATTTGGATTCAGAGATTCAGCCACAAAATCAACCTGAATCAAATTCACACAGCCCTAACATGCAGCCTATAGAAATATATGCACATCAAGAGAGCTACCCAATCAAACTGATGGAGAGAGCAATTCACATACAGCTCCACCAAATGCCTCCAACAAAACCTGAAGCCTGACTCTCAGGCTTCCAACGTAAGTGTGGTCTAACTGGACTGAAGAGCTACTAGATTGTTAATTTATTTTCACAAGCATTCCTTCCAAGTGAGACAGAGCAGAGAAGGGCTTTTTTGCAATTAGATGCCTTCACATTTTAAGAGTCTACTTAAATAAATAAAAATCCTGGGTAAAGAGAATATACACCCCACACACACACTTTCTCTCTACTTTCCAGCTACTCCCACCAGTTCTAAGTTTGCCTAGGGGAATAGTCAGTGGAGGAAGACATAAAAAAGCTGTAGCCAGTTAAGGGAAGAGCTAAGTCCATCCCCCCAGTGCCTTACAGCAGTCAGATGACACTGAAGAAACAAGAGTGATCAGCATACTCCTTGCTTTTAGGCAGTTTGGAAAGATTTAATTCTGCATGAATGGAAGCCTAAATGAAAGCAATCCCCAAGACAGAACTCTCCCATTTCTCAGCTGCACTTTTCAAATTGAGCTCCCTCCTACATGAGTATCTTTCATCTCTTCGATCTGCCTTTTGCTGGTAGGTGTCTTAGTGTTTCAAGCCTTGAGTTTTAAGCAGCAATGACAGCTGATTTTTAACATTTACCTGAAAGTTGCTCTCTAAAAAGGGATGTGGCTGGTCCAGGCTTCTATTTCTTTGTGTTCTGGGCAGCCATATCTTCCTATTTCAGAAAGCAAGTTCAGCAGCTTTGCATGGATGCACAGTCCTACACTCTGGCTAGTCGTTACTTACTGGGAAGCAGAGTTTCCCAGTAAGTCATCTCCACTCACTCCCACTCCCAAGATCTCATCCTGAGCCCAATATCAAAGATTTATGAAGAGGCAATATTAGTCTGATCCTATCTTTTATTGAGTGAACTGTGGAGGCCATTTCCTGGGCAAGCAACAGCCCCAGCTGGGCTTCAAGAAAGCTTCCCCAAACAAGAGAGGGCACCCACTATCACCGCAGCTGGAACACTGCAGCCCTGATCCTGGCTGGAACAGCAGAGGCACTGTGCCTGTGCGAAGTGGTGGCACCCAAATGTTTCTCCCAGAGCCTCAAGCAAGATCTGGCATTTAAAGAAATGCAGGGGGGGCTCACAGGAACACCATGGGCAATTCTCAGCAAGAGGGGAGAAGGAGAGGGTGGAAGGGAAAACTCAGAACTAATCTAAAGGGGATTCTGGGAAGGCGGTTGGGAGCAGGAGCTCAGAGCAAAGCCGTGGGCAACCCTGGGGCAAGAGCGGGGCCCCAGAGCTAATCCAGGGGTGATGCTTGGAAGTGGGGAGGGAGCAAGAGACTCTCAGCTAATCCATAGGGTCCTGGGAACTGGCGGGGGGGGTGGAGGGGGAGGGGAAAAGAGGAGAATTCACAGCAAAGAGGTGATCCTAGGAGGAGGTTTGGGAGATGAGGGCTTGCAGCAAATCCACAGAGGATCCCAGGACAGGGACTGGGAGACTCGCAGTAAATCCTAGGGTCATCCCAGATTGGGAGGGAAGCAAGGGGCTCACATCTATAGTCAGAGGTGTCTTGGAAAAGGAAGAGAGGGAACAGGGGACTCGCAGCTAATCCACAGGGGATCCCAGAAAGGGGACTAGGAGACGAGGACTCACAGCAGATACACAGGCGATCCCAAGACAGGGACTAGGAGGCTCACAGCAAATCCAGGGGTGATCCCAGATAGGGGGGAGGGAGCAGGGGGCTCACAGCTAATGCAGGAGCAATGGTGGGAGGAGGAGGGGGTTCACCGCTACAGCCACAAGTGCCCCAGGAAAGGAGGAGCAGGAGCAGGGGACTCACAGCTAATCCACAGGGGATCCAGGGACAGGGAGTGGGAGGCTCACAGCAAACCCAGGGGTGATCCCTGCAACAGGAGAGGGAGCAGGGGGGCTTACAGCTAATGCAGGGGCAGTCGAGAAAAGGGAGGAGGTGGCTCATCACTACATACAGGATGCCCCGGGAGAGAAGAGGGAGCAAAGGGCTCACAGCTAAGCCACAGGGGATCCCAGGACAAGGATTGAGAGGCTTACAGCACACCCAGGAGTGACCCCAGCAAGGGGGGAGGGGGAAGGGAGTGAGGGGCTCACCCTACAGCCACAAGTGCCCAGAAAAGGAGGAGTGGGGGGCTCACAGCTACTCCACAGGGGATCCCAGGAGGCTCACAAGAAACCCAGGGGCGACCCGAGCGGGGGGAGGGGGAGCAAGGGGCTGACCCTACAGCCACAGGTGCCGGGGGCAGGAGGAGGAGGAGAAGGGGGCTCACAGGCGATGCCGAGCCCCCGGCGGGCGGGCGAGCGCACTCACCGATGCCGAGCCCCACGACGACGCGGCCGCCCAGCAGCGCCTCCTTGCCCCCGGCCGCGGCCAGCAGGGCGGCGCCGGCGGCGAAGAGGCCGGAGGCGAGCAGGATGCAGGGCCGGCGGCCGCAGCGCCCGTTGAGCGCGCCGCCCGCCAGCGCCGCCAGCGCCGCCGCGCCCACCGTGCCCGACACCAGCAGCTCCTGCCACAGCGCGTCCAGGTTGAGCTCGCGCTTGAGCAGCAGCAGCGCCCCGGACACGACGCCCGTGTCGTAGCCGAAGAGGAAGCCGCCGAGCGCCGAGAAGACCGACACCACGTACACGAAGCCCGGCGTGTCGTCCCGCTGGAACTGCCGCCGCGCCGCCCGCTCCAGCTCCGCGCCCGACGCCTGGCTGCTCAGGCTGGAGCACGACTCGGCCGCCGCCAGCAGGCTGCGCTCGCCCGGCCCGGCCCCGGCCCCGGCCCCCGCCCCGCCGGAGCCGTCCGCCTGCTGCTGCCGCCGCCGCTTCTCGCCCATGAGGCTGCTCAAGCTGCGCAGCGTGTACTCCGCATGACCGCTGCCGCGCCGGGACATGGGGCCGCTCACCCGCCCCGCGCTCAGCTCAGCTTAGCCCGGCCGCATCGTCCTGCTCGCGACCGCCGCTGCCGGAGCCCGGGCGGAGTTTGAGCCGGAGGCGGGCCGGAGGGCTGTGTCCCCGCCCCGCGGTTCAGGGCGCATGCGCCCCGCCGGTGTGAAGCCGCTGCCCGGCGCCGGGCAGGACGCCGAGGGTTAGAGCTGCTCCAGCGCCTGGTGCCCGCCGGCTCCGCCCCACTCAAATAAATGCCCTAGCGGAAAGGCTGCCTTCGCCCGCCTGAAGATCCGCGCAGAAGGGGATGTTGCCGCTGTTGGGTTGGGTTGGGTTGGGTTGCTAGGAGAGCTGTGCCTTCCGGCGGTTAGAAGTGTGTTTGAAATGTCTCTAGCGAGCCTCCTGCCGGCTCATCCAGGCGGGGAAAAGAAGCCTGTTGTCTGACAGATTGGGTACATCTACAAGTGCGTTAATGTGCTTTAAATCTAGTACCTGTAGGTGCCTATACACAGTGGGGATGCTGCTCCCATGGACTGTAATTGCTCATTAATTACAGGCAGTCCTCAACGTTTTGCACTTACGAAGTTTATAAATTGACGCCCTGTTTCAACTTTCTGACTACAACGTTTGATCCCATGTTGCGCCAGTGAACTTGTTTGCTGTGTTGCCCATCTTCCCCGAGAACATCTGTCCAAACTTGCTTGGACACTTTCTTTAAGAAAGCAGACAAGACTACAGAAGAACCTGCAGCCAAGACTCCTGAGAAGACTCCAGCCAAGAGCCCTTCAAAAAGTCCAGCAAAGTCACCTCAGAGAAGTCCTTCTAAATCAAAATGGTTACTATTTACAATATAAATACATTAATGTAGCCATATTAGTCGTCTATAATTGATTGAGTAAAAAATTCTGGTTATTTTTGGTAAAAATAGGGAATCAGGTCTTGTTTCAGGAACTGATCCCCTATTTAGAACATTGTTTCCTATGGGAAAATTGGTTCTGAGTTACAATGTTTTGACTTAAGATCCTGTTTTCAGGAACCACTTGTGTCATAAGTCCCAGGACTCCCTGTAATCAAGTCTGCTGGAGCCTAGTAATTACCAGACTCCAGCACCTACTGTATCAGTGTCCTCATGCTGAAACGTGATGGTGGGGGTGCTTTAAGTACAGTTCACTTGATAAACTTGAATTAAAGAGCCATCACTGCTATTTTTCAACATGGGGACACATACATGAGATGCTCTGGGCATTTTAATTAGAGTGGCTCTCAAGCTGCTTTAATTAAAGCATACCCCCCTACCATGAGTGACTGGTGCCTCCTAAATCTGGGGGGGCACCCACAGAAGCCACTGACGGAGGCAGTCCTGTCAGGGGGGACACCAGCCCTGCTGACAGCATCAGTGTCAGCCATTAGGGGGGCACGTGCACCCTGGTGCACCCCCCACCTGTCGCCTATGCCCCACCTCTTACTCCTGGGACACATTTATAAGCGCCTGCGGTTGTGAGGTACTAGGAAAATGTGCATTAGCCTGTCTTAATGTACATTAACTAAAGAGCACAGTTTTTAAGTGACACAATGCACATTAGCCTATTTTAATGGGCATTAACTAAAGAGCACATTTTTCTAGTGATGTTTAATGCTCATTAAAATAGGCTAATGCACTTTAAAGCACACACGTAGACATGCCCACTGTTGCCCCGTAAAGGGCAACAGCAAGCTACTTGTTGCAGCAAGCCCACCAGCAAGCTACTTTCTTAAGGACCTGACCTAGCATCTTGGGGAAATCAGTGAAAAATTTTATCACTGGCTTCTTTGTACTAGTGGCCTACCTAGATGGAGAAGTCCAACTGATTAGGTGTTAGCTGGGGTCCAGATATCAATGGACAGATACAATTGTGGACAGTGACTGTTGAATTAAAAGGTAAGGAGTAATCATTTCTTTCATTTATCCAATTAATGAAAGTAGTTGTAGTCCCCAAGTGTTTGCAAGTGTCCACATAATTTTGCTTGGCAGGTATGATATTAGCAAGGGAAAAGCAAGGGCCACATATGAACGGGGTCTACAGATTTAACAGATGTTAACATCGAATGGTTGCAAACCAGAGTTTGGATCATATAGGCTGATCTGTACAGACAACCCCTTTTTCCTCTGCAAAATCATTTGAGCCTCCATGGAGGCCTAGAACAAGGAGGCAGCTACATAGCTCAGATTGCAAAATCAGGGTCTGAAGTTCTGTTCTGCTCTGAACAGTCCTCCACAGAGCCAGGAGCTCTCCAGCAATAGCATAGCTTGGAATGCAAAACCGTCACAGTCTTGAATGTTTCAGAGGTAGCTCAGTCTGTTGCCCTGTTTGTTTATTCTGGTCTCATATATAGACTCCAAATCATAAATGCAGGAGGCTGCTTTGAGCATAAAGTATTCAACCCAAACTCTTGCTATAATCTATACTGTTACAGTTCGTCTGATGACAACAGTTGGTCCTTACCACGGCCATCCCCCACCTCTCTTTCTAGCACCTAACCCAGAAGATGTAGTCATTTTTTAAGTTAGTTAATGCAGTCCAGTTATATGCTTGAGAGCCAATGAAATATCTTTCACCTTAGCTGGCCAAAAGCTTTTTAACACTTTCCCCACGGAGATAAAAAAGTCATCTCTTTTCAAATCACGATGCAACACTCGCCCTTTTAAACTACCAGTATTCCCTGGAGAGCAAAAGCAGGCAAAAACTCAGGCACAGAAATAAAATAGAAGCCAGTCACTAAACCAATGAGAAGGATGGAGAACTGACCTGTCTTCAGCGTAATTCGCCTTGTCTTGTATAATCTTTGTTCAATGCCTTTACTCTGATAAAAGCCTTATGAGTATCTACATACAGAGAGAAAATATAAAAGTTCATATTATTTATAATATGACATATAGAGAGAGCATTTTAGTATGACATAATGTTTGACATCCAATTCCAAAAAAACAGATTGAAAGAGAAACATCCTGGTTGAGTCACCTAGCTGATTTAAATCAAGACATAACATATCTATCAATTTTTATAGGTATTGTGTTTCTGTTCAGCTTTGAAAGAACTAAAATTATGATCTGTCTGCTTTTTCTTGGGCTTTCTCTGTTTGCACCTGATCAGGAAATGGGACTTGAATGCCAGTCCCAAATGGATGCCATGTATTTTAAAATACAGGCAATAACATGATTTGGACCATGTGTGGTTCGCCTTATGCTCACCTTTGTTCAACTGCATGCACATCAGTGGTTTAGATTCTCCTTTCATCCCTTCAAGAATGGGGTCACTCACCTGTATTTACTATTTAGGTTCTTAAACCTTTACTGTCTCTCTCTCTACCCCAAAAAGAGTTTATGAAAATTGGGAAGGATCCGTACACAGTGTTCCTTAATGATAAATGCACCTAGACAGAAAATGCTGTAGAACCCTAAACATATACTGCAAGTGAAACAAGTTTCTCCTTTGCTCCTGAGCTACTGGGATTTTATATTGCCTGACATGTGCAAAACTGCTTACAGCTTTAGTTTCCTAAAGGTACATTCTTGTTAGTCAGTGCAGAGATGCCCTAAACTTAGGCTCTCTGCTCTGCTCCAGGTACCAGAGTTACTTTGCTAGAAGCGCAGTTACTCCCTAAGTTTAGAAATACCATGTATGTCAGGGGAAAGGGGATCAAGGTAATACTCACTTCACTGAACAAGAATGGTAAGATTAACAAACAATATTTTATTGTTTTATACTTATACCTGTAGCATAACAATGAAGTATAAAAAGCATTTCTTGGTTACCGACAGTAACAACAACTAGAGTTCTTATGAGCTTCCTCATGTTATATATAGTAGAGGGTTTTTCTGAGCTTTTGGTGAGCATAGAATTACACAAAATTTACTCACCAAAGGATAACTATAATCATTGGCAACTGGTGCCTCCCAAGTCTGGGCGGCACCAGATCACTGATGGGGGGGCGGTTCCCCAGCAGCCGATATCTGAGCCAGTGGTGAAACAGGAAGTGCACTTCTGGCTGGCACTTCCAGGAGGTGCATGGCCAATCTCAGGGGCTACACGTTGTACCCCCTACACGTCATCAACAACTGTAATAGATATTTATCAATCAGGACTTTGTACGAAAAGAAAGGCACAACTCAAATCTGGTCTCTATATTCCAAGACAAAAACATTTAAACTGCATTTAAAGTTGTTAATATGGATCAATAGTGGAGGTGGTAGGAAGGATTTTTAAAGGTCACTGTTTTTTCAGGAAAACACTGGCTAGAAAGTAAAGTCAAGAGCTAAGACTAAGAAATCGATTGGAATTAATGGGAAGTTAAGCAAGCCCAAACTTCTGTTCTCTTCCTGCAACTGTTTTCCAGTCTCCATGAAAAGAAGATACTTGCCCATAAAAAGTACCACAATTATTTGACATCTAAACCCCGTATAACATTGTCTGTCTAGTCATGAAGACTGGTAGCCAGCAGTATCTTAGGGACCACCATTTTGTTAGCTTGAATAACTACGGCCCCATTCCTTCTTAACGCCCCACCCCCTCCCGCCCCCTGCAAATTCTCTATAGCTTCAGTCGTACATAACTGCCCTGTATACCTCCAGCCTCCAGTGGCCCAGCCCTGCTCAAAAAGACAATAAAGTGAACACATGGCAAAGCTTCTGTCATTGAAATGGGACTCATGAAACGGATCCTACTTCTAGCTTCTCCCACTGGGCTGTCAGAGGACCTGAGGCAAGTCCTTTCCATCCATATCTCATTCCTCCCACCCAGACCCTCCACCCACCAGTAAAAAAGGGAATAGTAATACCAAGGATGTCAGTAAAGTGCTTCAACATACAAAAGATTATAACATTATCAATAACAAGTAATCAAGTTAATAAGAGCTTGTCAACTGTGTGCATAAGCAGTTAATAAATGAAAAATCTTAATCACATTTAAACAAGGAATAAGGGGGTGGGGGCAGTAGCCATAATGGAATTGGGTAAGTCTTTAAGTGGTCTGAAAGATATCAATTACAGGAAGAAGTTGACAAACCAAGGAGGTGCTATGTTCCCAGTGTAAAAGGCAGATCTGCTATATTTCATTGTGTGTATTGCCAACCACTTCCCATTACAAGTGGTCTTCAGTTGCTTATAACTTTACCAAACTGGGCTAAAATCTGGATAATTTTAAGATACCTAGTAGCCATGGGCAGATCTAAGATTTTGAAAATGAGGGTGCAGATGGTGTGGTGCATCATCACATAACGCCTATTTTTCTAAAGGAAAAAGAAACTAGAAGCTTTACTAATAACCTAAGGCCTAGGACTGTATTAACCAGTTTAAAATTTGAGTGAAACCAAATCTAAAGTTATTGGAATGTGCATTCATTTGCTATACCATATATTATGTAGTGGTAGATTTAAAAAAATCACACAATGCACTAGGCAAAAAATAATCGAAAGGTGTTGTTTTCATTAGGCCTGCTGTTGTTAGAATTAAATGGTCATCTCTTTTTCAGATTCATAAAACAAAACCTAGCCTTCTTGAACATCTTGACAGTGTATCAGTGCTTCCCTGAAAGTTATTTCCACACCTAAGTTAACGTTTTTAGCTAGAGTTAAAATCAGTCTTCAGAACTGTGAAATAGAAGTTACATTACCAGGACCAGCTACCAGACAGCTGAATTTCAGAAGAAGGGATAGTTTGATTAGTTTAAGGTTAGGATATCCTGGATATCCAGGGTTCAGAAAAACCCACAGAAAAAAAAACCAGAACAGTGTACACTCAGGCAGCATGTCCTTGCAGCACGGAGAACACTGGACTGTGCAGTATGATCACACTCATCTGCACGCGCCCATAGAGTTTAAATTTAGCCTTTAAGAATCTTCAAAGGTAACGACACAATGTAGTTTGCATTTATTCTGCTACTTCTGTGTTGTTAATGAGGCTGTTTAGTTTTATTTTTCATACAATAAAACCATGATTGGAACAGCCAATAAGTGTAGGAACAAATAATCCAGGTTTCAAATAGGCTCATTGAACTATTAATTGAGTACCTAGAGCCCCATTCAAGGTTTCATAGGTTAAATTTGGTCACCTAGCTTAGAGGCACTATATTAAAAACTGGGGTGAGCATATGTGAAAGATCAAAAGCAAAAGTCTCTTACTGTTTCAACATTTGAGGATTTTGTTTTAATCTTTCCAGGCTTGAATTGATACTTCCTGAGGTTACAGCTTTTATCAAGTTATTTTTATGTTCTACAATTTTTTTAAAACCCACATTATTATAACACTTGGCACTATAAAAATCTAAGACTCGAAACAACTCTGCCCACATGATACAGCTCTCCAAAGAAACACTGCTCTTGATATGCTGTATCCAAAAGCAAACATATGCCAAAACGACCTTTACGTCCTATCTGCCAAACAGAAGCTTCTCTAAACGCTGCAAATAGGCACAGCAGACCACCGGGTCATCTCTCAGCGACCTCAGTGTTCTTGGGGACAAATATTAACCATCCCTTCAAACCGCTGTCATCCAGTATATATAAAAACATACATAAAACAATTCACATACAATAAAATCAAGTTTAGTTAAAAAACCTAGATTATATTACTCATTAACTAATCTGATTTACACAGCTCAGCTCTTTAAAGAGGTAAAGAATATTGTTAGATCAAACCCATATTTCCACCTCTGCCTAGGAATCTCTTTCCCCCCTAAAAACTTTTTAGAAATAGAATACCAATTATTCACAGTTTGGTGAAATACAGCCAAATGGTGATTAAGATGGGTTCTTAGACAACCCTGTTGCTATAGCACCCTATACTTTTACAAAAATGTCTGGTGATCCAAAGCTGTTTAAATACAAGTCCTCACCTTACCAAGGTGAAAACTGATCAGCAAAATCAGTCATAGGAAGTAAAAAAGTCATCTGTTGTTCAGGGAGGAGGTTTAAAGCTAATGTTCATGACTCTTAACAATATATACCCAGTGAGGGGCACACGATGCAAAATTGTTTTTATCTAGAGTTGTAAATGGAAGTGAACACAGATTGGGATGGATTCAGCCACTGACTGACTTAATTGGTCATATCCTCTGGATCTAACAGATGGTGAATCAGTCAAAACTTGTTCAGTGCTTTTTTGGATGAGTACTCTGTGTTGAGTGATAAACAAGTCAGAGTCATTGGATCAGAATTAATCCCTGCTGCAAAGACATAAAATGGTACGCGTAATTTTTTAGGAGGGATTAATTTGGGAAATCAAAAGTAATAAAATCTGCCACTTACCTGAAATTAATCCTATTTGGAGTCTTTTATGGAATTCCCTCTTGAAGTTTAAAGACAGTTCCCAGCATGCCTAGCAGGCTGACAAATTTCAAGCATAAAATTAAACCCTGATGAAAACTGCAGTAACAGTGATTTGACCACTGTCAATGTGAATATACACTAATTTTATGGGAAGGCTTAATCGTAACATTAGGAAGTGCTGCAAATTCTCTGTTATTTGACAAGCATTTATAACCAAATAATGCACTTGATACTTTGTGGTAGAATGCTTCACTGATTGCAGTGGGGGCTTCTGCTTAAAAATTTGTATCTCAGGATGGGCCATGAGTAAGTCCAGAATACACTACCGATTCAGTGTACTTATTGCAAAGGGAAGGGAACTGAGCCTATATAATTGAATCCAGTGCCTCCAGACCAAACAGAAACAGCTCCTTCAGGAAAGAAAATTGTGTATTTATATATATTTAACCATTGTTATGTAAACAATGGTTTTGTGAACAACGGAATGAGTATTCCAAAAAGCCCAACTGAGGAGGCAGATTTAGATAACCGACTGAGAGGAGAAAAATGGAAATTAGCAAATAGATGGTTGGGGAGGGTCAGAATTAGAATTAGTAAAGAGGCAGAAATAAAGCAAATGAAATGGTGGTGGACAAGTCTGTTCCATTGAACAATTTAGGTACACTTGGGTGCAGATTCTTGTAATAAGGGTCTTCCTTCATCTAGACTGGCTCCTGTGGAGTATCCTGTTACAACTGATGACATATTTTCCCCTGCAGTCATCTGCTTACACCTTCATAACTCTGTGTAATGTTCCTAACTGTAAAATCACTTTTATTCTTTTTTGGAGGAGCATCTTTTCGATTAAGGTAAACTTCTTTTCAGCCCCACTTGATTAGGACCTTGTGCTGGTTTTGCCAGGGCTCCATTAGTTAGAGAAATCTTGCTGTTTCAGCTTTCCCCTGACTATACAGTTCAACATTACTAGCATGGTGGTTTTCTCCTTTTGCAGGTAAAGCAGTATCCCATCCAGACTGTCAGCTGACCTTTTCCAGCACTTATTGCTCTTCAGGGCTGTCTTCTCAACTGTCTGTAGTTGCCCCCTTCTTAAGCCTGAGCATCGATGATGTGCTGCTGCCAAAGCATAACTCTTTCCCCATTTTTGTCTTACCCTCAGGCTTGACAGCTTGTCCTCCTGTTTTATAATGTGGCCCATAATCTGTTCCCCTGGGAAGTGCCTATCCTCCACTTTGATGCCTGCCAGTTGTGTGAAGGCTTTCAACCAGACTCTCTTTGCTTGGCAACTATACAGGCTACAGCTATTAACACCTCAGCTGTTAGAGGTGGGTTAGAATGAGCCTGTACCCCTTAAACAAGGACATAGATTGGGTCCTGATGGCTTCTATTAGGGCTGCTCCATAACAAGCATATTACTGACCATTTGAGAGCACTTCGCTGTTTGTAGTCCAGCAGTATGAAAGGCAGGAGTACTAGAGCAGGCAAGGCTTGCCATTTTTCAGCAGCATATCAGCAAAGTCTGCTCAGAGCAGATCTAAAAAACAGAATAGGTGAAAAGTCAGTGGTTGGTCCATGTTGATTCAGTGGCCAAGTGCTGCTGCCACTAGTGTGTAAGCAGACTGCATGAGGAATGCAAGCCTCCCTTCCCACTCCCCACCCCCTGCCACTTGGGCAGCAAGCTCATCAGGCTTCCTATTGTGCTAGCTCACCCTGCCTCAGAGATCCCAGCTGCTGCCACAGCAGCAGTCAGAGCAATATGGGGAGTAGCAGCTGTGCAGAAGCTTGTGAGTTGGACATTAACCACCCCGAGGTCAGATACAGGCCACAGGGTGCCAACTCCGGACAACTCTTGGACAGATGCAGGCCATTGGGTGTCAGCTCTGGACAGGTCTTGGTGCCAGTTATTGGACTGCTCTTGGACAGATGCAGGCCACAGAGTGCCAGCTCTTGGACAGCTCTGGACTATTCTGTTCCTACCATTTGGCAACAGACTGAGTTGTACATTTAATTGCAGCAGCTAAAGTAAAGGGAGTTCCATTTAAAAACAGCCTCTTTGGCCAGGAGGCTCTTGCTGGAATCAAAAAGCCATAGTGGTCACTCTGCTCCACAGGCTATCAGATTCTCACTTCACATCTAATCATCTTGCCACATAGTATTGGGTTTACTAATTGCCCAAATCCTCATTGATCAACCTTCTCAGTTCAGGCAGACCCCCATACTTATTCCCACCCATCCAGAGTGGTGCAGCGTTTGTCTCAACTGGTGAGGAGATAATGGTTTTGGTGGTTGTGAGAAAAGAGACTGTCCTCTTCTGGAAAGAACACATGGGTATCTGGAAAGTGGCTATTTTTTCATTCTGAAACACCGTGCCATCTCAGACTCCAGTTCTGACAAATAGGTCCAAATGTGGTAGCTGTGCAATGCCTGACAGAGCAGTCATTACATCTTCATTAGAGAGACATTTTGTCAGTCTCCTGGACTGCTTTCAGTACCCTATTTATTGAAAGTAAAAAAAAAAATGTCCTGCATTCTGATTTACATTTTTCCTTGGATTAGGCTCACTGTATAAGCTGCATGCTAAAATCATCAACATTTCTACACACCTGAATCATTTTGCTGATCTTATCCACCCACCTTGAAGATTCTGTCAGACTGCAAAATGTTTAGGCTCCAGTATGGTTCAACTCCCTTCACATAAAAAAGGGATGGGTTGCACTACCTTGAAAAGCAGGGCTGGATCTGGACTGCAGAGCTTCTTGTGGGCCAAGCAGCAGCAGTTGTGGTAGGCAAGTGGTGGTAGCATAGGGGTTAACGCAGCCCTTGCCATCCTCCCACTACTGACATGGGTTACCACAGGGGCTCTGTTGCTAGGAATTTGGCAGCAGGCCCCCATCCCTATTCACCCTGCTCCTGAATTCCTGCCCCTTCTGTCAGCCCTATGGACCAGATCTTTGACACAACCATATTAAGATTTTTAAGCCCATTGCTTCAGTACTGAAATAGCAGAACTTAGACTCCCTGTATGCCTGCCTGCACCAGGCATTATTGGTTTGGGAGTTATGTTCTGTTTCAGGGAGCAAAAATTCCTTTTTTAAACAGCAACATTGCCTGCCAAGTAGGAAATGATAATGCTGGGTTCCCAAAGGAAGATCAAAAGGGAAATGGCTGTGGCTTGGGGCAGGAGAGGGGATGAGAGGCTGCATTCCCAAGGCTGTGTGAGAACTCTGTGAAAAAAATAATGATGATGAACTGTTCTGTGTAGCATGAGTTGCCTTCAAGAAGATACATTGGGGTAATAATGAAGACAGCTTTTCTCTGCTAACATTCCTTATGGTTATAGAGGCTGAGTGGAAAAAAGTGAGCCTTTTGAAGCCATTTACCAGGTGCAAGTGAAGGCATAAATAGGATGAGGAATGCTAATGGTTGTTATGTAATCATTGAGATCAATTAGCAAGTAACTTAAAGCCCTGAAACTTTCCTTAAAGTTTTTGCATATCTCAAATTTTGTATGTGCAGCTGAGAACTCAGAGACTCATTGATTGGCACCTGCCAGAAGTCGCTTATGCTCAGAACTGAAATTGCAAATAGAGAAACTTTCACAAGCAGATGCAGCTACATCTTCCCCATGCTTAATATGTATTTTCTGAAAAGTAAAACATTTATATGCTTAGTATATATACCACGTGTACTAGTGAGCTTGGTCTTTAGTGGCAATTGATTTACTGATTTCAAGGGCTACGTATGTGAAAATAGCTCAGATCCTGAATGCTGATATCTGTAAGAGACCCCTATAGTCATTCTGTTCCCATCTGCTCCAGCAGCACTGCCTTGGTGTGGAATACCATGTAAAACCTTTCAGCGACTGACACCTAAGTTGATGTATGACCAGAACACTTTAGAGAGCAGTGGCAGTTCATCCAAGAAATCCACCAGTGAGAACTGCTGCTAAGTGCACACAGTCTCATGCAACTGAGCTATTAAACAAAACAAAAAAAAACAATAGAGTTTTAATATTCATATTAGCTGGAAAGGGAGAGTGGTGACTGGCTGAATTATTTCCAATGTCTCAGTGGCTTCACTCAAGTTACCTGAGATGCTGAACTGTCTGCATGCATCATCAGATAAATCAATTACTTTTAGCTAAGTTTGAAAATCTGGTGTTTTTTTTATCATTCTTAAATGTATGCAGAACAAAGTAAAGATTGACATGGATGTCAGATTTCTTTAAGTCTTTAGTTTAATCCATTTTAACTTAAGATATTTAAAGGGTATACGCATAAATTCTCAGAAGATGTGTTCTATGCTGTTTTTAATGTGTCAGAGACTGAACCCCTGCTTTAAGTGCAAAAAATAATTCAATGTCAACCATGGAGTAGCGGTCAGCACCTCTTAAGTGCTGGCTAAAAGAACAAGATGTGTATATAACAATATGCATTTGGGTTTTCACAACCCCCATTTTGCCCATTCTCTTCTGCCTCACCTGCTGAATTCATATTGTACTGTGCTAATGTAAAATCATAGAAAATTAGGGTTGGAAGGGACCTAAGGAGGTCATCTAGTTCAACTCCCTGCTGAAAACAGGACTATCCCCAACTAGATCAACCCAGTCAATGCTTGTCTAGTCTGGGGGTGGGCAATTATTTCAGCTGGAGGGGAGCTTAATGAGTTTTGGTAAGCTGTCGAGGGCCACAAGGATATCTCTGCCCCTTGACAGGTGCCCCATCCCCTTGTTACCATCTTGGGATCAGAAGTCCTGCCCCTAACCCCTGACCTTTGCCACCAGAAGTCCCTCCTCTTGTCTCCAGAAGTACTCCTTTTGGGAAGAGGGTTTGCCACCTTGGAACCAGAAAAAAAAATTATATACTAAAAATCAAACATTAATACTAGCATTTTTAAATTTTATTTAAAAGATAGTTTTGTCCTGATGTGCGTGTGTTTTGTTGTGTATACAGAGGTGATTGCATAATAGCTCAAAATGAAGTCTTACTCTTGTATATTGGGGAAGGGGGAGTGGAGGGGTGGGCAGTAAGGGTGGGTGGGTGGGTATGGGGTTTGTTGGGTACTGCTTGTGTGGGATGTGGGGAGTTTGTGGGGGGTATTTGTGGGTGGGTATGAGGTCTATGGGGTATGTGGAGGGGAAGGATGGCTGTGTGTGTGTGTGTGTGTGTGTGGTAGTAGTGTGCGGGGCTCCACCCAGAGGTGTGTAGGTGTGGAGGGGAGGGTGCGAGTGGGTTTGGTGTTTGTGGGGTGTGTGATTGTGTGTGTGAGAGGATGTGGCTATGGGTTTTGCAGGGATGTTGGGGTGTGGGAGCCCCTGCATCCACTCCCCTGAGCCATTCAGCCCCTGCCCCACAACAACCATGAGCCCTGCAGCACTGCCTTGACACTGCCAACAGTGCACAGCCCCAGCATGCCCCGTGCCTGCTCTGGACTCACTCCCATCATAGCAGATCAGCTGGAACCAAGGCACAGCCCAGACCCAGCTCACCCACCCTGTGCCTGCTCCGCACCTCCTGCCTGTGGTGTGTCCTGTTTCCCCCTGGGCATGTGTGGCAGGGCACTGTTGTTGCCACTTTAAGGGCCAAGCCAAGCAGCCAGCAGGTGTTTAATTGCAGAAGCCATTTTAGATTCCAGGCTGCCTATATAAATAGAAGAAGGCTGCATGCAACATCCTGGAGGTAAGGGCAGGAGCCAACACAGTTTGGAGGTTCCTGGTCCTGGGCATGACCTAAAACTGCACCCTGCCAGAAGTGGGTGGCCTTGTGGGGTTCTCAGTGGCATGGGACCCCCCAGGAAATGCCAGGCCAGTTACCACTCCGGTGAAAGGTGAGTAGGGGCACCTTAACCCTAGCCCTCATCTTTGGGTGGGCCATATTCCACCAGAGCAGGGTAGGCCAGGTAAGCTTCTAGAAGTGCCTCAGCCTACTGGGGGAGTGACCCCACAGGGCCAGGCATGCTTCCAAGAGCACCTGAGTTAGGAATTGGGGACCCTGATCCCTAAGAGCAGGCAGGAGGCAAAAACCCAGCTGAGGTACTCGACTGGGTCAGTGCTGGGGCCAGGACCAGAAGGGTCAGAAGGGCCAAGGACCCACTGCTAGGGATGCCCATGAAGAGCAAAGAAGCTCAGGGTCCCAACTGGCCTGAGATGGAGCCAGGGCTTACGGAAGCTGAAGGTCCCATGATTGGAGGCCACAGCTAATGGGTGAAGGGGATGGTTGGCCCGAGATGCCATCTGTGAGGCTTGGGCCATGGTGTAGGGGTAGAACAGAGCCATGGGTAGCACCCCCCAATATCATAGATTTCATAGATATTAGGGCTGGAAGGGACCTCGGGAGATCATTGAGTCCAGCCCCCTGCCCAAAGGGCAGGAAGTCAGCTGGGGTCATAGGATCCCAGCAAGATAAGCATCCAATTTGTTCTTGAAGGTGTTCAATGCAGGCGCTTGAACCACCTCTGATGGCAGGCTATTCCAGACCTCGGGGGCTCAGACAGTAAAGAAATTCTTCCTTATGTCCAGCCTGAAATGGTCTCACAGTAGTTTATGACCGTTCGACCTTGTCATCCCTTGGGGCGCTTTGGTGAACAAACATTCCCCCAGATACCGGTGCTCACCCCGATAAACTTATAGGTGGCCATCAGATGGCCCCTGAGCCTGCGCTTTTCCAGGCTAAAGAGTCCCATGGCTCTCAGCCTGTCATCGTAAGGTCTGTTTTCCTGACCTCTGATCATGCGCACGGCTCTCCTCTGGACTCCCTCAAGCTTCTCCACACCCTTTTTGAATTGTGGAGCCCAAAACTGGACGCAGTACTCCAGCTGCAGCCTCACCAAGGCCGAGTACAAGGGGAGAATGATGTCGTGGGATTTGCTTGAGAAGCATCTATGGATGCAAGCCAGTGTTTTGGACACTTTAGTAGCCTCAGCATTGCATTGCAGGCTCATGTTCATCTTGTGGTTAATGATGACCCCCAAGTGTTTCTTCCATAGTGCTAGCCAGTGTAGCAGTGCCGAGCCAATAACTATATTGGGGTGTAAAATGGGCAGCCTCCTACCTTAATTAACAATGTAATTAATTGACAACAAGGTGAGAAAGGTGGGCGGTATGCCCAGAGGCAGGTGGGGAAACTAGCCCTGAGGCTAGCCAGGGACCCCACTTTGTCACAGCATGCTGCAGGGCTGGGGGAGCTCTACAGCTGTACTGCCTTTCTAGGCAACCCAAGTGGCAGCAGCTCCTTCTTGCTGCTGCTGCTGCTGGCTGTCCCAGCCCCACAATGCTGGTGGGGACCTGTGTGTGCTGCACCACTCTGACCCTGCGTGCCCCATGCCTGCTCTGAGCTCACCTGCCCAGGTTCAGTAGCGGCAGCATGGGACAGAAGCTGTTCCTCTCTCCTCTCCCTTCACCCACTTGCTATTTAATTTTTGGAAATGGCCAGACTAATTTTGTCACACTTTAAAAATTCAGCCTGAGGCACCCAGAATGGAAAGTGTCAGCCTGAAGAGATAGTTAGACAAAGTTGTAAGTAACCAGAAACAGCCATGCTGCAAAGTGCTACCCAACTTGAACCACTGTTGGCACCAACCATGCCACTAGAGTTCAGATACTCAACAGTGCATTTGGATTGCTTTTGGGACTACATGGAAAATTCAGCAAGCCATGTTCTTAATGAGGAACTAGGAATCACTTCAACTCCTAAAGTATAATTTATATCTAAAGGCAGCTCCAGATCCAAAGGATAACTTTTCTGTGCTTTAAGACCATCTCATTCATTCTTTTGGCTTTATTTTTAGCTAGGAAAACTGCTGCATCCCAAATCTGGGACTGCGGTTGATGATACATAGCAGAACGGACTACATCTGTGGTCTTATTACTGTATACTGCCACAACAGACTTGTTCTTCAACAAGATACTATTTTAAGGATGCATCCTTCACACCCAGACAAGGAATCCTGCTTACTTCAAGGGGGCTTCTCATTTGATTAACAGTTTAAAGGACCAAGCTTGTTAGCAACAATTACCCAACAAGAGAGAAACACTCAAATTTAAATTAGAGCTATCTAGTGTTCTAAAAATACTTTGGGGAACAATGAGAGGCTGAAGAAAGCTGCATAAAGAAAGGGAAAATTATGAAAATAGTGCCAGGAGGCACTGTCACTGAGCTGTTTAAAGTGCCCATCCAAGAGGTCCCTGGTAGGGTCAACAGTGCCTTGGTCAACCCTATGCCATCTGTTATTCAGCTTGCCTTTCCAGCAAGGCAGTGGGAAAGTCTCCTCCAGGTCTTAGATTTCTAGGAGCACCTGAAAGAAAGATGTACTTCTTTTCCTTTCGGGACTACCCATGAGATCATTGCCAAACCTGTAATTCTGATTCTGCAACAGGGATATTTAACAAAGGAACTTGGAAAATAAAGCATCACTTTCCAGCTGGCACAGAAAATAACAGCAGTGAATCAAATCAGAATGAGAATTATCTCTTTGTTAGAACCAAGATAACAAATACAAGAGCAGAATAGTAGCACAATAAGAAGCAGCTTGTGTTTCTTTTCTGAAAGGATAGATTGACCTTTTCCAGTAGGGTTTTAAAGTAAGAGCCATAGCTGATATATCAATGTAATGAACAGGAAATGCTATGGAATGGATCTTTGCCTCCTCTATGGCAGGTTTTATCACTTTCATACACTAAAGATGCTTACCTAGCCATTTAAGGATTCCTCCCACCCCTTCCCTATGTAACATAAAGCACCATGGTAAGGAAAGAGGTAAAGATAGGGTGTTTTTATGTCCTGGTGATCATTAGTAGTTATATATCCCTAGGGATGTTGGAAGCAGCCCTGGGACTTCAGTATGGGCTGGAGCTAAAACAATAGAGAATGAGGGAAGAGCCTTGAGACACAGGTGTATGTATCAGAACACCCATAAGCCCCTGTAACAGGGGGCCTGCTCAGGGCCAATCTCCATGTAGCCTGCCCACCAGGCCACCCACTCCCTGCAGGGTGCAGTTTGAGGTCATTCCCAGGACCAGGGGCCTCCTTACCAACTCCTACAGTTCCTCCCTTACCACCAAATGAAAACAACAGCCCTCCAGCCAGACAATGTTGCTGCCTTGCCTCCAGCAGTAGAACTGCTCTATTTATATGGGTAGCCCTGAATCTAAAATGGCTGCCCTAATCAAGCAGCTGCCAGCTGCTGCCTTCCGGCCCTTAAAGTGGCAGGCACCAACAGTGCCCTGCCACAGCCCCCTAACCTACAGCTTGTAGTAGGATTTTGGCTTTTGGTAACTGATGAAATTATCATATGATTAAAATATCTAATACTTAGCTTTTCTCCAGTAACCCGAAAATTCTGACTCTGAAAATCCTGTATAACAGAAATCTGAATATGTGCTTTCAAACAGATTTATACCTTTGCTATTTGATACTTTAAAAAGAAAAGTCTCCTGTTCTGTTGTGTAAGTGGGGCTCTTTTACTCACCCCATCTGAAAAGGACTCTGGACTCTCCACATCATATACCAAGTCATTCCTGAGATCTGCATTATTCTGACAAACACTATGGTCACAATACAAGATCACCCACCAGTGTTCTGTCCTATTTGACACAAATGAGAGAATTTGTGTTTTTATATGAACATGAATAACTGTTTGGAACCCATGGAAAGAGCCATAATTTTTTGTGCTCTAAGAGGTCTGACACGTGACATCTGGAAAAGATTAACAACAGCCCAAGATTCAGAAAAGAGGAGCTATACAGTTTTGATCATATGAAGTAACATTCCTTCTGTCCATATTGGTACTAAAGTACTATTATGAGAGAGAATTTCCCTTATTTAATGGAAGAGCATTATGTGTTATAGCTAGCGGTGGACCAATACAAATTCAGGAGGAACAACCGGCACCATACCTACAGGTTAGGGAACTCCCCTCTTGTCAGCACGGAGGCGGAAAAGGATCTTGGGGTCATCATTGACTCCAAGATGAACGTGGGCTGGCAGTGTGGGGAGGCAGTCAGGAAGGCCAACCGCACCTTGGCATGCATCCACAGATGCATCTCAAGCAGGTCCAAGGAGGTGATCCTTCCCCTCTATGCGGCATTGGTCAGGCCACAGCTGGAGTACTGCGTCCAGTTCTGGGCGTCGACGGCATCGAGAGGGCCCAGAGGAGGGCCACTCGTATGATCAGGGGACAACAGGGCAGGCCCTATGAGGAGAGGCTATGGGACCTGAACCTGTTCAGCCTCCAAAAGAGAAGGCTGAGGGGGGATCTTGTGGCCTGTTATAAACTAGGCAGGGGGGATCAGCAGGCACTGGGGGAGTCACTGTTCCCCCGAGCACCGGCAGGAGTGACCAGGAATAACGGTCACAAGCTGGCAGACGGTAGGTTTAGGTTAGCTATCAGGAGGCGCTACTTCACGATCAGGGTGGCTAGGGTCTGGAACCAGCTTCCAAGAGAAGTGGTGCTGGCTTCTACTCTGGGGGTGTTTAAGAGGAGGTTAGATGAACATCTTGCTGGGGTCGTTTGACCCAAGTATTCTTTCCTGCCATGGCAGGGGGTCGGACTAGATGATCTACTCAGGTCCCTTCCGACCCTAGAAACTATGAAACTATTAAATATTTTTGGTCAATAGTGATGGCTGATTATTAGTAGTAGATGTTTTGGATGGGGAATCCAGAAAAAAGATGACAAAGCTGAGATGGAAATACAAAGCGCCCGAGCGAGGGACTAACAATCGAGGGATGGGGGAGAGGAGGGGAATGCGACTTGGATACAAGCGATACAATGTTAGCCAACTAAGCCCGGGGGGGGGGGAAGTGGGAAGGGGGGGGTTCGCGACTATTAAACAGCCATATCAGCCAATACTGATTTGATAGCCAATATCCAGCCTGGCAGCTTGGAGATCAGCATCTAGTCAGTAAGTCTGTGGTGGGGTAAGAGGTGTGGGGGAGGGAGGGGCATGGGGAGGAGATCAAGGCCTCCACGTTGCGGGAGGGAGTGGAGCAGGGACAGGGGCTGGGGCTGGGGCTGCGGCTGGGGCAGGCATTGCCCAGCCAGGGCAGTGCATGTGACCCCAAAAGGAGTGGGATGGAGCCACAGACCGTTCATCCGGGGGCAAGGCAGGGCTATCGTGTCACTGCTGTGCGGATCCCAGGGGAAGCATGTGCCCCCTGGATTTGTGCACGGGATGAGGGTGGGTTGTGCTGGCCTCTTCCAGGTGGAGGGACTGCACTGGGGCTGTGCTCAGGATGGGTGGGGGCAGGTGGTGGCAGCACTGGGAGGATGGCTACAGGGTGGTTATGGCAAGTTTTGGGACAGCTGTAGCCACCCCTCCCAGCATTGTCACCGCTTGCCCTGTCCCCACCCACTCTGAGCACAGTCCCGGCCCACCCCCCCTGGGATGCAGCCAATGCAGCCCCTGGCCCCTAGCCCACAGCAGGCAGCCCATCCTCACTCCACACACAAATTCAGGAGACACATGTCCCCCATGCCTCCCCCAGGGTTGCATGCAGTGGTGAGGAGATGTCCCCTCTCCCCTCCCTCCATGCCCCTGAATGAGCCACTCACGTCTCCGTCCTACTCCCAGCTGGGTCACGTCCACTACACTTGTTGGGCAGCACCTGCCCCTGCCCCAGCCCCACTGCCTCCCTCTCTATGGGGGCCTTGATCTGCCCCCCCAGTGCTCCTTCCCCCTGTCAGACTTACCAGTTGGATGCTGCTCTCCAAACTGCTGGGCTGCATTCCTGGCCACATGCATGCTGCAGTTGGGCTCATAGATGCAGCATTTATCGGTGACATTATCAGCTACACCAGCCAAAAAAGCTAATTGCTGACAATGTCAATGTTCCTTTTATCAGTGCCGATCCAATATGCCACTGATATATCTGTGTACCTCTAGTTATAGCTCCTGTTTTGATACCAATATCTGTCCATGCCATAATGGGAATTTCAACTTTAAAAAGAAACCAACTACAGCGTGTGCCAAATATTGCAATTTATAAAGCACTAATGAATGAATAAATGAACAATACTTGCAAGTAAAAATGTAGAAGATATAAAATGCAAGAAATGTCAGGTAATGCAAACAGCTAGTGAGAAGAAATAAAGAAAAAATAAACAAGTATTTCTGTCAAACAATAAAGGAATTTTTGCAGTGGAATGGTTTGACCCAGTGGGTGCTGGATCAGGCCCTACACGAAGAAGAATTTGGTTTATGAAGCAGCATAACCATTACTTTTATAAATCATATCTAATAGGCACAGAATATTAAGTATCAGATTTTCAAACTGTGAGAAAACTAGTAGGGCCTCAATTCTAGTGGGTAAACTGCCTATGCAAAGATGAATATATTCATAAACTAAACCAAAAGGGAATACTATGATCATCTAATATGACCTATATACACAAGCCGTAGATTTTGTTCCCAAAGCCTGGATTAAAGCATTCCTTTTAGGAGGATATCTACTGTATACTAATGTACAGTAGGAAGATTACTTATTGTAATCGTTAAAATGGTGAATCTAGCACCTCCATTGTAAGCTGCTCTAATGTTAATTACCTTCACAGATAGGAAGCTGCACATTATTTCAAAACTGAATTTATATATCTTTAGCTTCCAGCCTTTGGTTCTTGTTAAGCTTCTGACTGCAAAATTGAAAAAGGCATACATACATACACTCCCATACCAGATCTCTTTACTATATGTAAGTCATTGTATAGAGTGATCAAAATCACCTTCCAAACTTCTCACTGATAAGCTGAATACAGCTCCTAACACCTCCCATTGCAGGACTTGTTTTCCAGTCCTTGGATTGCTTTCCTGGTTCTCACTCAGATGTACAAACTTGTCCAGTTTACATGCAATAAATAGCTGTCTATCTTGGCTTGTGCCTGCATGTTTCTTACTATCTAAAAATCTGGTTTTAACTTGTATATATGCATGAAGGCCCTGAAATGGTTTCCTAGCCAATGAAAGCAAGAAATTATGTACAAATGTATTAAATACAAAAAATAGGAAAGAACCTTATTTAGGTTGCAAAGTCAAACATTCAAAAATAAGGAAATGCCAAATTTAAAGCTGTCTAGATGTAATTGTTTCATTGACATCCTTCTTGCGCATTCTAAGAGAGAGATGGTGTGATAATTCTGCAAGTGATCAGGTAATTAAAGACTGAACCACAATATACATGCATAAAGGGTAAATGAAGGTTGTACATCTTGCATTTCCTAGCTTTGCAAAATATGGAACATTATTTTAAAAACACTGCTTTTATATGTTGCTTAGATGCTGCAAGTTTTTTCTTTAAGGAATAAGGTAAAAAGTAAATATGAAATGCAAGTGTAGCAATTGCACAATTATGTTTCACTAGCAGCGTTTGAAATTTAAATGCCTATTAAACTACAAGACTACTAACTGGTAGCAGAAATAGTCCATTATCACACGAATAGTGGCACTCAACCTTTTGGCCCCATAAGCCAAATGAGTGGCATGGGGCCTGTCTGTGGGCTGGATTGGACCCCATGCATCAAGGTCAAGACTTCATGTCCAAATCAGGCTCCAGGCAGCCTCAGCTGGCCCTCATGTGCTGAGATCAGACCCTGGGGCCCTGTGCCACCCCTTTGCCCCCAACCCTGTGTGCCATGAATGGGCCCTGGGGCCCTATGCTGCCTTTGCTGAGCCCCATGTATCAGGATCTGGCCCCATGCCAGATCTAGTTCACAATGCCATACCCCACAGGGCTCTACGTGGACCCATGGCGAGCCCCAGAGCCTGGATGACATGGCACTGGGGGTAGAGCACTTTTGACATATGAGCATGTAGACCTCTGGGTTCAAGTACTTGATTCTGCTGATGTTAATGAGCCACCTGCCTCACATGGTTCCCAGGGACAGACAGACAGGAGGCCACCAGTGACAGGGATGGAAAGGAACAACAGGATACGCTGGATACAGGGGTCACTGCAGGAGCCTAGCCCAGATCTCTCTTTCCCTTCTTGAGAGTTGGGGGAGATCCAGACCCATACAATGCCCAGGGAAAGGCGCAAAATGGGCTACTGGAAACAAAGGCTGTGTCTGTTTTCTATGCGAAAGGACCTAAAACCTGGCACCCTTTTCCTCTCTGTCACCATTCTCTACCATTGCTTTGGCAACCACCTGCTTGTTCCCAGATCCTCGTCTACTGCTCCTTCAGTGGTGTGTGTAATGTTCATGTAACTATTGCTTTGGTATAGCACAAACCATTTCCTGAGGAATAAGTCAGAGAAGGGAAATGGAAAGTTAAAGTTTATACCCCAGTAAATGCTGCATAGACTCTCATGTGATGTAGAAAAAGTAACTCTGTAGCACAAATGCTTTGCCCCTGCTGAACATCAAAGACCTGTTGCACATTCAGGAGATTGAAAGCTTCTTTTAAAAAAATTGTACTAATCCTTTGTAATGGAAAATGTCAGGCTGCTTAAACCAGGGCTGCTGCCAGCTCTCCCTGTAATAGATGGTTTGAAACATTCAGTATCTGGTCCTGTAGAGTGGTGAGGCCTCATTAACTTTCACTAAAGTTAATGGGAATGTGCTTGTTTCAATGTATCAAGTGTCTGTTGTTCCTGCTCTGGGCACTGTTACATATGTTAAGATCTCACACTAACAATATTCAGCTATTTATGTAATGGGTTGCTCAACAAGTTTTCAAACACCCAGCCACATACAATGATAACAATAGCCCACGAACAGCATGTAACCCCCATTTCTCAATACTCAAATGTCTCAAGGTTTTGCAGTAGGGTTAGAAGGCAAAATGGTATCTTAGGAGTGTTAAGGAATACATTTCAGAATTTAGGGGCCCTCGTACAGAATGCCATCAAGTAAACGTCCACACCTGTGACACCTTAAGGTGGGGATGGTCCTGCTTTGATCAGGGCATTGGACTAGATAAGCTCCTGAGATCCCTTCCAACCACAGACAGTGGAAGGCCAGGGATAATGGGGTTTAGCCCCCCAAATGCAGGGCAATGGTGGCAGCACAGAGGGCCACAGGGCAGCCTGGGTGCAGGCTCTAGGTGGCTGCAGCAGGACGGTAAGGAGGGCGTACAAACACAGCCATGTAGCCTCATTCTGCACGCAGACAGGATTGCAGCCCAGCCGCGTGTGGAGCACTGCCCACCACATCAGGTAAGGCTGTGAAGGGGAACGGGTGAGTTGGGAGAGCACAGATTGAGGCCCCCACAGTGCAGGAGGGAGTGGGGCAGAGGCAGGGGTAGGGGCTGGGGTGAATGGGGCCCTGGGGCAGGTTGTGGGACAGTCAAAGCCCAGGCAGCTCATCCAGGGGCATGGGTTCCCACCTTTGCATGCCCCATGGATTTGTGCATGGGGCAGAGGAGGACTGCCACTATGGCCTGTGGCCCTGCACCCTGCTGCTGCTGCCTCAGGAACTGCATGAAACCATGTGCCTGCCACCACCAAGCCACACCCTGCCCACCTGGAGGCAGGAGGCACATGGATTCAAAGGAAACAACTATTTAAGTTTACTGCTAACTTGGAAATATAGTCTGTGATTTCTAAAGACACTCAAGGAATTGTAAGCATTATGTTACAAGGACTTTTTATGAAAATAAATGTACTAAAGAAAATACTTGTTTAGCTGTGTTGTCAGCTGTAATATATCAGTTTTTATAAAGTTGTGTGGTGTTTTCCTTGTCATGTGGCAACATTATGAAATTTAAATTATAAAAAAAGTCTGTGTAACAAAAACATGAAGGTTTTAATAAAGGTAACTACCTGGAGAAAAAGTGAGCAACTGTTCAGAAGTTAAAGGAATAAAGATGACAAATGGTAGAAAACTGAAGAGACTTAATCTTCATTGCTTACTTTTGAATGCACAGTCATAGCTTGACCTAGTTTAAATGCACAAGGATTATTTGAAGCATGAACCTTTTCCATCTTACTCAAAAACAGGTTAACACCTGGAAAAAATCATTATCTAATCAAGGGTGTAAAAAGATTCAAAACATTTTCACATTTTTTGTATACAAAGTGATGTGGGTAGCATTAATATAAAATAGCCTGAGATTTTCATCAGCTGTTGATCAGTTAAACAACATAGGGTGGTTGGCAGATGTTTGTGATGACTTGGATTTTGAGTTTTGATTTTGAGACTCCAAAGGAATTTAAAATATTTTAAATACTTTTTTAGCAGGGGAGGCAGCAAAAAGGTAAAACGATACAATAAAGTTACACTGTATATTAGTGGAAAGACAGTAAGTCTGCTTCCATAGTGCATGCACATCCCTCTCCATCAAACTGTTAAGAATACAAGTAGTCCAGATCAGGAGATAAAGGAGCATGGGTGTCATCCTACTGAGAGCAACATTGAATCCTCTGACTCTACCCCTAACACTGCAGTATAAAAGGAACAGACTGGAAGGATAAGGGAGAAATTCCCTCCATGTAGGGTGGATGGAGATGCCATAGGTAACGTGCATTGCATAGAGTCTAGAAGTCAAAGACACAAGGCCCAGAAATGGCAAGATAACAGGAGAACAGACTGTAACCTAAGGAGCCAAAGAAGCTGTGTAGCCCTGTATCCTGTGCTGTATGGGGGTATAATGGGGCCCCTTCCCCATTACTGAGAAGGGGGAGCAAACCCCAGGGCCTGCTGACCAGCTAAGCCCCTAGGAGCAGACTTGATGGTGAAAGGGCCCCGAGTAAGCACTCACCACAGAGCCAGTGGCTGCAGTGGTGGCAGTGGCAGGGGCTAGAAGCTTGCACAGAAGCACTGCAGAGTCCAGCAGCAGTGAGCCACCCTGAGGCTGAGCCAGGAAACTGGATCAGAAAGCACCAGTGGCAGCTCAGGGAGGCAGGTGACCAGCAAGGGGTGGGGCTAGGATGATATACATAGACACAGGCCCTGAGCCAGAGGAGGCCAAAGGGGAAGGATCCCTGCAGCAGACTGCTTGCTGAGGAAAGGCAGAGAGAGATCCTGCTGCCCCAGAGAGAAGCAAGTAAGGACCCGAGGGCTAGCAGAGAATGAGACTTGATACAAATGGGGAATTTCAGATAGCCAGTGTGCAGGGGAATTAAGTTGGAAACAGTGGACTGATGTTTTTATTTGCATTTTGACTGGTAGCTTCCAGACGGGACTGTGAGGAGTGGTCTGGAGGGCCCATGAGTTCCCTAGGGGCATGTGGTTGCCTTGAGCCCTGCTAGGGGCAGGCTTATGGCATAGTGAAAGAGCAGCCATCCCAGCACGGGGCAGAGTGTGGGCCCAGGAGCCTGGTGAGAGCCAAAGCAGGCTTAGTGCCTGAGGAGGGCTGGGACATGACTGGGACCCAGAAGCCAGGTCTTGTGCAGTGGGCCTAGATTACAGGAACCAGTGAGAGAAAAGGGGGCTGAGGCTGGGAAGGCTGAGTCCCAAGAAAGATATAAATGCCTGGGGTGGCCTAGTGTTGGGTTAAGGCCAAGTGCCTCAAAACCACTTAATTAGCCCAGGGCTGGCTTAACCCTTTAGTGGGCTGTAGACAAACAAACTTGTGGGCCCTGGGCCAGTTGAGACCCTGCTTCCCACCCTGGCACTGCTGCCAATGGGGAGTGGGGCTGGGAGCTACCACTAGAAAGCAGCCACTGTGGTGGCAAGGCCAGCAGAAGGGAAGGGAAGTGACAGGAGGTGGACAGGACCATTTGTGCTGCCACTGTGGAGGAAAGAACTGTCCACCCCTGCAGCTCAGGGCCCTAGGCATGTGCCTATTTTGCCTATGTGTTTATCTGGCCCTGATTAGCCCTTAAGGCAATAAACACAAATACCAGTGTCCAGGAAAGTAAATTTGACTTGGGAAGCCCTGGGGCAGCCTTCCTTTTTCTAAAAGACAATAACATCAAGGCATGGTGGGCAAGTGAAGGGGAGCCCAGGCCGTGGCTGAGTGGCCACCCCCTGGCTGCACAGTACAACCACAGCAAACAGGTTTGCTTTAAGACCCTTGGACCACCTGGTAGAGTCTGGGCAGAAGTGCTTCTGGAGAAGGAGCAGAGAAATCACAGTTTCTGTGGCTTTCGGCTCCTGCTCTTCAAGCACAGATGGCAGTGTAAGAATGGAAATCAACCAGAGAAGTAGCAGCAAAGACCTAATGCATTTGTAGTGTCAGGTTCTCTCCCCACAAATATTGCCAGCCATTACTGTTACTCCCATCAGCCACTAACAAAGTGGCCTAAAAAGTTTGCCCAGCCTTGCCTGTGAGTTGGATTGGGTCTCATTCTCTCCAAGCTACCACCTATCCACACTTTTCCTGGAACAGAGACACCAAGCCACCAGCTGGGGACATTCACCATGAAGCAATGCAACAGATGTCTAGTAGCAGTCGGGGTCCCAGGCAGAATGGCCTCAAAGCAGCTGCATATAGAGAAGTCATAATAATAATAACCTCTCTCTTCCCCCTCCCCCGCAAAAATAGGGAGGTATTGGTGCTACCTCCTCACCTTTGTCCATTACTATAAATCTGACACTCTCCCTGGAGCATGTCAGTATCTTCTGTCACTATGTCCTTATCTGGCAGCACTGCTGTAGCTGCTCTGCAGACAGTAATGAGGAAGAAAATAGCAAGTATCAGAGAACATGTTCTCAGACATGTGGAGGAAGGTAGACCCAGCTATTAGCTGGGACTTAGAATGGAAAGGAATCATGCTTCAGCAGCCGCAAAAGTAGCAACTGGAGCTCAGTAAGCATGCATGGGAAAGGATGGTGCAGCTTGGGGACCAGACATGGCAGAGAAGTCAACACAGCCAATACTGTGCTCTCCTCTTCCACCTGTCTCCCTGCAGACTATTGAAAATATTCAGTGTGGAAAGTTATATAACTCCCTGGACCCCACACCACAGATGCAAGCATTACTCACCCCATCTCCCAGGGGAACATTCTACATCCAGGGTCCAATTTTGAGTTCTCCCACACCAGCCTACAGGAGAATCAGCTCAGAGCACCCTGCCCCATTTCAAACTGTCATTGTTCTGTGGCTTGTTGGTGTTTCTTTGCAATTTATTACGGGTTGGTTTGTCACTGAATTATATACTGGTGAACAACCACTTCATAATACTTAGTTTTTGAGTTTAATAAACACTTATTTTTCCCTTCTGGACTTCACTTTTTGAGTAAAGTACAGGAAATGAATGCTGGCTCCTCCTCCACCCCTACCCCACTGCCCCAAAACAAATCCACAACACCAGATGTAGCCCCACAGGCTACTATCCCTGCTATTAAGATGACCCCAGTGTCCGTCTGCTCAAAATCTGTGGCAAGCTGCTGTACTCCTTACTACTCTACTGCTCTATGGCTAGAACCACCCCATTGGTCACATTCAGGTTGTGGAAGATGCAGCAGACTCTGATGTCCACAAGTATGCTTGCTTTGTACCTCATTATGAGACATCTCCAGTCCTTTCAGACATCCACAAGTACAGTCTACTACCATTCTGTTGTGGGTCAGCCTGTAGCTGAAACTCTCCTTGCAACTGTTAAGGCAGCTTCATGAGTCATGGCCTGAGGGGGTTTGCTAAGTTGCTATCAAGACAATAGGCATGATATCCCTGCTTAGTTGTGAGGATCGAGAAAAATATGTTCCTACATGCAATCTGCTGAGCAGACCTGTGTCTTTGAATATGTGAACATCAGCAGTATAAACAAGAGAGGCAACTAGGCAACAAACCTAGGAACTTACTTTTGGCATGGGGAGATGCAGTTTGCAAAAGCCACTGCTGCAGCTGCTAGCTGGCTACACCACCACCAACAGTGATGCAGCAGCTAGTGCAATCCTGTATGCCAGAGCTGCCGAGGGTGTGGAGCTGTCCTGCTGTGCCTCCAAGCAGCCTCATCCATTATCCCCAACCAGCAAGTAGTAATGTAAATTAAGTGGCTCCTGTGATCCAACACCCGGCACTGGGCACAGACACAAGCAAGCCAAAGTGCATATTGGTGTCGCATAGAGGGGGAGGATCACCTCCTTGGACTTAGGTCTACAGCTTAATTTTCTAATTTCAGCAATGATTGGCTGATTATAGAAATCAATGCTGTAAGCAATCAGAGTTTCAGTAATCTGTACTGGATTAAAACATGACTTCAGTGCACAATGGGGAAGACAAGATTTACCCAGTGTATGATACCACATGTGCAAAAGGACAAAACATGACTTAGCATCACACATTTTGCAGAAGAATTTAATAAAGCTCAGGGTGAAGATCATTTTGCAGAAGAATTTGATAAAGCTCAGGGTGAAGATCATTGTTTGGACCTTTATTTCAGATTTGGAAGTCGCTCATGTTTTAAGAAGTAATGCTTTGAGTAGGTCTGGAGAATGTCTGAATTTATCAGTTTTTAATAAGGTGAGAGAAGAGAGCTTCGATTCAAACTCAGTTTTTCACTGTAATCCATAATTTCAAGGGGAGAATTGGGAAAATTTACCATGTCCATTATTCAATCAAGATTTGAACACAACAGGTATGTCTATACATGCAATTAATGCGACTGAATTTATTCTGGTGCAATTTGCGCCAGAGTAAACTAATCCGGGTACAGCATCTACACGTGTATTTAATCACAATAATTTACTCTGTCATCCAATAACACCTGTGTCTGACAGGACTTTCCTAACACAGTAGTAAATTAGTCTACTGCACCCTAATAGTGGTACATGTGTAGATGGTGATGCTTTACTGAGGAGCAAATTAATCTACTCTGAAATAAAGTGCACTTGTAAATGCACCCCAAGGCTACAAAATTATTCAGTCTTGAAACTGTAATTTCTCAGAAATGTCAGTTCAAGACATGCTTCAGGTGTAAACTTCCAGCTGTTTCCGCCTCATGTCTAGTTAAGATGATGTGACTTCCATCTGCTGGATTCTTATTGAGACTAGCAGGAAGGGCACTGAATTAGGTTAGCATCCTGGTATAACTAGTTTCATGTTTATACATAAAAAATACTAAATTTTCCATTCTGTTGTCCATTTCCTTTCCCTTCAAATAAAGGAATCCATTGTTCCACATTGCAAAATAGACGTGTACTTGTGAATGAGGAAAACCTTCCTGCTAAGACTAACCAGAAATCGCTTCTCACTTTTCCCTAGTGTTAAAACTGAGTAAGATTCTGAGGTGAAGAGGAGAGCCACACGCATAATTAGAGTCAAGAGAGGAGGCCTTATGAGGAAAGGCTGAGAGGTATGGGACCCTTCAGCCTGGAGAAGTGAAGGCTATGGGGTGACTTTGTGGCAGCCTGTAAGTATATAAGGGGTGTGTACCAGGAACTGGGAGAACATTTGTTCACCAGGGCACCCCAAGGGAAGACAAGGTCCACTGGTCACAAACTCCTGGAAGACCATTTTAGATTGGACATAAGGAAAAATTTCTTTACTGTCTGAGTCTCCAGAGTCTATTATAGACTCCCCCCAGAAGTGCTGCAAGCACCTACTCTGGAAACCTTTAAGAAATGCTTGGATGCTTGTCATGTTGGGGTAATCTGACCCCAGATGACTTTCTACCCCTTGGGCAAGGGGCTGGACCCAATGATCTTGCGAGGTCCCTTTCAGCTCTAATGTATATGAAAGCTATCACAATTAATTTTCAGATTTAAATGATCAGTTATTTCATTTCATAAACACTAGTTGGGAATTATTATAATGCTAATTTAATAGAAAAGAACCTGGATTTCTACTGCAAAAAATAGCAATGCAGCTAGTGGAAGTTTTAGATAGAAACTATTATCTAATTATGAACTTGGGGTAGATGGGAAGAAAGATAGGATAATTGATACTATGTCACAAGAACATAGGACTGGAAGGGAACACCTGGGTCACTGAGTCTAGTCCTCTGCAACTGCCATTATTCATTGCAGTATTGTTAATGTGAAAAGGCATGCAATTAGTGTTGTACAAAGAATGTTAATAAGCTTGTTATATGAGTATTAGCTTTAATTAGTATAAATTACATATATGCTTTACACTGAGAACCATGAAGAATAATGGGAAACACTTAGGATAATTATCAGCATGCAAGAAACAGCTAAGACAAAGAGCAGGGTGTACCATCAGAGGCATAGCATGTTCATTCAGTGCCTGGGGTAGGTGGCGAGGGGAGTCAGCATATATTAGTCAGCATGCCAGTCAGGATGCTAGGGGGAAGAAAAACTGTCCCACTTGCCTGCCTCTTGTTCTCTGCACAGGGAAGGCTAGTGCTACTGCTATGGACACTGCCTTTGCTACAGAAGCACCAGCAATGGCAGCAGTAGCTTTCCCTGTACAGAGAAACCAAGCAGCAGCAGAAAGAAAGAAAGTCTAGTGGCAGCAGCCCTGTGGCGCAGGTTCCCTGGGAAGCACCCCTAGCACCCTACTTGCTCTCCTCCACCCCAGATATGCTTCTAGGCACAGGGCTGTGCCCAGTGTAAGAAAAACTCCCCAGGGGAGGGCACTGTTCAACTGCTGGCTGCTGGGCTGCACTATCCAGGTCCTATAACTGGGCAGCACCTGTGCCATGTTAAAGACTCTCAAGGGTATATTCTGGCACCCCCTCAGAGTCAGTTCCTGGGGCTGATGCTCTGCTCACCCTCTCTCCCCCTAGCCACAGTACTGCTTGCTGAAATCTTTCTAAACCTTTTTGCAAAATCACAAAAATGTAGGGGCCAGAAACAACCTCAAGAGATCACCTAATCCAATCATTTGCACCAAGGCAAATACACCTAGATCAGTGGTTCCCAGCCAGGGCCTGCAACACCCTGGGGTGCCACAAGACCCTCTCTGGGTGCTGCAACACGGGCACTGCTTCTACAGCAGGCAAGTAAAACTGATCTGTGTGCAGGGCTGAGGCACTTATGCACTCCTGCATAAGGGTTAACCCTAGAGCAAACAGCTGGTTTGAGCTGTAGTCCTTCCCAGTAAACCCCTCCTCTGATCACTCGTCTTGGAAACAGAGGCATCTGGGACAGTACCACTGGCCTGACAGGGAAAAGCCAATTCTCCGGTCTGTGTTAGGGTTATCATAGAGCTCTAATGCAGCAGGAGTGTGTGCACATGCCAAAGTCCTTCCCAGGATGGCTGTGCAGCACGCAACTGGGACAGTTTTACCTGGAGGCAGCAGTACCCAGTTGAGAAGTCCTTAAGTAAGTTAAGGCAGCACCAACAGTGGGTCTCAACCAGGGCTATCTCCACATTACAAAAATGGAGTGGAGGGATATTCTGGCTGTATAAAGGATGAGAACCACTGGTGATCCCCACAGGTGTTTATCTAATCTTTGCTTTAAAATATTCAATGCAAGAGGTTTCACAGTATCTCTAAGTGGCCTAGTTTCACCAAGCTAGCAGCTAGACAGATTTTATTACTATCCAGACTTCACTGTATTTCTTCTGGTCCTTCCCCCAGTCAATATGGAGAATAATTGATTACTGTCCTCTTTATAACAACTTTTTGTCCCTTTTAATTGTTTTCTTGTTTCTCTAAACATACCCATTCCTTCAACCTTTTTTCATAGTTCATGCTTTCTAAAACCCTTAGCATTCCTGTTGGTCTCCTCTGGACTGTCCAGCTCATCTATATCTACATCTTCTTGAAGTGTGCTGCCCAAAACCAAACTCAGTACTCCACCTGAGACCTCATGAGTGCTGAGTACAATAGAACAATTGCATACAACACTTGTTAAAACATATTAGAACGAGATCTGCCTCTTTTGCAAAATCATCACATTATAAATGCATATTCAGTCTGTGATCTACTACAACCTTCTGGATGTTTTTCTCAGTACTGCTGCATTGCTAGTTATACCTATTTTGTTGTTTTGCATTTGCTATGTCCTTCTTAAGTGTGGCACTTTGCACTTGTTTTAACTGAATTTCATGTTGGTGATTTCATACTCTCTTTCCAATTTGTCCAAAGTGCTTATAATCCCACTCATCTTAGTGTCATTCACAAATAAATAACATAATTATATATTCCATCATTCACTTTTTTGAAGAAAATATTGAATAAAACCAGGCCCAGGATAGATCCTATTTGAGATACTCTCCCAGTTTGACCATTGATAACTCCTCTTTGTCCACATGCTTAACAATGACTTCATTTATTACCCTGATTTTTTTATGAAGATGTCATGCAGGACAATGTCAAAACCCTTATTAAAGCCAGAATCTGTCATACCTACTGGTTATCCACTACCCTGGTCATCCAGCAAAAGGAAATTAAGTTACAGGTGACCCTCGTCATTCACGGGGAATATGTTCTCATATCCCCCGTGAATGGTGAAATCCGCAAATAAGGCACAGTAGTCATGAATGCCGTCTGCATTCATGAACTCAGTGCCCCGGTGGCTGGGGGGCGGGGGGTACATGGCTGCTCTGGCGACGGCAGGAGTGCATTGGCGGGAGCGCGGTGGCAGTGGCGGGATCCCAGAGGCAGCGGTGAGAGCCCGGCAGCGGCAAGCGCCGAGTTCCCGAAGAGCTACTTTAAGTGTATTTAAGAAGTGGGTTTGGCATTCGCAAATATTTAAAATCATGAATGCCGAACCTGAGAATAGTGAGGGTTTCCTGTAGTTTATCACACTCTCTTCTTGACAAATCTGTGTTGGTTATCGCATCACGTTTTATCCTGGGTGATTATAAACAGATTGCTTAATAATTTAGGTACCACTACCTTGCTAGGTACTGAAGTTAGACTAATTAGTCTGTAATTCCCTTGCTTTTCCTTTTTCTGTTTTTAAAGATATAGTCTATTTTTCCCTTTCTCCGCTCCTCAGTTTTCCTCTCTCATTCTCCATGAGTTATCAAAGATAGGTCCTTATGGTTCACAGTTCCTTTAGTATTTTAGGATGAATTCACCACTCCCTGCCCACTTGAAGGCATCTTTCTTATCTGAACATTTCTTAACCTGTCCTTTCTCCATGCTGGCCTTCACTCTTAGCTTTTGATTAAAGTTAATTTTGTTAAGCACATGAAGACTGAAGCACAGCAAAATAATTAATTTTGGAATCTGCACAGGGATGCTGCATATGTTGTCATTTTGTAACAATTGTAAAAGGAACACAGATGATATCAGTGAGTATTTCAAATTGAGCTCCTTCTTTCTCTCATCTGGGTGCATGTATGCACACAGGCACACACACACACATGCATGTGCACGCACTCCCATAGAATCCAGCAGTATCCCTCCACTCAGTTCAAATCCTTGAGTGGCCTTGCCTTTGCCTTCATTTTAGGGCAGTGCTAGGGGACTTAATGGTCTCTTGCTGTCCTAAGTGACTGGTGCCTCCTGGGGGGGTGTGGGAAGGGAGGGTTTCCCCAGTGGCCAGTCATTGACCCTGGAAGTGCCGGTGGCAAAACTGGAAGTGCCACCTGTGCTTCTCTCAATGCCCCCACTACCTGGCTGGCATCAATCTCGGGGGGGGAGGGGCACTGGTTGGCACTTCTCTTAGCACCCCCACTCCCCAGCCAGCAAGGACCAATCTTGGGTGGGGGGGAACATCCCCCCCATGTTCCCCTGTGCATCACCAATGTTTACTGTTAAACCTACCTGCCTTGGTGAAGTTCAAAGGAGCCTGCAAAAAATGCTGCATTGACTTTGTGGGCTCAGAACAAGCCTGTGTGCAGTGCTATGTGAATATGCACAGGCGAATGGTAGGGGGAGCACAGGGGGGCACGTGTCCCCACTGAGATTGGCCCCCGACTTGGCACTGCTTAGGATGGGGCAGGTTTTTTTTGTCACGTGGTCTGGTGGCATGTTGTGGGGGGCGGGGCACTAAGCCATGGCACAAAAGTATAGGAGTGGATATGGCCCACCCACAAATTGTGCCCTCCCCCCCTCCAACTCAGGAGGCATTAGTCACCCCTGTGAATATGGCTATGTTGCTTCTGGTCCTGAAGCCAGTGACATATCTGAGGATGGCATTACTTTGTGGTGTGTGGGCTGTTAGGCACAAAAGGCAACTTGCCCAAAGTTTCAAAGGTGACTGTAAAACAAGTGGGAAGAGAAATCAGATTCTGAGACAGTCCTGAACTTTAACCAATAGACCATCCTTTTTTCACCCACTAGTATTATTTGTTTTGCTTTTTCCTCTAAGAATACTAGTGCTGAAAGAGAAAAAGTCAGCCCACTAGGCATAAGCAAGGTAATATAGAAGTAGGTCAGCAACATTCCCTTTGATTTTACAGTATTATATCCTGAGAACGTTAGACTCTGATTACAACAATAAATATGATAATAGCCTTCATGCTGCATGTTAGTTTTCAATATACAAACTGAACACTGGGGGAAAAATATGTAAAGTAATTATACAGACTGGGGGATAATTTTATTTTAACAGCCTCATCTCTAAATCTTTTTTTTTGACTGGCTCCAATAAGGCAAAGATAATTGTTGTTCCAGGCCCTGTGGTTGAGTGGTAAACATCAAGTATTTAAAGTTGACTTATCTAATCATCTTGTAAAGAGATGATGATAAAAAGAAATGCTGAAGAGTTATTGCAAAGAAGCTAGCCAATCTTTCTCCAGTTAAAGTAATATTCCTGAAACTGTCCAGAACTTATCTATTGAGGATAGAAAAGCCATTTCTTACTTTGCAATTGTGTGAATTTTTTAGGGCATTTTCAGCATAAAAAGAAACAGAGATCTTTCTGTATGAGAACACTAGCAGCACTAGGAGGAGATTTGTTTGGCCATGTGCAGATGAAACGAGGGGCATGTGTGCACAGCACTTTAAAGGGGGTTAAATGCTTTTGCACCGCTTTAAGAGTATTGGTGTTTGCACACATCAGCAGCGTATTGCACGTAATTCCAGCTGCTGTAGCAAATTTGGTGGCATAATGTGCCTTAAATGACTTGGAGTGCAGCAAACTAAAACTCCTCCAAGGACATGGCCTCTGTTTGCTGCCCTACAGCCGCAGAGCAAAGCACCAAGCTCCATGTAGCTCAGGGGCTCTGTAGAAAGCCCGTGCAGGCAGCCTGGCAGCAGCCCAGGAAGGCAGGCTCTGCCCAAGAAAAAAAACCAAAACAGCAATCTTTTTTTTTTTCCTGGAACCTGCCTGCCTGCCTGCCTGAGCTGCACGGGTGCTTGGTGCTTCCCTCTGTGGCTGCAGTGCCCTCCGGGACTGTCTGAGCTGGGTGCCACCTTGCAGGGGGGACTGCCATGGAGGAAAGCACCAGCCCTCCCTCCCCCCCTGCATCCCAGGGACTGTTCTGACCACCAGCAGCTCGCCCTCCCCTCCCCGCCACCAGAATGGCAGGTAAGTGCATGGGTATGTGCACGACACTGGGGTTTACTTGGCCCTAAATTGAAGTGGTGTTTTTAAAAGCCCACCGCTTCAATTTAGGGCTCCCATTTTGTCTACACACGGCCTTTGTTTCTATGAAGGGTTCATTAAAAACCACAAGGTGGATGCAAATCTCCTCTGAGTACGTCTTTGAAATACACAGTGCAGAGGGAAGGAATCTCACTTTACAGACAGTGTGTTTTTACTGAGACAGAGGTGGTTTTCAGAGGTTTAAGTGCCAAAAAAAGAAGCCCAAGTGGGTCGTGGCATTGCCAGTGCACAGGCAGCCTATGGAGTGGAAAAACAATAGGAGTATGTCCTGATGTTAAAGAAAAACAGAGGCCATGTTCATACTTCCTTTGAAGTGAGCTTAGGGGTACCGAAGAGAGATTATCCATACCAGTCCCACATACTCCTGGCTCTGCTTAATTTATGGAGTGTGGACCATAAGGAGGAACAGCCATGTTAGGACCGCTGGGATCCAAACCCAGAGTGGCAAAGGCAGCAGACAAAGGTAAAGGCTACAGCACCACTAAGTCACATGCTAGCCCCAGCCCAACCTGGTCCCTCCCATGAGACCATTGATGAGGAGTCAGGTGACCAGAAGGAACCTATGGGAACCAAAAACCTCTGACAGGGGGACTATAAAACCCCTCCTACGTTCTGTGGGACTTGTCTCAGAAACAACACTCTTGTGTTTACTCCTTGGACTCCTGCCCGATCCCAGCCTTGTTGAAGTCCCTGCTGTGTTTGGACATCCCGGCTCTGATCTATGGTACTGTCTCAGTCTTCAGCCTGATGATTCTGACCGCAATGGACACCTGGTGACCAAGCCTGCCTACAGTAACTTGTTAAGTGACCACGTGTGGGAAGCCATACAGACATGCCCATAGACAACCTGGTTGCTCTTTTGCTTAGGTTGCTGAGCCTTGCTGGTAGCTTTAGCTGTAGGAGTCCTGTCAAGAGTTCCAACCACGCACAAAATAAAGTGAAACTGGATTTGTTTTTAAAAAGTAGCTTGCATTTTTTAGTTGCAAGTTGCATGTTTTGGGGCTTGTTCTTCTGTGTGTCACTAATTTTGGGTGCTTATTTGAATAAAATAGCTTAATAGCATCTTTTACCAACAACAAGGGTGTCAACAATCTGGTCTGTGGGCTGGACCCAGCCCACAGAGCCTATCATCTGGCTGGTGGTATGGGTCTTAGAACAGACCTGCATGCTGCATGCTCCAGATCACCCCATGGGGCTGAATGTAATGTATGTGCTACATGTGATACAGAAGGCAGGATCCATTGTGTGCTGTATGTGGCAGAAAGCCACTTTGGTTTCTCCCCAAAATCTCTGCCCTGTGACAATGTGATTAGATGGGCCAGCGCAGAGGATTCACACCTCACACCTCAGCCTGTCTCTTTCAGTAACCTGAGCTGGCTGAATTCCTGAGGGAGGGGGGGAACCTGCTCCCTCTGCCTACGGGACTGGCATCAGTTACCTGGGTGAGGGGTTTCTACCTGGGAAGCTGGAATATGCCCGGTAACAGGTGATGTATTTCAAATTGGTTGGCTGATGGGGAGGAAGAACCGGCACCACACTTACAGGTTGGGGAACTCCCCTCTTGCCAGCACGGAGACGGAAAAGGATCTTGGAGTCGTCATTGACTCCACGATGAACATGGCCCGGCAGTGTGGGGAGGCAGTCAAGAAGGCCAACCGTACCCTGTCATGCATCCACAGATGCATCTCAAGTAGGTCCAGGGAGGTGATCCTCCCCCTCTATGCGGCACTGGTCAGGCCGCAGCTGGAGTACTGCGTCCAGTTCTGGGCGCCACACTTCAAGAGGGACGTGGACGATATGGAAAGAGTTCAGAGGAGGGCCACTCGTATGATCAGGGGTCAGCAGGGCAGGCCTTATGAGGAGAGGCTACGGGACCTGAACCTGTTTAGCCTCCACAAGAGAAGGTTAAGGGGGGACCTTGTGGCCTGCTACAAACTGGTCAGGGGGGATCAGCAGGTATTGGGGGAGTCCCTGTTCCCCCGTGCGCTGCCAGGAGTGACCAGGAATAACGGTCACAAGCTGGCGGAGGGTAAGTTTAGATTAGATATTAGGAGGCGCTACTTCACAGTCAGGGTGGCTAGGGCCTGGAACCAGCTTCCAGGGGAAGTGGTGCAGGCTCCTAGCCTGGGGATTTTTAAAAGGAAGTTAGATGAGCACCTTGCCGGGGTCATCTGACCCCGGTGCTCTTTCCTGCCAAGGCAGGGGGTCGGACTAGATGATCTACCTAGGTCCCTTCAGACTCTAGCTACTATGAAACTATGAAACTGGGGCTGACCTCCACTGGACCAGGTGAATGAGGTCACAGGGGCTATATAAGTTGTGGTGGGGGAAAGAGGTGGTCTCTCTCTACAGCCATGAGGTGAGGCAGCAGCCAAGCAGGGGACACAGAGGAGCCTTGCCATCTGAAACTGTCTCTCTCTCACCCCAAAACTCACGAGCTAGAAACTGCCTGCTTTCAGAGGGGAATTGCACCAGCCTCTGGAAGATGCTTGTGAGTAAGCTACTTGAGATCTGATTAGATATTTAGCGGGCAGTAACTCAGATGCGTAATCAAAAGTCTACCTCAGCCACACTGTTTGCTCTTCAGGATTTCTAAGATATTGCTCAATCCTGTACCCTAGTTTACCCTACCCCTTGTAATCAATAAAGTTCTCCTTTGTGACCGGTGTGGGAGACTTATTGAGGGGTGGGTCTAGTTTATGCCTAAGAGACCCCTTAGGTCTGTGGACTAAGGGAGACTTTACTTTTTGGCCCCTGACTTGGGGAAGTGCCCCAAGTGCCTGTACCGGGTCGAGTACCCATTGGACTATTAGGCCTGTGTTTCCCCGAGGACACAGGGCCGAGACAGTCCCTTCTCGGGGTGGTGGCGGCTACGTTACCCCCAGACTAGTGAGTGTGCTCCGGGAGAGGGGTCGGCCGAGCATAAGGCACCCTTAGGGAGGCATTCGGAGCCTGGAAGGTGGGTGGGTGCAGGGAGGTGGGCGGCTCAACACAGGAGCGCCCCCTACTGGCCCGCCACACGTGGTGGGAGAGGTGGGATACGGATACCCTGCTGTTTTACCAGCATTATTTGGGAAGAGTAATAGAGTCACTGAAATTCCTTTAGCAAACAATTTCTAATTTGGCATCGGGTTGACTGGATATTATAGATAGCCAGGATGGCAGAGCAGTATGCCCAAAAGACCGTGCCTGAGCTGAAAGAGCTGGCGAAAGAGAGAGGCCTTCACATGAAGAAAGGGCTAAAGAAGGAGGAACTGATTAAACTCCTGTGAGACAATGACTCAGCCATAGAGCAACCTCCACACACACCAACTCCTGAGTCCTCCCCAGAATCACAGCGCCGCATGCCAAGTTCGCTGTCCTCGGGGAGATCAACCCCTACGGAGGAGCGACAGGGCAAGCTCAAGTATGAGCTGGAGCTGAAAAAGATGGAGTTGGAGTTGAAAAAGATGGAGATGGAGGCCCAGCGTGAGAAGGTACAGCTGGAGAAGGCAAAGATGGAGATGGAGGCCCAGCGTGAGAAGGCAAAGATGGAGATGGAGGCCCAGCGTGAGAAGGCACAGATGGAGAAGGCAAAGATGGAGATGGAGGCCCAGCGTGAGAAGGCACAGATGCAGATGGAGATGGAGTTGAAAAAGAGGGAGATGGAGGCCCAGCTGGAGCTGAAAAAGATGGAGCTGGAGGAGAAGACAGCACAGCGAGAGGCACCCAGTCAGCAGCCCAACGGGGGAGGTGAGAGCCCTCCGCGAGCACCCGGGGAACGCCCCAAACCAAATTCCTAGCCTTTGCTCGCTACCGACCCGGAGATGACCCCAACATATTCCTCAGAATCTTTGAAAGGCAAGCCCAACGGTTAAAGGTGCCCGAGGAGGAGTACATGCTACACATCGCCGTTTTGGTAGATGGCGACCTGGCAGTGGTCCTGAACAGCTGCCCACAGAAGCAGCTGAAAACTATGATACCTTTAAGCGGGCTGTGGCTTCAAGGTTCAAGTTAGGACTGGACTATTTTCGGAAAAAATTCCGGAATCTCGTCCCACAGTCCAAGAAGTCAATGACTAATTTTATGACCCTGTTGTGGGATGCACGCATTAAATGGGCGGACGGAGCCAAGGCTGACACTAGAGAGAAGCTGCTCCATCTTATGGCGCTGGACCAATTTTACTACCGATGTCCAAGGGAGATTAAAACCCTAGTCAAAGACAGGGGCCCCAAAACCAGCCCTGAGGCCGCTGAAATTGCGGATCAGCTGTTGCTTAACCGGGAAGGGTCAGACAAGAAGCCTCCCTACTCTGGGAAGGAAAATAAAGGGTTCCAAAGAGGGGGGAAGGGAGGGCCAGGTCCAAAAGGGGAAAAGGGGCCATCTCAGATGGAGCGTAAGGAGACCCCTGATTCGACCAAACCTCCCAATTCGGAAAAGAGGGGGTGCTATAACTGCGGGGAGCCGGGCCACATCAAGCCCAACTGCCCAAAGTTAAGCTTGATTCAGCATGCAGGACTGATTTGTGAGCCTGATCTGGCCCATGGATCAACCCCGCTTTGTTCATCCAGGCCACAGAGCCTAATGTGTTTGGCACCCCTGACCTACAGTGATCAGCTTTGTTTAATGCAAACTATATGCCATTCAGCAAAAACGAATCCCTCTCAGAACCACACGTCCTCAATGGAGTGGGTGAAATACAGCAGAGAGTAGGAACAAGTGATAGACTTAAAAGATGAGGTAAAGCCCATGGTAGGAAACAACAGCGAAACTGGCTGCAGGTATTATACATGTGAGCTTTATTTGCACCAATCTGCCCTTCTTCAGGACACAGGAATGACAAATGAAAGATGGATGTGGCACCATTTGCTTTAATCTGCCTACTAATGTTGGATTGACAGCGTCAAAACCTTCTGCTTGACTGTAAACCAAGCAGAGCTTATATTCAACTGTTGCTACCCAGTGTTTAGTCCTGTTGATCACCTAGAGATACTGGGACTGTACAGATATACCAACTAATCAACAGGGAAGGAGGACAAGCTGGTAAAGCCTATTCTGCTATCAGTCACTAGATGGCTCTCTATTTACAAGAGCTATATACAGGCACTGTACCCTATTGCAGAATATTAAGTGGCATTTTCAGCTTAGCAAGGCTAACCAGCAATATATTGCAAACCTATCAATAAAATGTATGTCCAGTGCCTAAAAATAGTTCTGCAAGAAGCAAGAAGCTATTCCAAATCAACTCTGGTAGTGCTTATAAAGTGCTAGACTGCCTCCAGTCTCTTCATTTTTTTCAGTCATTTAGATCAAGAATTTGTTTTAAAGAAGTGTCACCTTACCCGATAGTGAATGTCTTGAGGTCAACTCCAGTGAACCAGCCAGGGGTTTGCTCCATTTGTTGGGTCTGGAACTCTTTTTACTGTTGGTTTAGCAGATGCGAAGTTTGATAAGGCTGTTGAAGCTAATCTGAAAGAATACTAGACTTTCCCCTTGAAGCTACTGAACAAGTACAATCAAGACTTTCAGCATTTAATAAGCTGCGGACCTCCACATCAGCATTTAGCTCAGCTCTTACTTTTATAGGTCAGACCTAAACTGCATGATGAGTATTTTCATGATGAGGACAGCTTAGGAGATTTGGATTAATATCAAGCCATCAGTTTTCAACTTGATGGCCTCAGGAGGAGAACCAGGTGAGCAGTGATTTACTGACAAAGCCTCTTAGTAATACTGATGAAGAATGAGTGCTCTGTTATGGGTTAAGAAAACCAGGGATTTGCTGTAAAGATCTTGTCCCAAGGACAGATATGTTTTAGCACACTGCAAATTCAGCAAGGCAGCAGAAACAATGGGAGCTGGAGGCAGTAAGAACAAGCTTTTATAGTAAGAGTAAAAGTCTTGGTATTTGATTAGTTATGCCCAATGTATGATAAAGACATTTATATTTTGTATCATGATTTGTTTTACACATGCAGGAGAACCCACAGTTTTCATAGGGATTGTTCACTAGCTATTTAATTTGCCCACCAAGAGACCCAAATTTGGACTATTAGCAATGAATTCTGGGTTTTGCTGGTAAAAAAAGAACAAGTTCCAAATGTAAACATTACAACATGTATAAAGCCTGATAGTGAGAATTATACATGAGGAACACTTCCTGGATGGCAGTCACTTTAAAGGTTATGGATGTGGCTATGCATAAATATCTAGGATCAGCTAGCCAGTAAAGGTATGCTCCAAAGGCGTTTATGGACTCTCAGACCTATTTTGCCTTCACTGCACAGAGCAGGAAGATCAAAATGAATTCTCCAGTTTATTCTGGAGAATTCAGGTTGACTGTTTTGACATGTTTTTAAAGGACTGGCCTACCCTGACGACAATTTGTGAAACAAACCAGGATAAAACAGGTGGAATGCTCACAGCCAAAGTAGTCAACATTTGACTAAAGAGAAATACAGAGGATGTGCTGAGGATATGTTAAATACAGAAGCGGATTTTCATAGTTTGGATAAACTGCAAGAGGCTGGTTGCTCTATTCTTGAGAGTTTTTTTCTAAATTCCAACAAAAAACATTGCAGACTGAAGTACCCGAACTTGAACTATAGGTAGTGAAGGTGCAAATGGATCAAGCAGTTACTTCACCTCATTTTAAAGCCACTGTCCTCAGTAGAAATTCCCAGACTGGATGCCTGCCTAGATAGGAAGGGGCTGTTATGATCTGGGCATCTAATAACTGAACAGTCAGTCATGCCACTCATAATCAGTTTTAGGGTTGAGGGTAAGCCATGCAGTTTTAGGGCTGATGGCAAGCTGTGCTCATTAGCTGCTCAGGTTTTCAACAGCTAAACTAAGCAACTAAACTGGTAGGACATGATGGTTAAGCAACTGGAATACAAAGGCGTTTATGTCAAGATTGGGTTGCAGTTCTTACTTGCTGGGTGTGTGAGTTCGATGCTGAATTATATAAGGACTGAATTAAGCACAGGCTCAGACCTGGATGTTCAATTTAAAACTTTTATTGTTTCACAAAGTCATAAACTAAAGGACGTCTGTTGGTTCACGAAGTTCCCAAAAAGCCCTTGCTCTCTAACCTGGAGGCTAGATGAGGCTGCCTGTTTCAGTAGTCTCAGAACTGGTCAACAGCTCATTTAAAAGGAGTCCCTTATCTTTTTTTAGACAAAAGATACAAAACTGTCCCCATGGTGGAAGTGAGGCATCTAACATAACTTTACTATTAGTTATATATGATAACACTTATACATATGCATTTCTAATTTTTACTTCTATTGGTTATTTAGTTAACTTATCGATATTATAATATCAGGTGATATGCTTTGTATTATAATTTTTATGCTTCTTGTGCTAATTCTTAATTACCTTTATGTTTCTTATGTTTTTAGCAGGGTTAAAATGTCAAGGGTTACATAATATGCGGTTTTTCGTCATTGTGGTTTAGCCATACGGTTTCCTGTTTTGACAATATAAGCTGCAATTTTTATCATTGTTCAAGGGTCAGAAGGTGAGCATTTTTATCTAAGGGTCAAAAAGTGATTACCAGAATGTCAATCGCTGACTCCTCAACCTCCTTGAAGCATTCTGGGAGTTTTAGTGCATTGTTCTTAATGCTAGGCCTTGCTTAGCATAAGCACTATCTCACACTGGGCCATGTGAGCAATCACCAAAGAAGCAAACCCTTTCTGCTGGGCTATGGTAACCAGGGGGGTGTTTCAATCTTTGGGGTTGGCTGCTGGGAGTAGTAGCTCTGGTCTTTAGAGCACCATGTACAGTTGCCTCCTGATTCTTGGTTTGTGTCTTGCTTCTAGATATCAGCCCAAACTGGCCATGCCCAAGTTTTTAATTTGACCATCCCCTCATAGACCACTTCGTTGTATCTGCTGAGGCCAAAGTGGCCTTACTGAAACATTTCTGGGGTTGGACTGTGCAGCTGGGAATGAGTGAACAGAGGTGCACTGGCAGCCACCCTACCTGCGGCATGCTGCCACCATAGTACAGATGTATCCTGAATGCCCCTCAGCAGGCCCTGGCCATGCAGCCAAGTTGGTCCAAGGTCCTTGTTGCAGAGCTCTCAGGTGCCCTGCGACTGAGAGCAGAAATGGCTTCCCCCTTGTGGCGGGAAGGGGGAAGCTCCGCTGCCAGTCACCAGGACTGCACAGGTGCTGGTTGCCCTAGCAACCAGGGAAACCTAGAGACAGGAAGGGGTGGAGCTTAGCCCTTCTTAAGCCCAGGCAGAAGGCCAGGAGGGCAGTTTTCCCTCTGGCGGCCGAGGGAGGAGGAACTCAGCCAGCACAAAGGGGAGCACTCTGACGGTGGGAACATCCCCTGGTTCCTGCTGGGGGTTGATGTGCTCTCTCTCTTCCTGGTAGGGATGGATTCTTATTTTGACCAGGACGGTCTAGCTTTTATGTTGTAGCCCGGGGGCTTTGTGTTCTTGTGTTTATTGTTTTACCAGAGGACCGGGTGAGGCTATTAGGTGTTGGAGGAGGCCTCATAGGGACTCCACAGTAGCGTGGGGGTTCGTGGCACTGGAGAATGCACAGCATTGTTTGGGGTGTGTGGGCCCCAGCCCTGGAGTTAGGGGGCAGGGAGGAGCCCCAACTGAAGGGGGCAGTGAGGAGCCCTGGAGCTGGCAAGAAGTCCCAGAATGGGCAGTGCGGGACGAGCTAGAAGGCACTGCTAGGGGCGCGGGCTGTGAGATGAGCTAGAGGGTGCCGGCAAGGGTGCAGGCTGAGGGACAAGCCAGAGAGTGGCCGCGTGGCGCAGAGAGAGGAAGACAGACCCGAACAACACCAGATATATCTGTGAGGCTTGGGCTGCAGTGTAAGGGGAGGAAAGGAGCCGCAGATAGCGCCTCAGGCACCGAGACAGAAAATAGGCAGCCTCCCACTTGATTAAATCTTCCAATCAAGCAGATAACAACAAAGCATGGCAGGTGAGAAGGCGGGCGGTTGGCCCTTGATTGGTGTTGCGGGACCACTAATAGACGGCCCTTGGTGTTGGGGGACCACTAATAGACGGCCCTGAAGAGGCACAACTGTCACAGTCCTATTACTGAAAATGCACAGCAACAACTGTTGGCAGTTTCAGAGGGTTCTGAATAGGGGTTAGCCACTGTTTCTGTTGAAGCCAGAAATGTTTGTTATCAATCACACCAACATGGATCTGACTATCAGTCTATTAATCAAGAACATACTGGATTTGGCCTCTGCTCCTCAAGAACTGCAGCCCTCTACTTGAAGATGATTGTCACAGCCTATGTTCAAACCAGTCAACAACCCCAGTAATGGGTGTACTGCCAAAGTGGTGCCACACACCCTAAGGAAGGAACCACACCGTAGGTGCTGAATACATGGGGCCCAAGGGCCCTGGCCCCACCTTGGGAAGCCCATTCCTAATTGGGCAAGATAAATGCTCCCATTTCGGGACTAAGTCCCAGTCCCAGGCTGCATTATTGTGGGGCAGCTTTTGTCCCAGATTTGCAGTATTGTGCAGGGATCTGGGTTTTCTGTTCACTGCAAAAGTGCAGAAAATGGTTGGTTCCCCCTTGCAGGCTGACAGAGTTGCAGCCAGCAAGGGGCTGTGGGGAGCAGGATGCAGGGAGTGCCACATGCATGTGTGTGCACACATACACATGCATGTGGCCAGGAATACAGCCCCAGGCAGTGGTGGAGAGCAGCTCCCCCAGCTGCCTACAGGTAAGTTGGGTGGGGTGGGGAGGGGAGATTGAGACCCTCATGGTGAGGCAGGCACTGGGCTTGGGTCACTGCCCAGCCAGGATGGTGCATGGGGCCTAGGGCTGGGGCTGGGAGTGGGACAGAGCCATGGACAGCTTGTCTAGGGGGCGTGGGGGAGGGGGGGCAGTTCCAGCTGGTGCATGCGCTCCCAGGGCGGGGAGCATCAGGCACTTGCCCCCCGATTTGTATGCAGGGTAGGGGCAGATGTGGGCCCAATCAAGGGCCAACCGCCTGGCTTCTTACCTGCCATACTTTGTGGGGCAGGCAGGGGGCACCTCACCATGGCAGCACAGCCAGTGTGGAGCTCCAGGGGGCGAGGGCAGCAGGGCAGGGAGGCCCGAGCCCACAGCGGGCAGCCCACATTCACCCCCACTCCCCCAGGGGCTCTGCTCAGCTCTGCTTCGGCCATTGAGAGGGGCTGAGGGGGGAGGCATCACCTTAGGGTCCCCTGCCCCCGGCAAAAATAAATGTTGCCGCCTATGAGCCACACCTTGTTTCCAGCTGTGCTGCAGTTTCAGCATCATGTGTCCGACACCTCATGGAATGAGGAAGCCCAACATTTTAATTCCCCTCAAGGTCTAAACTGTGAAATTAATTGTTAGTTCATCTTGCAAAGCAGGGCTAGTGCAAAGCAGATTGCAAGCAGGAGGTCTCCAGCTCAGGCAGGCTCATACTGCAGGTATCCCAGAGATGCAGACTGCTCTTTGTGTTGCTCCTTGAAAAAAATACACTCAAAAGGAAACATGCACGTTCTGCTACCTGAGGAAAATGTAATGCATTGGTTATTAGCCATTACTGGCATATAAAGAGTAGTCTGTTTTTAAATGTTACTTTGTGTGTGTGCCTCCTTAGGCACCATATTTTCTTTCAGTTTGGGTCCCTGAGCTACATTAGCTGCATGGTACTCTCTTTCTCTCTCTCTTGTGTTAGTCTGAGCCCCATCACTGTCAAGGCACAGGGATATAACAGAAGACATGAAATAACTTCTAAGCAGCTGGGTGAAGCTGGAGGGAGCTGTTTCTACTGAAAGCACAAGGTCACCTGGAAGATTGCAGTTGCCTGCCCATCCCTACCCCATGCAAAAATCCTGCTAAGAGTCTTCTCACATTATTTCTGCAGTCAGGGCAGCAGCAGGCCTCTTGAGACACCAACACAGGCATGGCACACAGCAGATGGTAAGCTGAATCCCTGCATAGATTCTGAGCTGGTGCAAGTCTTCTCTCAGACAGTGGGGAGGGCAGAGATGATCCTTGCTCAAGTGTGGATGAGTGAGAGGGGAAGTGGGGGTAACAGCACTGAAAACTTCATGTTAGACTGGCTTCTTTTCCTTTAACCACAGGCTCAGCAAATGTGGAGCAACCACAACCCTGTAAAATACTTGCAGAAACATCTCTCACTGCCATGCCAGAGATGTCCTGTTCTGCATGCAAAAGGCAAATTTTGGGTCTGTGTCCTGGAGCTGTGGAACCTACACCCATGTACAGAAAGAGCAACCCATATGAACTGTGACCCCCGGACTCTCCCACCAGCAAGGTGGGTACTGGGAAGAGTGGCGGATGACTGATATATAGGTGCTTGAAGGTTAAGTCTCCTGAACTCTGGGCTAAAATCCTTTATTACCTGTGCTGTTCTACACCCAGGGCAGATTTCTGATATAAATCATAATAAATGATCCACATAAAGATAATGACGGTGGCCAGCAAACCAGCTTGGCAAGCTGCTAGCTGGGAACAAAAAGCCCTATTTAACCACAAAGGAATGCTCCCTCCTGGGATCCTTGCCAGCCAGTAACTGCTCGGCCACCCCCTGAATGCCATCAACAGTGTTCTGGATGCTGCTTCTGAGCTAGCCTTGTGCCATTGTGACAGTTGTGATCTTTGTCGAGAATCAAAATCAGCACAAGATGATGTGGCCAGCTAGTATCAAAATGATTCCACCAACACAAACACTGCATAAAACTGGAAAAGTGTGAATTCAACCAAACTCAGTAGAGTGTTTGGGATACTTCATCTCCTTGGATCGGCCAGTCCTGGGTCCCCAGGAAGTGTCTGGTATCCAAAATTAGGACCTGTCAGAGGACAAAGGAGAGCAGTGCTTTTGGAGGTCTGAAAAATTTTACCCATCCTTTGTCAAAGACTTTTCTGTCTGGTAGCTCCTTTGACAGTGCTTTTTGAGGAGGGTCCTCTTCCTTTAGTTTCTGGAAGCACAGCCCATACTGAACACAGCAAAGCAAATATTTACCTCAGCTCTGCTCCTAAAATATACAGATTCTTCCAAGCTATTTGCTGAAGAGACTGACACTTTCAGTTTGGCATTTTGGGTGCTCCTCCAAAAGAAGTATATCCCCAAACCTGACACCCCTTCAAAGTCCCAGATTATGCCAGTACTCTCCCCTTGTTAGGTATTCAGTTTGTTCAAGAGTCTCCAGCCTGAACCTTTTGATAGTTTAAGATGTAACCCAACATATAAATCTGTCTAGAACATCTTGATGTCTCCACCTGAGCCAAAGTACCCCAAAGAAGATCACTCATTCTCTTGTAATCACTGCCCCCACACCAGTCCTAGGATCAATGTTAACTTGCTTGTAGACCTGCCCGAGTATGGTAATAGTTGGGACTAGATCTGAGAATGGCCATGGCACTCCTAGTGACTCAACTAATCCTGTCCCTCATTCCAGCTCTTCAGTGTACTCCCTCTATCTCTCCTGCCATGTCTTGATGTAACCATCATAGTGTGTATAGAAACTGCCTTGAATCTTGGAGCGTTCCTGGTGGTACTGCCTATAGGTTCACATCCCTCACTTCACCAGGCCCTTGGTGCCCCTCATCACTAGATCTTCCCTCTGCTGACAAAATGCACTACTTGCCCTGCTGGTACCACATTTGTCTTCTCTGCGCTGATCCTGGCTCTACAGGTCTTACTGTCTGGGGCAATAATCACAGCATTCTCAGCCCCTAACTGCATCTTATAGGCTCTAATTATGGCCTCTAGCCGGGTTGGAAAGAATATCCCATGACCCACATCTTAAATTGAGCCTGGTGGGATTCTTAAATCAGATGTAGAGGACTGTAACTTGAACCTGGGACCAGCCAAGGATAGGAAGAACCAGCACTTGCTTGTGTTTCTAGCTGATAACTCAGCTGAGCTTATCTCCAGTAAGACTAGCTGACAGATTATTGATAGGAGCTAAAGAATATGAACACTTTCCCAGCAGATGATCATAGAATAGACAGTATAACAAAGGCAGGAGGTAGTGAGTGCAGTTTAGGGAAGAGGCAGAAAAAGGTAAACAGTAGACATTGGCTATGTGCTAGATAGTAAGAAGTGGCAGGAAGTGGAAATTTATAGTAGGGCATACAGTATAGACTCAGGCATCAAGAATACATAGGCTACTATGGATCCTCATCACAGGCTTAGGAACAGGCAATTCTGGGGTAAAGACAGTGTTGTGGAAAGGGATACTGGTTTTACAACTCCCACTGCTGCAAGTGAAAGACTGCGAGGACAACTGGTGGCTACAGAACATACCCTATAAACACCCCTATGAAAGAGAGAACTTGAGCTCAGTAACCATTGATCATAGTGTCCTGAAAAAGTCTTGAAAAGAATGGGTTATTTCCTTGCTTCAGTTTTTACCAAAAAGATCCTGGGGAAATTGCTGCATTTGACCTGTTCCATAAATGAAGATTTATTTCTGGTAATAAACATGGGTTACTTTGAAAGACTAAGATGTCAGAAGAAAAGGTGAAGCATGTTAATCTTTTAACAATCAGTAAGTCAACTTTATCCAGCTGGTATACCATCAGGATTTCTGAAGGGCTTCAGCATGAATTCAGGATGGTGACAACAACTGTCACAATTCAGTTCAAGAACTAGGTGAATTAGAGACACACCATAACTTCACATGACAACAGTATCAATATGCAGAGGCTATCAGTTTTTAAAATATCGTCTACTAACTATATAAGAAGTCAGGGGCTTGGGGAACTGCAAGTGGAGTTAGTGAGTGTTTGTGTGATTTACTGTCAACTCACAATTAAATCAATACATAAGTCTATCAATACACAATTAAATCAATACATAAGTCTATTGTATTAAATCAATACATAAGGACCATGGAAGTCCATGTTTACTGTATTAAAAGTAGTTTATTCATATCCAATGAAATAAGATGTTACTTATGAAAGCTTATACCTCTATGACTTAGTCTATAAAGTGCCACTCTGCTCTGCCTTCTGCCTGACTTGACACTAATACAGCTAACTACCTCTCAGTAGTTTACAGCATTAGATAACTGCACATGTACAAAATTGGCAGTGTAATTGATACCTTCCTCAGATTAGAGCTGTGTTTTACAAAAATGAGTATCTGTCCAGGATGAACAAAGAAAATATATACGCATTCAGATTGCTTGCATTTGCTTAGAACAGACCACCATGGGAGATATGAGCTGGTAATTGAATCTCTCTGTACCACGACTTGTCAGAGCTTTCTTTTTCAGTGCACATGCCATCTGGAACTGTATAAATAGTCTCCTGCACCCTGTAGATTTGGTAAATTCTCTCCATATATCTCCCTTTCCTCCATGCTCCCTTTTATTGTTGCTGTTGTTCCAATTTCCCATCCCCCACTTCCACATATAATCTTGATTTTGGTTATGGATTTATTAATACATCAAACTACATATATTAGGTCTTTACTTTGGTAGCAATGGGAGATAAGCACAATCAAACTCTATGTTGATGCAAGTGCTAGTATATTTCACCCTCTTCTCTTATGTTATGTGGATGGCTTCCAAGCCCGGTTACGTGCTGGTTGTAATGCCGAGTTTAATTTTGTAACCTTACTAGCTGTTACAATGGAACTAACTATAATGCTGATGTGAAGAAAAACAGGAAATAAATAAAACATTCACCCCAGGGAATGAGTCCAAGAGATAGAGAGAGACGAGAACACCACTTCCAGAGCAGCTGCTCCATAAAGATACAACAACTCCAAGAGGGGAGGGGCGGGGAATGGAAGGAACGGGCGTCAGAAGACATCCTGGAGCAGAAAGCTTGGGAAGAGAGTGGGGAATAAAAGAAACCCCAAGGATCTGGCTCAAGTGGGGAGAAGATCTTGAGGAGATCCAGGTAAGCTGGGAATCACTGGCAAAAAAAGGAAAGAAAAAAAAACCTTAAAAAGTAATACTCGAACAGTGAGCGAAAGGGAGCCGAGGAACATGGCTATCAGCTGCGTTACAGTGATGGCGGGTCTTGTTTTTTCTTTTAATTGGACTTTGTTTTGAGTCATTCATGCTCTATTGAAGACAAGGTCTAAAAGAGACTGGGTTATGACTATTTCTTAATGAGACTGTGACATATTCCAAGTTCTTGGGAAGGAATAACATGCCTAGAGACAACCCCTTCCCCCGACTAAATAAATAAATAAAACTCTGAGAGCTATAAATGGGACTGATTAAAAATGCTATGTTGACATTATAGATGTTAAGTTAAGATTATATGCGAGTTGAATTCTGTCTAAGTTTGACTGAACAATACGATACTGGTGAGAGATGGAGAAACCCTGGAATGGCTTGAATGTTGTTATAGCCAGATGGCTTAGGTTTATGGTATAGCCAAGAGGCTTGTGTCTTGTTTACTGTTTATGACCGGTGGTTTGGGTGAGGCTATTAGGGGTTGGAGGAGGCCTCATCCAGGACCCATGGCCGTGTGGGAATCCCAGCCCCAGAGCCAAGGGGGCAGCGATTTGATGAGCCCCAGAGGGCGTGGTGAGAGACGAGGGCTGCGGAGAACCCGAGCGCCAGGGAGGGCACAGAGAGAGAGACACAAGGGCTGTGGCTAAGATGAAACAACGTCTGGTACATGAGTGAGGCTTGGGGTGTGGTAAAGGGACGGTTGGAGCCACGCATAACCCATAAGGCTGGGGTGCACGGAAACCCCATTATAAGAACAAGACAGTAATAGCAGGAGAACCGTAGCCAAGAGGACAAAAGGCAGCCTCCCTATTATACCATATAAGATCAAGACATGGCAGGCGAGATTTGAGGATGCTTTGAGGTGAACTTGGTGCGGTAAGGGGGTGCTAGGGGAGATCACGGCCACCCCTAGGACCCCGCTCCATGACAGCGCAGCATGGGGAGAAGCGTCGCCGGCATCATCAAGAAAAGCAGTGAGTGGCTGGAGCACAGGGTCTGCTCTGACATGTGGTGCAGGAGTGGGTGGGGAGGAGTGGCAGCAATGGCAACACCAGTGAGGAGCATGAGCACGGGGCCCAGGGCCAGCAGGGCCCAGAGCTGGCTGGCAAAAGCATGGGGTCTGCTCTAGCATGCTGGAGGGAGGCTGGTGAGTGGGCAGGGAGGAGCAGTGGTGGTAAGGGGTGGGGTGGGGTGGGAGTGGGACAGCAGGAGCATGGGACGCAGGCTGGCAGGGTTGCAGGAGTGCGGGGCCTGGGCCAGGACCCAGGGACAGGGCGGGCAGGAGCATGGGGCCCAAGCCAGCACCTGGCCCCCAGGCTGGTGGCACAGCAGGAGTGTGGGGCCCGGGCCCAGGTCCAGGGCCAGCAGGAGCGTGGGGCCCACGCTGGCAGGGCGGCAGGAGCGTGGGGCGAGGGCTGGAAGATAGTGCTGGAGCAGTTGGCAGGCAGGCAGGCATGAAAATGGGTTTTGCTTGGCATGATTCCACTTTTTTTTTTTCCCAGAACCAACTAAAAGCGGTAAGCAGAGGTTGCCTGTATAGACCAACAATTGGTAGCATTACAGTGATGCAGCTGCGATGGTCCAAGAATTATGTGAGAGGCAAGACTTTCTTGAGATAATATCTTTTATTGGACGAGTTTTATTACACAGGTGTTTGGATGCACGACATTCTTCTTTAGGTCTTGCATTCAAAAGCTTGTCGAACTCTATCTCAGCTATGAAGTTGGTCCAATAAAAGATATATTACTCTAAGAAATCCTCGTCTCTTGTATAGACCAAGAGTTTTAACTGTTTTTGAGATTGTATACGTATTATAACTGAAAATTAGAAACGATTATGGGTCTATAATAACCTTAACTATAAATAATGACGATTAAACTCTTCATTGTCCGTAGGTAAGATTTTTTTTTCAGAACCATGTTATAAAGGAAATCAATTTCTTTTAAGAGATTCATGATATACTCAGACTCTTCTTGCTTCTCCCTGGGATGGAATGAAGGTCTTTTTAAGGTGAAAACTACAGCCTTTTTTAAAATTAGAGGTAGAAGTTGAAGTGCTGTTGTTGCCACGATGGTTCAGGAAATGTGCAAGAGACATGAATTCTTGAGTTGATGTCTTTTATTGGGCCAACTCTGTGGCTGGAATAGACAAGGACAACACTTCAGAAAATGGCCCTCCTGAATAACCTTGTTTTTTTCCCCTTATCAGGCTGTTTTTCTTATGTCTTGTTTTTATGTACAGATGGAGTTTCACACAAGGTTTTGTTCTATCTGCCACTTAGTTCTGCTGTGTCGTGTTCTCTCACAAAGACCTACTGTGATACCTGAAAGCTCATCTTTGTCTATCCCAACCGTGAAGTTGATCCAAAAAAAGTTATGAGGCAGAATTCTAATTCCATTTGAAAGAAACCATGTGTCAGAGTTTGCACACCTAATAGAGCTAATACTAAGCAGCACCTCAGTTGAGAATTGCTGCTTTCTAGGGCAAAGTCAGTGTTGCACATTGTGATTGTAAGATTGAAAAACGCAGCAGTTCAGTTTGATGCCTGAGGGAAAGAAAAGAACTTGGATGATGGCTGGTATGTCCTTGTTAGGCCTCCCAGTGGAAGAGGGGACCCATTGTCTTTTCTGCTCTCTGTAAAAGGATTATTTTTGTGCTGTTCAGTAAAAGCTCAGTTGATCCTGGTCCTCCAGAACTCAGTCTCTTCTCCCTCTGTTCCTCTTCATCTCTTTGGGAAAGGATGAAGACTGTCAGAACACACACTGATTCTATGATAATACAGAATCTGTCCCCAGGGAAATTATGGAAGCTGACTGACAAGTTATGAAGCTAATAAACTTAGTCTGAATTCATACTATATAGATTAAAAGAGTGCTGTCCAACTTCTGGGCAGCCGGGGGCCACACACCATGTGGGCTGCAGTCCCAGAAGCTGCATGAGGCACAGGCCACAGACCCTGGGGCTGCTCATTGCATGCCCTCCCCATCCCCATCCACCTAACGTTTCAGCTCATATGAAATAATAAGACTTGCCATTAAACCTCTAGCATTTATCTTTGGCCTTGAATTTTTGGCAGTACAACTTAGGAATAAAAAGTATTAAAGCACCAGGAGCACAGAATTAAAATATTACTTTAGGCTGATTAAATACTTTGGCTATCAGACATTTCTCTCTAGTATGTTGGATGCAAAAGGTAAGTTTTTGGAAATAGTTGGGCTATAAAATCTATTAGATTAACTGAGGCAATTGGCATCTTCCAAGGAACAAGAGATAAAAACTTATCAATAGTCCCTTTCAAGGGTAAGAGATTAGTGTGAAGTATTTCATTATTCAGTTATTAAGAAAAATGAATGAAGTTAGAGTAAATCTTAATCCTTTAATTATGAAACTGACTAATGATTTATGCAGATGGCAGGCCTCACATCCCCTCTTATTGTTGGATAAGAATTAATCCAATTAAAATGACTGTATTTCCCACATTACTTTTCATGCAGAGTACATTACCTGTTTGTGTCACTCCTTTCAAAAAAACTAATAATAGGTTTAAAACCTTTCTTAGTAAATAAACAAAAAGCCAACAATGTCATTAGGAAGCTTACAGCTATTCTTAGATCCAGCAGAGGGAAGTTAAATGACCCAGTATTACCATATTTTCTGACATATAACATACCCCACAATAAAATATACACCTTGTTTTTGAAAGGCAGAATAAAGGACTTTTTTTTTTTTTTGCCTTATAACAAGTAACTGAGTAGCAGGAACCTGGTCATTGTTCTGCTTCCTGTGAGCCCTGTGCAGGTTTTATTTCAGTTTTGCTTGGTAACTAGCAGAAACTGTTCTTACTATTTTTTGCATGCAATGCACACTGCATTTTCTATCAGCTGGTTTTTGGGGGGGGGAAGTGGCAAGTCTGTGGGAAAATATGGCAAGTTACATCACCCCACTGCTATTCTGGAACAGGCCATTTGATGGGTTAAATTATTATTGTTAGGCTGCCCAGCATGGCATTGAACAGAAAATGTAGAAAATTTATCTCCCCTGACTTTGCAGGTATAGCAGATTATGGGAGTTATTGTGATAGATCTGTGTTAACTGTGTCTGTGTTGATCTAATATTGTATGACAGGGTTACCTATAATGCTAACACTCAGGGAAAGAAGGGTTTATAGAGTCCCTGCCAAGTGTCATGGTTGGCCACCTGTGGAACAATACAAGATGTACATAAATGTATGCAGAGTCCTGAATAGCTTTGTTGTGAAGTGACATGGTCTCCAGCCAGGAGGCTGGGGGAGAGGGGAAAAGGGAGTTGAATGAGATAAGCCTTAAAGTGAAGAGAGGGCTGTGAACAAGCTGGGGTGTCCTATGAGGAAAGACTAGGAAGAAAGCCTAGGGTCAGAGACCAGCTTTGGGACTTTGAGGAGCTGAAGGGACTGGAAAGGAAACAGCTGAGTATCTTTGGGGGTGCCCTGGCCTGTGCAGACTGGATAAGGGACTGCTTAACCCTTTGAGGGGGGCCAGAGAACTTTCGGCTGCTGTCCTGATAAATATTGTGCTTGCAGAGCTGTCTGTTTGCTGCTTGAAGACTTTGGATTGGGATAAGTCTCCCCAGCACAAGGTAAGTTTCTCTCTCTCAGGAACAGAACTGGATGCTGGCTCCTTGAGTCAAGGCCAGGATGAGCCAGGGAGTGTGAAGTCAGGATCTAAGAACAGTAATTCAGAATTCCAAATAGGGCAGTCAAAAACGGGACACAAGGCCGGTGAGCTGCAATCAAGACAATGAATTTCATTGTATCCACATAATTAAATATTCAGTGCAAAGAGTTACTGATCAATTTTAACATACTCCTAAGATCTAGTATTTGCTATTGACATCTCACAGGAGGAAAAGAAGTCCTGGGCCAGAGGCTATGCTTAAGGTGACTGAAGAAGGAGGAAACTTAAGATGGTAGACAGAGATCATGAAATCAGGAGTGTTTGAGGTAGGCTGTAGTCCAGGGATCTCTCTAAGCTGAAGGAAGTGCTAGGTCTGGTGAGGCTACCTTCACAGTGGCTTAGGGTCCTGGACCAGGGTCGGGACCAGGACCAGGATGAGCATGGGTCCCCCAAACCTGGCCACCAACCTTGGCAAGAGGCAGAGGCAGATGTGGTGGGGTGCACTGGTGCACTTGCACCTCCTTTTGATTCTTGGTCACCCAAAGTTTAAAACAACTGCCTGGAAGTGGCAGCACCATTTTGAATCAGCTAGTGCTGAGGGAGACAATTGACTTCATGGCTCATTACAGTCTTCCTAATGCTTTTTAAATTCTTCATTCCACAAGTGTTAATGACCCTCTCCTTTTTTCTGTTTTTGATATTCCACCAATTAAGTTAGCCTTTGTTCTGCAATACTGCTGTCTGTTTGATGCTCCAGGTAATGAAACTCATCTCACAGCCCCACAAAATATTTTTAACTCATTCCAATTAAGTTATATTTGTTTTTGCTTCAGTCTTAAACTGAATAATGCAGCCATGGGTCACTAGCATTTAGCATCTAGTTTCTGATTAACTGGAGAAAAAAGTGTTGTTTTATATGTGATGATGATGCACCTCATTATCTGCATCTCCGTTTCAAAATTCTAGATCTGTCCATGGCAAGAAGGATATTTGCTACCATCTCCCCATGGTTATGGTGATTATATTGGAGCAGTACTGGTCACATAAAAAGTGACAACTGTGATATAAAGAAGGCATCAAAAATGCCCTGCACGTCCCACAGCCATGGGACAGACCATGCTCTAGAGATACGCATGTTATCAGCGTCACTGGAGCACCTCCAGCTTGGAAGGGTAGGGTCTCTTTCCACAGGGGCTAAATAAGGCCTGGCTTGCTGATCCTGATTCTATAAGACATCCTGCTGGAGTGGTAGTAATGGTTCCTCCACAGACACATCATAGATGAATTCCCATGCTGAGACATAGGCATCTCCTCCTCCAGTTCAGAGATGCAGCCATGGGGCAATGTGGGGGGGTAACCCCCGCTCCCCCCACCCCCACCGCCACGAGGCATGTAAGGCTAGTCGTGGGCTCTTCCCAGCCCTGGAGTGCCACTGTCCCATCTCACTTATCTGATCTGCTCTCCTCAATAACAAGCACCTGCAACTCTCACACATGCTAGGTAACACAGGCAAGGCTCCACTTTCACAGCTAGCACTGTGAAGGCAGAGTGACTTTGAACTCCCTGTAACAAAACAAATGCAGTCAGCATTTTCTCTTCAGACCCGAATCAGGGCCTCATTCAGAAGCTGGCAAGTAGGAAGGAAGAGGATGTAGGAATGGGTAAGCAAAAACACTGCTCTCAAATAGCCAAACAATACAGCTTTGTCCAGTAATTCCCCAGCTAGATGTCCTCCTCCCTCTCCTACAGGGCTTCTGATCAGCACACACAGTAGGCACAGTGCCAAGCACAAGATACTTGTTCAGAGAAATAAACCCTAGGCTTTAGGCAACAGAACTACAGATCTCTGTGTTTGTCATGCATATGCCTTTCTTAGCAGAAGATCCAAGAAGCCTACAGCTGCATCACACCAGCACACATGTACATACTTCACCATGCAGTTGCTTGCATATTTCAAAGAAAGAGTCACATGGCTGCAAGTTTGCATTCCAGATGAGATGTCAAGTTCAGCATTGTGGGAATGTGGGGCTGTTGTCCAGACTACTGAACACATCATTGCCCTTTTCTGTGTCTTCTGGTGGTTGGGCTAAATTGAACTGAAAATGAAAATGAAACTCTAAACTCTTCATTGCACAGATGTTAACGGCACCCTTATCTTTTTAAGAGTCATGATGTTCTACCAATCAAGCTAGCCTTTGTTCTGCAGTTCTGCTGTCTGTTAGCTGCTCCAGGTAATGAAGCTCCTATTTCACAGCCCTGCTTTTAATTCATTCCAATGAAGTTATATTTGTTTTTGTTTCAATCTTAAACTGAATAATACAGCCTGAGGCCCCTAGCATATTAGCAAAATTTCTAGTTTATTTTTAACTGGGTAAATACATGTGTTGTTTCATATGTTTTAATGAACCTCACCAACTTCACCCTCCTTTCCAAAATTCTAGATCCACCCATGGGCACATATCACACATGGTTACAAAGCAAGTTACAGAGGGTATACTTGCAGGTGAGGTTGGGTTTTCAGGTACACAGAGAAATAAAGGAAATTAGAGAATTTTGAACAATGGTTCAAAGAAATAGGGAGGAAGAAGATTTTTCATGAAAGGATGGCAGGCGTAGGTCTCAGTCATGGTCAGGTGACAAGAGCAGGCTATGGACTCAGCATAAGCCTAGATTATGACAGTATGTACTTAAGTATGCATTTGAGCCATAAGCAGTAACATGCAAAAAAATGAAGCCTGCTGGTCAAGGCCACTGGTATTGGGCCAGACCAGGTGAAAGTAATTTTTTTTTTTAAAACACTAATGGTAGAGCTACCAGCTTTAATAATTTGATGTTTTATTTTTTGCTGAGAAGAACTGAATTGTGTGTAGCTAATTAGAATCCTATTAAAAGACAGTACATTTTTGTTGACTGAATATGGTAATATGGAAATGTATAATCACTGGTTGCCAGTACAGATCATTTTCAAAGGGCCAGTGCCAGGATACAAAGCAGCGCTAAAGCAAGAGACCAGAAAGTCTTCTTCTGAGTGACCGTAGAATGAACCTTGACAGACATGACAACTAGCAAAGGAAAAACAGCAATTAACATGTCCAGTAGAACCAGAATAGATTAAACAGAGCACAAGGCCTTAAATTAAATATCTAAAATATACAGTACATGGTAGTTTTAGCTTATAGTTATCATTGGTGTAACCAAATGGGTTGAATATAGTTTTATAAAAGAGATTTATGTTAATTTTCTTAAGTTATAAAAACAAAGCTGTTTTGTCATGAAAACTACAAATAAGGTGACATGGTAACAGGACATCGTCAGACATTATTTCATGGCTGCAAAGGGAAAGAGATTAGAAGTCTTTCCCTCCAGAGTTGTAACTTTCACAGGAATATAAATCTCAACTAATTGACACTTTCCAAGTCCATAAGGCAACTAATTCAGTTCAGTTCTAAAAGTTTTAGTGAAATTTGAATAAAACCAAAGAAGGAGCAGTTATTAGAATATTAGAAAAAGTCATTCTTAAATATTGGGCATAAGCTGTAGGGAAAAGGAGGGGGAGCTCCCAAATTCAAAAAGACCTGTTGCCAGGCTGTGTGCTACCTCCTGTATCACCCATACACTCCCCAAGATGCTGAGAATCTTTATTAAACTGTATTATTTTGTGGGGTGGTTATATGGGCACTGGAATAAGCGTTTGTTCTTGTGCCTTTGAAGTGTGACAATGCAAGGTCAGGCTGTTGCTTTGTCTCTTGCTTGTTTTGCTGACCAGCTGGTGATAATTAAGGGAACTGTATCTTAATTCTGTGCTTAAGCTGGCAAAAGAGGGCCTGATCATATATGTGCTGCAATCTTTTCTCTCTAGAGGCTGAATGGTAATGAGTTTTTGGTAACACGCGGACAGAGAAAAATGAAGATTAGTCAGGATTTTTCAATAAACTGAAAAAGACAGGAAATAAGGGAATGTGGTATTTGAAGGATGAACGGGGGGGCAATACAGGGATGTGAAGCACATATTGGGGGCTCTTAGAGGTTTCTATCAGGATCTGCATACATGTAAGGCAGAGCACAGGTTGTGCTTGCCACTTTAAGAGGTTTCAGACAGGCTCTGAGTAGCTGGCCGGTGTAGTTTGACCCAATTAGATGGTCACATGACCAAAAGAGGTCCACCAGATTAGAGGAGGGCTGTGCAGCATCAGTATAAGCCCAGACCATAGGAGCAGAGATGGCAGTTACACCTAGAGAGCCAGAAGAGCTAAATCACTCAGCCTGCAGACTTCAGCTCCCCAAACACCTGCAGGTTATGGTAGGATCTAAGGGGATAGAGGAGGGGCATGACCTGAAATGACACCCTGCTGGGGTTGGGTGGTGTGGTGAGGCTGCCTGTGGCAGTGCAACCTCCAGGAAATGCCACACTTGTGTGTCCCCAGTGAAAGGTGAGGATGAGGCACTGGAAAGCCTCAGCCCCCACTGCCTTATGGGTACCCTGTGGAAGGGAAAGGCTAGGGGCCAAGGCCCATAGAGTAGGGCCTGAGGCCCAAGGGGTGTAAGGCCTAATGGCCCCAGTGAAGGGGACTGTTGCAGAGCACTAAGGTGCCTGTTCCTTTAAGGGCAGAAACTGCTTAGAGAGAGGGCCCCAGCAGCTAGGCAGAAACCCCACAGGTGCAGGTTACTGTGGCAGCAGGCTAATGAGGGAATTACCCTGCACCTGCACCCAGCCAGCTGAATGAAAGAAGGCAGGGCCCTGGACACATATAAACCCCAGGGCTGGGACTAGAGAGCTAGTTCTCTGGCAGCAACCAAGGGGAAAGGAGCTGTCATAGGGGAAGGTACTTGGAGATGCTTGACTGCCTCTTATGATGCCGGTAGGATTAAGGGGCTGTAGGAGCTCATAAGTGATTCCGGGGAGGCCCATTAAGCTGAGAGAGAAGCTTGCCTTCTTAAAAAGGGATAGAGTGTGGACCCTATGTTATTGTTGTGTTGTAGCCCAGGGGCTTGTGCTTTCTGCTGTTATTTAAACTGGTGGACTGAGCTGAGGCTACTGGGGACGAGGAGGCCTCATCGGGGCAGACTACAGTGTGGAAACCCCAGCGCCAGAGGGTGCGGTGATGGGGTGGGGTGAGCATACCCCAGCACCAGAGGGTGCAGTTACTGAGGCCAAACTAAACTGAGGCCTTAACATGAAAAGACAATGTCTACATACCACCTGTGTGGCATGGGGTATGATAAAGGGGCGGTGTTCTAGTCACACATCTAGCCCAAAAGGCTTGGGGGTATCATAAGGCACTTCCTAAGTGTGGGATCCAGTAAGGGGGTCCAACAACCCACAGGGTTTAGAGGAGTCTGTCAGAACTATGACCAAGCAGCAACTCAAGGGCAGCCTCCTGATTCATCATTTATATCAGATGTAGCAGGCAAGATTAGTAGGCACCCATAGGGTGGAGCTGGCTTGGTCATGGTCCCATAGGGAGATCTCGGCCATTCCTGGGGCAGTAACATGACAGGGGCAGAGAGGTCAAGGCACGTGTGAAGGAGTGAGACAGAACTTGCAGCATGAAGGGCTGGCAGGGCTGCAGCTCCCAGGAGTGGCTGTGATCTCTCCTGCTGCCCGCTACCATGCCAAGTTGGCAATCAAGCACCTTTGTTCTCGCCTGCCACGTCTTTGATGATAAGGCTTATTAATGGAGGCTGCCTTTTGTCCTCCTTGGCATGGTACCCTGGCGTACTCCCACCAGTACCCCATCTACAGATGATTCTGGGCACTCCTGCCCCAGGGCTATGTGTGGCTCCTACCACCCCTTATACCACGCCCCAAGCCTCTCAGATGTACCGGACATTGTTGAGTCAATTATTGTTGCCCATGCCCTCGCGGACTCCCTCTGGGCTTGACTTCTACTTGTGGCCCCACTGGGGCCCTTCTCCTAGTGCTCTCGCCCTTCCTGGGGCTTAACGCAAGCACCCTCTGGGCTTCTTGCCGGTGCCCACACTGGTGCTCCTCACAATTGGGGCTCAGGTGGCCGTAGCTGTGCCTGGCCCCCAGACCCCCTTCTCGGGTCTATGTTCCCTATCCGGCTCAGGCGGCTTTGGCCTTACCTGGCCCTCAATCCAGACTGCTGTGCCCTCTCTGGCACCAGGAACCCCCACACTACTGGGGAGCTCCTATGAGGCCTCCACCAACCCCTACAGCCTCATCTGGTCCTCTGGTGTAATAACAAACAAAACCATATGCCAATCAGTCCCAACTCAAAACCAAGCCTCCTGGCTAATACGCAAATTCTAGCCCTCTGACTAAACATCACTCAAATGCCTACCGGGGTAGCTCCTCCCATTCTCTGTGAACCAAAGCTAGCCATCTAGCTTGTTTAGGCTGCAATGCTGCAGCCGAGCTCCTTCACCCTTTGATGTTAGTGGGGAACTCCTGCTTGGCCTCAGCCTAGGCTGTTTATATAGGCCAGGCCCTGGCCCCTTCCGGTCAGCTGACTGACTGTGGTTGCCCCAGCAACCAGTACCTGTGCCTTTCCTAGGAGCAGGCACCTGAGTGCCCTGCAACAGAAGGAAAATACCCACCCAATTTCCGGAGCAGCATCTCACTCAGGATTGCTGGAGTGAGGCCGCTCAGAGGTATTTCTGGCCCCAGAGAGGGGCAGAGAGGGGATCAGCTCCCTGCAGGCCACAGAGACAGAGGAGCAGCTGAGCATCTCAGCAGGCAGAAACTGCAGAACATGCCTAAGGAACACTGCGGGAGTGACCCTGAGGCAGGTGGAGGCCTGCAAACACAGGGCTAGTGGCAATCTATGGAGCGGAGCTGCAGCTGATGATCCAGAGTGAGCGAGTCCACAAGGCCTGAGAGAATCTCTGGAGCGGAGGATTCCAACAGAGGATCTGGAGGAGGCCCTGAAGGAAAAATCTACAGCCACAGGTAGAGCTTTCCTGCACAGGGAGGAAACCCCAAAGAGACTGTGAACATTCATAGGGGTGCAGGGTAGGCTAGCACACAGCAAAGAATGGAGTAAGGGATTGTTTTGCCTGAATTATGGTGACTGGGAGGTTGAGCACCTGATCACAAGAAAAAGGGACATTGCCAGAGCCTGACAAGAAGACTGAGAAGTAGCCAGGGTTTTCTGTGATTTCTTTTTGGCTGTTTATTTTGATTATTTTTTTTTTTTTTTAAGCACAGGCCAAGACTGGCCCCTGGAAGGGTGCACCCAAAGAGGCACTAGGACACCCTGGGGTAGGGTCAAATAAGGTTAAAACAGACAGCACTACAACCTGACTGCAGAAGAATACTGCAAACACCATCTGGAGAGGCTAGGCTGGGACAAAGCGGATGTTTGGAGCCCCACAGAAGACACAGGGATCAAGACCAGGCAGGATCACTGTGGGCATTGCCTCTCAGAAATGTATAGGTCATCAAAGTCATGGCAGGTGAGAAAATGTAAGATCCACTTCCTGGCAGATCTGGTGATCCAAAGCCAAGGTCTACCCCATTGCCACCTGTAGGCAGACAAGCTCAGGACAGTACTAGCAAGCCCTATAATACCTACAGATGTCACAGCACTTCTAAGGACACCTGAGGTCAAATGTAGGCCAGAGGCAGTGTGGCCCAGCTAAGGGGCCAGGGGACTTGCAGATGGCATCCAAAATCACTTCCAAGGCATGGGACATGTTATGGGGTGATTCAGAGCTGTGTATTATGCCCTTGGCATCGGGGCATTAAATGGGCAGCCTCCCACCTATGAACAAGTTTTTAGTTGCAACAAAGGCATGGCAGGAAAGTCAGGTGGATGGACTGCCATAGAAGGGTAGGCAGGCCAATGTTGTAAACAGCCTTGTGACAGCCCCCTGTCACAGCATGATCTACCTAGGGGGATTTAAGGGCAAATTAAGTGAGGAGGATGGGAGGAAAACTAAAGTAGAATGGAAGGTAAAGGAACTTTACAGATCCATTGTTGAGCTTAAAAAATGGAGAGACGGGTTCCCAAAAGAGTTTTATGCTCCTTTTGAGAGATCCTAGGGCGAGATATAATAGAGCTATATAGAAGGGGGAGAAGGTACAGACAGTTCATGGCAAGAAAAGGGGTAATCACATTGTTGGAAGCCCATCATATTATTAATACTTTGATTGTAAACTTTTGGCAAAGATGATGGAAAACTGCCTAAAAGATTCTTTTACAAGATTAAAGATGTGCAGTACTGATTGGGTCAGTGAGTTCATTATGCTCTCTTATGATGGAAAGATGTGATCTGGTTTTGTAAGGAACAGAGGATGGGCATGGTAGGGTTAATTTGGATTTGGAAAAAGTGTATAATCATGCAGTGTGCAACTTTCTTTTGCCACACTGAAAAAGTGTCCCTTGCCTTTGCAATCTGGGTCCAAATATTGTATACAGGTGTAGCCAGCCAGCCAGCCTTTCATCCTTTCCATTCTTTTTTGTGTCCTTGCATAACAAGGTATTTATAGGCTTGACAGGATTTGATTTTTATGGATAAACATTGATAAACATACATTTTGATAAAAGTTTACATTGATATATATCGAAAAATATTCATTTCACCTCACACTCGTGGACTGACGGAAAAATATTCCCATCAGTAACAATCAAAATTTATAGAAAGGGGACTGTAACAGGGGACCTTTACTTCTGTTACAGACAATGGAGAAAGAGGGAGGGACAGAGGGCGGAGGGTTAAAGAGGAAAATAATGGGTGGCCTAATGACTCTTCAATTCGACAATTAGCTGCTTCATCACAGATGCAGGAAGCAGGGGAAGCAGGCTACTTAAACCCCTACCCAAAGAGGGCAAGGGCTTGGAAAGAGTATTTGAGGCTCTAACCTGGTGGCAGCAGGGTCTTGCCCAGGCAGGGCCAGCCAAATGCTGGGGACCAAGTGCACCCACCACCTCTCCCCATGTTTCCACAGCTCTGGAAGTGCCACTGCCCTCCTCTTCTGGTCCCTGCCTGCCTGGCTCTTTCCTAATGAATGAACAGAATGATTTAAATCAGGCATGATTTATTGATTTATGGACATTTACTTTTATATTTTGACCTGTGATTTTCTTTTTATAAAGCTTTTAACAGTATACTGTCATTACTAAATTGTCTGCCCCCTAATTTTGCTCAATCCTGAAAATTTAAATCAATAAAAATCTAAATAAATTCTTTAAAAAAAATTGATTTTAGCCAATTATTTAAAAAAAATAAAAATTAAATTCTGCCAAACCTACTTGTTTAGCATAATTTGCTTATTTGTTGAAATCTGACAGGGCTGTGCCATGAATGCTTCTGTTAGAGCCCAGAACTTGCAACCTCTGGGTTGTCAACTGTGTGCCTTAGCACCCACACCACCTCCAGATCTTAGTCAATGTTTAACACTGAAACAGAACAAGTAGAAGTGTTGTCAGATATGAGACTGTGTCCCATGTCTTCAATCTTGTTTGTATGTGCCGTGAAACTGCTGGTAGTGATAGGGTTACCATACATGTGGGCTTTCCCAGACATATCCTCATTTTTTACTCCTTGAGAGAGCCCTAGGATTTTCTGAGTGGTATACAAAAAATGGTTTCAATTTAAAATCCCCTGAAGCATTACCACCAAGCAATAAAGTAAGTCAATCCTTGGACACTAAGGCTGTGCGAAACTTCAGTCCCTGATTTGATTTGGCAGAGATTTGGCTTGATTCAGTGGCGAAATCTCCAAATCCAAATCAAATCAAATCAGGAGACACTTTAGTCTCTCCGAATCACACTGGAACCCTCTGAATCAATTTGGAGAGCTTTGGCAATTTGGACATAGACACAGCTTTAAATATTTTTTCTACATACCTGAAGGTACCAGAGGCTTGTATATCCTGAGATGTTGGGGCAGTATGGCCTATTCACTCAGCTAAAATGGAGTCTACAGGCAAAGTACAATGGCTGAGTGATTACAAGAACGGACTGGAAATCCAAATGTGTTTTCCCCGTACAAAATCAAATTCTGTCGACAGGAGAGGTTTGTGTCTTGAGGAAGGACATTGGACTAAATGATCTCTGGAGACCCTTGCTTTATTCTTCTATATTAAGTGACTGCTCTCTTTTCTCCGCAGCAGCTGCTGCCAATGTTCCCCCAAAAAATCTTCCTTTTTTAAGAAGATATCAAATGCTCTATCCAGAGTGCACTGTTGCCTACAGCACTACAGGAAATTTTGGAACATCGTACTAGAGATTATACCTACATCCAAAATTTTTTTAGGAAAAATATAAATAGAGTTAGGAAAAAATGTGGTCTGGCTGCTTATTGTACTTTGTGAAGTTGTTTGCAACTTCATTCCCATGTAGTTAAACTCAACAAAGAGGGCAGACAGAGAAGGCAGACGGGAGACCTACCTGCACAGGGAGGAGCGAGGCTCCTTTTAGGATGCATTATTCAGGAGTTAAGGTGCACTCCCAAGCAGTTGGCTGTACCATAGGAGGGGTGTTGGAGAGAGAGGTCAGGAGACAGCCCAACCAGCGGGTAGTGCCACAAAAGGCCAGAGAACTCCTTGAGGTAACTTGGAGGTACCACCTAGCAAGGGTGGGGAGTTAAAGCCAGCAGATAAAGCCATTTGGAGATGGCAGCTTTCTCCACCTGGAGTTGCAGAGTAATCAGAAGGCGCCTGGAATCACAGGTGCTGACATGTCATTCTCAGTGCCAGCAGAGGGAAAAATCTTCTTTAGCTACAACGACTGGGGTTTAACCCAAGCTCTCTAACCAGAAGAGCAGCATGGCCCAGCTGCCTGAGGGGAGCAAACACCCAGGACTGAGGACCAGTCTGTCTTGGCCTGGCAGCAGGGAGAGGTGAAGGGAATGTTCATGTCCCTGACCCCTGCTGTCCCTTGGGAGCTCAGGGCCAGCAGGGGCCTCCAATGAGTTACTGCACAGTAGCATCACAGTTAGTGCTGCCCATGCTATGTTGCCATAGGGACAAACTATGTTGCCATCACTCATTGCTATGGCCCTTGTTGTAGATGCACTCAGGGAGTGGCTGCTGAAAGGGAGAGTGAACAGGCTATGACCAGGGTTTTTTCCATTGTTCCTCACTTACAGCCTCCAGCATTTAAGGTTTAGGTCAGGGGCGATGCATAAGGGGTGCATGGGGGTGCATGGTCACCCCCTGAGAGCACCTGTGCCCCCTCTGTCAGGCTGTGCTCCCTGTGTAGCCGATGGGTAGGGGGGCAGGCAGGAGCACCAGTGCCTCCCCTGCAAGCACTGGCCAGGGAGCAGGGCTGCCAGCAAAAGCAGCTGTGCTGCTTCCAGAAGTGGCCGTGGGAGCTCCAGAAGTGGTGCAACTCCCCACCCCCCCAAGCCAGTGGGATCGGCTGCTGGGAGACCCCCCCCATCTCCGGCCAGCAGGATTGGCCACTGGGGGAGCCCACCGGTCACTGACTGGTGTCAGGGGGGCATGTGCCCCCCCGACTCAAGAGGCACCAGACACCAATGGTTTAGGTAGTTTTAATTCAGAGGCTGTACCCCTAACTCCTGTGTCTGCCACTTGGTTGTGGCACTTGGTCAGTTGGGCCACCTATAGACATGCAGCAAGGCTGCTCCAATGCACTGTAATTACAGCACGTGGGAGCAGACTTGAGTGTGCTGGAGCATGGTAATTACCATGTCTATCAGTGTCCTTGTGCTGAAAAATGGTGGCAGGGGTGCTTTAACTAAAGGTCTTTCAACAACCTGTAGCTAAATCACTCCCACAACCATTTTTTAGCATGGGGACACTGATGCACATGATGGTATGGGAGCTTTAATTAGAGTGGCTCTCAGAGCCACTCTAACTAAAGTGCCACCTCCCCCTGCCCCAACACACACACTGATGGAGCATGTGTATAAACACCCTTGGTTATGTCACTCGCAATGCTGGACAGCTCATACTCACTACACAGACTTTAGCAGAACTGTCCCATCTCTGACCAGACTAGTCCCCCAGTTGTCCAGGATTGGGTTTTCTTTTACTGTTCTCTCCAGCCTCTGGCACTGGGCACCATCAGGGATGGGATATGCTAGACTATACGGTGATGGTCCTGCTACAGATAGGGGATGAGCACAGCTGGGTGGGGATGGTGCTGCTACAGATAGGGGGTGAGCCCAGCTGGGTGGGGAGGGGGTGTGTGGGAGGGCACTGTTTCTGCCTGCCACTTTAAGGGCCTGAAGACAGCAGCCAGCAGGTGCCTGATTAGGGCAGTCATTTTGGATTCAGGGCTACCCATTTAAACAGGGCATTTTGCTGCTGGAAGGCCAGGCAACAACATCGCTTGGCTGCAGGGCTGCTGTTATCATCTGGAGGAAAGGGAGGAGCTGTAGAGGATGGTCAGGAGGCTCCTTGGTCCTGGGCATGACCTAAAACTGCACCCTGCTGGGAGTGGGTGGCCTGGTGGGGCTCTCAGTGGCAGGGGAGCCCCCAGGAAATGCCAGGCCAGTTACCACCCCAGTGAACAGCGGGTCAGGATGCCTTAACCCCAGCTCCCACAACCAGGTAGGTTACCACCTTGTAGGGTCTGGAAGGTGGGCCCCAGTGAGAGAGTGGAGCCATAGACTCAAGCCTGTCTCAACATCCCCCAACTGGTCCATGCTGGGGCCAGAACTGGAAAGGTCAAAGGGCCGGGGGCCCGCCGCAAGGAATGCCCAAGAGCTGAGGGCCTGGGATTCCAACTGGCCTGGAGGTGGGCCAGGGCCAGGGCCAGTGTCGCCAAAGGTCCTGGGGGGACCACAGCCATAAGGGGGAGCAGGTCAGGGAACTATGCAGCTGGGAATGAAGGCAGAATAGACTGCCTGAATGGAGGGATCTAAGTGGGGTTCAACTAGTAGGATTCTGGGGCCCTGTGTGGAGCCGGTGATGTTAGTAACATCTGGATGCCATCTGTGAGGCTTGGGCTGTGGTGTAGGGGAGGAATGGAGCCACAGATAGCACCCCCGCCATTGTGGCAAGAAATGGGCAGCCTCCCACTTAATTAACATCAATTAACAACAAAGCGTGGTGGGCGAGAAAGCGGGCAGTTAGCCCAGAAACAGGTGGGCGGGCCACAGTGAGATCGGCCTGGAGCAGGCCCCCTGCTACAGTGGGACAGACAGTGAAATCATAGAGATGCATTGGTAGGATACCAGGCATTGGGCCAGAGAGACAGTGACCTCATAGTAGGCTGACATCAGCCAGCAGGGCAAGTTCCAGAACCCCAGGCCAGAGGCTCAGACCTGAACAGACCTTCATGGTGGCAGGTCTCTCTGGCTGAAGCTGATACAGGTGAGGGAGAATCTGATTCCTAGTTCTGGTCCCAGGGCCACCTCTCTTATCTGTCCATCCTTCCTGCCCCCAGGAGGTGTCACTCCCAATAACTCTCAGGTTTGGGCCAAGTAGTGCAGTTAGGCCCTTTCTCTCTGCTTGGTACCCCAACCCTTCCTTGTAGTTAATGAGTTCAGGATTGTGGCCCTTCTCAGTCACTGTCTGTAATTTAGGCCCAGGTCACAGGGCCCTAGCATGAAACAACATGGTAATAACTTTGGTGTAAAAGCCAGTTGCGAGCTCTGTCAAATCTCAGCCAGTTCAGGCCCTCTGGCATGTCTGGGCTTGGGATAGAATATCCAGTTGTACCCTTTTGATGGATGGGGAACTTTCATCCCCATATTCCCCTGGAGCTCTGTCTGTCTCTCCAGCTGTCACTCTGACTTGGGTGCTGCTGCACCAAAAACAGGGGCTGCTCCAAGTTTCAGCCACTGGGGATCAGGCACAGACTGCTGGAGATCCAACAAGAGCTCCCCCGACTATCCTCTGACTTCCACCAGACCTTTCCTCACTGTTCTCATTCTTCCTTCCCTTCTCCTCCTTCCATTTCCATATTCCTACACTTCTTTCTGCAGAGCAGCTGAGCTGTGCCTGAAGAGATCTGGGGAGAGGCAGCAAAGGACTGGGATTCTCCTCAGGTTCCTTCCAGGGGGGCTCAGGTGAGTGGCAGAGACTCAGGGTCAGGAAGGTGAAGGGTGGGGCAGGAGGAAGAGGTATTTAAGGAAGTCAAGCATGAGGCTAGGGACTCTGTGTCTCCATGCCTGATAAAGGCAGTGCAAGTGAGAAGCAAGGGAGGGAGTCTTGTGGGGGGTGTCTTATTGGAGCAGGTGTAAAATTTGGGAGTGATGTTAGACAAGGGCACAGAAGAAGGTGCCCAGAAACTTGTCTAACTAAGCAAAAAGATTGTGACTGGGAGAAAAACAACAGAAAAAATAGAAATTGAAGTGGGGAATTCTTTCCCACCTATACAGTTGGTCCAAGAAAAGATGTCCCTAAAATCACCTTTATCCTTGCATATTGCCCAGACCATCATGGCTTCAACAATATTCAAACCCTACTGGGAGGAAGGATATGGCTTTTATTTAAATTAGACAGACATAGCCAATCATGGGGCAGAGCATTTGATGCTAGGAGACAATGGCCAGGTGGTTGCTTAGCACAACGTGATTGTGATCCAATTACTGCCAAAGAGAGTAGAGATTAAACCTGTAATTATATGGCCGTGACATCACATTACGTGATCCGTGTTTCTAATCATCTAATTCCCCCAAGTTGAAGATAATGAGGAATACAACTGATAGGAGGAAAACATTACAAAAAAAAAATACAAATGTAAGTGAAGAATCCTAGATGAATAGTTCATCATCTGGCCAAAGAGCCATGACAAAGAGAAATCTTTGTCTACATCCCTCTGCATTCAGCAAGAAAGGGAAGGCACCAAGTAAAGACCAAGCAGCAGTACCTGGCAAGGAGAAAAGGGGTCAATAAATGGCACCTGGTAGAAATTAGGAGAAGTGGGTTGACTCGGGAACTGACAACAACAATGGGTTGTCTGCCTCTCTGTCCACCAGTCTAGAGAGAGAGGGGAAGAGAGAGAGAGAGAAAGGAAAGGCGGGCGTGGCACACTTTATGAGTAAGGCTCACAAAAATTTGCTGACAGCAAAAAAGTGGGGAGACTCATGGATATTCAGGTCTATCCCGGGGTACATTCTAGTGACCCCAGGGCCCTGTGTCCATTCTTCCTCCTCAACAAACCTGACCTCTGCTTTTGGGTCTCCTCCAACTTGGCCTTGTCCCTGTTCCATTTTTCCTCATTCTTGGCTCCTTGCCAAGCATCCAGGCACTCAATTGGATATCTATATCCCACTGTCAGGCCTTACTATAAAATGCACGGAGAAGATGACTTAGAACATCTCATAGAAAAGAGAGATATGGACCATGGTCCTCTTCCTGGCTCAGAAGGGAAAGGTGCATCCTTCCACTCTCATTGTGCCTTCAAAAAGACAGGATGTGGCCTGTGTTAATTCATCAGCAATACACTCCACTGAAAGTTTGCAAACCTCCAACCTATAGCTGACAAATGGTATTAGCAATTTATTGGAATCTGTTTAAAAAATGTTACAATCACTTTAGCAAAAAGAAGCCTAGGTAAAGGAGGGGATGGGTGGAGCAGAAATTGATTGCAGCAGAAGTGATATTAACCAACTGTTTACATGTTTCTCAGGAGATTTAGCCAGGGTTTACAGTGACTATGAAAAATTCAAAAGCTTCTTAGAAGAAAAACATCAGATGGATGGACAGAGAAAGCGACAGAGCAAAAAGAAACAACATATGCTTCATAAAGCAATGAAGGTTAGAAAAAAGCCATAGTACAATTTTTATATATATATATGTATGTATATATATATATATCATATATACCTTAACGAGGTAATTAGTAAACAGGTAGAGTCAATAATAGCCAAGAGGGTTGTGCAAAACTTTAGTCACCGATTCAATTTGGAAAAATTCAGCCCCTTTTGGTGGCCAAATCTCCAAATCCAAATTGAATCAGGAGACCCTTTAATTTCTCTGAATTGAATTGGAACCCTCCCAGACACCCCCTCAGCAACCGCCGAGCCCCCTGCCGACCCCCAGCACAGCTGGAGGTAAGCGGGCTCGTGGTGGGAAGGGGTTAACTCCTCGCTCCCTGGGAGGAGGCCGCTGCCTGGTGCCGGGCCGGCTCAAGCCCCCACCCAGGCCCCTACTTGGCCCAGCCCCCCAGGGAGCCAGCTACCGGAGCCGCACGAACAGGCTGCGCAAACAGGTGCTCGAGTTAGCGTGGAGTTCGCACGGGGGAGGGCGCGGGAGGGCACGAGACCCTGCCTGCGACCCCCCCAGCCATAGCCAGCCCCAGCCGTAGCCAGCCTACCAGAGGCATGACACGGATGGGCACGCACCGCACCCCGAGGGTCCCCTCGGGCTCTGCGGCCCCCTCATTGGGCACCTCAGAGACGGCCGCCCAGACGGAGCCCATGGTTCCAGGCTCCACACAGACGGAGCCCCTGGCTCTTAGCTGCAGGGGCTGCCTGTCCCTTTTTCAGGCTCTGGGACCCGGGAGCATGTCCACCTCCCCTTGCGGGGTCTGCTCCCTCCTGGGGTCTCTGGCGCGCAAGCTGGAGGAGCTCCAGGCCACAGTCCAGAGACTGCGTGCCATCAGGGACTGCGAGCAGGAGATAGACTCCTACTGCCAGGCCCTTCTCCGGGAGCTGCAGGGGAGAGCTCCGTCTCCCTCCACGACTAAGGAGGACTCTGGGACCTCCCGCTCTGCCCAGTCAGGGGCATGGACCAAGGTGGTCAAGGGCCCAAAGGCTCGCCGCACCAAGGGCCCTCCCTCGCCGGAGCTTAGCAACAGGTTCACACCTCTTGCAGCCCCAGCAGAGACTGCTCAGTTGCCAGTTCCCGCAGGCAACCCAGGCTCGACTGCAGCTACTGGCCCCGCTCTCCCCAAGTCAAAGTGAAAGGTGTTTGTTGTGGGAGACTCCATCCTGCGGGGGACCGAGGGGGCAATCTGCCGCCCCGACCCCTTAGCTCGGGAAGTCTGCTGCTTCCCGGGGGCCCACATCCGAGACATTGCGGAGAGGATCCCGCAGCTCCTCCGGCCCACAGACCACTACCCCATGCTCCTTATTCACGTGGGCACCAATGACATGGCTTGGAGCACCCCCAGCCAGGTCATGAGGCGCTACGGGGAGTTGGGAGTGGGGCTTAGGGGTCTGAGAGCTCAGGTGGTGTTTTCGTCGATCCTCCCAGTCTCGGGCTATGGGCTGAGGAGGGAGAGGAGGATCCACGCAGTGAACCAAAGACTGCGGCGCTGGTGTCATCGGGAAGGCTTTGGCTTCCATGACCACAGCCTGCTCTTTGGTGAGAGAGGCAGTGAGCTGCTGGGAAGAGATGGCCTCCACCTCTCTCCCCTGGGGAGGAGGCTCTTCTCAGCCAGGCTGGCTGACCTGCTCCACCGGGCTTTAAACTAAGCCCGCTGGGGGATGGGGGGACTACTGCCCCTGCTGGCCCACTGAGTGACCCTTGCAAAGCCAGCGGACCAAGGCACTTAAGGGAGCCGACCCCTGCCTCAGCCCTGGCACAATCTGTGGGCAAGGCAAGAGCCCCCAAGGGGACACTTGCCTGCCTGTACACTAATGCCAGGAGCCTGGGCAACAAGCAGGACGAGCTCGTCCTCCTGCTCAGTGCAAAGAAATATGATGTCACTGGGATAACGGAGACCTGGTGGGACTCCACCCATGACTGGACCACGGGGATAGAGGGCTATACCCTGTACAGGAGGGATCGTGTTGACAAAAGCGGCGGGGATGTAGCTCTCTATGTGAAGGAAAGCTACATGTCCCTGCAAGCTGATGTTGGCGACCGGCATGGACAGCTAGAGACCCTCTAAGTAAAAATTCATGGGGAATACGGCACAGGGGACACAACGGTGGGAGTCTACTACAGACCTCCCACTCAAAGTCCTGAGCTTGACCAGGAGTTCGCCCGGGAACTGACTGAGGCCGTTTGCTCCAGGACCTTGGTTGTCATGGGTGACTTCAATTACCCGGACATCTCGTGGGAAGATCACTCAGCAAAATCCGAGCGGTCGCAAAGCTTTCTCTTGTGCGTGGATGACTCTACCTGACTCAAGAAGTCTATGGGCCAATGAGAGGCAAAGCACTGCTCGACCTGGTACTGGCTACAGGGGATGACCTAATCAGCGACCAAGTGATCGATGGGAAGCTGGCTGACAGTGACCACGAGCTGATCACATTCACCATCCGCCGTAAAGCTGGCAAGTCAGTCAGCAACACAGAAGTCCTTGACTTCAGAAAAGCCGACTTTGACAAGCTCAAGAGGCTAGTCGGTCAGGCCCTCAGGGACCATGACCCCAGGGAGTTGGGAGTTCAAGAAGAGTGGTTCCTTCTCAAGGAAGCGATCCTCAGTGCACAAGCTAAATCTATTCCAACAATGGAGGAAAGGCAGCAAGAAGGCACAGCAGCCCCCCTGGCTCTCCAGGGACCTAGCGGACCTCCTGTGGCTTAAGAGGAAAGCCTACAAAGGATGGAGGATGGGATTCACCTCCAAGGAGGATTACTCCGTGCTGGTCCGGTCCTGCAGGGAGCAAACCAGGAAAGCCAAGGCTGCAACTGAACTCCAACTAGCTTCAGGCATCAACGACAACAAAAAGTCCTTTTTCAGATATGTGGGGAGCCGGAGGAAAAGCAAGGGCAATGTTGGACCCCTGCTAAACCAGATGGGGCAACTGGCAACTGACACCCAGGAAAAAGCCAACCTATTAAATAGGTACTTTGCGTCAGTCTTTCATCAGTCCCATGGGACGCCCATGCCTGCTATGGGACAGGGAGATCCAGGTGAGGGGGATCCCCTACCCTCCATCAATGCTAACCTCGTGAAGGAACATCTTGAGAAGCTGGATACCTTCAAGTCAGCCGGCCCTGACAATCTGCACCCCAGGGTACCCAAGGAGCTGGCGAGCGTCATAGCCCAGCCCCTGGCACGGATCTTTGAAAACTCCTGGCGCTCTGGTGTAGTGCCGGAAGACTGGAAGAAGGCCAATGTGGTGCCGATCTTCAAGAAAGGGAGGAGAGTGGATCCGGCTAACTACAGGCCCATTAGCCTGACTTCTATCCTGGGGAAGATCCTAGAAAAGTTTATTAAGGAGGCCATCCTTGAGGGACTGGCCCAGGCTAACATTCTAAGGGATAGCCAGCACAGGTTTGATGCGGGTAGGTCTTGTTTGACCAATCTCATTTCTTTCTATGACCAGGTGACCTATCATCTGGACCAGGGAGAAGAGATTGATGTCATATATTTTGACTTCAAAAAAGCTTTTGATCTGGTATCCCATGATCACCTCTTGGCCAAACTGCCCAGTTGTGGCCTTGGCTCCCCCACGATCCGCTGGCTGGGAAATGGCTCCGTGGTCAGACCCAGAGGGTTGTGATTGATGGCAGTCACTCATCGTGGTGCCCTGTGACCAGTGGGGTCCCTCAAGGCTCTGTCCTGGGACTCATACTGTTCATCATCTTCATTAACAATGTGGACATTGAAGTCAGGAGTGGACTGGCCAAGTTTGCCGATGACACCAAACTTTGGGGCAAAGCATCCACGCCAGAAGATAGGCAGGTGATCCAGGCTGACCTGGACAAGCTCAGCAAATGGGCGGACGAGAACCTCATGGTGTTTAACACCGAAAAATGCAAGGTTCTCCACCTTGGGAGGAAAAACCTGCAGCATCCTTATAGGCTCGGCAGTGCTACGTTGGATAGCACTACAGAAGAAAGAGACTTGGGGGTCATCATTGACCACAAGATGAACATGAGCCTGCAATGTGATGCTGCGGCTAATAAAGCAACCAAAATGCTGGCTTGCATCCATAGATGCTTCTCGAGCAAATCCGAGGACATCATTCTCCCCTTGTACTCGGCCTTGGTGAGGCCGCAGCTGGAGTACTGCGTCCAGTTTTGGGCTCCACAATTCAAAAAGGATGTGGAGAAGCTTGAGAGAGTCCAGAGGAGAGCCGCACGCATGATCAGAGGTCAGGAAAACAGATCTTACGATGACAGGCTGAGAGACATGGGACTCTTTAGCCTGGAAAAGCGTAGGGTCAGGGGTGATCTGATGGCCACCTATAAGTTTATCAAGGGTGACCACCAGGATCTGGGGGAACGTTTGTTCACCAGAGCGCCCCAAGGGATGACGAGGTCGAACAGTCACAAACTCCTGCAAGACCGTTTTAGGCTGGACATAAGGAAGAATTTCTTTACTGTCCGAGCCCCCAAGGTCTGGAACAGTCTGCCAGCGGAGGTGGTTCAAGCACCTACGTTGAACACCTTCAAGAGTAAATTGGATGCTTATCTTGCTGGGATCCTATGACCCCAGCTGACTTCCTGCCCTTTGGGCAGGGGGCTGGACTCGATGATCTCCCGAGGTCCCTTCCAGCCTTAATGTCTATGAAATCTATGAAATCTATGAATTCAGGAAGATTCAGCGATTTGGACATAGACACATCTTTAAATGTTTTTTCTACATACCTCTAGGTAGCAGGTAGGTCATGAATGATGCGATGGTGGGGCAGATGGAGCATCCCACAGCGCTCGGCAGCAGACCTGGAAGTGGACCAGAAACACTTCCAGTCCACTTCCGGGTCTGCCAGGGAGCATGCTGCCTCCTCCTCCCCCCCGTGTGCTCCCCAGCGGACCCAGAAGTGGATCAGAAGTATTTCCAGTCCACTTCTGGGTTCATTGTTGAGCATGCAGGGGCCACCCTGCGCTCCTGTGGGTGGCTCCATCTACCCCACCATCACAGCATTCACAAGCTGTGCCTTGTACCTTGAGGTATGTAGGAAAAACACGTAAAGCTGTGTCTATGGTCAAATTGCCGATTCTCTGAATCAGCATTGAATCTTCAGATTTGGATTCAGCCGAATCGAATTGGGGACAGTGATCCGAATCAACAAATCAAAGCACTCCCTGATTTGAGCCAAATCTGAATCCAAATTAAATAGGGTCTATTTTGCACACCCTTAGTAGCCAATGGATTTGCTGGCAATTTTGTTTAGAATTTCATAAAGAAGTTGATGATTACAGCTCCAATCTAACAACACGCACATGCTTTATTTCAAGAGTGTCTGTGATCCCAGGGAGCTCAGTAGGTCTGCTCCCATGATTGTTTCTTAGCAAGCTGCATCAATGTTTGCAGGATCAGGGTACAACACAGAAGGAAACTGGACCCTGTCGGTTTATAAATTTGATGAGTGGAATTCTATAATGCTTGAAGGTCCTGATCTCCAGGTACTATCTCTACTGTCGTATCTGTCTTTTCACCATCTTTCCATTAAAATGGTTATGCACCTCAGGCAAAACTCTGGCTACACCCAAGTCAACATCAAAACTCCCATTTAATTCAGTAGGACCAAGTTTTACCTTTACTCACCCCCAGAGTTGGGTTTTTATAACAGAGTCTGGGTCAACAAGCAGTTTACACTCAACATTTAGGACTATCCTAGAATTTATTGTTTTTTATGTCAGGTAATCAGCCTAGATTTGTGCCAATTATTAATAAAAACACAAATGAGAAAAGATCATCTGACAGGTAAGAAGTCAGGGCATGGGGAGATGTCAAAAGTGGAAGCTAATGATGTCAAAACTGAAAGATAAAGTTCACCCTGCCATGACATGTATTGTTGTGCAGGAGTCACCAAATGCCATCGTTCCACACAATCTTACACGTTCTTTTTTGGAAACAAGTGAGCAGGATATAATGCTAGAAGACGTGCTGTATTGTAATTGGTTGTGTGACAGATACTCTTTTCTTAACACCAAGGGAAACAACAGAGGGACAAAACTATAGAAGGCACTACAGCCCAGTGGCCACAGATTAGTAGATAGTAGCATTAACCCACTTCTGCTATGTGTAAAATGGGGAAAGACTCTTTACCTCCTGCACCAGGGGCTACAGGTTTAATTAGCAAAAGCCTGCACAGTCCTTGAAAAGCATAAAAGCTGCACAGCAGATGAAGTGTTTAGATGCCTCATCCTGAGAGAGAGCAGGGAGCAGCACTGCCCAGGGAAGACACAGCTTTTGAGTTTTAGTGCAAGATGGAGAAAATGTCTGCAAATTAATTGATTCTTTTCTGTAAGGAGAAGTGAACTAATTGATCAGTGCTTTCTCAGGGGGTAGGAGGGGTGGGGGTTAGAGACAGTCCCAATGCCAGGCCTCATCACCTGGTCAAATATGAAACATGGAAGTAAGATTTCCTGTCATTTCCCTCTCAGCACGTGGCAGAGTCTCTGGACACAGGGTCCACTGCACAGAGTGTGTTGAGAGGTGTATCCAACTCCTAGGCCCCCTGACACTTGTAGTAGGGTAAAGTGGCAAAATTAGGTAATCTGTAGGCTCATGTGGGGGAATCCTGGCCCTGCTGAAATCGGTGACAAACCTCCCCTGGCTTCAAGATGGTCAGAATTTTCTTCCATGGTCTTCAGGCTGCATGTCGGCCCTTCAGAAACAAACTCTAAGAGAAGCAATGCTTATCCTAGTTTGTCCTTCACTGACCTTTCCTGAACTGGCTGTTTCTTTATTTCCTATATTTATTCTGTTGGATTTATATCCCACCCTATCCAAAAGGCTCCAGTGAATACATGTCACTTTTCATGGGGGGCGGTTATTGTTTATCCTAAAAGTTTGAATCGCACCTAGTAAACAGCTGTTGCCATTTACAGAAGGGAGAATGAAGGAATTAGTTAACACACTTACTGTCCTTTCTCTTTTGTCCGTTACAGAAAAACAAATGTAATGACATGGTTTGTGGCCGAGGTAACAGACATCATATATCCAGCAATAATACAATATGAAGAGAGAAAAATAGCTGAGAGAGACATGAGAGAGGAGGAGCCCAAAGCCAAAAAGTTTGCCCCTGCAGACAAAAAGGGAACACCCAGCAGATCACTAGGATCATCCCCCTGGACACACTAACCAAGCCAAGGGCAGTCTTCTCCAGAGTAACTCTACCCCAGATTGGCAGGCAGCTTGCAAGAAAGCCCTTCTTTTCATCATGCAGAAAGATATTTCCTGAAGAGGAAGTACCACATAAGGCAGTGCAGGGAGCTCACAGAAAGCCCCTGCCAACATACGCAATTGAGCCTCAGCCCTTGCAGTCACTGTCTAGTATTTATGCTGATGCTTTTTTGAGAGAAATATGTGATGAACTAATGAGCAAATTGGTCCCTTCACAAAACCTACATGCTCAAGACAGCGCAATCCCTGGAAGTGATCCTTCAAGTCTCAGCACAGATTACATTGATTCAATGTTAAATAAGTGATGCATGTCAGGCCACAGACCTGCAGCCTTCTGAAGATCAGGGTCTCCCCCCCGACATAGACACCTTGATGGCAAAAATTATTCACTCCAGTTTATCTGACCTTCTGCAAGAAAGTGCTTCCAAAGTCTCAGTTTATGCAGACATGAAAAGCAACAAGAATGTGTCAGCAGAGATCTTACGTGTTTTGATAAGGAGAGAAATTACTGATTACCAACAGGAAGAACCCTTAACAAAAGCACCCTCTTCAGCTCTGTATAAACCACTAGAATGTGGGGAAATTGATGAGACGCTTTTAGAAGATGCTACCAAAAGCAATGCCTGATGCCAAAGTCCCACACCATCTACTCTGGGGGTATGCCACAGATTTCTGGAAGATATAATCAGCAGGCTTTTATCTAACATGCCCCCTGCCACCGCCGGCACATCTTCCGCTACAGAAAAGAAAATGGAACTTGCAGAATGTGATTTGACTCGCATGAAGGTAATCAGCAAAGTTCAGGCAAAAATCTCTGAAGATGAGAACTCTTCCAGCCAACATATCGAACATCCGCATTCCAGGGAGGATGGTATGATTCAAGCAATTGCTGATTTGGTCTATAACAAGCTTTTGACACAGTTTCAGTCTAAATTCAACATGCAGAAGTGTTTAAGAAGTAGGTGCATGATTATTTCTGAAGCTCAGGGCATCCATTGCAGAACTCTTTTTCTGGAGAATTACCACTTCACCACTGTGCTGAAGCTGCCAGTATTGTTGAAAATACACTAAGACACATTACTGAGCCTTTGGATAACCCAAACAGGTTATCATCAGATCTTAGTAAAATAGTTCTTCTTATCATAGAAAAACTAGCAGCAAATCTTTTGTCATCATTTTCTTCCCGCTTTCCCACTGTGAATTTGGATGCAGAAAAGACTTTGTTACTGAATGATGCAATTAGAAATATACTACGTGCTTTGCAAGTACTCCTGTCAAAATATCAGATCAACATGAAAGAAGATATCAGTGAAGGAGAATTTTTAAACACTGAAGACAGCCAAGCTATGGGAGACCTGTTCCCTTCAGTTTGCACAAGCACTGGAGAACATTCCCATTCTGACATTTTTGTTTGCAGAGCCCTAACAAATAGGAAAGATATTTTAGCTCATAAAATAGCAGCTTCAATAGCAAAAGAAGTTCCCAAACCTGAATTTCAAACCAGTTCAGAGGAAGAGGCATTGCCTACATCATCTTCAACAACAGAAGGTGTTAGGATTGTCAAAAAACTCCCTGCTGATCTTAGCATGATAAAGAAGATTCCAAAACCAACTTTAAACCCACATATTCCTGTGGTCTTAAGTTCAACTGATGACAGAAGCCCAAAATATAGAAGATGTTTATCAAGAGTTGAAGTGAATGAAATTGCTGAGAACCTTAAACATGCCATGGGACAAGGCCTGTCCAAACATAAAATCAGCCTTGTGGCAGCTACAGATAAAGAACATCTCCATCCAGAACATGAAGAAGCAGTTAATTGAGTTGTTCTTTCTTTTTCCAGGAATATTTTACAAAAAACTGGATCTGAGTAAGACCTTTATGATGATGTAAAAGATTTCAATGTACTTTTTCCTCAAGAAGTGGCTACTATAATAATTGAGGAACTCTCCGATTGCCCCCTTTTACAGGCTGTTAGTGCCAGTCCACCAACACTGAGCCAAAGTATGATGAAGCCAGACAGAATTGCTGACAAAGCTCTTTCCCAAGAGTCTGTTAGTGCAGAGCATAAGACAGGGAGTTCTGAAAAAGCTATCCGGGGTTCAAGTGCAAATGAGACCCCATCAGAGACAGAGGAGCTGCCTGTGAAAATAATCCCTCATGTTAGAATCAAACGTACCCATTGCTCAAGACTTGGTGTCTGATCATTTACGATTCATTTCCATAAAAACAGAACCTCTTGAAAAACTACAAGAAGCATTTGTTGCTCAGACTGGGGATGGCCTTAGAGACCTACAAGCATCGCTGGCTGAGAAGTGTCTTGAAGATGAAAGTTTGAGATCTGAGGCACAGAGAAAAGAAGACAGTCGTTCCTCTCTGGGTAGCACAGGACAACTGGTTGTAAGACCAGGGGAGGTAAGTGGAAAGAATAAGACAGGGGCAGTCCTGTTTTATGAATGTCATTTTGTTTCTAACTGGATCTTTTGTTAAGATTTTCACGTGGCATTGAAAGTCCATCTAGTATGAATACTGAATTCTTATATAAGAAAAGGCTTAGTCCATCTGTCTGTCTGTCTGTAATGCTCTTGCAGCACTCTGATTGGGTAGTGAAACAACCGGAGTGTGGAAGCATTGCCATGACAGTAGAGATGGAGGGAATGAAGTGGGGGAGTTAGGCCAGCACTGCTGGCCTGGCCCCTCTCCCCCTGGCTGTGCTCCTTGGAGCAGAAAGCCACCATGATTGTAGGGATGGAGGGGACAGAGTGGGAGGGCGAGGCCAACAGCATTGGCATCTCCCCCCCCCGCAACTCCGTCCCTGCCATTATGGCAGCACTCTGCCTCCAAGGAGTAGGGCTGGGGGGGCAGAGGGGCAAAGCCAGTGATGCTGGAAGCAGCGGCAGCATGTGATGCTGGTGGAGAGGGATGAAAGGGGTGGCAGGGCAAGCTCCCCCCCAGCTCCTGATAAGCGGTGGTAGCATGGTGGGTGGTAGTGCTCCTGCATCCCCGCCTGCCCCCCATCATTCTTGATGGGCAATTCACTAGTGCTCTTATAAAGATGATGGACCCCTAGAGAGCCTGCAGTGGGCCATTAGTGTGGAAGACCCTTGCTAGCTGGGATTCTGGGTTAGTGGTCAGTAAATTCACTAAACTTGAATCTACCTTCTTTCCAAGAAATCTGGGGATAAGGAGAGGGCTGGAATCCCTTGGGCTAAGCATATGGACAAGACAGCTGTAGTTCTCTGCTTTGCTTACAGATGGTGGAGACTGGTTCAGACAGCTGCTCTTCAAGCCACAAGGGCCATGTGATCACTAGGAAGAGAAGACCACATGTGGTCTAGTGATCACATGACTCCATTTTGGCTGAGTAATTATAAGACTGGACTGGAAATTCAAAGATGTTCCCTGTACAAAATCAAATCCTGTCCTGTGGAGAACCCTTGCTTCATTCTTCCATATTAAGTGACTGCTCTCTTTTCTCTGCAGCAGCTGCTGCCAATGTTCCCTAAAAAAATCTTCCTTTTTTAAGAAGATATTGAATGCTTTGTCCAGAATGCACTCTCTTCTCTCCAGTTGCCTACTGCACTACAGGAAATTTGAGAAAGTTGCACCAGAGGTTATACCTACATCTAAAATGGTTTAGGAAAAATATAAATAGAGTTAGGAAAAAATGTGGTCTGGTGGAGGCTGCTTATTGTACTTTGTGACTGTTTGCAACTTTATTTCCGTGTAGTTAAACTCAACAAAGAGGGCAGACAGAGAAGGCAGATGGGAGACCTACTGCACAGGGAGGAGCGAGGCTCCTTTTAGGATGCATCATTCAGGAGTTAAGGTGCACTCCCATGCAGCTGGCTGTTCCATAGGAGGGGTGTTGGAGAGAGAGGTCAGGAGACAGCCCAACCAGCAGGTAGTGTCACAAAAGGCCAGAGAACTCCCTGAGGGCAAGATCTTCTGGCTTTGAGGTCTGCAATCTTCAGGGGGGTCATTGCTTGCAGTCTTCAGCCATCAGGGTGAAGCATGATCTAGTATTTGGTAACTGACTCGACGTCGCTGCAGCCTTTAACCATTAAATCACAAAAGGCTATTTTCACCTGCTGCAAGAGGACTGTCTTCCTTCATGTTGTTACATACATACATCATTCACTCTTTTGTTACCTCTTTCCACATATGCCAGACATGCCACAAACCTGCCACAAACCATGACTCACTCCTATGAGGACTGGAATCATCTCTGACCCATCTCTAATTTTCCCTCAAGGGCTGGAATTACTCTGGTGCTGGGGGAGGGGGTATTGCCAGCTTCACTGCTGCCCACCCCTAAAATTCAAAGCTTTGGGGGAAGAGCCCCCAAGTTAGTGCTGGCCCCCAAGTCATGAAGATTTCTTTAATATGGGCTACCTATACACATGTTCATTGGTGTTCTAATTAGAATACGTTGTAGCAGACATGATTAATGGAGTCTGCTCCACGTTCTAATTAGAATGCTGCAGCATCACCACAGCATCACATGTATTAAGCCGCTGCGCATTTTAAAATGGCCACAGGGTGCTTTAACTAAATCTCATCAAATGAAGTTTAGATAAGGGTCCAGCAGCAATTTTTAACCACATGGGTGCTTAATACATGTGATGGTGAGGCATTTTAATTAGAGTGACTGCCTGGGAACCGCTCTAATTAAAATGCTTCCCCTCCCCACCCACCCCCAAGCATGTGTATAGGCAGCCATGATTTCTTTAAGCTCTTGCTTTTTGAACTCCCCCACTCCAGAAGTGGGGACAGTTTCCAGGCTGATAGCTGCCATATGGGTAGAAAACGAAACTCTGATGCCTGCTCCCACCAGGAGCTTGCACTGCCTGCCCGAGGGCACCGCTGCTCCACAGTGATGTTCTAGCGTAAGCCACAGGCTGTGGGCTACTGACACCTGTTCCAGTGAGTCCACTTTCTGCTCTCTGCTGTTCCTCTTGCACCTTTAGTTTCAGGAGTGTTTTCCATCCTTTCCCAGGCCAGGAAGGGGCTCTACTGAAACCCCCCATACTCATTCTCAGGCCTCTTAGAAAGAATGGGCCTGCCTGACTTAGGGCTCACAGGATGAAAGAAGATGGGGGAGTGGTAGTGTCTGCACTGGCATTCTCCATCATCCTTCCATATGAGGCATATTGGGTTACTAGAATGAGGAGGGAGAGCTGCTGCCTCCTGAAAAGCCTAAGGTTACTATATGCTTGGGTTTTCCCAGGTATGTCCTCTTTTTTGTACCCCTGTTCTCATGGCCGGGTGGGCTTTTAAAATGCGAGCAAATGTCTGGGTTTTTACTTTGCCTTTGTGTTTCCTAGGCAAAAGCAGCTTGGATGCTTGGGGCTGGGAACAGTGGGCAAGGTGAATGGCTATTGGGGGTCACATGTTCTGCACACAGGTGTGTGTGTGTGTATGTGTGCAGGAATGCATGGGCAACAGGGCTGGAAGAACAGGGGTCTCTGGGTCAGTAGTGAAGGGCACTGGCAGTGCTGGGGGGCAGGGCCTTAGGAGTAAGGGGCAGAGGCAGGGGAGGGGAAGGAGGGCACAGGCCCCTCCCACAATCATATACACACACACACCCCCAGCTCCCTGACCCATTCCCCCCACAGCTGTCCTCTTTTTTTATCTTGAAAATATGGTAACCATAGCATAGTGACAGTGGCCATGTCTACATGAGATGCTGACTGCGCAGTTGTTACTGCATAGTCATTTTAGTACTTGCATGTACTAAAAGTATACAAGTACTAAAAGTAGTGTCCCTGCCTGGTTTCTTGGTGATGCTGAGTGTGCAGTAGCTCGATACTACTGTGCAGTAGCGTCACATCATGCTTCTTGCCGCTGACACTACTGTGCAGTAATAAAGAGGTACTCACAGTCAGCATCTCGTGTAGATGTGTATTGTGGTGCACTGACATATATAGTGTCTCGTGTACTGTGGTGCAAAGAATATTGATGCACAAAGCTCATCACTTATACAGATGATATAAACATGGTGTCCAGGGATAGATGATCCCTGGAGAGGGCATTAGGACACACACTGCATATGACAAAGTGGCTGGGACAAAATTAAATTTGTTTAAGAGCACATCCATGGTGTTCAGAAACATGGAGGCCCAGTGTACACCAGGGGTCATGGTAGGCAAGGAAAGGGGACAGGCATTGGGGGGGGTAGAGAGTGGTGTTGATTTTTGACCCAGAGTTGAGGGACTGAATAGCATGGGAAAATGAAACAGCAGCTGAACCTCTAGAGTCTTTACAAGTTGTCACTGGATGGGAGGGTTGCATTAACAAAGACTATGATCCTGCCTTTGCTGTTATATATGCAGGTGGTGTTCTTGCTGCTGTGGAGCATAATGTGCATTATTCAAACAAGTTTGTTTTCTTTTTTTTCCGTAGGATGGGAAGTATGGGTAGAAGACAATTCTAACCAAGAGAGTTTAATCACAAGAAATGCTGTACAGAGCACATGGGTGTAGGGGACTGGGATTTTCCAGATCTCCTCATTTTATTGTGGAAAAATACACAAGTTTTTGTTGTTTACTGATGGGGAGAGGGAAGGAGTCTAAGGTGGCCTGCTTTACCCAGCACCTTTTGCAGAGGAAAAAGGAAAAGTTATGGAGGAGGTGGGGCATGCTTATGTGACCAACCAGGTGACTGTATACTGGGGCAGTCATCATAATCAGGCACTGTTTTAGAGTCATTTAGAAACAGGCAGGACCCAAAGTGTTGCAAAAAATTTAGAAAAATCTGCAACTTTGTTAGAATGAAAAACAGACTTATACTGGTTGGGTGACTTACAGCCTAGAGATCACAGAGCACCACATTATGTGTGACAGCTTTGCCAATGATATCTTCCTATCAGTAGAGCAGGGTATAGGTGAAAAAGAAATTATCCCTGTTCTCTTTTCAAATTAGGCTATACCAATATTTAAAAAGTTAAAGCTGAACTTGAAACCCAGAAATCTGGGGGAAGGGAAAAGGAAATTAAACACTAGAGGTCAAGGAAACATGCAAATAATATAGAATGATATAGAAGATGGAGAATATTAAAACCTTAATAAAAAGATAAGTGAGGATGGTGGGCCTTGGTTAAAGTTTTCTTTCAAGAGAAGTAGTAGAGAGATGCCAAAATCAGGCACACTTTAGCCACTTATATCTAAAGCTGCAACATTTGAATTGGCAAATGGGACAAGGGTTTTAATTAACAGAAGAGATAAATGAAGTCAAGTGTCAGTTAAAGGGATGGTTTCAAGAAAAAGTGGAAGCTCTCTCACCTTGAACAAAGGAAGGGGCAGAATGATCCCATTATTTTAACATCAGAGGAAGGGCAGGTAGAAGGGAAAGCTCTGCCATTATTGATGAGAATAGATAATGTTCCAGGCCTGTGTGTCTTTGTCGGACAGGTGTTCATTTATTCTTCAGTGTAGTGATCCCCCAGTCTGTCCAATGCAGACAGCAGAGGAGAAACTAACAAGAAATGCTGCGATGTACTGCATAGTGACAAAAGAGGGATATGTCACTGTTCAGGAAAATAATGCGTTTCAAGGCAGTATTATGGAAGATGACGGATCTTCTTTGAATGTTTGGAGTGCACAACAGAAAACTGTCTAAAGCTAAGATTAATGTATTGTGTGTGGGACCATGAGGGCCTCTGGGAAGAGTAGGCAAATATTTTATGGAGAAAGAGAGGCTAGTCCTTATTGTTTGATTGAGTGATTTTTTAAATAAGAAAATCTATATACTGTGTATACATATGCATATGGGGAATCTGCTTAATGAGTAAAGTTTTTCTTTCCTCTGATCACCTTCACCATTTCTGGGGTGATGCAGATGACTTACGACAGGGATGTTGAATGTTCTTGTGTATGTTTTCTTATGTTGTGTTCTTTTTATTCACTTTGATACTTTGCCTTAAAGATACTTTTATGCCTGAAAACTTTTAGGACTGCTGTACGAACCATAATGGAGAGGAAGCTGGTGGGTCTTGAGTAAGTCAAAGAGGGGTTGGAAAAAGGAAAAGTATTTGTTACGTATACGAGTAAGAGTAGGCTTTATGACCCTGACCATGACCCTGTCCTGACACCATGGAACCTGGACTGATATCTGGCTTTGACCTTGCACCCTGACTTTCACTTTGGCAAGTCAGTGACACCAGGTAGGTCTAGCACAAACCATCAGACCCAACCACCTACACCCCAGTCAATCCTTATGTGTTTTGGTAGATGTCTGTCAGCTCTCTCCTCTGCTAGGGAGAGGAAGAGAAGGAAACATTATGTTATCTGCCTCTTTGGGAGTTCGTAGATGCTAGAGTCTGAAGGGACCTCAACAGATCATTGAGTCTGACCCCCTGCCTGGCCAGGAAAGAGTGCTGGGGTCAGATGACCCAAGCCAGAAGTCTATCCAGTCTTCTCTTAAAGACCCCCAAGGTAGGGAAGAGCACCACCTCCCTTGGAAGCCCATTCCAAATTTTGGCCACCCTTATTGTGAAGAAGTTTTTCCTGATATCTAGCCTAAATCTGCTCTCTGTCAGTTTGTGACCATTGCTCCTTGTTACCCCAAAGAGGCACCCTAGTGAACAGAGCATCTCTGATCCCTTGCTGCATCCCCTAATGAATTTGTAGGCAACCACAAGATCACCTCTCAGCCTTCTCGTGCAGAGGCTGATGAGGTCCAGGTCCCTTAGTCTCTCCTCATAGGGCTTGGCCTACAAACTCTTAACCATACGAGTGGCCCTCTTCTGGACCCTCTCATGGTTATTTCATAGATTTCATAGATTTCATAGACATTAGGGTTGGAAGGGACCTCGGGAGATCATCGAGTCCAGCCCCCTGCCCAAAGGGCAGGAAGTCAGCTGGGGTCATAGGATCCCAGCAAGATAAGCATCCAATTTACTCTTGAAGGTGTTCAATGTAGGCACTTGAACCACCTCCGCTGGCAGACTGTTCCAGACCTTGGGGGCTTGGACAGTAAAGAAATTCTTCCTTATGTCCAGCCTAAAACGGTCTTGCAGGAGTTTGTGACCGTTCGACCTCGTCATCCCTTGGGGCGCTCTGGTGAACAGATGTTCCCCCAGATCCTGGTGGTCACCCCTGATAAACTTATAGGTGGCCATCAGATCACCCCTGAGCCTGCGCTTTTCCAGGCTAAAGAGTCCCATGGCTCTCAGCCTGTCATCGTAAGATCTGTTTTCCTGACCTCTGATCATGCGCGTGGCTCTCCTCTGGACTCTCTCAAGCTTCTCCACATCCTTTTTGAATTGTGGAGCCCAAAACTGGACGCAGTACTCCAGCTGCGGCCTCACCAAGGCCGAGTACAAGGGGAGAATGACATCCCGGGATTTGCTCGAGAAGCATCTATGGATGCACGCCAGCATTTTGGTCGCTTTACTAGCCACAGCATCGCATTGGAGGCTCATGTTCATCTTGTGGTCAATGATGACCCCCAAGTCTTTTTCTTCTGTAGTGCTAACCAACGTAGCACTGCCGAGCCTATAAGGGTGCTGCAGGTTTTTCCTCCCAAGGTGGAGAACCTTGCATTTTTCGGTGTTAAACACCATCAGGTTCTCGTCCGCCCATTTGCTGAGCTTGTCCAGGTCAGCCTGGATCACCCGCCTATCTTCTGGTGTGGATGCTTTGCCCCAAAGTTTGGTGTCATCGGCGAACTTGGCCAGTCCACTCCTGACTCCAATGTCCACATCGTTAATGAAGATGTTGAACAGGATGGGTCCCAGGACAGAGCCTTGAGGGACCCCACTGGTCACAGGGCACCACGATGAGTGACTGCCATCAATCACAACCCTCTGGGTCCGACCACGAAGCCAATTTCCCAGCCAGCGGATCGTGGGGGAGCCAAGGCCACAACTGGGCAGTTTGGCCAAGAGGTGATCATGGGATACCAGATCAAAAGCTTTTTTGAAGTCAAAATATATGACATCAATCTCTTCTCCCTTGTCCAGGTGATAGGTCACCTGGTCATAGAAGGAGATAAGATTGGTCAAACAAGACCTACCCGCAACAAACCCATGCTGGCTATCCCTTAGAATGTTAGCCTGGGCCAGTCCCTCAAGGATGGCCTCCTTAATAAACTTTTCTAAGATCTTCCCCAGGATAGAAGTCAGGCTGATGGGCCTGTAGTTAGCCGGATCCACTCTCCTCCCTTTCTTGAAGATCGGCACCACATTGGCCTTCTTCCAGTCTTCGGGCACTACACCAGAGCGCCAGGAGTTTTCAAAGATCTGTGCCAGGGCCTGGGCTATGACGCTCGCCAGCTCCTTGAGTACCCTGGAGTGCAGGTTGTCAGGGCCAGCTGACTTGAAGGTATCCAGCTTCTCAAGGTGTTCCTTCACGAGGTCAGCATTGATGGAGGGTAGGGGATCCCCATCACCCAGATTTCCGTGTCCCATAGCAGGCATGGGCATCCCGTGTGACTGATGAAAGACTGACGCAAAGTACCTATTTAATAGGTTGGCTTTTTTCTGGGCGTCAGTTATCAGTTGCCCCATCTGGTTTAGCAGGGGTCCAACATTGCCCTTGCTTTTCCTCTGGCTCCCCACGTACCTGAAAAAGAACTTTTTGTGGTCCTTGATGCCTGAAGCTAGTTGGAGTTCAGTTGCAGCCTTGGCTTTCCTGGTTTGCTCCCTGCAGGACCGGACCAGTGCGGAGTAATCCTCCTTGGAGGTGAATCCCGTCCTCCATCCTTTGTAGGCTTTCCTTTTTAGCCACAGTAGGTCCGCTAGGTCTCTGGAGAGCCAGGGGAGCTGCTGTGCCTTCTTGCTGCCTTTCCTCCGTGTTGCAATAGATTTAGCTTGTGAACTGAGAATCGCTTCCTTGAGAAGCAACCACTGTTCTTGAACTCCCAACTCCCTGGGGTCACGGTCCCTGAGGGCCTGACCGACTAGCCTCTTGAGCTTGTCAAAGTCGGCTTTTCTGAAGTCAAGGACTTCTGTGTTGCTGACTGACTTGCCAGCTTTACGGCGGATGGTGAAGGTGATCAGCTCGTGGTCACTGTCACCCAACTTCCCATCAATCACTAGGTCGCCGATTAGGTCGTCCCCCTTAGCCAGTACCAGGTCAAGCAGCGCTTTGCCTCTCGTTGGCCCATAGACTTCTTGAGTCAGGTAGAGGTCATCCACGCACGAGAGAAAGCTTTGCGCCCGCTCAGATTTAGCTGAGTGATCTTCCCACGAGATGTCCGGGTAATTGAAGTCACCCATGACAACCAAGGTCCTGGAGCAAGCGGCCTCAGTCAGTTATCCACATCCTTCTTAAAGTACAGCACCCAAAACTGGACGCAGTACTCCAACTGCGGTCTGACCAATGCTGCATAGAGGGGAAGTATCACCTTCTTGTATCTATTTGTCGTGTATCTGCTGATGCATGATAAAGTGTGGTTAGCTTTGCTGACTATTTCCTCACACTGACGACTCATGTTCATCTTGGAGTTCACTATGACTCCAAGATTCCTTTCCGCTTCTGTGCTGCTGAGAGGGTCATTCCCCAGCCAGCAGGTGTGCTGGATATTTTTATGCCCTAGATGCAGAACTTTGCATTTGTCCTTGTTATACTGCATCCTATTGTGATCTGCCCACTTTTCTAACCAGTCCAGGTCTGCCTGCAATTGTTCCCTACCCTTCAGGGCATTCACTTCCCCCCACAATTTAGTATCATCTGCAAACTTAGACAGAGTACACTTCATGCCCACATCCAAGTCACTGATGAAGACATTGAAGAGTACAGGTCCAAGGACCGAGCCCTACTGTCCACATCCTTCTAGGTCGATATCTACCACCACTGTCTGAGTGCAGCCCCCAGACCAATTTGCCACCAACCAGATGGTGTAAGCATCTAAGTCATAGCTTCTTCATTTATTTATGAGAATGGGATGAGATACAGTATCGAAGGATCACTAAAAGAAGAGCGAGCTGGGGTCAGAGACAGGCTCTGAGGCTCAGAGAGCAAAGGAAAAGCAGCAGTTTGCCTCTTAAAGTGACAGATGCTTATTTCTGTTAAAGGGTGTGAAGGAATTATTCAATAAATGAAATCCTGGTGACTGGCTAGAATTTAATCACAAACGTTGTATATTTCATTAAAAGGGTATTAATTCTTCTTTCTCCCACCTTAAAGTTATAGCAGATGAGTCCCCCAGAGGAGTCAGAGGGTACAACATCTCCACCCCTCCTACACCCACGGTGTTCTCAATAGAAAATTGTGGGCTTAACTGCGAGACAGATGTCATGAAATGATGTCATGATGGGTGTTTCGGGGCACCCTACCCTTATGGGCTATGCATGGCTCCAACCACCCCTTTACCACACCCCAAGCATCGCAGATGGTACTGACGTTGTCCGGTCTGGGCCTTGTTGTAGTTTGGCCCCCTTGTCCTCCCTGGGCTCTCCGCAGCCCTGTCTCATTATGCACCTCACTGGCGCCTGGGGTCTCTGCAGCCCTGCAAAGTACTGCACCCTCTCTGGTCTGTGCACCCCAAATGCCGTGCCCTCTCTGGCACCAGGGTCCCCACGCTGCCGTGGGCCCCCTATGGGGCCTCCTCCTTCCCCTAATAGCCTCACTCAGACCACCAGTCTTATACAACAGCAAACAAAACACAAGCCCCTGGGCTATAACATAAATTCAAGCCGCCTGGCTATAACATCATTCAAGCCACACCGAGGGTGCTCCGTCCCTCACCAGTATCAGAAGCTGTATCTGCAGCCAGGCCTCTCCCTTTTGCTTGCTCTGAGAGAGCTCCTTCCCCTTTGGCTGCTGGCAGGAAACTGCCCTCTAGCTCATTCTGGCTGCCCTGGTAACCAGCAGCCTGGGCTCCCAACTCACTGGTAGGGCTCTTACCCTAGCAGTTTCAGATCTTTAAAGGAGCAGGACACCTTAGTGCCCTGCAAAAACATCCAGTCCATCCAAGTGACTCTGCACTAAGTCAGCATCAACAGTTGGTAGGCTTGTGTCCCTCTTGACGCCCATCTAAGAACCCATTAGGAGACTTATCTTGACCCTTGTTCAAGAACACTGAGGCAAAAAACTCATTGAAGTGCTCAGCCTTGTCCCCGCTGTCTGTTACTAATTGCTCCTGCTTGTTCAGTATGGTCCCTATGCTGCCCTGCACCTTCCTTTTACTCGCTACATACCTAAAAAAAAGACTTTTTGTTGTCTTTAATTTGTGTTGCCAGCCTCAGCTCTGTAGTTGCTTTGGCCTTTCTAACTGCCTTCCTGCAAATGAGGGCCAAGTAGGTATACTCCTCCTTGGTAGCTTCCCCCTGCTTTCACTGCCTATATGCCTCTTTTTTGCTTTAGATGTCCCTGGATTTTTCTGTTTAGCTAAGGAAGTTTTTTGGCCCCTTCCCCACTTTCCCTCACAATGGTATCATCTCCCTCTGTGCCCAAAGGATCGCTTCCTTTAGGAACAACCACCCTTCCTGGACTCCCATCTCACCAGTACTTGGCCAGTCTGCTTTTGACACCAATGTCCACATCATTAATGAAGCTGTTGAAAAGAATATGTCCAAGGACAGAGTCTTGGGGGACCCCATTGGTCACGACACACCATGATGATTGACTTCCATCAGGTACCACTCTCTGGGTCTGACCTCAGAGCCAATTTCCCAGCCAGCAAACTGTGATGTAGCCGAGGTCGCAGTTGGCCAGTTTTTCTATGAGATGATCATGGGATACCAGATCAAAAGCTTTTTTAAAATCAAAATATATGATGTTGATCTCTTCTCCCTTGTCCAGGTGATATGTCACCTGGTCATAGAAGGAGATGAGATTGGTCAGGTAAGACCTACCCACAACAAACCCATGCAGGGTATCCCTCAGGAAATTGCCTTTAGCTAGTTTGTCAAGAATGGTGTCTTTGATGATTTTCTCTAAGATCTTCCCTGGGATAGAGGTCAGGCTGATGGGCCTGTAGTTCCCTGGATCTACTTCCTTCCCTTTCTTGATGATAGTTACCACACTGGCCTTCTTCCAATCTTCCAGCACTTCATCTGAGTGCCATGAGTTCTCAAAGATCTGTGCCAGTGGCAGAGTTATGATGCTTTTCAGCTCCTTAAGTACCCTGAGGGGTAATAGGTCTGGGCCAGCTGACTTGAAGGTGTCCAGCCTCTCAAGGTGTTCCTTTACATGGTCAACATGGTTTGCCAAAAGGGCCAGAGCAACCTTTGGGGAGTGGCTTAGCCACCATATCCGTGATTAGCTTCTTTATTATAAAAAAACTATTTATATATATATATCACAATTAATATATTAGTTGAAATATATATAGTATTTTTTGTATACACACATATATATACACACATATATACATAGTATTTTGTACTATAGTAGCTGGTAAGTCAAGCAGTATCTTGAGAAGCCAGTCTGAAGTTTAACTCTTTAGGCTGAACCTAACAAAAATGCCATCTGACCTAAATAACCATATGGCCTGATTAGCTGTTTGATTGGCATTTGGCAACCAAAGCAGGCCTACTAATCCCATTACTGAATCAATCATCATCCTCTTTGAGACAGCTACCTATTCAAATGCTCTCCACTTGGCACTGTCTGTTGTCATCCCTGCCACTGTGTTTATAGGTAATCAGTCCAGGCTTCTACATCACCATGCCATTTCTTCCTTGGTCAACTCCTCTTTTCTTCCCTGCCACACAATCTTCTAGTATAACCTTATGTAGGCTTCTCCCATATTCTTCTCCCATCTTTAAAAAAGACTCTAAAGGAGGTATAGGGAACTACAGGTCAGTGAGCCTAACTTCTGTTCCTGGAAAATTGGTAGAAACAATAATAAAAAAAATGTTCAGGAATAATACAAAAATAGTTCATAAGTTGCTGGAGAGGAATCAACATGACATCGTCAAAGGGAAATCATGCTTTACCAACCTACTAGACTTCTTTGAGGGTGTCAATAAGCAGTGGATTGGGACAAAGTAAATTTGGCCTTTGACAAGGTTCCTCATCAGAGGCTCTTAACAAAGTTAGGTAGCCATGGGATTACAGGGAACATCTGCTCATAAATTAGAAATTAGCTTAAAGATAGAAAGCAAAGAGTGACTATAAATGGTCAGCTTTCAGGAAGGAAAGAAATAAACAGCAGGGTCCCTCAGGGATCTGTGTTGGGACCTGTGCTGTTTAACATATTCATTAATGATCTGGAAAGTGGGGTGAGTAGCAAGGTGGCCAAATTTGAGGAAGACAGAAAATTATTCAAAGTGATAAAGACCAAGATGGACTGTGAGGAATTACAGAAGAATCTGGCCCTGTTGAGTGAATAGGCAAATAAAGGGCAGATGAAATTCAATGCAGGTAAGCATAAAGTGATGCACATGGGGGGACCACACTCTTCCCTGCTCCCCGCCCCCGCAACTACTATCCCTAGACTATGATGGGCTCTACATTAGCTGTTGCCACAGGAAAGAGATCTGGGAGTCATTGTGGACAGTTTGTTAAAAACATCAGCTCAGTGCTCAGCAGCCACCAAAAAGGCAAACAAAATGTTAGGGATTATTAAGAAGGGAACTGTAAATGAAACTGAAAATATCATCATGCCACTTCCTAAATCCATGGTGCATCCATACCTTGAATACTGTGCCCAGTTCTGGTCCCAGCACCTCAAAAATATAGAACTATAGAAAGTCCTGAGAAGGGCAATGAGGATAATTAGTGGTATAGAGGCGCTTCCATATGACACTAAAGAAGCCAAGTGTATTCAGTTTAGAGAAGAGATCTGTGGTGGGGCATAAGGGTTTACAAAATACTAAATGGCAAAAGAGAAAGTAAATAGGGATTTATTATTTACTTTCTCACAATATAACAACTAGGGGTAATGAAATGAAACTAGTAGGCATTAAGTTTAAATCTGTCTAACAGGGCCCAGTCCCATTGAGGCAAGGAGGAGCATGTCTTGAGCCACCTCTGGTGGGAATTGTTGGGCATGCTTGCTCAGTGGAAGACATCCCAGCTTAGGCCTGAAGCACAGAGCAGTGGAAGCATTGACAGCATGAGAGAAGTAACGGGCAGTCCCCAAAGTAAAGGCAGCATGAGAGAAGTAACGGGTTTTTGGTGTGACAACACTGGGCACATGTCCAAGGACTCCTAGAGTAACACAGGTCATCAGGGGAGGCTAGAAGGAATGCCACGACCACTTTCAGATAAGCACATAGATGACACAGAGGCCGTGGACTAATCAACGGGTAGACGAAAATGTGAGTTGGAGCTGCCCTGTAGTCATTGCCTGGGTTAGGGGTCAACATGTCCAAGCTGCACTAGATACAGGATGTTTGCAGTTCCTGATTAGAGCTGATGTGGTACTGCAAGAACAACTACAAGGATCCACTCCCTTCAGGCTGAAGTGCATCCATGGAGAAGCAACACAGTATGAAAGGAAGGTCGTGCCCATAAGGGTAATGGAATATCAGGGTGAATTGAGAATCCCTGCCCTGTTGTCTCACTGTTTATTGTATCGTTATCCCTTCTTATTCCAAGTTGCTTGTCAATAATAAATCTTCATTATTCAACCTTTATACCCCTTTGTATCATCATTCAGGCCAATATAAAAAAATCAATCCAATATTGTAACCAGCAGCATTCAAGGGAATGTCAGCATTGTTAGGTAGCCCTTTCATCACCTCTTTCCAAGCCCAGTGAGGTTGGGGTAACACCTCCAAAACCTGCCTACAACAGATTGGTGTCTGTGTGTTGGAAAGGGTTAATTCTACACCCTTATTTATTTATTGGACATTGAAGGATTACATTTGTGTATTTCTGTAAATGTAAATTTCATCAGATTGGCATGTGTCCTGTCAAATTTGGCTATTAAAGGGTTAAATTCTCACAAAGTTGTAATTGAATGATTTAAGAGTCAATTATCCAAATTATCTATTTTACTAACAAACTAACCAGCTAACACCAGTGTATGTATGTTCATGCATGTTTGGGGGTTGGGTTTGAGTGTGAAATCTGTGAAGTGCATGAAGTAAAGGCGTGCTGGTTTGTTGGAGTGTTCTGGACCTGCAATAATTGGCAAATGATGTAGTTGTTTATATATGGTTTAATGATAGATTTGAGTGTTTTGTCATTTGGTTGTATTTGGAACTGTGGTAAATGAAGAGGGAAGAGCTGCTCCCTTTGTGGAGAGGGAAGAACTGCTTCACGGGAAAACCCAGTCCGCTTAGTGTTAACTACCACCCTCTCACCATTACAAATTCATCTGTTTTGTTTCTTTAAAGTTTAGTGGGTTTAGTGTGTTAGTGGTGTAGTCATAACGACCACTAAAGATCAGCATGGAGAATTTAAGTAACTCTAAAACTGAGGTTTTTGAGGAGTGATTTAAGATAATGATATGGAAGCAGGAAAACTCCTGATCTAGTCTTGGGGCAAGACTAGTTTGCAGGATAATGAATCCGCCTATGAATATTTTATGAGACAGAAGCCGTGAATAATTTATGCTGCGCATCATTCAAGTGTACAGTGCATTGGGGTTAAGGTTGAGAAAGATCATATATCACACTTAGTTACGTCTGTCCAGTGGGTGGTTAAACTGCACTATAATAATAGTTTTTCCTTTTGTCTCATTTCAGTAACGAGTCACAAAAGAAAATCTATAGAGGAATAGTGCAGTGAACACCCTGACCTAGAATTAAAAATGATAAAAAAAGACTGGCAAGGGAGACAAGGAGATTTTGCACTGCATGGTTTCTAAGATAGAAGTCACCTGACAGGCAAATCACATTACTGAACATTTGAACAGTAAGACTATTTGAAATTAAAAGGAAGGCAAACAAAGACAACACAGGCTATGATGGAAGCCTGTTTGGGAAGAACGAGACAACAGAAGGAGACAGCAGTGGATTTTCCTCACGATCGGATACATGTATTGTGCTCTGGGGCCATTCCAATGAATGTGGAATGGGTTCAAGCTATTTATTTGCTGTTTCACAAATGTGCATCAGCAGCTCGCATTTGCCCAGAACCTCATCAGCTGGAAGAAGAATACTTTCCTGAAGTTTTTGCCCACCAAAGCAGTATTTAAGGAACTTTTGAGCAGTGAGAAATGTTCTTTAGTAATTAATGAAACCCCTAAGCTTGCAGGATAGCTGGCAATTAATGCCCTTGCAGCATATAGGTTAGAAGGAGATGCCCTGGCCAGCATAATGGCAGAAAGGGACCTTGGGGTTATGGTTGATCACAGGATGAACATGAGTTGCCAGTGCAATGCTTTAGTCAACAGAGCTAATATCATACTGGGATGCATTAGCTGATGAGTTGTAAGCAGGGCCAAGTGATACTTCCTCTCTACAGTGAGAAAAGTACGTCTGTAAATAAAATTCTATTTAAATTCTCTGTTATTCTTCAGTGCAATGCAGGGGTCATATCAGTTTGGATTAATAGTATCATGGAAAATTAGGGTTGAAAGGGACCTCAGGAAATCATCTAGTCCAACCCCTTGCTCAAAGCAGGACCATCTCCAACTAGATCATCCCAGCCCAGGCTTTGTCTCTATCAGGGTCTTACAAACCTCCAGGGATGAAGATACCACAGCCTCTCTAGGCAATATGTTTCAGTGCTTCACTTAGCTTCCTTGTGAGAAGTTTTTCCTAGTATCTAACCTAAACTTCCCTGGCTGCAACTTGAAACCATTGCTTCTTGTTTTATTAAAAAACTGGGGGATTGTGGATTGGCAGAGTCCATGGTCAGGTGGAGTGGAATCTGGCTAAGGGGTTGAACCCAGAGAGTGTTAATGGACAGGTCTGTATAGTTTTGGCAGGAGGTGGCCAGTGGTGTCCCACAGGGTTTGGTTCTTGGCCCTATGCTGTTCAACATCTTTATCAACCATTTAGATGAGGATGTAGAATGCACACTGGCTAAATTTGCAGATGATATTAAATTATGGGGGAAAGCAGTTATGCTAGAGGATAGAATATGGATCCAAGTAGACCTGGACAAGCTGGAAAGATGGGCAGAGTGGAACCAGATGCAGTTCAAAAAGGACAAATGCAGAGTGTTGCATCTGGTGAGAAGTAACCAGCAACAAGAATACAGGTTAGAAGGAGATGTCCTGGCCAGCATGATGGCTGAAAGGGACCTTGAGGTTATGGTTGATCACAGGATGAACATGAGTTGCCAGTGTGATGCTTTAGTCAACAGAGCTAATATTGTACTGGGATGCATTAGCTGATGAGTTGTAAGCAGGGCCAAGTGATACATCCTCTCTACTTGGTGCTGGTGGGACCCCAGCTGCAGCACAGTGTCCAGTTCTGGGCATTACACTTCAAAAAAGACATGGAGAATCTTGAAAGGGTCCAGAGAAGGGACCCTTCTCTGGATGATTAAGGGCCTGGAGGACAAACATTATGAGGAAGACTGAGGGATCTAGAAATGTTTAGCCTGGGGAACAGAAGACTGAGGGGGGAGTGAGTGGCTGTCTATAAGTATGTACAGGCAGTCCTCAACTTACAATGGTTCGAGTTCCAACGAACCACAGTTCCGACATTTGTAAATTGACACGTAGGTTTTGAAGTTCTGACATGGGTTTCAACTTTACGATGCTGAATGCAGGATACAGGTCTGTCAGTGGAGGGGGAGGGGGAAGGAAAGGGCTGTTGGGGGGGGCAGATCAGGGCCCATGCGGGGGCGGGGGCTGGAAAAGTGGGGGGCAAATTCTTCTGAGTGGGAGCTATAGGTGGCAGGAGAAGCCGCAGTTTGTCCACCTGCTCCCCCAGCTGCCCCACCAGGGTGAAGCAGGCAGTGCCAGGGCTGCACCAGATGACCGTGGAAGAATCTGCAGCTCAAGCCACGGCTCATCTGCCTGCTCCCCCAGGTGCCCCTGCTGGGGCAAGGCAGGCAGTTCCGGGGCTGAGCCGGGCAGCTGCAGGAGAAGCTCATCTACCTGCTCCCCTGGTTGCCCCCACTGGGCAGAATAAACTGCCCAGAATAATGGCAGAAAAGCATAAATCCAGTGGAAGTGATGTTTCTTCTTCTAAGAAATGTAGAACAATTACTATCGGAACAAAAATGGAAATAATTAAGAGGTCTGATAAAGGTGAGACCTCAACTGAAATGGGTAGAGCTTTGGATATCCCCTGCACTATCGTGACCATCCTGAAAGACAAGGCAAGAATTCAGGAGCAAGTTAAGGACTTGGCTCCTATACACTCAACTGTGATAACTAAGCATTATATTGGACTTATTGCTCAGGTTGAGAAACTGTTAATTATTTGGCTGGAGGATTCAAAATAAATGCTGTGCTCCTGTGAGTTTAGGCATCATTCAGGAAAAGACTAGGAGTCTTTATGATGGTCTGAAGAAACAACAGGGGGAGAGTTCTAATGCTTTTACTCCAAGTAAGAGGTGGTTTATACATTTTAAAGCCAGAGCCAATTTGCATAACATCAGGGTCTCAGGTGAAGCTGCCAGTACTGATGAAGAGGCAGCTCGTGCTTTTCCCGAGACATTGGCTGAAATCATTGAAGAGAACAGCTATTGTGCTCAGCAAGTTTTTAACATTGACAAAACTGGACTCTTTTGGAAAAAAATGCCGTTGAGAACCTACATAGCCAAAGAGAAGAAATCCACGCCAGGGTACAAAACTGCTAAAGACAGGCTCACTCTTTTGCTTGGTGCCAGTGCTGCAGGTGACTTTAAACGTAAACCTTTACTTGCGTACCGTTTGGAAAACTCCGTAACTTTGAAGGGACATTCCAAGGCATTTCTCCCAGTGATATGGAAATCTAATCCTAAGGCATGGGTCAATAAGAACATTTCTGAGGATTGGTTTAATCATAGTTTTGTGCCAAGCGTCAGGGATTATTGCAGCAAAAACAATCCTGCATTAAAAGCGTTATTAATCCTCGACAATACCCCTGGTCATCCAACCATCCCAGATGACATGCATCCGGACATTAAAGTGGTGTTTCTGCCTCTCAACACCACCTCATTGTCGCAACCTATGGACCCAGGGGGTTATTGCATCCTTCAAGGCCTACTATTTTAGGCGCACATTTGCCCAGGCCATCAGGGCAGTTGAGAAGGAAGGTGGACCAACTCCAAAGGGATTCTGGAAGGGCTTCAACATTTGCCATGAAGTTAAGAACATTGGTCAGGCATGGAATGAAGTCAAACAATCACATTTGAATGGTGTTTGGAGAAAATGGTGTCCTAAGTTTGTGTCTGACTTCCAAGACTTTACAGACACTGTTGAACAAGTGATTAAAAATGTTGCTGAAATGGGCAAAGAACTCAACTTAGATGTTGCACCAGAAGATGTTGATGAGTTGCATCCCATTCTGACGAATTAACCAATGAGGACCTCATTGAATTGGAACAGCAAAAAGTGGCAGGGAAAGAAGATGCACCCACTGCTGAAGAGACTCCTCCTTGTAAAGTCTTGACAACAAAAGTATCGGCTGAAGCATTTCAACATTTAAAAGCTGCCATGTCCCTGTTTGAGGATCATGACCCTGGCATTGAATGCAGTGCATCAGTGAATAGGGGCATATCCAGCATGTACGGCTGTGTCACGGGTGGGGCCTAGGAGCGGCTGTGATCTCACTAGCACCCCCCTGCCGTGTCAATCAGGCAATCCAGCACCCTCTACTCACCCGCCACGTCTTTGATGTTACAAGGTTCAATATGGGAGGCTGCTTCTTATCGCCCTGGACACCGCGCTAATACTATTCCCCGTTCCGAGTGGGGTGCCTCAATGCACCCCTGCCTTATGGGCAATGCGTGCCTCCTACCTCCTCTTTAGCACGCCCCAAGGCTCGCAGCTCTTCCTGGACGTTATCTGGTCCTTAACCTTCTGCGCCCTACCTGGCGCCCCTGGGCTTGGCCCACAACCAGCGCCCTTCTCTGGCACCCCTGAGCTTGTCACGCAATCTATCAATTGGGCTCAGGCGGCCTGAGCCTTACCTGGCCCCTCTGGCTCCTTGGGGTTCCTATTGGTGCGGAAGCCCTCTGGAACACCTTTTAGACCACACCTGTCTTGGGGTGACTGTCAATAATACATGCCCCCCTTGGGGTGGCTTTATACCATATGTGCCCCGCCTGGGGCCCCTCTTCAGCACATGCCCGCTCCCACGGCTTCTCGGCACCTTCTCCGGGCCCTAAATAGCCCCTGGGTCGCCCTCACCAGGCTAATCGTCTTTGCAGCACCCACCCTAGGCTTCCACTCATGTGGCTCCCACACCTGGAGCCCAACATGAGTCCCTACAGGCTTCACTCAGGTGCTCGGCCCCTTGAGCGGGGTCCTCTGCCCTGCTCGGGCCTCTCACTATCATTCGCTCAGGGCTATCCGCTGTGCCGCCTCAGCACTGAATAGCTGTGCCGCCCCAGGCACCACTCTGTTGCCCACACAGGGCACTGGGAACCCCCACGCAGCTGGGGAGATCCCGTGAGGCCTCCTCACGCCCCTATAGCCTCACCCGGTCCTCCGGTATAACAGTAACTAAACCATGAGCCAAACGGCTGCAACTTAACAACAAGAAGCCTTCTGGCTTATAACATACGGCCTACGCTTCCTTGGCTCTCTGACCATGCCGTAGCCGCTCGGGTGGTCGTGTTGCAACCATCAGCTCCGCTCTCCCGCAGAGCTCCTGCTCCTGCCAGAAGGGAACTGCTCCTTAGGCTCCGGCCTGGGCTGTTTATAAAGGCCCGGCCCTGCCCCCTTCCGGTCACATGGCCCGCCCGGTTGCCGCAGCAACCGGCACCTGAGCTGCCCCTGGAGATTGGCAGCTCCACTTTTCCACTTCTAGGAACAGGGCACCTCAGTGCTTCCGTGACAAGCTGCTACAGATAAATTTACAAACAAGAGAACATCTGTCCGAACTTCCTTGCACACTTTCTTTAAGAAAGCGGACAAGACTCCTGAGAAGACTCCAGCCAAGAACCTTTCAAAAAGTCTCAAGTCACCTCAAAGTCCTTCCAAATAAATATGATTGCTATTTACAATATAAATACATAAATAAATACTTACAGACAAGTAATATAGCTATATTTATTTATTTTATATAATTGAGTGAGTACTGTACCTAATTATGTGTTATTTTGTGTGAAAATAGGGTATTAGGCCTTGGTTCAGGAACCAATTTCCCATTTATAACTGTTTCCCATGGGAAAATTGGTTCCGAGTTACAACGTTTCAACTTAAGACGTGGTTTTCAGGAACAAGTTGTGTCATACGTCTGAGGACTGCCTGTAAGGAATGAATATTGGGGGCTGGGAGAAAAACTGTTCACTAGGGTGCCCTAGGGGAGGACAAAGAGCAATGGTCATAAACTTTTAGAGGATGGTTTCAGGTTGGACCTAAGGAAGAACTTCTCTATGGTAAGGTGACCAGAATCTGGAACAGACTTCCCAAGCAGGTGGTGCAGTCCCCAACCTTGGAAGTCTTCAAGAGGAGACTGGACAGACACTTTGCTGGGATCATCTAATCTCAGCAGTATTCCTGCCCAGAGCAGGGGGGCTGGACTTGATCTTTTGAGGTCCCTTCCAGTTCTTAATTTCTATGATTCTATGAACCCCCCTTCAGGTAGTTGAAGGTTTCTATTAACTCCCCTCAATCATTTCTTCTCCAGACTAAATAACCCCAGTTCCATCAGCCTCTCTTCAGAAGTCATGTGCCCCCGCCCCCTTGCCATTTTTGTTGCCCTCTGCTGAACTCTCTCCAAATTGTCTACATCCTTTCTGTAGCGGGGAGCCCCAAAACTGGACACAGTACTCCAGATGTGGCATCACCAGTGCTGAATAGGGGGGAATAATCACTTCCCTTTGTCTGCTGGCAACAGTGCAGCCCACTATGCTGTTAGCCTTCTTGGCAACAAGGCAGTCTTGGCTCATATTCAGTTTATTGTCCACTGTAACCCCCGGTCCTTTTTTGCAGAGCTGCTGCCCAGCCAGTCAGCCTCCATCCTCTACTGGTGCACGGGATTGTTTCATCCTAAGCGCAGGACTTTGCACTTGTCCTTATTGAACTTCATGACATTTCTTTTGGTCCAATTTCTCAAAGTTACTCTGAATCCCAGCCCTACCCTCCAGCGTATCTACTACTCCCCTGAGCTTGGTGTCATCTGCAAACTTGCTGAGGGTGCACTCTGTGCCATCTTCCAGGTCACTGATAAAGATACTGAACAAAACTGACCCCAGGACCGACCCCTGGGGTACTTCACTTGATACTGGCAGCTAGTTATACATTGAGGCATTAACTCCAGGCAGTTTTCTATCTACCTGACAGTCTATTCATCAAACCCATACTTCCTTCACTTGCCTGCTAGAAAGTTGTGAGAGACCATATAAAATCTTGCTAAAGTCAAGATATACCATATCCACTGGTCTCCCCACATCCACAGAGCCAGTCATCTCATCACAGAAAGCAAGCAAGTTGGCAAGGTATGACTTGCCCTTGGTGAATCCATGCTGACTGTTCCTAATCACTTTTTTCTCCTCCAAGTGCTTAGAAACGGATTCCTTGAGGATCTGCTCCATGATTTTTACAGCAACTGAGTGAGGCAAACCAGTCAGTAGTTTCCTGGATCTTTCTTTTTTCTTTTCATAAATATGGGCACTATGTTTCTTCTTTCCAATCAACCAGGACCTCTCCCAATCACCGCAAGTTTTCAAAGATTATGGCCAGTGATTCTAGAATCACATCAGCCAGCTCCCTCAGCATCCTCATGTGCATCCCATCCAGTCCCGTGGACTTTTATATGTCTAGCTGAGGGACTGAGGTGAGGCTGACTGGTCTGTAGTTCCCTGGATCCTCCTTCTTTCCTTTCTTAAATATGGGCACTATGTTTGCTCTTTTCTAATCATATGGGACCTCTCCTGATCGCTATGTGTTTTCAAAGATGATGGCCAATGGCTCTGCAATCACATCAGCCAGCGCCCTCTGCACCCTCAGCTGCATCCCATCCAACCCCATGGACTTGTACACGTCCAGCTTTTCTAAGTAGGAGACCATATAAAAGCTGGTCCAGCTTTTCTAACCTGCTCTTTCAGCACTGAGGGCTGCTCACCTCCTCCCCAAACTGTGCTGCCTAGTGCAGTAGTCTGGGAGCTGACCTTGCATGTGAAGACTGATGTGAAATGCCATTGAGTACTTTAGCTTTTCCTGCATCACCTGTCACTAGGTTACCTCCCTCATTCAGTAAGCGACACACACTTTCCCTTATCTTTCTCCTGAAGGTAACATACTTGTAGAAACACTTCTTGTTATACATCATCTCCTTTGCTAGCTGGAACTCCTATTGCACTCCCACCTTCCTCTTTTAATTCCAGTATTCCCAGGCCATACTCTTATACTACTCCTCAGTTTTTTGTCCAAGTTTCCACTTCTTATAAGCTTCCTTTTTGTGAGTTACCTTACCAAAGAGTTCCCTTCTAAGGCAAGCTGGTCTTCTGCCATACTAACTAGTTTTCCTGCACATCAGGGTGGTTTGCTCCTGCACTCTGTAAGGTTTCTTTAAAGTACAGCCAGCTTTTCTGAACTCTCCTTCCTTTGTTTCCTCAGGATCCTGAACATAATCATCTCATTGACGCTGCTGTCCCCATTGCCATCTAGTCTTACATTCCCCACCAATTCTTCCTTTTGTGAATAGAAGGTCAAGAAGAGCATGGCCCCGAGTTGACTGCTCCAGCACTTGCACCAGCAAGTTGACCCAAACACTCTCCAAAAAGTTCCTGGATTGCTTGTGCGCTACTGTATTGTCCTCCCAGCAAAAGTCAGGGTGATTGAAAACCCCCATAAGAACCAGGGCCTGCAATTAGAAAACTTCTGCTAGCTCTACCAAATCTCTGTTATTTCAATCATGTCACAGTTCTGTGACTGTGCAAGGACTTCTAATTCCTCCTGCTTGTTTCCCAGGCTCTGCGTATTCGTGTACAGGCACTTAAGGTGACTAGCCAATTGCCTTGATTTCTCACGAAAAATGAGAATGCCTTCCCTGTTGCCCATTCCTGCTTGTGTTTCCTCCAGATCACCCATTTCCCTCACCACTTCCCTCAGGGTTTTGGTCTCCATCCCCTGGTGAACCTAGTTTAAAGCTCTTCCCACTAGGTTAGCGAGCCTGTCTGGGAAGGTGTTTTTCCCTCTCTTCATCAAGTGGATCCCATCTTTTCCTAGTAACCCTTCTTCTTGGAACATCGTCCCGTGGTCAAAGCCAGGACACTGGCAGGAGAAGCAGAGCAGGGATCGGAGACGGGCTCAGAGAGCAAGGGAAAAGTGGTGGTTTTTCTCTTAAAGCAACAGACATTTATTTTTGTTAATGGGCTTGAAGGAATTATTCAATAAATGAAATTCTGGTGACTGGCTAGAATTTAATTACATACATTGTATATTTCATTAAAGGGGTATTCATTCTTCTTTCTCCCATCTTAAAGTTGTGGCAGGTGAGTCCTCCAGAGGAGACAGGGGGTCCAACATCCCCAACCCTCTTACAACTGGTGCATTGGCCGGGAACCCATGAAGTGGGGAACGACTGGCAGGCAGGATGGATTCCATGGAGGTACAAACCCCAACAAATTGGCAGTGAGTGCATACCATGATGCTACATATACTTCAGGGGCAACAAGCCCAGGTAGAAGAAATGGTGAGAATCAGAACCAAGGAGGCGGAGGCCCAGATCTGCCTCTTCAACCACCAGCAAGACTTAAGTGAAAAAATCAAGGCGCAGCAGGTAACAATGACCTGGGAAGGGGAGGGGACCAGGTTCCCTAAGATATGCCCACAAGACAACCCAGAGATGTTCTTAGAAGCCTTTGAACAGACAGCCATAACCCTGACATGGAATCCAGCTGGGTGCGCAGTAAAACTCGGACCCCTACTGATAGGGCCTGCCCTAACCAGAACGGAGGCTTGGGACTATGGGAAAGTGAAAGCCATGATATTATACCAGCTGGAGATGTCCCCCAAGGTTTATCGGCAAAAGTTCAGGGATAAGAAAAAGGTGGAGGAGCTTAGACCATGCATACTGGCTCAGAGTCTGAGGGACTTGGCAGAACAGTGGCTCTACCCCAAGGAACAGACAATGGCTGAAATAATAGATCTCACTGTATTAGAACAATTCCTGGGAGACCTAGGGGGCCAGAATCAGAGGTGGGTCCAGAGGCACTGAACCAAAACATGGAAGAAGTACTCCAACTGGCTGAAGACTACATGGTGGCGGAAGCCGCAGGGGATTAACCCAAGAAGGGAGAGAGGAGCAGGGACATCCCAAACACTGAGGCCCAAAGAGGGCCAGAAGATAAGGATGGGGGAAGTGCCCCAGTACTCCACATGCAAGGGCAGAAGCTGGGAGAACAAATAATTCACTTGTTACCAGTGTGCAGAGAAAGGCCATGTGCCAGGGCCTGTCCCCAAAAGGCATTACGGGAGATGCCCTCCAACTACTCCTTGAAGAACAGATGGATTGTAGCTTTGAGAGACACAAAGGCCCCTGGAGAAACAACAAGCCAATGATAGAGGGCAAGATATGGGGGACAGTAATCCCCACTGTGGTTAATACAGGTTGTTCCCAGACCATGGTCCAGGCAGATTTAATACCACCCTGGATGGGGAGCCCTGAAACCACCATAAGCATGATATATATATACAGATTGTCATATACATATGAAAGGAGGCAGGTGATACTCATGGTGATGGGGTGGACAGCTGAACTGGCAGTAGGCCTGTCCGAGACCCTAACCTGCTCCATGTTGTTAGGGCTAGACTGGCCTTATCTCCAGGAGGTGCTGGATCGGGCCACAGAGTCCATCAGAGGAAGACCTGACCTACAAGTACCACCCAGTGTGCTATGGAGACCCTGTTGATTCTGAAGCTGAAGAGCTCGACCTGGACCAACTCATAGATGGGGACCAATTCCGAGAAGAACAGAAAAGAGAACCCTTGTTCAAAAACATCCTACAAGACCAAATAGCCAGATAAGAAAGAAAAGTGCTGGATCCAATGCGGGCAGGGCAACCCCCCATTTTGAGGTATGAGATAACATCCTCTATCGGGTTGAGATTGTAAAAGAGGGAATGGAACAAAGCCTAGATGCTACTGGGGAGACTTATTGAATGTGGCCCACACCCTCCCCATGGGGGGTGGTCACCTGGGCTGAAACAAGACTGCTGCCCGATTAACTAAATGAGCTTACTGGCCGGGACTCTATAAGATGGTAAAGAAATACTGCCAGAAGTGGCTGGCCTGCCAAAGGACAGGAGAGGCACAAACCTCCAAGGTACCAATGATTCCCCTTCCCCTGGCAAAGAAGCCTTTCAATTGCATCGCATTTCACACAGCAGGTCCTTTCCCGGTCAGTCAGGCGGGTCACCAATTTGTATTGGTAATCATTGATTATGCCACCCGATTCCCTGAGGTGGTGCCTCTACAGACAGTGCAGCCCTGAAGATTCTGAATACTTTGATGAAACAGGTGGCCTGGGTAGGGCTTCCCCAAGAGATATTAACTGACCAGGGATGTGGGCAGTGGAGTCCCCCAGGGCTCAGTCCTCAGGCCTGTACTGTTCAATTTCTTTATTAGTGACTTGGACAAGGGGGTGAATAGCATCCTGTTCAAATTCACTGACAACACCAAGATTTGGGGCGTGGTAGGCACGCTAGAAGGGAGACAGGATACAACTGGATCTAGACAAGTTACAGGGGTGGGTGAATGTGAATAGGATGAGATTCAATACTGACAAGTGCAGGGTACTACACTTGGGCAGAAAGAACCAGCAGCATAGCTATAGGCTGGGGAACTCCCTTCTTGAAATCACAGTGGCAGAAAGAGGTCTTGGAGTTATTATTGATTCTAAAATGAACATGGGCTGCCAATGTGAGGATGTGGTCAGTAAGGCTAACCATACCTTGTCGTGTATCCACAGATGCATCGTGAGCAGGTCCAAGGAGGTGATCCTCCCCCTCTACGCAACACTGGTCAGGCCACAGTTGGAGTACTGCATCCAGTTCTGGGAGGGATATGGCCAGCACTGAGAGGGTCCAGAGGAGGGCCACTCACATGATCAGGAGGCAGCAGGGCAGACCCTATGAGGAGAGGCAATGAGACCTGAACCTGGTTCAGCCTTCACAAGAGAAGGCTGAGAGGGGATCTATTGGTTGTCTATAAACTTACCAAGTGGGAATGGGTGAGACCCTGTTCCCCCGAGCACCTCCCAGAGTAACAAGGAATAATGGCCACAAGGTGATTGAGAGTAGGTTCAGGCTAGACATCATGAGACACTACTTCACAGTCAGGGTGGCTAGGATCTGGAACCAGCTTCCAAGGGAAGTGGTCCTGGCTCCTACCTTAGGGGTCTTTAAAAGGAGGCTTGATGGACTGGCCCAGGCTAACATCCTAAGGGATAGCCAGCATGGGTTTGTTGCGGGTAGGTCTTGTTTAACCAATCTCATTTCCTTCTATGACCAGGTGACCTATCACCTGGACGAGGGAGAAGAGATTGATGTCATGTATCTTGACTTCAAAAAAGCTTTTGATCTGGTATCCCATGATCACCTCTTGGCCAAATTGGCCAGTTGTGGCCTTGGCTCCACCACGATCTGCTGGCTGGGAAATTAGCTCCGTGGTCGGACCCAGAGGGTTGTGATTGATGGCAGTCACTCATCGTGGTGCCCTGTGACCAGTGGGGTCCCTCAAGGCTCTGTCCTGGGACCCATACTGTTCAACATCTTCATTAATGATGTGGACATTGGAGTCAGAAGTGGACTGGCCAAGTTCGCCGATGACACCAAACTTTGGGGCAAAGCATCCACGCCAGAAGATAGGCGGATGATCCAGGCTGACCTGGACAAGTTCAGCAAATGGGCAGACGAGAACCTCATGGTGTTTAACACCGAAAAATGCAAGGTTCTCCACCTTGGGAGGAAAAACCTGCAGCATCCTTATAGGCTCGGCAGTGCTACGTTGGATAGCACTACAGAAGAAAGAGACTTGGGGGTCATCATTGACCACAAGATGAACATGAGCTTCCAATGCTGCGGCTAATAAAGCAACCAAAACGTTGGCTTGCATCCATAGATGCTTCTTGAGCAAATCCCGGGATATCATTCTCCCCTTGTACTCGGCCTTGGTGAGGCCGCAGCTGGAGTATTGCGTCCAGATTTGGGCTCCACAATTCAAAAAGGATGTGGAGAAGCTTGAGAGAGTCCAGAGGAGAGCCACGCGCATGATCAGAGGTCAGGAAAACAGATCTTACGATGATAGGCTGAGAGACATGGGACTCTTTAGCCTGGAAAAGCGCAGGCTCAGGGGTGATCTGATGGCCACCTATAAGTTTATCAGGGGTGACCACCAGGATCTGGGGGAACGTTTGTTCACCAGAGCGCCCCAAGGGATGACTAGGTCGAACGGTCACAAACTCCTGCAAGACCATTTCAGGCTGGACATAAGGAATTTCTTTACTGTCCGAGCCCCCAAGGTCTGGAACAGTCTGCCAGCAGAGGTGGTTCAAGCACCTACATTGAACACCTTCAAGAGTAAATTGGATGCTTATCTTGCTGGGATCCTATGACCCCAGCTGACTTCCTGCCCTTTGGGCAGGGGGCTGGACTCGATGATCTCCCGAGGTCCCTTCCAGCCCTGATGTCTATGAAATCTATGAAATTACCTAGCTGGGGTCACATGAGCTTAAATTTACTATGGATCATACAAGCCCAGGGCAGGGGGTCGGACTTTATGATCTGCTCAGGTCCCTTCCGACCCTACATCTATGAACCTATGAAAGAACTTTATGTCTAGTGTCCTGAAGGGCATATGCAGGACACTTCAGATCAAGCAACTACAGACTTCAATCTACCACACCCAGACCGACAACCTGGTGGAAAGATTCAACCAGACTTTGAAAGGTATGATTCAGGTGTGTATCCAAGGGGACCCCAGTAGGTGGAATGAGATGTTACCCCCCTTATTCTTTGCTAAGAGGGAGGCCCCACAAAACTCTACTGGGTATTCACCCTTTGAACTGGTGTATGGGCACCAACCACGGGGGATCTTAGATCTGATCTGTTAGAAGTGGACAGAACCCAAGCTGGGGAGACCAAGATGGCCCTGAGTGGTGACAGACTTCCAGGAGAGGTTAAAGAAAGCACAAGACATAGCTCGAAGTAACCTGGGGTGAAATCAGACACAACAAAAGAGGAACTATGATGCTCACACAAAAGGGAGCTTGAAGAGGGGGACTGGGCTCTCGTATTACTACCAGACAGCACTTACAAACTGTTAGCCTGATGGCAAGGGCCTTTTCAGGTCTTGTGGAAAGTCAGACCTGTCAACTAGGAGGTATTGAGAACACACCCAATTAGAAGGAGACAGGTATACCACATCAATCTATTGAAGGCATCAGCGAGAGGGGTGGCTAATGCAGAAGGATATGAACACTGAGGACTTTGAGGACCTAGGAGTACCCGGGGAACAACAGGACCCACCTGGGGAACTAGAGGTAGGTGGGGACCTAGGACCAGATCAAAGAGAGGCAGCGAGGAGAATCATTAGGGAATTCCATGGTGTCTTTAACAGATGCCCATTAGAAGTCAAAGGTGTAGAACATGGAACAGACACTGGCTGGCATAGTGGTACGGAATCATCGGCGAAGGCTGCCCTGTAACCTATGGCCAGTAGTTAAGGAGGAATTCAACAAGATGCTACACCTAGGGATCATTGAGGAATCCCATAGCACCCTAGCGTAGCCTGATGCTGATCGTTCCTAAACCAGACGGATCCATATGCCTCGGCACAGACTACTGAAAAGTAAACAAGATTGCAGACTTTGATGCTTTTCTTATGCCCCAAATAGATGACATATTAGAAAAGATAGGCCAAGCCCGGTATATTCCATGGTAAATTTCACCAATGGCTACTGGCAAATTCCAATGACTCTGGCAGATCAGGAGAAGACAGTGTTTGGAGACCCCTTCTGGGTTGTGGCAATTTAAGTGGATGCCTTTTGGTCTCCACAGGGCAGTGGCCTCCTTTCATAGGCTTATGGATAAGATACTGGGTGCCCACCAGGGCTATGTGGTGGCTTACATAGATGACATAATAGTCTCCAAAACCTGGAACAAGCATTGCCAACACCTCTGAGTGATTCTAAAGGAGCTTTGACAGGCTGGGTCAACAGCTAACTCCTGCCAGTGTGTTCTGGGGAAGAAACAAACCCAATACTTAGGATTGATAGTGGGACAAGGGAAGATCCAAACTGTGGTGGACAAAGTGGCTCCCATATGTCAGTATAAACTACCCTGAACCCTGAGCTAAGGTTCTTCTTAGTATTCGCTAATTATTACCACCATTTTATCCCTGAGTTTTCCAGAATTGTGGTTCCTATAACTGAGCTAATGAAGGGCAGATGGAACCCTGTAACAGGGTCCCCGAATGGAGCCCTGTTACTTGAGGAAATTCCCTTGGCTGACAGTAATAATGCCCCAGCAGGGGCAGGGCAGGGAGATGCCCCATGCCCACAGTGAGCCAATGGGGCTCAGCTTCTGGAGATATAAGAAGGATGAAGCCCTGGGAAAGATGCCTTTGGGCACCAACGAATTGAAGAGGGGGTAGCTTGAGACCCCAGAGGGAGAGGACCTTGGCAGAGGGATTGGAGGCCCAGAGCGAAGCTGAGACTGAAGGCCCACAAGGACGACAAGTCGGCAATACCGATGGTTACTTATGGAGGAACTCCCACCGCCTCAGTGAGACTGGTGAAAAGCAGAAGCGTTGTACAGTGATGAGGTGAGAAGGAGCCTCAGGGTGAGAGAAGGAGAGAAGGATTAGAGAAGGAGCCTCAGGGTGAGACTTGGGAGGAGAAGCTGGCCACAACCCCAGAGCGTGGGGGGAACTGTTCCTGGGCCCACAGTGCTAGCTTGGATGGCAAGGGAACTCCCAGAGCTGCACCAGCATGAGCCATGGGGAGAGACCGCGGGATACCAATAAAGAGCCACTAATGAAGCAATCAGACTGAGGCACGGGCGTGGGAATCCCTTTTAGCCACTTCAAAACTGAGGAGTGACTAAGTCAACACTGTAAAGCACGACTGAGAACTGAGGGGGATTAAATGGGGTTGCTCCCCACATAAGCAGCCGGTGTGGAATAAGAGACGCCGTGCTCGTGGGTTGCTAATGAAGTAATTAGCACCGCCGGACATTGGCCAGCACTTACTTCAAGGATTTTGAAGCTGGAGATCCACTCCTGAGCCCAAGGCCAAGAACCAGTGGAACAGACGGTACCCCGTGGACATGATAACAAAGTGCTGCATTGGCCTGGAAGCGTGGACTGCGTGATGGAAGCATGGACACTCAGGCTCCCACAGATTGGCAGCAAGCTCATAACCTGACATTAAGACACCTCCAGGGCCAGCAGGCCCAGCTGGAAGAGATGGTAAGAATGCAGTCTCAAGAGGCTGAAGCAAGAATCCCACTTTTTGCACACCAACAAGACCTGTGTGAAAAGATCAAGGCATAACCAACGTTAATGGTACAAAAGGGGCTTTGGGCTGCCTCAGATGTCGGCTGAGGATGACATAGAAGCCTATCTAAAGGCATTTGAGTGGCCTGCAAAATGGGAAGTTGGGCAGCCAAGTTGGGGCCCCTCCTTATCAGGCCAGCCCAGGCTACCTACCATGCCCTCAATACGGTGGAGGCATGGGACTATAACAAGGTGAAAACAGCAGTTTTATACTGTCTGGAGATCTCACCGGAAACATACTGACACAAATTCCGGGCCTAGAAGGGCCCTGAAGTGGGACGGCTTCGATTACTGGCACAGGCCCTCTGGGACCTAGCCAAATGGTGATTACAGCCGGAAGCACGCACCACTCAAGAAATAGGGGACATGATAGTTTTGGAATAGTTCTTGACAGACCTCATGGGCAGCTCCCAGAGATGGGTACGGCATCACCAGCCAAAGTCTATGGAGGAGGCGCTCTGCCTAGCCAAAGATTACATGTCAGCAAAAGGGGAAGGGGAGACCCCCAAGAGGGACTGAGCTGGTGGCCCTGCACCCACTCCACAACAGACCATCACTGCGCCTTGCAGATGGGGAGAGACCGTGTGGAGGGAGGGATGTGCAGGGGGCTACCAGGAAATGACCTGCTACCGCTGTGGAGAGAAGGGCCATATGTCCCAGTTCTGCATTAGGCCACTCCACGCTCCGACCCTGCAGCTGAGACGCATGATGAGAAGACAGATTGTAGCTTCAGGCAGCACCAAGGTCTGGGCCAAAAGACCAAGCCTGTGGTGGAAGTTTGGATAGCCGACACAATCATAACAGCAGCTGTGGATACCGGCTGTTTCCAGTCAATGGTATGTAAAGATCTGCTCCTCCCTCATCTAGGGAGTCCTGTAAACCCCAGATCCATGATATGTATGCATGGCACGGCCTACATATATCAATGGAAAAGGGTAAAACTCTTGGTGCTGGGGCGCATGGAAGAGATCCCTGTGGGGTTGGCTGAGATGTTACTTTGCCCCATGCTGTTGGGCATGGATTGGCCACACTTGAAAGAGGTTATTTGCCAGCTGATTGCAGACACGCCCAAGGAAGAAGAAAGGGACCCCCTGGCCCTTTGCTTCGGGGATCTGGAGGAAGACCTAGACATGGACCAGAATATAGGACAAGGGGACTTTCATCAAGAACAACATCAGGAACCCTTATTCACAAATATATGGAGATCCCAGCTCACTGGACCTGAGGAAGAAACCAGAGATACGCAGAGACCCCCCCAAAACCCACACTATGAGGTAAGAAGAGGCCTCCTCTACTGCATAGAGGACCAGGAGGAGGAAGGAAAGAGAGGCCAGATCCTGGTGCCCAAGAGATATTGGGAGGGCTTGCTGTGGGTTGCCCATACCCTACCCATGGGGGTGCACCTAGGGAGAGACAAAACGAAGGCCAAGCTAAAATGCAGGTCTTCTGGCCTGCCATATACAAGATGGCAGAGAAGTTCTGCGCAGAATGCCCAGAATGTCAAAGAACTGGGGGAGTAAGGCCGGCAAGGGTCCCCCTGATACCAGTGTCCCTGATTGAACGGTGTCCCGGGGAAAGAAGTAACAAGGGATACTTACCGGCAACAGGAGACATAGCACAGCAGGGGCAGAAGGAAGAGCCCACGCAGCTCATCAGGCACCTCTTTATTCAATTAAGGCCAGTCGGTGACGTCAGCTCTGTAGGAGTAATTTAGTTGAACTTCTGACCTATTTGACTAGAAAAACAGACAGAGACCAGAACTGCTTATTTCAGTTAAATGTTCTGAGATAAGAAATCCTGCATGCCTTGGGTTATCCTTAGGTTATCTTGATATATTGCCCTGTGCATAGATAGTTTGTTTACGTAAACTTCCTAAATTTCTGTGTAATTTACTATTGTTTTGTTTCTCCAAGGTCGTATTTTTTTATCTCTTTCTCTGTCTTAAGTATAAATACGCTTGTAAACTTAAAGAGTCTGAGAAATCCTTTGAAACAGACAAGTGGGTGATTCGCTTTGCTGTATGGAATTCTCCCTGTGATCACAGTATGGCCCTAAATAAAGAAAAGCTGGTTCTGTCAGTTCTGATTCAACCGCAATGCGAAGTTTGATTTCTTCCACAGCTCCAAACACCGGCCGGCAGAGATAAAAATGGCGACTGATGCTGTAGAGAAGGGGGAAGAGAGCAGCAAGAAAGGGGAGTTACAGCCACCTCCGGGAGAGGCGAGATCTTCCCCATGGGACCTGCAGAGCCTGACGAGCTGGGGGCAGACATAGGCAGACTGGGGCAGAGTGCCCCGTCAGGAGCACGCACGGGACAGCAAGGGAGCGATAGGTACTCCGGACTTGAAGACGGAGCCAGAGCTACACCCAGAGCCCAAGCAGACCCCAGGTGGGAGTACTGAGACAACCAAGGTGAGGAGGAAGCCACACCAGAGGGAAAAGACACTGGGAGAGCCCCGAGGGGGTTACAATCGGGGTGGGTACCATCCCTGGTCCCAGCCGGGCCGACGGGAGAATGGAAATGAATCCTGGAGGTGATGGGCGAGGAGTAAAGCATCCCCAAGCTAGAGCAAGGGGAAGGATAGTATGGGGACAGGGTGTAGCCACGTCAGGTGGTGGCTTATCATTTTAGTGTTTTGTTGACACGTTTTGTTTGGTTGCCCTGTGTGAAGGGGGAGAGTGGAAAGTGCAGGGGTATCCCCGAGGAATGGGGCCGAGGCAAAGCCTCGGAAGGATTTTTTGTGTTTCGCCAAAAGAAGGGGTGGAGGCAAGGAAGGCAGAGGGGGCAGACCCACACGGGCAAACTTGGCCATGGGCAACGAGCATACAGACATCAAGCCATGAGATGCGATCTCACAAGAGGGGATGAGGCCGATGGAGGGACAACTCACCCGAGGGGGCGCGAGGCTGGGGTGTAGGGGTGGTGGAGCCCCATGAATGACCACTGGGCGAACCACGGGCCACCGAGCACACCTGACAAGCCATCCCGTCTACTGAGGAACAACAAGTAGTGGCAGGTGAGAATGGGTGAGGCGACTCGAGGGGGAGACACCTGCTCAGTCAACAACACGAGCCCGTACGACACCTTATGTTTACCACCAGGGCGAAGGTAGCACGAGAATGAATATTCGAAGCCCGGCGGCCACAAATGGCCATTTGACTGAATTGCTCTGGACATAGCCAGACCCTTCCTATGTAGTAGAACGGGGTACCAATTCATCCTTGTGATCATTGACTATGCCAGTCGGTTCCCCAAGGCAGTACCACTGAGGTCCGTGATGACTCTGGCCATAGTGATGACACTACTAAGATGGATTGCTTGGATGGGGATACCCCAGGAAATCTTGACAGACCAGAGGAAAAATTTCACGTCAAAGATTTTAAAGTGGGTCTGTCAGGTACTGAAAAGAAACAACTGCACACCTCAGTTTACCATCCCCAAACTGACAGCCTGGTGGAGTGGTTTAACTGCACCCCCAAAGGAATGATCGGGGCATGCATACAGGGAGACCCTTGGGAGTAGGACTCCATGCTACCCCCACTACTCTTTGCGATAAGGGAGGACCCCCCCCAGGCCTCAACCGGGTATGCCCCATTCTAATTAATTTATAGGCACAGCCCTCGAGGTCTATTGGACCTAATATGTGAGGAGTGGATGCAAGCTGGGACCGACTCATCTCAATCACGGGTGGTAGGGGAGTTCAGAGAACAACTGCAGAGGGCCCAAGAAATAGCACAAAAAAACCTTAGTCAATGTCAAGAGAGACAGAAACAATGGTATGACACCTGATCCACTGAGAAGAACTTCAGGTAGGGGACTAGGTAGTGGTATTGTTCCCAGACAATACTCACAAGATCATGGCCTGCTGGCAAGTGCCCTTTCGCATGACATGATGCATGGGGCCCATAAACTATGAGGTCTTACAAACAACACCGACATGGAGGAAGCAAATATATCACATCAACCTGCTGCGAAAATGGAGTCAGGGAGAAGGGTGGTTGATGAAGTCAGTAGACAAGATTGAGGAAGAGAATGGGACCACCATCTGGGACCTGATGGAAGCTCGAGGGGAGCCCAGAATAGATGATCAATTAGACCCGAGCCATCAAGCTGAAATGAGAACACTGATTGCCAAATTTCATGATGTACCCAGGAGAAGCTAGGGGGGGTCCACCACCATATTGTGACCTTGCAGGGACGCATAATTAGGGATCATTGGAGGAGGCTACTGCGCCACCTGTGGCTGGCTGTCAAGCAAAAAATTGCATAGATAAAGAGGCTGGGGATTATCAAAGAATCTAAAAAGCCCTGAAGGAGCCCCATAGAAGTGGTGCCAAAACAGGATGGGTTGATCCATTTGTGCATTAACTACTGGAAACTAAATGAAATTGCCACGTTTGATGCCTTCCCGATGCCCCAAATTGACGACATGTTAGAGAAAGTGGGACAGGCATGATTTATATCCACCCTGGATCTCACCAAAGGGTACTGGCAGACCCCGATGGCTGAGGAAGTCAAAGAAAAAATGGCCTTTGGGACCCTGTGGGGCCTCTTCCAATTTAAAAGGATGCCATTTGGGCTACATGGGGTGGCTGCCTCCTTCCAACGGTTAATGTACCGTACACTTGCCCCACACCAGGACTACGTGGTGGCCTACATAGATGATACTATCATTTTTTCACCTGACTGGGAAGCCCATCGTCGAAATCTGCAGCAGGTATTAGAAAGCCTCAGGTGGGTGGGTCTCACTGAGAATTCCAAAAAATGTGCCCTAGAAAAGAGGGAGACGCAGTACCTTAGTAGGCAAGGGGGTCATAATGCCAATGACAAAGTGGCTGCCATAAAACAACATCCCTTACCAAGGATGTTGAAGCAGCTCCAGTCCTTCCTAGGGTTTGCCAACTACTAACTGTGGTTTATACCCAAGTTCTCAGAAAAAGCAGCACCACTGATGGAATTGACTGAGGGGCGGCGCAACCCGGTCCTATGGGATCCAAGAGCCCTCCAGGCCTTTGACTAACTAAGGAAAGCCTTATGCCAACCCCTGGTCCTATATACACCTGATTTCCAAAAAACCTTCTTTTTACAAACAGACACCTCAGCAGTAGCCCTGGGAGCTATACTATTCCAAAAAGAGCAGGGAGCAGAAAGACCAGTGGCCTTTGCCAGTAGAAAACCCAACAGAAGCCTGTTATTCCACAATAGAGCAGGAAAGCCTGGCAATACAATGGGGCATAGAGCTCTTCCAGTACTTTCTGTTGGGCAGGGAATTTGTGCTCATCACGGACCAAGCTCCCCCCTGATGGTTACAGACCGCTAGGTTGAATAACGCCAAACTCATGAGATGGTCTCTGGCCTTACAACCGTTTTGTTTTTCAGTGGAACACTGAGCGACCCAAAGGAACAAGAACATAGATTTCCTATCCTGCCACAGAGACGACCCCAACAAAGACACACAACCCACTGGAGAAGGCACGCAGAAAGATCAGGTACCAAACCCGGACCTTATTACCTTCTAACTCAAGCAAGAGTTACCGAAGAGAGGTTTCTTGTTTCCTTTTTGGTTCCCCCTCCTCCCCTTTCTTCTCTCTCTCACCCCTTTCCTTTTGGTTCCTTCTGGATGGACCCCTCATTTCTGCTCCCCTTTGGGGCGGCCTCAGCAACCCCTTCTCCAAGCTGAACTGTCTGACACCCTCCAAAGGGAAGGGAAACCAAGAAACCAGAGGGGAAGGTGTGTAACAGGGTCCCCGACTGGAGCCCTGTTACCTATGGAAATTCCCTCAGCTGACAGTAATAATGCCCTCGCGGGAGCAGGGCAGGGAACTGCCCGCCCCATACCCGTGGTGAGCCAATGGGGCTCGGCTTCCGGAGATATAAGGAGGATGAAGCCCTGGGAAAGATGCCTTCGGGTACCAATGAACTGAAGAGGGGGTTGCTTGAGACCCCAGAGGGAGAGGACCTCGGCAGAGGGATCAGAGGCCCAGAGCAACGCTGAGACTGAGAGTCCATGAGGATGACAGGTCGGCAATACCGGTGGTTACTTATGGAGGAACTCCCGCCACCTCGGTGAGTCTAGGGAAAAGTGGAGGCTCCATGCGGTGATGAGGCGAGGATCCCCTGATTATAGAAGAAGCCTCAGGGTGAGACTCGAGAGAAGCTGGCAATGACCCCAGAGTGTGGGGGAACTGTTCCTGGGCCTGCAGTGCCAATTCAGATGCCAAGGGGACTCCAAGAGCCGCACCAGCATGAGCCATGGGGAGAGACTGCAGGATACCAATAAAGAGCCACTAATGAAGCAATTAGCGGCAATAGACTGAGGCACGGGCATGGGAATCCTTTTTAGCCACTTCAAAACTGAGGAGTGACTAAGTCAACACCATAAAGCATGACTGAGAACTGAGGGGGATTAAACAAGGTTGCTCCCCACATAAGTAGCCAGTGCAGAATAAGAGATGCTGTGCTCGCGGGAATGCCTGATTGCCAAAAAGGCGGCATACAACCGGTGGAAGGGGGGTGCTATCTCCAAAGAGGAGTATACCTCCTCTGCTAGGGCCTGTAGGGGGGCTGTTAGGAAAGCTAAGGTGGACATAGAGCTAGGACTTGCGTCTAAAATCAAAGATAACAAAAAGTCCTTTTTCAAATAAAGAGGGAGGATGAAGAAAGCACCGGGAAATGTGGGGCCCCTGCAAGATCCTCTGGGCAATCTGGTGGTTGCGCCACAGGAGAAAGAAGACCTCTTTAACCAATTCTTCACCTCTGTTTTCTTGGGCTGGGACCGGGACTTCCCAACCGTGATGCAAGACGGACTCGAGGGGAATGCCTCCAGACCTCAGGTTGGGGAGGACTAGGTTAGAGAGCTTCTGGAGGGGCTGGACGTGTTCAAATCACCAGGTCCAGATGCTCTCCACCCCAGGATGTTGAGGGAGCTAGCTGGGGTTATAGCAGAGCCCTTCGCATGGCTTTACGGTGCTCCTTGGTGCTCGGACCAGGTGCCAGATGATTGGAAGATAGCCAATGTGGTCCCCATCTTTAAAAAAGGGAGGAGGGAGGACCCAAGCAACTATAGGCCCATCAGTCTTACCTCAATCCTAGGGAAACTCTTTGAGAAAATTATCATGGAGCACATCTGCGATGGGCCAGACTCAGAGGTGATGCTCAAGGGCAACCAGCATGGTTTCATTAGGGGGAGGTCATGTCAGACCAACCTGATTGCCTTTTATGATCAGGTCACAAAAGCACTGGATGCAGGTGTTGCCGTGGATGTAGTCTTTCTGGACTTCAGCAAGGCCTTTGACACCGTCTCCCACCCCATCCTCATTAAAAAATTGAGCGACTGTGGCATTAATGCCTACACAGTCAGATGAACTGCAGATTGGCTGAAGGGTTGCACTCAGAGGGTGGTGGTGGATGGGTCATATTCGACCTGGGGGGAAGTGGGCAGTGCAGTCCCCCAGGGCTCAGTCTTTGGGCCTGCGCTGTTCAATTTCTTTATCAGCTATTTGGATGATGGAGTGTGTCTTGGAAAATTCTGTATACGTATGTGCTGACAATACAGAAACCGCTGAGTATGTGCCATGGAAACAGACCTAGCATGTGCCCCCTGTGTGACCTGCCGGCTTGCCACTCAATCCTGACCTACTTTTAGTAAAGTGCAGGCCCAGCTGCCACAGAGAGCTTGCTGCTGAGCATGCTCAGTAATTGATTGGAATGAGGTAACCCCTCTAGAAAGTTCTGACCACCACGCAGCCCGATTGGTTGAAGGACTGCTTTAAAAGATCAGTGAGCCCCTCCCTAGGGGGGGAGGCTCGCTAAACTCAGGGCGGAGGCTGGTCTCAGTGACTGCCCCTCAGTAAGGCCATGCGGCCTATTAGTCTCCTCCATAGCGAATCCTCGATACATCTTTATCCTTGGTCGTGTTTTGTGTACTGGTTCCCTGGCTTTGGACTTTTGACTTTGATTCTTACCTCGACCTCTGATCGCCCTGATGGTTCGACCCTTGATCCCAGCATTCTACTTACCTGGCTTCCGTTTGATCTCGGCTTTGTGTACTGACGATTCATCTCTACTCACCTCGGCTAGTTGCATCTCGGCTGTGTTTCATCGCGACATGTTACAGTTGTCGTGCGTTTGTAACCTTCTGATGAGCTGTTGACCAGCCCTGAGACTATCCAACAGGCAGCCGCACCTATCCCGTCAGGGGTAGAAAGCAAGGGCTTGTTGGGGAACCTCGTGGGCCAACAGACCCCTTTGTTGTTTGTCCGTTTATCACTGTAACTGAAGAATCACCGTGTCTACACTCCATAAAGCATAAGTTAATAAACCCACCTTGTTATTTACCAACACGCCTCTGTGCTGCTCAGAACTCCACCGCCGTTAACCCCAACCTGTTCGTTGGTTTCCCAATTGCCACCCTGTTCCACCGTGACCTCTGGGACCTTCACGAGGGGGGTATCCCAACATGTCATGAACAGGATCCATGGGAGGCGAGGAGTCTGAGCTGATTAGAAGCTGCCCATGGTGCAGCGGCATCCGCCCCATTAATGGTCCAGATGATCTACGGGCTCACAACATTTATCAACAGGCCATCGATTCAGCCAAAGTGTGATTAGTGGGTACCTGTCCCTCCGTGGGACAAGCGGGCAAGAATGGGCAGTTCGGCTCAATACCGGGGCATACCACTGCATACTGCAGAACCCCCAAGCTGTTTATTGCCCCGAGGAGGAAAACGGGACCGTACCTCCAGCCCGTACCATCCTTCCAGCCATGGCACGTCTCGGCCCGGCTCAGGAATTTTGTCAATGCATTCGGTATGTGAATGAGAGAGGTGAAATCGCCCGGGAGTGATTCTGGTGCCCAAGTGTTATGACTGGATTGAGGGGCCACGAGCTCCTGATACGACTCTGAGAGACTTTATAACGGGATGGCAAGAAGGCCAAATGGATCAGTGTTCGAAAATAGAAAAAGGGCTGTATAATAAATGTGTTGTTCAGCGAGTATCTTGCTTTACTGGGGGAATTTTTAGAACAGGGGAGACAGCTTGAACTTACTACCTGAGCTCTTAACGAAAAATTGGCTGAGCGGCCATTACGGGATGGCCCCAGCGAGGGGTGGGCGCGTGAAAAGACGCGCTGACGTCACCACCGGTTCCACCCAACTCGAGCCCGTCTCTTGCTAAGACGTCACGATGCCCAGCCCCACCTCCCCCCAGCCAATCCTCCGTTGTGGTCCCACCTCCACCTACTTGGGACCCACCTCCCTAGTCTCCTTTGTTATTCGTCACCACCCCCGAACCACCCCCACGACGTCATCGGCCTCCCGCAACAGCGCCACCTACTGAGCTCACATCGCCACCGCCATATGCCAGTTGGCACCGTAAGGAGGATGTGCAAAAAATTCATTCACAAACCAAGGCTAAGGAGGATGATAATGCAGGAAGACCTACCAATGACGGAGCCTGAAGTGTCGATGAAACAACACACAACCACTGTGTTGAGACCACTGCGGGTACACAAAGAACAAATAAAGAAGGAGTGGAGACACAGCAGAACGACAAACTAGAACTAGTCACCGCCTATCCTATCGCGGTCTGTAAAGTTGTTGCAGGCCCGCAGGGACAGAGCCGAGTTACAGTGACAACAAGGTCCAGAACTCGTATTGAAATGAGTGAATTGAAGAAAGAGACAGGGATCCGACACCAAGAAACTCCAATTGCCTGGTTAGGGAGGCTAGTAGCTGAAGCCAGCAGCAAAACAGTAGATCGAGATGAGGCCCTACAGCTAGTCCGCAGTGCGGACTGGAGTCGAGCCAAGGTAGTTGATCCAGTCCCAGTACTTGCTAATCAGTACTGGCCCATCCTGATTCCGGCTCTCATCGCAGAAGCCTTACAGCACAAGGTCCATTGCTGGCACAAGGGAGCAGCGACTCGGAACATTACAGCCACCACGCTCATTTACGCAATCATCAGGGCATCGTATCTCCTGTGGACTCCAGGCCACCAACCTCTGAACCTTACTCCTGCTCAGGTACAGGGAGCATGGCCCCATAGGTTTGTAACAATACCTGGGGACGTACCCTGCCTCAGCAAGGCAGTGCAAGCCGCAACCGAGATTTACGGGGGAAGCCATAGTATGACCGCCAAACTTTTGTTAAATCCGTCAATAAATGACCCAGTCATTCATACACTAGGGCTGTCAGACCAACTGCAAGGGGCGATGAGAACGAAGCCCCAGCGGGACGCCCACCCCGTCACCAACGAAGCCACCACAATCTACCCCATCGAGAAATCGTCTACATGCTATCGAAATGTAGATTCAAGAGAGAGCCAAGTGAACCCCGGCAGGAGGTTCCAGTCAGCTCCAACACCACCGCAGAGAAAACATCACTTCCATGGTTTGCCGCGTTCGTCCAGAAGACCCTCGTTCCACGGAAATTACTCATCATGTCAGCGGTCACCCGTGGAGAGGGCCATGTTTGGATTTCTCCTCGTGAAAACCGGGTTAACCAAGGAGAAACTGAGACTGTTGGGAGAAGATGGACAGAAGGATTTATCAAAGGCGTTAGGTTTTACTGAGTTTCGTGACAAACCAAAAAACGAATAGACGCCGTTGGTGTGGGTCTGGCGACCGGTGGCTGTTTAACCTCTATCCAGTGACCAGACAATCGAGAAATGGACTACAAACTATATCAATACGATGACAATTTAGGAAGCAGTGCATCCCTACGAAACAAACAAGCGACCCAAGGCGTGGTACAAATCGAGCACAACCAAAACAGATCCGAACGATCAGAAACTGAGCGAGTCGAACAAATTGAATTTAAAACGGGACAACTGGAACCTAAGCGGAAAGAGAAAAAAACCGTAACATTTATGAAGCCTGAAATACAAGAACCAATCAAAAAGTGCGACGAAGGACAAATCACCCAAATAGATGATGGTAAGGTTGTTGTGGCCGAGAACCACTCAAAGCTACTCAACGATGATCCACGACCTTACGTGTCAATAGAAGTACAGAACCCTGAGGACCCACTCGATATTACAACTGCCAAATTTCTCTTAGATACAGGAGCACAAGTTAATGTCATTAAGCCGTCTATCCTGCATTATTGAACTAGCAAAATCATAATGGTCCAGGGTCTCAAAGCCACTACAGTGACAGCTTGTGTTAAGTTCATTGTCAAGGGTTATACAAGGCGATTAGATGCAGTACTTGGAAGTCTTAACATCCTAGGGATCCCTGGTATCCGCGCCCTAAACTTGAAATATAAAGTTTTGGACGTACTGCCTATCACAACTATACCGAAACCTGAATGGCACAAGCCTGCGCTACGAATCAGCTCTCTATGGCGTTATACCCCGATACCTACCAAACCGCACCTACAAGACCCTCTTGACACCTTGTTAGAAAGCCTAGTAAAGGAAGGATCAATCAAACAAATACATGCAAGTGCTCACCTCTCCCCAGGCTGGGGAATACCAAAACCAGGAAGACCAAATGAGGTTCGCCTCGTGGTAGATTACCATGAAGTTAACAAAAAATGTGTAGTACTAACTCAACCTTCACCTTGCACTTCACCTCAAAGTATATATAACATGGCAGAATACCGGAATACCAAGACCGTGAGTGGGTAGGAGCAACCATAGATCTCAAGAACATGTTTTACTCCATACCCATAAATGATTTCAGGGGCATCCTTAATATGTGTGTGAAAGGCAAAGTCTGTTGTTGGAATGTGTGCCCCCAGGGCTACTGCAATGCTCCGGCGTTGGCCACAAGCGCCATTAATGACACCCTTGGAAGATTCGATCGGAGCAACCCAATGGCGTGGTCTGTTAAAATATGGACTTATATCGATGATATTGCCATGATGGGGCGAGACAGGGAGACAGTAGCACAAGTCATAGATGACCTCGTGAAACATCTAAACAATGAAGGCTGGGTTGTGAATGTCACAGCGCAGGGACCTAGGAGCGGCCATGATCTCCCTAGCACCCCTGCCATGCCAAGTAGGCAATTCAGCACCCTCTATCTCACCCGCCACATCTTGGTGTCATATAGTTTTATAATGGAGGCTGCCTTATTGTCCCCTTGGACACGGTGCTCAAGTATCTCCTGTCCCCTATCCTGGTTGTACTGACCTGGTGCACCCCAGCCTTATGGGGCTACGCATGCCTCCAACCTCCCCTTTAGCATGCCCCAAGCCTCGCAGATGTGCTGGACGTTCTCGTGTCTGTATGCTCACCCCTTCCTAGGGTCTCTCAATACGCGCCCCCCCCCCCCGGGGTCCCTCAGTATGCGCGCCCAATATACTTGCCCCTCCCGGGCTTCTGTTTACACTCCCGTGGGCTTCTCTCTTGTAAACGCCCTCTCCGGGGTCTTTCCAATATAAGCGCTCCTCTCCCAGGGCCTCTCCAGTATACACGCCCTTCACGCCCTTACTATATACGCGCCCTCTCCAGGCTTGTCAAATGTACGCGCAGCCCTGTCCGGGCTCCTGCCCGCGCGCTCAGCCCTCTCCAGTTTCTAACCGCGTGCTCAGCCCTCTCCGGCTCCTAATCGCGCGCTCAGCCCTCTCCGGCTTCTAATCGCGCGCTCAGCCCTCTCTGGGGCCTACGCTGCGCTTCTTGCGCCCCTTGCCCTCTCTGGGGCCTACGCGGCACTTCTCGCGCTCCTCGCCCTCTCTGGGGCCTATGCGGCGCTTCTCGCGCTCCTCGCCCTCTCTGGGGCCTACGCCCCACTGGGCAGAATACTTCCCCCCCACGGGGTCGGGGGTCACGACACCCCACAACGTCGCGCCTCTCTCCAGTGCTCACCCACAGTGCCAGCTCCAGCACCAATCGCTGTGCCCTCCCATGGCACCCAGGAATCCCCCACTCCACTGGGGAGCTCCTATTGAGGCCTCCTCCATCCCCTATAGCCTCTCCCGGTCCTCCGGTCTTTACACAAATAACACCACAGAACCATAAGCCAATCGGCTGTAACAGAACCATAAGCCTACCGGCTATAACGTACAACCCAGTCCCACCAGTCTCTCCTGCCAAGCCTCCCAGGGAGGGTTCTCTCTACCCTGCAACATGATGCCGCTACTCATTCTGTCAGTCTGCTTGACTCAGCCCGACTCCACTGCAGAGCTCTTGCTCCTCCGGCTGCCAGAAGGGAACTGCCAGCTAGGCTTTGGCCTGGGCTGCTTATAAATGCCAGGCCCTGCCCCCTTCTGGTCAGATGACCTGCTGCGGTTGCCCCAGCAACCGACACCTGGGCTGCCCTAATTTGTTCCTAGGAACAGGGCACCTGAGTGCCCCCGTGACAGTGAACAAAGAAAAATCCCAATTACGCCCCACTGACAAGATCACCTTTTTGGGGACCACTTTTATTTGAAGCACCCGTCGAGGGGTGGCTCATGATAATTTCACCCTCAACCTATGCGAAAATAAGACCTTATCGCGGAAAGTCAATTTTCAGTCTCTATTAGGAAAATTGAATTGGGTCCGACACTTCATCACACCAGAGCATTTACCAATCATAGCTCGGATCCAGCGCCAGGTTAGAGAGCAAACCAGGCGAAAAACTCCCTGGACTCCGGGAGATACCGACACATTGCGCAGCTTAGTTATGTCCGTTGAGAAAACAAGCCTTCATGCCATCGACTTGAGTACACCTTTAATCAGTGCAATTGAATACACAACAGAACATCTTTTCATGACCGTCAAAGATGTGGACGGAAACCTCGTATTCCTAGCACATTGCACTATTCAAGCGAGCCAACATCGGTACGGTACCATGGGGAAAACCCTTTTGGCTGCCCAACTGGCAGAAACACTTGCTATTGGAAAAGGAAAGCTACAAGCAGTTGGAGCAACCCTCATACCTCGCCTAGCACACAACTGGCCAGACCCATGTTTCCAAGGCGAACTGGCTACTTGGAGTGCCATGGTACTTAACCATCTTTACCAGTGGCATGCCTGGAAACATAAGGATTTACCACCACCACCGGTTATCGGAAAACCACGGAACATCATATTATTCGGGACAATGCAGCCAGCTTGGATGGCATCGGATGGTTCCACCCGTGAAAGCGGGAGGTATGGCTTTTACTGCCATCCATGCTCCATACATGAAATCCATCCTGGCTGTGGATTGGCTCAAAGGAATGAACTTCTCAGATTCTGTGCGGTCATGGAACACTGTCTAACAAATCATGATGAAACTCTTCCTGTTCCAATCATCGCCACAGATTCCCATTACATATATAAAATCGTAATGGGCACTGCCACGCTGACTGAAAATCTTGACGTATGGGAAGCACTGTACCAACTACTATCCCAGTTTTCTATACTACCTCTGATTCCACATACTCGCTCACACAGGAGTGATACTGACCCGGTGCACGCCCACACTGATAAATTATTAGAAAGTTCAGCCAATGATGAAGTCCTCATTATTAAGGACACCAACGACGCCGTGTGTATCGATCCGTACCTTAAGTGGCTTCACGAGTCTTGGAGTCACCCAGGCCCAAAGGCATGCTACCTTAGATGGCGCCAGGCATCCAGACAGAAGTCCAGATACGGCTTACATCGCAATTGCAAATGGGTCATCCAGGCTTGTGCGGCCTGTGCCAAAGAAAAAGTCCACCCGACAACAAATACCAGAGGCGCTCTTGATAAAGACACTTTCATCCCGGGTCGATCCTGGCAAATAGACCTTTTTGGCCCGTTGCCAGGGGCATCAGTCCCTAATAAAGGATTACTTGCTGTCGATCTAGGCACGCGCCAGGTGACTGTCGTGCCGCTCCGAAAATCACATGCCGCAGCAGTCGTCACAGCGCTGACAAACATCTTCGCCATATGGCAGGTGCCCGCCACTATTCAATCAGACGGCGGGCCTCCTTTCACCTCAAATACCATTGATAAATTTTCAAAGTCGTATAACATCGAGTGGCACTCACCTTATCACCCCCAGTCCAACGGAGTTGTTGAGCAGGCAGTGGGACTTTACAGGGAGGCGCTACGGGTGACTGGTAACGGCACCTACAGAAATTGGACATCCAGGAACCATGAGATCCTAATCAACCTAAATTCAACGAAACAACTTTGGGTACAAACTGCTGCGAAACCAATTGAACCTTGGATGGAAAAATTTACAAAGGAAGAACTCATATGGGTATCACTACCAGATCCTAAGAATCGTCACCCGCGAATCCTACAAGCTATAATTTGATCCGCAGAAAAGTATCCGAACACATACTCGGCTACCCTTGAGGACAGCGGACGTACTATCTTAGTGCACCACAACTGGTTGGCACGACAAGCTATCACAGACTCAGTAACGTAGTACCGAGGGATTGTAAATACCACTATTATTTTCTCTATTACAGGACTCATGAGACTGTTATGCCCTACAGTTCCTACGACTGAGGACAGTTGATTACTGCAGAGAAAAAGGCACATGCAGTGCTATTCGCATTAATGACAGTTTGTTTCCTGATCAGTATAACGTGCTTGTACTTTGCATTCCAGTCCGTAAAGCGAAAATTACAACTCACATTGGCTTACGTTTATAAGAAGTTACCACCCCATCTTGACGTCAAATTTGAACGTGATGTCGAGCAACCGTTATAGTTCCTGTGTTTCCAGCAAGGGGGCACGTATTTGTTCCCTTTTTCATCAGGTGCTGGAAAACACAGGAAGGACAGGCTCGCAAATAGTTAATGAAGATTAGTTTTGTGAAAGAACACGCTCTGTCTTGTTTGTATTTTGTAATTTCAGGTCTGTTTACTGTTCGGATAGGGAGGAAATCCCGAAGTCAGACTGGTACAACCATTTGAATCAGGAAACGAGACCACGAGAATGTCAAGGAGACAAAGAGACTTTGGACTGATTTGTATCTTAATGTATATATGTTGTAAGCGTGTTAACCCCATACATGTAACGTCGGTTACAGAATTTGAACAGCCCAGAAATTCGGTTCTATACCTGCTATCGATTTGGGCTAATACTACCGGAGACGAAGGGACAGGGAACGGCTTGACGGCATGTTTGAAAATGCCTTTGTCCGTTGAGGACCCGGTTCTCGACCCATATTTGAGCCCATATAATGTATCATCATGGTTCTGGGAAGTGTCGAGTAGTCCCATGTCACATTTGAATATCACTCAGGGGCCATATGATGATGGAAGTTTTGAAACCATTCAGTATGTCTGGAAGCCGAACTTTACTATTTTTGATTTAAGTAACACGAAACAGGATAGATGCAAAAAGATTACTATAAGCGAGCCTCCGTCTAAACTGCCGTGACCGTAGAAATCCCGTGTTCAAAGAACCCCTTGGGAGTGGACTCCGAGGAGGATGCCAAGTCCTGACCCGATACTTCACTAAGTTGGGACCCTCGTACAATAACCTCTCCTTGGGTGTTGTCACTTCCCCCTAAACCTGGTTCCGGTTATGTTGCTGCTGTTACCCAAGGACCTCTTGAGGCACCCCTACCCAAAATTCGGTGGGAAGTGAAGGGGGACGATGTGTACCTCCCTTATTATTATCCGATCCTTTGAGCTAAAGTATTGAGTGCTGCTTGCCACAGAATTAGAAGCCCCGTGGACGATTCAAAGAATAACTACCCAGAGCACCTGTTTCAATTTGGGGGAAAATGTTTGAATTTGAACACGCCTGCCCCCTAGGACTTGCTTGGGCTTGTAATGATGGCCAATTGTGGACAAAACTCCCAGCCATCCTTTCCGGGGTTCAATGTTTCTTAAGTTCGGTCATGTTTTGCCCACTGCTGAAGGCCTCAACAGCCCACCCGCCTAGTCCTGTTATCTCACACCGGCACATGAGATCCACTACTCCAGTGTGGAGCTCATTAACACATAGGGAGGTCACCCAGGGGCTCAGTTGGGCCTTTGAGGGACCCTTTTTATGGGGACTTGGGATTGCCAACGCCCCCATTGCTTTGGCCCAGTTATTGGAGTGAGTTGACCTGTTAGCAAATCATATGACCACAGGCTTTGAGTTGATAGACCAGCAGCTCCAGGCGACATCCCACATGACCCTACAAAACCGATTAGCACTGGATGCACTTTTGATCCAGCAAGGGGGGCTGTGTCAGTACCTGAATTTGACTCGTGATATGTGCTGCATAGCCATCCCCAATATTAGCATTGCATTGCAAAATCAAATTGTTAAAATTCGAAAGATTGCTGAAGAGGTAAACACTGTGGCAGGTATAGGCCAAGGCTGGTTGTTGAGACTCTTTAATCTGTTGGGTTTAAATGTTTCATCTTGGTTTGTAAATTTGCTGACACCGTTGTTGTCATTTCTATTCATTCTTATTATAGTTATTGGTATAGTAAGTTGTATATTCCGAATTATTTCCCGAAGGTTTCTAATTTGTCTGTTTGTATGTACTCCGCTATCCCTGGATACAAAGATGTTAAGAATAAAGACGAAACAGAAAAAGAGAGAGAGAGAGATCAGATTTGGAGGTCTGATTCAGAATTCAGGCAAGTATGCTCCTGTATTGACAGCAAGGGGGCATGTCTTGGAAAATTCTGTATACATATGTGCTGACAATACAGAAGCCGCTGAGTATGTGCCATGGAAACAGACCTAGCATGTGCCCCCTGTGTGACCTGCCGACTTGTCACTCAAGCCTGACCTACTTTTAGTAAAGCACAGGCCCAGCTGCCACAGAGAGCTTGCTGCTGAGCATGCTCAGTAATTGATTGGAACGAGGTAACCCCTCTAGAAAGTTCTGACCACCACGCAGCCCGATTGGTTGAAGGACTGCTTTAAAAGATCAGTGAGCCCCTCCCTAGGGGGGGAGGCTCGCTAAACTCAGGGCGGAGGCTGGTCTCAGTGACTGCCCCTCAGTAAGGCCACGCGGCCTATTAGTCCCCTCCATAGCTATTCCTCAATACATCTTTATCCTTGGTCGTGTTTTGTGTACTGGTTCCCTGGCTTTGGACTTTTGACTTTGATTCTTACCTCGACCTCTGATCGCCCTGATGGTTCGACCCTTGATCCCAGCATTCTACTTACCTGGCTTCCGTTTGATCTCGGCTTTGTGTACTGACGATTCATCTCTACTCACCTCGGCTAGTTGCATCTCGGCTGTGTTTCATCGCGACATGTTACAGTTGTCGTGCGTTTGTAACCTTCTGATGAGCTGTTGACCAGCCCTGAGACTATCCAACAGGCAGCCGCACCTATCCCGTCAGGGGTAGAAAGCAAGGGCTTGTTGGGGAACCTCGTGGGCCAACAGACCCCTTTGTTGTTTGTCGGTTTATCACTGTAACTGAAGAATTATTGTGTCTACGCTCCATAAAGCGTAAGTTAATAAACCCACCTTGTTATTTACCAACATGCCTTTGTACTGCTCAGAACTCCACCACCGTTAATCCCAACCTGTTCGTTGGTTTCCCAATTGCCACCCCGTTCCACCGTGACCCCTGGGACCTTCACAAGGGGGGTATCCCAACAGGGTGAAAAGCAACCTATTTAAATTTGCTGATGATACCAAAATCTGGGGTGAGAAGAGCATGCTAGTAGGTATCTTGTACCACACCCAATTTAAGCTGCCGTAAGCACAAAGTCAGACATCTAGTCACTGACATAAACTTAGAGGCAGTCAGGAAGAAAAAGTGGCAGGAAAAGCATCATACCATTTGATGTCATAGTAACAAGGGGGAGAAGAAGGGCAAAGCCTTTAAAAGCCGTGCCCAACCCGTGCCACAGTAGAAACCATCTTGGGACCCACTCGATCAGTCCCATCTGCCATGGTCCGGACAACCACGACACCGCTTCTCCGCCACCGACCGTCCCGGCGTACCCCTTCCCTGCGCATAGATCCGATTTATGATCCGCGAGTAAAGAGAGACATTTTGTTTGATTTGTAGTTAAACAGTTAGAACAGAAAGTATTTATCAAGCTGTTACACCTATGCATCTCATTCTTCAGCGTGTAAGTAAATAAAACTCATCTTTATTACAACCCATAAAGCTTGTATCCTGGTCTGCAACAGGAAAATTCCGCAGTCCGGAGCTAGAGAAAATCCAACTCCCTCCCTTAAAGGCAGGCGAACCTTCTCATTGTGCCTCAGGTCCTGACCCTGCAGTGCACAACATGGCATCAAGAACAGGATGCCAGAAAGGAGCGGAGAACATGGAGGGAACGTTGGTGAACCTCTGCCCTTGGCGGGAGGGCTCCCACTCAGTTACTGACTCTGATGACCTCTGGGCTCACATCATGTATCACCAGAGTGGGGGACTAAGCCAGGAGAGCAGAATAACTGGCTACCTCTCCCTGAAGTCACCGGGGGGAGGGAAAGAGTAGGCAGTAACTTTGGGCCCTGCAGCGTTTGGGTGTATCATGCGGTCACCCAGTCATATATCAACCCCAAGAGACGACTGCAGCATTAAGCCTGAGCAAAGTAAAAGCAGCAAGGGCCGTTAACCCCACCCCGGATCAGGAGTTTGCCCACTGCATCTGGCATATCAAGGAGGGCGGCGAACCAACCCCGCCTGACAAGTTCAACTGCCCGGGCCTAGAAGAAGGGTCCCACAGGCATGAGTTATTAACATGGTGCCGCAAAAGTTTAGAATCAGATGGCCGCATGGCTGTGAGATGGTCTGGGCCGATATGGGATAAGGGAAAAATGATTAATGCGTTGTTCCGCACTGTGTCCATTCTGTTGCGTGAGAACAACGACCTCACATCCCAGTTACGAACACTAGCACAGACGGCTGTTTAACAAGCCGCAGGGCCAGTGCCTGAAAATGGCGGCGGCAGCGTGATGGCGCCAAACCCCGAAAATGGCAGTGGCAGGAATGGGAGCGGGGCGGAAGAGAAGGAGAAGCCACTCCCACCGAAGCATGAACCGCCCACGGCGCCGACTACCTCTTACATAGAAGAGGGAGGGGTTGCGAGCAGAGGTGAAAGGAAAAGTGAAAGTATTTTTCCAACCCTCCTCCTGGAGACTCCGAGCCGTCACCGCCCACGACCGCTTATCCTATCGTGCTAGTCAAACACGTGGCTGATGGGCAGGGAGTGACCCGCACCACCATCACATACCACACCCGCACTGGAGTGGAGATGCAGGAATTACACAAGGAGTCAAACATTAGATCCGATGAGACACTTATGATTTGGTTGGGTCGTCTCGTTGTGGAGTGTGGGTTGGAGCAAGTAGACTTAGATGACTGAATCCTCCTACCTGACCCGCCAAGCCTCATGGAGCAAGAGGCATGTTACCGATCTAAACACCGTGATGGGTAATGTACAATGGAACATCCCGCTCCCATCCCTTGTTGCAGGACAGATCTATCACAAGTCCCATCTATGGCACAAAGGACGCCCTTGCCAAACCTACCACCGAACAGCTTTTGCTGAGCATCATAGGGCCGTCATATTGTACTTGGAATCCCAGAGTGTACCAACTAGGATTAACCGCAGCTCAGCGAAATGGGCCACGGCCTCAGCGGTTCCTAAGAAACCCAGGAGCCGTACCAACAACCATTGAGGCAGTGGAGGCCTGCGTGGAAGTTTATGGAGGAGACCACGCACTCACCCTCCACCTCCTTTTAGCCCCACTAGTTGGCCAGCCAGCAGGAAACATCTTGAGCCAACTACCATGACTCCAGGCACTCCCAAACCCTACACCCACTACCCAAACGCGCCCTGCCGCCACTGCGGACACAGGGAACTGGAATGTAATGGTGGCTGGCGCCCCAGCCCAAGACATCAATAGTGGATGGACGGGACCCCGAGGGGCACTTTACGAGTGGCCCAACCGCTTTGAGAGAACTCCACGAGAACGGGCCATGTTCGGATTTCTACTTGCAAAATCCGGACTCAGCAAGTCGCAGCTCCGAGCACTCAGAGACGCCGAACAAGAGAAACTGGCCGAGGCATTGGGATTCCGAGACAAGGCAAAAAACGAGTAGTTGCCACCGGTCGCCCTGGCGGCGATGAAGATCAATGACCCTATTACAACATCCACATACAACACCCAAATAACCAAAAACAACCAATTCCAGTATGATTCCTATTGGACACCGGGGCCCAAGTCAATGTTATACAACCGACTGTTCCTCATATACCGACCTCTGAAAAGATCGTTTAGGGCCTTAATTTGGTTAATCAAGTGCAACGAGTCAAGTTCTTTCCAAAACGCTGCCCAAAAGGCCTAACACCGGTACTTGGGACAATCAACCTACTCGGTATCCCAGGAATACAAGCCCTACAACTAAAAGAACAAATCCTTCAGGCTCTGCCCATTCAAGTGTCGCAGACACACACGCCCAGACTTACCCACCTCAGCCATTGGCGCTACAAACCGATTCCAATAAAAGGGACTAACAAAGCCACTGTAGGAATACTGCTTCAACGCCTCCTAGATGAGGGCAAGATACAATGGGAGACAACAAGCACATACCTGTCAGCAGGACGGGGAATATCAAAACCAGGAAGTAAGATGGCGGTGCGCCTTGTTATTGACTATAGGGAAGTTAACAAGAGGTGCCACACCTTAGCCCTATCCCAGTCCAAGACCCTATCACAAATCATCCTCGAGATGTCACAAGTACAAGCAAAAAACTGGGTGGGCTGTACAATTGATCTAAAGAACATGTTCTTCTCGATCCCCAACAACGATGAAGAAGGTCTCCTCAACATGTGTATTGACAGAAGTATGTACAAATGGAATGTATGTCCCCAAGGTTATTGCAACTCTCTAGCCTTAACATGTTCAGAAATGAACGCTACTCTACGATAATTCATGACGAAGGCAGGGAGGGAGGATCGAGATGTCAAAGTCTGGAATTACATCAACGACCTCGCTATCATGGGCTTTGATCTAAGCAAAGTCACCCGAGAAGCCAGCCAATTAGTCGCTCATTTACAATGAGAGGGGTGGACAATCAACAAGAACAAGTCAAGCCTCGAACGGACAACACGGATCCAGTTCCTAGGTACCACCTTCGATAGATCGACCCACCAAGGAAAGATGCATGACCTCCCTAATGAGCAAAACTGGGAAACTCACCCGCCCAAAACATGGCAAGACTTCCAAACTCTACTAGGCCAGCTAGTATGGCTCCGCTCTTACATACCCTCTCAGCACTTGCCAGCTCTGGCCAGAATACAAACTCAGTTGCGAGATAAACAGCGGAAAAGGCATCCTTGGACACCTTGGGACACAAAGAAACTGTCAGACCTACTCACTGCAACACTAGAAACCCACCTCGAGGCCTACAATCCAAGCAAACCAGTACACATCATAGCGCACCCTGTTTATACGACTGCAAAAAACGCCAAAGGGGAGCTGATCTTTAATATGCACAGGACACTCCAGACTTGCCAATTCCACTACAGGATTATAGGAAAAGCGTTATTCGCCCTTGAATTGGCACAACCCCTACACGGAGGGCAAGGGTCTGTCACCTTACCAGGAGGGGCATTATTACCACTTCTAGACCCAGGCCGACCGGACCCCACTTTCAGAGAAATGTCTATGTGGAGCGCTCTAGTACTCGAACATCATTACTGTTGGCACAACTGGCGTCACCATAATTCCCCAACTCCACCAGAAGAAGCACCACAGAAAGTAACCCTTTACGGAACGACTGAAGCAGCTTGGATGGAGTCGGATGGAACTTCCAAAAGGGGAGGAGCATTTGGGTTTTACTGCAAACCTGCCACGCCCTTGACATGCGTGTGGCAGATAACGACACATCCCCACAACTATGCCAGCTACAAGGATTCGCCCTTATGTTGCAACACTCTCTTGCCGATCATGATGGCACTTCACCTGTTCCAGTCATGTCCATTGACTTCCAATACATCTACCGGATAGTAACGGGGACAGCTGATCCCTCCGAGTACATAGATCTGTGGGAAGACATCTTTACAACACTCGCCAATTTCAAAAGACTGCCACTAATCAAATACACCAAGTCCCACCAATCTGAGACAGACCCCGTCCACGAAGTCATCGACAAGATGCTCCAAGACCCACTCCGCGAGGACACTACCTTGCCTCCACTACACACTCCGAGGCATACATCCGATGGCTGCACGAACATTGGGGCCATCCAGGGGCCAAAGCCGGATATGACTGCTGGTGGTGCACAGGGGATAGTCAAGAATACAGCCCGCAGCACCTTTGGAGACAAGCAGCGATGGCGTGTGAATCGTGCGCGAAGGAGAAGGCACACCCTCACAAAGCAGAATAACGTACCTATGATCCAAAATATTTTGCCCAGGGAAAGTTTGGCAGATCACCCTCATGGGACCCCTGCCCAGAGCAAAAGGGGCAACCAAGGGACTTGTCGCTGTTGATCTAGGAACCCGCCAAATTGCAGTATTACCCTTACATAAGACCCGTGGCAATGACGAAACCAAAGCCCTCACCAACATCTTCACAATCTGGCAAAGCCCAACAACAATCCACTCTGACGGAGGACCACCATTCACCGGGAAGACAATATCAACTTTCGCCACATTGCACAATATCGCCTGGCACCATCACCTCCTGTACCACCCACAGTCCAATGGAGTCGTAGAATGCGCCATCGGACTTGTAAAGGAGCGAATACGAGTCAAAGGAAATGGGACCTACAAAAACTAGACCGAACACCTAAATGAAGTCATACTCAATTTAAACACTGGAAAGGCCCTATGGGAGCCACGAACAACAGAAACACCTCTCCCATGGACTCCAAAATTTCAACCTGGAGAACTCGTTTGGGTCGCAATGCCGCATCCTACACAGAAACGCCCATGAGTATCCCAAAGAGAAATCGTATGAAAAGGAGACCATCCGAACACTTACGTAGTCAACATAAAAGACTCTGATACCCGCTTGTTAGCGCACCACAACTAGCTCTCCAGGCACTCAAAACAGAGCGTTAACCTATCCCAAACTCAGTTACTGTTCTTCCCTTTCTTATGTTATTTCCAGGTTCACTTTCGCCAACCTGAGACTACTCCTCACCTTACTCTCGCTCGCCACCCTGCCGGTGATGAAATGCGCAAGCCTGAGTCCCACCGCCGAGAACACCTTCCTAAATGCACTCTCCTTGATAGCTACTGAGTGTCTGACGACAGGAAGCGAAACCAATGCGAGCACCACTGAGTACAAACTGTGTTTTTCCCGAACAAAAAATTTGTATCAACTCTCTTTACTTCTCACTGTTTCATACCCAAACTGTTCTTTAAGCAACTGTACTTTTCATTTTAACAAATCTCATTGTAGTGTACCCCGCCCATCTGCCTTAGAAAGCACTAGCGTAGTCACGCAGTTAACCTAGTTCATAGATTTCATAGACATTAGGGCTGGAAGGGACCTCGGGAGATCATTGAGTCCAGCCCCCTGCCCAAAGGGCAGGAAGTCAGCTGGGGTCATAGGATCCCAGCAAGATAAGCATCGCATCCAATTTACTCTTGAAAGTGTTCAATGTAGGTGCTTGAACCACCTCCGCTGGCAGACTGTTCCAGACCTTGGGGGCTCGAACAGTAAAGAAATTCTGCCTTATGTCCAGCCTGAAACGGTCTTGCAGGAGTTTGTGACCGTTCGACCTCGTCATCCCTTGGGGCGCTCTGGTGAACAAACGTTCCCCAGATCCTGGTGGTCACCCCGATAAACTTATAGGTGGCCATCAGAACACCCCTGAGCCTACGCTTTTCCAGGCTAAAGAGTCCCATGGCTCTCAGCCTGTCATTGTAAGATCTGTTTTCCTGACCTCTGATCATGTGCGTGGCTCTCCTCTGGACTCTCTCAAGCTTCTCCATATCCTTTTTGAATTGTGGAGCCCAAAACTGGACGCAGTACTCCAGCTGCGGCCTCATCAAGGCCGAGTACAAGGGGAGAATGACGTCCCGGGATTTGCTCGAGAAGCATCTATGGATGCACGCCAGCATTTTGGTCGCTTTACTAGCCGCAGCATCGCATTGGAGGCTCATGTTCATCTTGTGGTCAATGATGACCCCCAAGTCTCTTTCTTCTGTAGTGCTATCCAACGTAGCACTGCCGAGCCTATAAGGATGCTGCAGGTTTTTCCTCCCAAGGTGGAGAACCTTGCATTTTTCGGTGTTAAACACCATGAGGTTCTCGTCTGCCCATTTGCTGAGCTTGTCCAGGTCAGCCTGGATCACCCGCCTATCTTTTGGCGTGGATGCTTTGCCCCAAAGTTTGGTGTCATCAGCGAACTTGGCCAGTCCACTCCTGACTCCAATGTCCACATCGTTAATGAAGATGTTGAACAGGATGGGTCCCAGGACAGAGCCTTGAGGGACCCCACTGGTCACAGGGCACCACGATGAGTGACTGCCATCAATTACAACCCTCTGGGTCCGACCACGGAGCCAGTTTCCCAGCCAGCGGATCGTGGTGGAGCCAAGGCCACAACTGGGCAGTTTGGCCAAGAGGTGATCGTGGGATACCTGATCAAAAGCTTTTTTGAAGTCAAGATATATGACATCAATCTCTTCTCCCTTGTCCAGGTGATAGGTCACCTGGTCATAGAAGGAAATGAGATTGGTCAAACAAGACCTACCCACAACAAACCCGTGCTGGCTGTCCCTTAGAATGTTAGCCTGGGCCAGTCCCTCAAGGATGACCTCCTTAATAAACTTTTCTAAGATCATCCCCAGGATAGAAGTCAGGCTAATGGGCCTGTAGTTAGCCGGATCCACTCTCCTCCCTTTCTTGAAGATCGGCACCACATTGGCCTTCTTCCAGTCTTCCGGCACTACACCAGAGCGCCAGGAGTTTTCAAAGATCCGTGCCAGGGGCTGGGCTATGACGCTCGCCAGCTCCTTGAGTACCCTGGGGTGCAGATTGTCAGGGCCGGCTGACTTGAAGGTATCCAGCTTCTCAAGGTGTTCCTTCACGAGGTCAGCATTGATGGAGGGTAGGGGATCCCCATCACCCGGATCTCCCTGTCCCATAGCAGGAATGGGCATCCCGTGTGACTGATGAAAGACTGACGCAAAGTACCTATTTAATAGGTTGGCCTTTTCCTGGGTGTCAGTTGTCAGTTGCCCCATCTGGTTTAGCAGGGGTCCAACATTGCCCTTGCTTTTCCTCCGGCTCCCCACATATCTGAAAAAGGACTTTTTGTTGTCCTTGATGCTTGAAGCTAGTTGGAGTTCAGTTGCAGCCTTGGCTTTCCTGGTTTGCTCCCTGCAGGACCGGACCAGTGCAGAATAATCCTCCTTGGAGGTGAATCCCGTCCTCCATCCTTTGTAGGCTTTCCTTTTTAGCCGCAGGAGGTCCGCTAGGTCCCTAGACAGCCAGGGGGGCTGCTGTGCCTTCTTGCTGCCTTTCCTCCGTGTTGCAATAGATTTAGCTTGTGCATTGAGGATTGCTTCCTTGAGAAGCAACCACTCTTCTTGAACTCCCATCTCTCTGGGGTCATGGTCCCTGAGGGCCTGACCGACAAGCCTCTTGAGCTTGTCAAAGTCGGCTTTTCTGAAGTCAAGGACTTCTGTGTTGCTGACTGTCTTGCCAGCTTTACAGCGGATGGTGAAGGTGATCAGCTCGTGGTCGCTGTCACCCAGCTTCCCATCGATCACTAGGTTGCCGATTAGGTCTTCCCCCGTAGCCAGTACCAGGTCGAGCAGCGCTTTGCCTCTTGTTGGCCCATAGACTTCTTGAGTCAGGTAGAGGTCATCCATGCACGAGAGAAAGCTTTGCAACCGCTCGGATTTTGCTGAGTGATCTTCCCACGAGATGTCCGGGTAATTGAAGTCACCCATGACAACCAAGGTCATGGAGCAAGCGGCCTCAGTCAGTTCCCAGGTGAACTCCTGGTCAAGCTCAGGACTTTGAGTGGGAGGTCTGTAGTAGACTCCCACCGTTGTGTCCCCTGTGCCGAATTTTTACCCAGAGGGTCTCTAACTGTCCATGCCGGTCGCCAACATCAGCTTGCAGGGACATGTAGCTTTCCTTCACATAGAGAGCTGCACCCCCACCCCTTTTGTCAACACGATCCCTCCTGTACAGGGTATAGCCCTCTATACCCGTGGTCCAGTCATGGGTGGAGTCCCACCAGGTCTCCGTTATCCCAATGACGTCATAATTCTTTGCACTGAGCAGGAGGACAAGCTCCTCCTGCTTGTTACCCAGGCTCCTGGCATTAGTGTACAGGCAGGCAAGTGTGCCCTTAGGGGCTCTTGCCTTGCCCACAGATTGTGCCAGGGCTGAGGCAGGGGTGGGCTCCCTTAAGTGCCTTGGTCCACTGGCTTTGCAAGGGTCGCTCAGCGGGCCAGCAGTGGCAGTAGTCCCCCCATTCCCCAGCGGGCTTAGTTTAAAGCCCGGTGGAGCAGGTCAGCCAGCCTGGCTGAGAAGAGCCTCCTCCCCAGGGGAGAGAGGTGGAGGCCATCTCTTCCCAGCAGCTCCCTGCCTCTCTCGCCAAAGAGCAGGCTGTGGTCATGGAAGCCAAGGCCTTCCCAATGACACCAGTTCCGCAGTCTTTGGTTCACTGCGTGGATCCTCCTCTCCCTCCTCAGCCCATAGCCCGAGACTGGGAGGATCGACGAAAACACCACCTGAGCTCCCAAACTCCTAAGCCCCGCTCCCAACTCCCTGTAGTGCCTCATGACCTGGCTGGGGGTGCTCCGAGCCGTGTCATTGGTGCCCACATGAATAAGGAGTATGGGGTAGTGGTCTGTGGGCCAGAGGAGCTGCGGGATCCTCTCCGCAATGTTTCGGATGCGGGCCCCCAGGAAGCAGCAGACTTCCCGGGCTAAGGGGTCGGGGCGGCAGATTGCCCCCTCAGTGCCCCGCAGGATGGAGTCTCCCACAACAAACACCTTTCACTTTGACTTGGGGAGAGCGGGGCCAGTAGCTGGGGTTGAGCCTGGGTTGCCTGAGGGAGCTGGCAACTGAGCAGTCTCTGCTGGGGCTGCAAGAGGTGTGAACCTGTTGCTAAGCTCCGGCAAGGGACGGGCCTTGGTGCGGCGGGTCTTGGGGCCCTTGACCACCTTGGTCCGTGCCCCTGACTGGGCAGAGCGGGAGGTCCCAGAGTCCTCCTTAGTCGTGGAGGGAGACGGTGCTCTCCCCTGCAGCTCCCGGGGGAGAAGGGCCTGGCAGTAGGAGTCTATCTCAATGCCAATAGCACCTGAGAATACATATGGAAGGGTGACGGTCCCCAAGCCCCCAACGATCACAAAAGTTGTGCCACCAATCTAAGTATTGTTTTAAAATCCTGTGGCAGGATGGCCCCTAGGGGTGCCGTGACCTCCCCTAGTGTACTTGTCTACCGTGCCAAATCTGGGTCTTTCACATCCTCCGTCTCGCCCGCCACGTCTTTGCTCTTATTTGTTCAGTGAAGGAGGCTGCCTTCCTACCCTTCTTGGCACGGAGCTGGTCTTACTGTGCCGGGATTTCCTCTGAGTCCCGATGCTGGTCTTATCCCGGGGCCAACCCAATACACGTGCCCTCTCCTGGGGCGGCTCTCTCTGACTGTGCCCCTTCTCACCCAGCACGGACATCCCAACCGGCTTACTCCCCTCTCGGGGCTTCGTATCTCCCAGGCAGCGCCCCACTCGGGCCTGCCTCCCTTATATTCCGCAGCCACTCGCGTGCTGGCCTGCGCCCTGCGGTCTCTACGCCTGCACTCAAGCCTGTGGTCACCTCTCAAGCTCTGCTGCCCACACTCAGGCCTTCTATGCCCCCACTGGGCCCTTGCTCGCGCCTCTTGCACTTGCTGCCCGCAGTCGGGCCTGTCTGTGCCCAACTTGGGCCTTTGCTCGTGCCTCTTGCGCTCGCTGCCCGCACTCAGGCCTTCCTATGCCCAACTTGGGCCTATGCCCCCCTGGGGCTCTTCCCAATTGGGGCTTCCAATTGGGGCCTGTCCCGGTACTGCCCATGCTGGGGCCGGGGTCAGGACCCCCCACTCGCGGCACCCTCCTTGGTGCCAGGAACTCTCCCACCTTACTGGGGAGCTCCTGCTGAGGCCTCCTCCACCCCTATAGCCTCACCCGGTCCTCTGGTGTAATACTCACAACTCCACAAACTAGGAGCCAGCCGGCTATAACGCATCATAAGCCCCAAACTCATAATGCCAACTCCACACTATGCTGGCTTTCTCTCTACCCCTGCATCATCGTAGCCGGTCAGGCTGCAACCACTGACTTGGGCTGCTCAGCTCTCCCGCAGAGCTCCTGCTCCTGCGGCTACCAGAGGGGAACTGTTTCTGGCCTCCGCCTTCCCTTCTTTATGAAGGCCAAGCCTCACCCCCTGGCGATCAGCTGATCTACTCAGCTCCAACAGCTAACACCTGCTGCCTTACTAACTGGCAGCTAAGCCATTTCCTGTCTTCAGTAGCAGGCACCCTAGTGCCCTGCTACAAAGCCCTACAGTTTAATCTAACTACCCTTAACCGCACCTCATTGTTATACCCTCATAGATAAAGCCAGCATTATCGCATGGTTTAGAAGGCACAGCATGCCTGTAGCCATTTTTTCTGGTCCGGTCCCACAAGAACTCTGTGTGTTTCTTTCTTTCTTAGAAGGCATGAACCGTGTGTGTGCCCCAAAACGCATCAGCCAGCCAATCAGGAACAAACCTGTTTGTCGCAGGCAACCTGAATGCCTCGTGCTGTTATAATCTAACAAGCATTACCATTCCACCTGGTGGTTATGAAAGGGTCCACGGTTCGGATCTTGACTGTCCTGCCTAAGAAATACTAACTATAGTCCCGATTTCACCATCTCCCTTTCAACCACTGTTGGTCAACTTATCAGTGGAATAGGCTTAAACGTACATGCATCATCGCAACTCTTCGACACTACATATTGTCCTGAACCCTATAAGCCCCACAACCTTTTACCTCATGGCTGGTTGTGACTCAACCTAAACACTTCTACCGTTTCACGTCATCTACCCCCAGCCACTAACACCTCCTTTACGCTCATCATGCCACTCCTTCCCCTCCCTGGTGTGTCCCTGTCTAACTGTTCAAGGGGGCACAACCAATCACCGATTTATGGCCACCAAAAGCATTCTTTAACTTACGAGCAAACCCTTATGGGCGGGTGGGATAAGTATGGACTCTGTTTTCCCATGTGGGGTTCGAACCAAAAGTCCTACAAAATCGTACTCCTCACTGAAGCCGTAGAAAAGCTAGCAAATATGACCCAACTTGGTTTCCAGAAAATTGAATCGGCGATCCAAGACCTTCAGCAAGCGGTCTACTACAACCATTTAGGGTTAGACTACCTCCTGACGACTGAAGGGGGACTATGCTCAGTCCTTGGAAACGCATCCCAATGCTGTCTCACTTTCCGTACAAAGTCCTTCAAACTTTCGGACATTGTCGCAGGCATTGACGAGGCCAAAGCCCTAATCACGCATAAAGTTAATGATAACAATGACTGGTTAGAATGCCTCTTCGGATGGACCAATTGGTTTAAGTGGGGAGGTCTAAAACGGGGTTTAACGTTGTTACTCTTTCTTATATTGTGTTTTGTAATCAGCATTACCTGCTTGTGTTGCTTAGTTGAATGGCCGAAACGCAAAGTTATACACTTATCCGCTTTTGTGTACACCCGCTTGCCGGCACAAGATCAAGAATCTATAGAAGGCGAAAGTGAGTTGTAACTTTGTGCTGTATGGCAAGGGGCCATGTCTTGTCTTCCACCTGATTTAAGCTGCCGTAAGCACAAAGTCAGACATCTAGTCACTGACATAAACTTAGAGGCGGTCAGGAAGAAAAAGTGGCAGGAAAAGCATCATACCATCTGACATCATAGTAACAAGGGGGAGGAGAAGGGCAAAGCCTTTAAAAGCCGTGCCCAACCCGTGCCACAGTAGAAGTCATCTTGGGACCCACTCGATCAGTCCCATCTGCCATGGTCCGGACAACCACGACACCGCTTCTCCGCCACCGACCGTCCCGGCGTACCCCTTCCCTGCGCATCGATCCGATTTATGATCCGCGAGTAAAGAGAGACATTTTGTTTGATTTGTAGTTAAACAGTTAGAACAGAAAGTATTTATCAAGCTGTTACACCTACGCATCTCATTCTTCAGCGTGTAAGTAAATAAAACTCATCTTTATTACAACCCATAAAGCTTGTACCCTGGTCTGCAACAGGAAAATTCCGCGGTCCGCAGCTAGAGAAAATCCGACTCCCTCCCTTAAAGGCAGGCGAACCTTCTCATTGTGCCTCAGGTCCTGACCCTGTAGCACACAACATTAGGGAGGGAAAGACCTGGATAGATTACAGGGGTGGGCTAGCAAAAAACAGGATGCGCTTCAATACTGACAAGTGCAGGGTGCTGCACTTGGGCAGTAGTAACCAGCAGGACACTTATAAGACGGGAAACTCCCTTCTTGAGAGCACGGAGGCAGAAAGGGATCTTGGAGCCATTATTGACTCCAAGATGAACACGGGCCGAAATGTGATGTCACGTTTGGCAGGGCTAACCAGATCTTGTCGTGCATCCACAGGTGCATCTCTAGCAGGGACAAGGAGATGATCCTCCACCTCTATGCAACACTGGTCAGGCCACAGCTGAAGTATTGTCCAGTTCTGTGCGCCCCACTTCAGGAGAGATGTGGACAACCTTGATAGAGTCCAGAGGAGGGCCACCCGCATGATCCAGGGACAACAGGGCAGACTGTACAATGAGAGACTGCTGGACCTGAACCTGTTCAGCCTTCACAAGAGAAGGCTGAGGGGGGACCTGGTGACCATCTATAAACTCACTAGGGGGGACCAGAAGGGTTTGGGAGAGACCTTGTTTACCCTAGCGCCCCCTGGCATGACAAGGAACAATGGACACAAATTATTAGAGAGTAGATTTAGATTAGACATCTGTAAGAACTACTTCACAGTTAGGGCATCTAGGATCTGGAACCAACTTCCAAGGGAAGTGGTGCTGGCTCCTACCCTGGGGGTCTTTAAGAAGAGGCTTGATGCCTACCTAGCTGGGGTCATTTGAGCCCAGTTTCTTCTCCTGCCCAGACAGGGGGTCGGACTTGAAGATCTACTAGGTCCCTTCCCACCCTACTTCTATGATTCTATGATGATATCTCCAAGAATGGTGGATCCAACTGGCGCAGTTATCCCAAGCCGAAGTCATGGATGTCTTCTTGTTGGAGCAGTTCTTGGTGGATCTGGAGGAGGATACGCAGAGGTGAGTGCGGCGACACTGTCCCAAGACATCGCGGGAAGCACTGCAGCTGGCGGAGGATTTCGATTGCGCCCAAAGTGAGCTACCTTGAGAGAGGAGAGACAAGAGTGGGACAGTAGCAGGCACTAGACCTAGTGAAAAGAAGGGAGACCGAGAGAGCCGGCTGCCCGCTCGAGCTTCAATGGCTGGACATACGTGTTTCTGATGCGGAAAAAGGGGACACTTCGCACGGGAGTGCCAGATACTTCCCCAACTCTCAGTAGCCAAACTGGAGGGCTGAAGAGATAGCCAAGGCAGCCACCCTGTGCCACAGGATTCTGTCCCAGTAAAAATGATGGACTGCAGCGTGGGAACTACCACAGAGGCAGTCTCCTGAGACAAACCCACAGTGATGGCCGTGGTGGCAGGAAGGGCAATCCGTGCCATTCTTGATACTGGCTGCGATCAGACCCTAGTTGGAGTGGGTCTGATACGATAGGAAGGAGCAGAGACCAACCCTATCAAGATGCTCCGCTTGCACAGGCAGGTTGCGGTATACCCCAAGTGGAGAATTCAAGTGAATGTACCAGGGTGATACCAGAGGGGATGGCAGCAGACATACCCTACCTAATGGTCCCCAGCCTGGACTGGCCGGAAATCTACATGATTCTCAAACACCAACAAACCCAGAGGGACTGGAGATCAGGTCTGATAGGAGAAGAGCAGCTAACTGATCCAGAACAGGAGATATGGACCCTCTGGAACCATGAAGCACTCATCTGTGGAGACCAGTTCTGGGAGACCCAACAGGATGAACTGCCTTTCGGGCCGCCTGGGAGACAGAGATTGCCCGCAAGAACAAACAAGTGGTCCGGCTGGAACTCTGTGATCAGATACCCTGTTGTGAGATGAGAGGTGGCCTCCTGTATCATGTCATAGGAGGATGGGGAGGGGCAGAACATATAGCTCAGCTCCTGGTTCCCCAGCGGTATCAGGCAAAGTTGTTACGCCTGGCTCATACTCCCCCCCTTTGGGGGGCAGCTAGGCCAAAAAAAACGGTGGCCAGGTTGACAGGAAGGTTCTTTTGGCCACATCTCTACCGAGACATAAAACAATTTTGTCAAAAGGTGAGCCTAAAGAAACCACTCCGGGTGCCACTACAGTCCATGCCAGTGGTGGAGAAGCCATTTTCACAGGTGGCTTTAGATATCATAGACCCATTACCTAAATCGTCAGGAGGCCACCAGTTTATATTGGTGCTGATTGATTATGCCACTCGTTACCAGGAAGCCATTCCACTTAGGTCAGTGACTGGTCCCTGAGTGGCAGAAGAGCTACTGAAGTGAATCTCCTGGGTGGGAATACCCTGGGAGATTGCCATGGACCAGGGTACTAACTTTATATCCCATGTGATGAAGAGGGTTCTGTCAGATTTTGCATATTAAAGCACCTCTGCACTTCCATAATACCACCCCCAGATAAACGGGGTAGTGGAGCAGTTCAACGGGACCCTTAAGGCCACACTTAGGTGATGTATACAGGAGGACCCATGTCAGAGGGACCTGTTGATTCCCCCTCTACTGTTCATCACTAGGGAAGCACCCCAGACGCAGCTGGGCTTTATCCCAATTGAGTTGGTTTTCGGACATACCCTGAGGGGCCTATTAGATGTCTTGAGGGAAGGATGGGAGAGCATAGAGGAAGGAGGAAATTCCCCCTGCCAATAAGCACAAGTGCTGAAGGAGTGGCTGCAAAAGGCAAACTGAATGGCCAGAGATAATCTTAGGGAGGCTCAGAGATGCCAAAAAAAGAACTATGACAAGAACTCAGGAGAACTTGAGTTGCAGCTGGGGCAAAGGGTTCTAGGGCTACTACCTAGCTCCACGACTAAGTTTCTTACCTGCTGGCAGGGCCCTTTCCAGAGGGTTGGGCCTGTGGCTTATGAGGTGCTGTGGCCTGGACATAAAAGAGAGAAACAGGTTTTTCACATTAACCTACTTAAGCGGTGGCAGGAACCGGAGGGGCTGTTAGCTATGCCGATTCCCGAGGAGGAAGATCTAGGGGAGACGGCAAGGAGGGGAGTCTCTATAGGCCAAAACCCTGACCATGGAGCAAGGCAGCAAATGGTGAAGATAGTGCAGAATTTTTCAGATGTGTTCAGTGAGGTCCCTGGAAACGCCCAGGGCGTGGTCCACAAGATTGTGACACCAGAAGGGGCCATAGTAAGGGGAAAATGGCAGTACAGTGCACCTTGAGAATGACCAAAGAGTGTACTTCACTGAGGAAAATGCACATGGTCACGCCCAGGTTCCACAAGACACAACTCTCACTGCTTTCTTCAGTCTCTGCAGGGATGATGAATTCACTCAGACACTGTTGTATCATCAGGTACCCACGTATTATAGTACTATACATGGAATGTTGACACCAAGAAGTGGGCCCACCACAAAGCAGGACAAAATATGCCAGATAAGCCAGACATCAAAGCCAGCGATGCACTTGGCCATGTGTACATTGTACATTCAAACAATTTTGCATGCTTTTACCTGAGACTGCTTCTGCATGAGGTCACAGGTCAAACATCATTTGAGAACTTGCAAATAGTGGATGCTACCATCTGTGAAACTTACAAACAGGCTTCCAGCTCAGAGGACTCCTGGAGGATGATACACACTAGAACAGCACATTGGAAGAGGCAACTGCAACTCAGTCACCAGGGATGCTGCGAAACCTGTTTGCCATCATGCTGCAGACACGTGCCATGTCAAATCCTCAACAACTACGGGGCAACCACAAGGAGAATCTGGCACAGGATATTTTGCATCAGGCACGAGTGCAAAATCCAAACCTTGAACTGGATTACAGTGACGCCATCTTCATTCAAGCTCTCGTTATCATTGAGGACAAGATCAAGGCTTTGGGTGGCTCTGACCTCAAAGCGTGGGCCTTCCTGACCCACGAGACAATGATAATGAGCTGATAAATTAAATTTTGACAGAGACCAACTACAACATTGACCACCTTACTAAATACATGCAAGATAATAAGCCGAGTCTGGTCCCAGACCAAAGAGGAGCCTTCAACAACATTACTCAAGCAGTTTTCAATGGCAGAGGTGGCATCTTCTTTCTGGATGCTACAAGTGGAACTGGGAAAACTTTTCTCTTCAGTCTTCTTTTGGCCAAAATCCAGCAAACAGGATTACTCTTGCAGTGGCATCATCAGGCATTGCTGCCACACTATTGACAGGAAGAACAGCTCACTCAACCTTCAAGTTGCCTTTAAATCTGGCAGGTGCAGAGGCACCAACCTGCAACATTGCCAGGGGTACTGGCAAAGAAATGGTCCTGCAGGAGTGCCAGTTCATTGTCTGGGATGAGTGCACAATGTCTCACAAAGCTGCCTTAGAGGCTCTTGATCACACACTCCAGGATCTTCGACATAATGACAAAACAATGGGAGGAGTAAATCTGGTGTTGGCTGGGGATTTTTGACAGACACTGCCAGGCATTCCATATGGAACCAAAGCTGATGAACTGGAGGCCTGCCTCAAAGCTTCATACATTTGGAAAAACATTCAGTGACTCAACCTCATGACCAGCATGCAAGTGCATCTAACAGGTGATGCATCTGCTGGAGAGTTTGCTGCAAGCCTACTCATGGGGCCATGGTTATCTGAGAATCAAGTTGGAAATATCTCAATGAACAACATTGGGAAAACAGTTGCAACACTTCAAGATCTGAAAGAGGCAGTTTTTCCAAATGTTGAGGAACTGAAAGAGGCAGTGTTTCCAAATGTGATGCACATCACTTTCATGACCACAAGTGGCTATGCCAAAGAGCCATCCTAGCACCAAAAAATGATGCGGTCAATACCATAAACAAAGACCTTCTTTCTCAATTGCTTGGCACTGTGAAAAAACAGAAGTCACTGGACACTGTCCCAGACACCACCGAGGCAGTCAACTACGCAACAGAATTTCTCAACTCTCTCAAACCACCAGGTATATCTTCACAGAATCTGGAGCTCAAGATTGATGCACTCATCATTCTTCTCAGGAATCTGGACCCACCAGCAGTGGAACACAGTTGCCTGTCAAGAAGCTCATGCCACATGTCACTGAAGCCACCATCATGACTAGCCGTGCAGCAGGACAGAATGTCTTCATTCCATGGATTCCAATCATTCCCTCTGACCTGCCATTTCAATTTAAATGACTCCAGTTCCCGATCTGCTTCAGTTTTGTCATGAGCATCAACAAGGCACAGAGACAATCACTCAAAGTTGTTGGCTTCAACCTGTGAAGCACATGCTTTTCTCATGGCCAACTCTATGTTGGTTGTTCCAGAGTTGGCAATGGCAAAAAACTTTTCATCTTGGCAACAGATGGCAAAAACATGCAACATTGTCTAGCCTGAAGCTCTACACGGATAAAAAAAGTGTCAAAAAGTGTCATAAACTGGGATAGAAAAATGTGATGTGAAATCCTCAGTGCTATGCTAAAATCTTACAAAGCGAACAAACAGGTAAGAGATAGCGGCCAGGGTAACGCTGGGACTAGGGGGTCAGTGCACACATCCACAGGAGGCCTGCTGGGAAGAACAGTCAGCCAGGTCTGAACGCTCATGTAGGTTCTTGGACAGAATGAAGGACCTCCATCTTACCCAGGAAGTGCACAGCCCCACCAGGGGTGACGCCTTGTTGGACCTAGTGCTGGCCACGGGTGATGACCTGGTGAGGGGGTTGCAGGTGCTCGACCACCTGGGCGACAGTGATCATCGCCTGCTGGAATTCACCATCCAGCGCAAGGTGGCAAAGGCATGCAGTAAGGCAGCGGCCGTAGATTTTAGGAGGGCAAACTTCAACGAGCTAAGGAGGATAGTTGGAGGAGCACTGAGGTCCTGGAGGGGAGGGGAGCCAGGTGTCCAAGGAGAGTGGTTGCTCCTTAAGGAGACGATCCTCCAAGCCCAAAAGTAATCCCAATCATCAAAGGATCAAAGGGATCAGGAGAGCACACAAGCCTCCGTGGCTCACCAAAAGCATCCGGGAATGTCTCTTGCTAAAAAGGAGGCTTACACCCAATGGAAACAAGGGGTCATCACCAGGGAGGACTATTCTGTAGTTGCTCGGGGATGTTGGCGGGTAGCTAGGAAGGCCAAGGCAGAGATGGAACTGGGACTAGCTTCCCAGATTAAGGACACTAAGAAGTCCTTTTTTAAATATGTAGGGGGTAAAAAGAAGGTCCTGGGTAATGTGGGGCCCTTACAAGATGCGTTGGGAAATTTGGTTGTCACACCAGACGGTAAGGCTAACAAGTTTAATGATTTCTTTGCCTCTGTCTTCCTAAGAAGGGACCAGAACAGCCACCTCCCTGCTGGGCCCCCCTCGGGCCCCAGGGGAGGCACACCTGGGCCACGGGTTAGCGAGGATTTAGTTAGGGAGCTTCTGGAGGGGTTGGACGTATTTAAGTCAGCCGGTCCAGATGATCTCCACCCTAGAGTTCTAAAGGAACTGGCCGAGATCTTTGCAAGTCCTCTGGCACGGCTTTATGAGCACTCATGGTGCTCTGGTGAAGTACCGGAGGACTGGAAGAGGGCCAACGTGGTTCCCATCTTCAAAAAAGGCAGGAAGGAAGACCCAGGAAACTATAGGCCAGTTAGTCTTACCTCAATCCTAGGCAAGCTGTTTGAGAAAATTATGCTGGCACACATCCAGGAGGGGCCAGCAAGGAACTGCATGCTTAGGGGCAACCAACACGAGTTCATCAGTGGCAGGTCCTGTCAGGCCAACCTGGTGGCCTTTTACGATCAGATCACCAGATCATTAGATGCAGGGGTAACAGTGGATATAGTCTTCCTGGACTTCCGGAAGGCTTTTGACACTGTCTCTCACCCCGTTCTCATTAAGAAACTGGGGGGCTGTGGTGTAGACACCCACACAGTCAAATGGGTCGCCAACTGGCTGGAAGGCCGCACCCAGAGGGTGGTAGTGGATGGGTCCTTCTCAACCTGGAAGGACATGGGCAGTGGGGTCCCCCAGGGCTCGGTCCTTGGGCCCGCACTGTTCAACATCTTCATCAGTGATTTGGACAAGGGGGTAAAAAGCACCCTGTTCAAATTTGCTGATGACACTAAGATGTGGGGGGACGTGGGCACACTGGAAGGATGCAACAGGCTACAATCAGAACTAGACAGGTTACAAGGGTGGGCGGATGAGAATAGCATGGGTTTCAACACAGACAAGTGCAAGGTGATCCACCTTGGGATGAACAACCGGCACCATACCTACAGGTTAGGGAACTCCCCTCTTGTCAGCATGGAGGTGGAAAAGGATCTTCAGGTCATCATTGACTCCAAGATGAACATGGGCTGGCAGTGTGGGGAGGCAGTTAGGAAGGCCAACCGCACCTTGTCATGCATCCACAGATGCATCTCGAGCAGGTCCAAAGAGGTGATCCTCCCCCTCTATGTGGCACTGGTCAGGCCGCAGCTGGAGTACTGCATCCAGTTCTGGGCGCCACACTTCAAGAGCGATGTTGACAGCATGGAGAGGGTCCAGAGGAGGCCACTCATATGATATGGGGACAACAGGGCAGGCCCTATGAGGAGAGGCTATGGGACCTGAACCTGTTCAGCCTCCACAAGAGAAGGCTGAGGGGGGATCTTGTGGCCTGTTATAAACTAGCCAGGGGGGATCAGCAGGCATTGGGGAAGTCACTGTTCCCCCGAGCACCGCCAGGAGTGACCAGAAATAACGGTCACAAGCTGGCAAAGGGTAGATTTATTTTAGATATCAGGAGCCGCTACTTCATGGTCAGGGCGGCTAGTGTCTGGAACCAACTTCCAAGAGAAGTGGTGCAGGCTCCTACCCTGGGGGGTTTTAAGAGGAGGTTAGATGAACATCTTGCTGGGGTCGTTTGACCCCAGTATTCTTTTCTGCCATGGCAGGGGGTCGGACTAGATGATCTGCTCAGGTCCCTTCCGACCCTAGAAACTATGAAACTATAAAAAACCTACCTCCATCAGAGATAAAGAAAAGCCCTGGTCAAACAAGGAGGCCTAACAACCCTCTACCCCATTAGGTTCACTATAAGTGATCAGTGTCCAGGACACCTTATGTGTCCAACCTTTCACTCCTACTGCTGCTTCTTCTATAACATCAGTATTACAAAGGGTTGCCCAATCAACATCCTCAAGTAACCAAATATTGCAACCAACTGTATACAAAAGACTCTCAATAGCTTCATTTTCATTTGTAGACAAGATGACACCTGAGGATCAGGGAAAAAAATGACCAAGCTCTTGCAAGAGCAATATATTTTTCTCCGATGCCATTGTCAATAACTAAAAATGCATACTAGCAGGAAGCTTTTAAATTACTAAGACCATCATACCATTTGCTAAGCAGACATTCTTTGAGCAAGCCTCTTTTAGAGTCAGAATATAAATATGTAATGCAATTTGTGCAAGGAAAAAAATCAATGAAGCACTGTGTCTTGCAGTACTTACTGATGGATGGACAAATGTGCAGGCAAAAGGAATCATAACCTTTGTGATAACAACACCTCAACCAGTTTTTTACAGAAGCACTGAAACAGGAGAGAACAGGCATACTGCAGAGTATATCAGTAGTCAAATATGTGAAGTCCTACAGAAGATTGGGAGTGGTAAAGTATTCACTTTGCTGACCAACAATGCAAGTAACATGAAAGCACCATGGGAGATCATAATGGATAAGGAAAGGTGGAGGAGTAGCACTCTACATCAAGGAGGAATATACTTCCTCGTTAATTAGCAAGGGGGTAGAGCGGGGGCACTCTGAGGTGCTCTGGGTTAGAGTAAAAGGCAGTCCAGGGGAGAGAGACTTAACGGTGGGAGTCTACTATAGACCTCCCAACCAGGGAGAAGAGCTCGACCAGGAATTCTTAGGTCAGCTTACAGAGGCAGTGAGGGCTAAGGATGTGGTCATCATGGGGGACCTGAACTTCCCAGACATCTGCTGGGAGGAGCAGTCAGCCAAGTCTGATCGCTCACGTCGGTTCTTAGCCAGAGTGCAGGACCTCCATCTAACCCAGGAGGTGCACAGTCCCACCAGGGGAGACGCCTTGTTGGACCTGGTGCTGGCCACAGGTGATGACCTGGTGAGGGGGCTGCAGGTGATGGGCCACCTGGGAGACAGTGATCATCGCTTGCTGGAATTCACCATCCAGCGTAAGGTGGCAAAGGGCTGCAGCAAGGCAACAGCCCTAGACTTTAGGAGGGCTGACTTCAACAAGCTAAGGAGGATCGTTGGGGAAGCGCTGAGGACCCAGAGGGGAAGGGAATCAGATGTCGAAGGTGAGTGGTTGCTCCTTAAGGAGACGATCCTCCATGCCCAAAGGGAGGTAATCCCAACAAGGGTCAAAGGGAGCAGGAGGGCACATAAACCCCCATGGCTCACTAAGAGCATCCGGGAATGTCTCCTTGCTAAAAGGGAGGCATATACCCAATGGAGAGATGGGGTCATCGCCAAGAAGGACTATGTTATAGTCGCCCGAGGATGTAGGGGGGCAGTCAGGAGGGCCAAGGCAGAGTTGGAGATAGGACTAGCTTCCCGGATTAAGGACAATAAGAAGTCCTTCTTCAAATACATAGGGGGTAAAAAGAGGGTCCCGGGTAATGTGGGGCCCCTGCAGGACACGATGGGCAACTTAGTCATCACGCCAGATGACAAAGCTAACATATTTAACGATTTCTTTGCCTCTGTCTTCCTAAGTAGGGACCAGTTCAGCCACCTCCCTGCTGGGCCCCCCTCGGGCCCCGAGAGAGACACGCCTGGGCCAAGGGTTAGCGAGGAGTTAGTTAGGGTACTTCTGGAGAGGCTGGACGTGTTCAAGTCCGCTGGTCCGGACGATCTTCACCCTAGGGTTCTACAGGAACTGGCTGAGGTCATTGCGGGACCCCTGGCATGGCTCTATGAGCACTCGTGGTGCTCTGGCGAGGTGCCGGAGGACTGGAAGAGGGCCAATGTGGTCCCTATCTTCAAAAAGGGAAAAAAAGAGGACCCGGGAAATTACAGGCCAGTTAGTCTGACCTCAATCCCGGGTAAGCTCTTTGAAAAAATTATCCTGGCACACATCCAGGAGGGCCTTGCGGGGGAATGCACGCTCAGGGGCAACCAACATGGGTTCATCAGTGGCAGGTCTTGTCAGACCAACCTGGTGGCCTTTTACGATCAGGTCACCAAATCATTAGACGCAGGGGTTGCTGTGGATGTAGTCTTTTTGGACTTCCGGAAGGCTTTCGACACTGTCTCTCACCCTGTCCTCATCAAAAAGCTGGGAGACTGTGGTGTCGATGCCCACACGGTCAAATGGGTCGCCAACTGGTTGGAGGGCCGCACCCAGAGGGTGGTAGTGGATGGGTTCTTCTCGACCTGGAAGGATGTGGGCAGTGGGGTTCCGCAGGGCTCGGTCCTCGGGCCTGCATTGTTCAACATCTTCATCAGTGACTTGGATGAGGGGGTAGAAAGCACCCTGTTCAAGTTTGCTGATGACACTAAGATGTGGGGGGATGTGGGTGCACTAGAAGGGTGCAATAGGCTACAAACTGACCTTGACAGGTTGCAACGGTGGGCGGATGAGAATAGGATGGGGTTTAACACTGATAAGTGCAAGGTGTTGCACATGGGGAGGAAGAACCGGCACCACACTTACAGGTTGGGGAACTCCCCTCTTGCCAGCACGGAGACGGAAAAAATATCCAAATATTACTGCAATAGGATGTGCATCCCATGGAGTAAATTTGGATCTTAATGACATCATGAGGTTGGATACCCACACATTGAAGAGATGCTTGTTCCTTAGAGTTCAGCAGCTTGTAGCTCCATTTGTAACAAAAATTAAAAATTCACTTTGCTGACCAACAATGCAAGTAACATGAAAGCACCATGGGAGATCATTAAATATCCAAATATTACTGCAATAGGATGTGCATCCCATAATGACATCATGAGGTTGGATACCCACACATTGAAAGATAAATTCAATTAGTAAACTTCTAATTCTTATCTAAATAAACTAAATGTTTAAATTTAATAAATATACCCAATATAGTAATTTTATGAGCAAACCAAGTTATACATATTATCTGCTTAATGTAGCAAATGAATTTAGTTCTGTAAATGGTGCTAAGAAAATAAGTATTGCATATATTTCAATTTCCCACATTTCCAGGGTTTTTTCCCAGAAAAAACCTTTTTTCCCCACCATGACTTCAAAATTTCTGGAAATTTTACATCTCTGCTCCTGCCGCACACAGCCCTGCGGCTGCCTGCATCACGCAGTGCTACACATGGCGCAGGGCACCGACCCAATGCCACATGCCCCACCTCAGGCAGGACAGGGTTGGTTCTTGCCGCCACCTGGGGCTACACGGGGCAACAAGAACCATCTTGGTCCTGTGCGACATGAGGGTGTGTGGCATCAGGCCAGGTCAGTGCCCTGCACCATGTGCAGCTCTGCAACCCAAGTGACGGTGGGAGCTAATGGGTGTTTCTGCCTGCAGTTGGCTGTTGCTACACTCACGGTACAATAGTTACCTACAATAACAAGTTAACAAACCACAGATCAACAAGAGGAAGAAATCAGTCGAAGCCAATATAGCAGCTGGGAACTCCCTGACCCTTCATTGTTAATGGGACAGAAGCCCCTGTTTGAATTAATAAGAGCTAAAGATCAACTTTTGGGGCTGAATATTGCCAGATTGACCGCTCCCAGAGCCCTATTCCTGACAGCAGCAAATTCATCAAAATTCCTCAACGGACTCCCGAAACTGCACGTACCCGCAGATGTGACTGACAGCTGCCATCCAGTAGCCACCAAGGGGGACGGTCCTACAAGGGTCACCGACCCCTGGATTGGGCAACCCGAGAAACAGGGGAGTCACCAAAGTCTGCCAAGGACAGATAAAAGGCAGTGAAGAGTGACCCTCAGGGCACCCTCTTGATTTCCAACTTGACTAGCACCTGACTTGTCCAACCAGAAGGACCAGCCGGCAACCCCACTCTGGAAGATAACACCACATTGGAAGAAGCCTCGACTGGCCATCAACAGCAGGGTCCAACACTTTGGGGATAGGTATACCCGACACCAGTGCTTTACAAATATTCATAGCTAGGTACTCTGTGTGTGCATGCACATGTATGTGTGTGTGTATTTGAGGGGATTGGCCCTAAGGTTTATGATTTGATTTCATTGCAATATTTCAATCCATCTAAAACCAGAATTTTAAAGATCCTGAGTTAACCATTTGTAACCAACATCTAAATCAGAGACGGGCAGTGTTGTGACTGAATGAGCTGAGGCTCCATTGTCCCTGCAAACAGCACGGTGCCAAATTTGAGGAGTGGTTAGAGCTGCGACTATGACAAAAGCATGCATGGTCATTTTCAGCTAAAGAAGTCACATTTGGGAAAAATGTGGACCTAATAGATACAGAGCTAGCCTATGAGAACTTATGTAGCCATTCGGTTACATGGATGGCCAAGAAAAAGAGGGTTGAGGAAGTGTGTAAAAAAGCGCTGCTCTTAGGCATGGTTGCTTGTGTGAAGAGCTTGTCAGCAAAAGCAAAGAAGGAGGTAGTCGGTGTCGCTAAGGAAGGTTTACATCAGGGAGTGATGGCTTTGGAATCTGACAAGATTACGGAAGTGAAATGCTTTCAAGGCCAGATTAGTGCTCTGCAAGGGGGTGTGTTGAAAGGCACCCAGGAGATTGCTATTTTAAAAGATGATTTGAAAGCCACCCGAAAGCAGTTAAAAATAGAAGTTAGCGATAGAAAGATGTGAAAAAAGGAGGCAGCTGAGTTGGAAGCAGCTTTCAAAATTATGAGAAAACAACACCTCTTGGAAATATGAGAGATAGAAGCTGCAGCTGTGAGACAGAGTAGTTGCCATCTTGAGTGAGAAAGGCAGATTAATGAATTGAAAGCTCAGTTTGGAGAGCTGAATGGTCATACTAAGGTGAGCAATAGACCGTTGAGGTATGAGAGTTCTGATAGGCCCGAGTCCTCATGCGGCAGCTTGTTCAGCTTTAAGGCAGGAAGGAATGGGGATAGGTCAATGCAACCTATTGCCCCACCTGAGGAGCCAGCACCCATGGCTCCTATGCAAGTGAAAGAGGTTTTTAGGACAGATCTGCGGGGACTGCACCCACAGGGAACAATAGAGACAGTTGTGGTTCCATTAACCGCAGAACAGGTAAGGGCTGTGGGAAAACAGCTTGGACCTCTCAAAAGACAGACATCTATTGCATGGTTAGTTGAATTAGCCATTCTAAGGGAAAGTGAGTGATATACAATCCCCGACCTAAATGACATCGTTCAAGAATACCTGGACAGCTGTAGTAACACAGATGGGACCCGTGTCATGGTCTGCATACTGTGTAGAGATACTGCAAAGTAGGTAGTGCTCTGACCTTTGTGTGACCTTTTCCTCAAAGGATTAGGTCATCACGTGAGACCCCGCCTGTACCAGTGTCATGCACAAAAATGGTGCCATGTGCTATAGGTAAAGGGTGTCGTATGCAACAGTGATATATAAAGGTCTGTGTGGGAACAGTTGGTTGTGTGTCTCCATCTGGGTGTGTTTGTGACTGAATGGAACCAAGACAGAGAGAGAGAAAGGAAGAGAAAGCTAGAGGTAATAGGGTGAGAGAGTGCCCATGAATGTGGTGTGTGCGTCTTCAAGCTGATTGAGGATCAGGAGCGTGGAGTTCCAGCCTAGTCGCCATGGACTGAGGAGGCCTCCTCCACCACTGGAACACTCCCGGGGATTATGATAGGGAGAGGCTGGCTCCCCAGTATCTTCCCACTGGGTGTGCTTGGCACAAGTGTAATGGCCTCCCTATCCTTTTCAGTAAGTATCTCCCTTCCCTCATAGCTTAATCCTTAGTGGATTGAAACAGCTCAGGAAGGTTCTGGCCGCTCCGGAAAGCCAAGGTCTTACCTCAATCTTGTTTGAATAAAGTTCACCCCCCTCCCTCCTCTTGAATAAACTCTTTGTGTTGGTTGTTTCTCAAGTGTTTTAACTTCTGGTGGTATTGGTGTTATTGTTTATAAGTGACTTTAGCACCAATGGTATGTGTGTCCAAGTTTCCTTTATTAATAAACCATCTTCATGAAATATAACATCTGTTATAACGCCAAAAATAGTCAAAAAAGTGACAGTGACAGCACCAAGAGTCATCCAATAGCCAGGCAAGGAAACAACAAAGAGCAAGTATATACAATGCACCTCACACTTAAAGAGGATACAAAAGCTGGTGATCAAGACAGGCATAAGTCAGTGCAAAAATAACAGAGATGGAACAATAATGATAAGCGGGAGCCTAGACCCACAAAGTTTGAATTATGAGACTCCATATGGAAGGAGGTCTTAAGATATACCTCCAAGCTGGCGATAAACGGGTTACCTACATTAAGGCTCCTGGAGATGCTGATACAATACAAACAGCAGGAAAATAAGACAAAGCATGAGGGTGGTGCAGAGGGATTGCTGCCACCTCTGGCAAGCCATAGATCTGACTAGGCCAGCCCAGCGCTTTCTTCATCCCAGGAACTGGCACCAATTATTTTTGATTCCTGGGGGCATCCAACAGGTTTAGTTAATTTTCAAGAAACGGACAAGGAAGTGCTGTGGCATTCACAGAGAATGCTGGTGGACACTGGTGCCTCTTTCAGCATGGTAAGCAATGAGATAATGCTGTTTTTGAACTGGATACCCAACAGGGTCAAATTATTTGAAGGCTTTGAGGGTTCTGAGAAAGTGGTTGGCTTCTCAGGCCCCAAAGTCACCAGAATTGGTATGAAAACAAGGACATTCAATTTTGACTTACTAAATTTGGGTCAATTAAGAATAATTGGTATTGACCTGTTGCACAACTGGGGAGTCATTATTGATTTACTTAATAGGGTCCTACGATGTACCAGTGAAGCTGAGGGCTGCCATACCAGTCTGACGAGGCATCGATGCGCTGTTTTGAAGGTGGCAGGAGCATTGAGTTTTCCCGACGAGTCAGGATGTGAAAGAGCTATCATCAATGATGTGTGTAGACTAAATGATATTTCCTGTTTATGCCAACGCAGTTGTGTTTGTCTTTGCACAACCTGGGATTTCCCACCACTCTAAAAGTCCATTTAGTGCCTTTAACTAACACTACTCAGAGAGGTGTTATTTTGTGGAGCTCCCCAGTTACACTGCCCCAGCTATGAATTTGTTTTGTCCAAAGAGCCAACAACTCCGAAGAGTTCTAATTAATTCCCTTTGCTGTGAGGCGGCACTGTGTTCCGGCCTTTAACTAGTAGGTGCTGCTGTGTGGCTTTGTTTTGTTTTTACCCTTGCTCACTCCTCCCTCAGAGAGCACAGAATTTGGCTCACAATTTTTTTCTTTTAACAAAATGAAATGGCAGAAGAACCCAATATCCCCCAAATTATTTACTACCCCTCTTAATTCTTCCGCTGCCCCCCCACCTATAGTTTATGTCTTCCCACGCATGCACCCTCCCATCCTCCTGCCCCCTCCCATGTATCATCCATCTGCGCCTCCCACCATGCTGCCGCTGCAGTGGGCATAGCTCCTGACGACAGCTGCAGCAGCATCACCATAATGATAAGTTTTTTGCAAGTTGTTTGAAACTTTGGAGCCACTGTGGCATGACTTCCTTCAGTATTGCAAACCTTTGGAACTTCGTCACATTCCATTTCAGAACCACAACCAATAGTACATGTGCAGGATGCTGCCTGCCATACCCAATGTCTTGGGTGATATTTAGGTAGTATTTCCCACCAACCTTTTGGTGGGGAGAGCACTGGGGGGGGGGGGGGGGGGGGGGGGGGGGGGGGGAGTGTCCTGTTTTTCTACTGTGCTCCAAATCCCACTGCTTCTTTCCCTCTCTTTCCCCTTCAGGCCCTGACCAGCTTTGTGTCCAGCCCAAGAAGCTACTGCACCCCTGCCCCTTGCTGGAGCCACTCGCTTCCCAGAGACAGCTCATCAGATTTTGGTCAGGATTGCTTTGTTCTCCCTTGCCATATCTCTCCTCTCAGCTTTCTTGTCTAGGACAGGGAGAAGGGAAGAGGGAAGCGAGAAGCAGCAGTTAAGTGTACCGCAAGTTTGGGCACATGATAAATTGGAATGTTGGTCATGAAGGTTCAACAAGATTGGAGTGCAAGAAAGGGATCTTGCCAAATTACTTGTGAAATACAGAGCAGGTGTTGAACTGATTTAGAAACCAGTTATGGATGTTTTGTGTTATGTTGTGTTTTGTATGGTTTTATGCTCTATTTTTATGGAAAAACCAATTATTATCGCATTACAATTTGGTCATACGATCAAAGGAAAGGCCCATGTGGACTACCAGGTCCAACCCTGGTTTCCCCAGGATCCTGCAGGACAGCTATACACCTTTGAAAGGAATACTTCAATATCTTACAGTTTTGTCAAGGGGATTGAGTTACAGTGTGAGTAAGTGTGATACCCCAAAAAATATAACTAGCGTTTATATGAACTACACAGGGATGCTACAGGCTGTTGAAGAACTAGGATCTTTTAGATGGTGGGAAATCATTGGCCCCACAGGGTTCCAAGATGTATTTTTTGTAAATATCCGAGTTCCATATATATATATATATATATATAAAATGCTAATATGATTTCTAAATTAGAGCATAGATCACAAAATTTTAGTCAATCCAAGTAAGAACAGTTAAGAAAATAGCCTTATCATTAAATTATACAGATACTGTTGTAATAAATCCATCCTGTGGTAGGTTTTTAAAACTTCTCCAGGAGGGGTGGAACTTATGGCTAGGTAAGACTGATACTCCCAATGCCATCCCTCCCAATATGGTACCTAGGTCACTTTTTGAGTTTCTTTGTATTAGAAGGGACGGCACTGGGAGTAGGCACTCCTAATGCCACAGATGTAGAAGTCATTAAAAGTAAATTATCTTTGATTGGATCAATTAGATAGTTTATCCAACCCAATTAATGATTCTTTGGTACAATGGGGAATGAGACTCTGGTTAAATTCTGAAATCTTACCACTTTGGGAACAAATGGAAGAAAATGATCACATATTGATTCTTGAGGCTGTCGATAAGAGTCAAGTTGATCTTTCACTGGCCTTATCATGCCTTCAAAAGCAACTGTGGGTGCAAACTATAATAGCACATCTGCTCAGACCTGGATACGAAAGTCATATTCCTATGGAAGTGTAAAAAATTATATGGGAAGTAGCGACCCCCAGGGAAAGGGAGTATTCTGACTGGTGGAAGCTAATCCATTTCTAATCAACATAAATGTATTACTGTATATGCATTGACACTAATTCCCATCATAGTCATGAAGGTATATCCACTAGCCTCAGTTGGAATATGGGTCAACCGATCTAAATTATTTACCATTATTGCCTAACTATGGGCAACGATTAATAATAAATGGAGGGCAGTTGATCTTAGCAATTGCTCCCTTGGGCCTTGTGAAAGTTTCCTATGTGAGGAACATAATTTAGAGGTTAAGAGCATGTGTGTAGACCTGACTACTACTGGGGAGTGTGACATGGTCGTCACTCACAAGACTCATATTCATCCAAGGTGAAAATGACCAATCAAGATAAGTTCTGTATTAGTACGATATGTCGTAAAGTCTTAGTTAATGAATGGTTTTGATTCATAGTGGGTGATCACAATAGAACCTTTTGCATTTTCAATGTCACTAAAGTGGAAGGATTAGATTTTTCCATCATAGTTCCCACCTTCTCTACCATGTTTGTTGAGCATAATTTTGCATTGTTTACAAATGTTGAACCCATTCCCATTGGCTTAGATATTAATTTATTGGAAAAGCATACATCATCCAGAATTACAGGACATCTTAAAAAAGAGTGCGAGGAGATCTTAACTGATTGCTGTTAGGCATAATGGTAAACACATCATTTCAGTACTACACTGAATTAAGAGTGTAGGACACAACCATTGGTGGGAATCAATTATGGATTGGTCCCCCACTGTGAGTGGAGTGCTGAATATTATGGTGCATCTGATTATTGTAGTATTACTATGCCAAGTATGTATCATTGTGGGCATGATACGTGTGTGGTATTGCAGGGTGAGACTATATAAACAAATGAAGCGATTGGTGAGAGAATGAAAACGTGACTAAGATTTACCTTTGTTATCCCACAAAGTTGTGTCGAGTTACATTGGTTGACAAGAGCCAAGTTTACTGTTGTTGTTAATGGTCATACTTGTGTCCTGCAGACAGCACTGCCCTACCAACATGTCTCCGTCAATGCTGCAATCATTTGGGCATCAAGGACATGGAGTCTACAGCCCAGGACATCAGAAATAGACTAATGGTGTGAAGTATTTTTGGAAGTTCCTCCTAAAGCCATCAAGGAGGGAAACTGTAAACAGTACGAGTCTTGGCCTAGTCATGACATTGGTTATGCATGCATAGGATGGCTAGAAGTTAGAAGTCTCTGGAACATCTAAATTTCTGACCTTGATGACGCTATGACCTACTTACAAGACTTAAAACATATGCAATTGGAGCCCTGTTACATAATACAAAGGCAGGAAAATTATATGAATAAGTTTATGTGGTGATGATCAATATGAGTGGTCCAGGAGAACAATGTTAACTGACAGTGATTCACTGGAATAGATGAACTGTGATTGGACCACTGGCATGAGTGACAGGTGGCGTAAGGTAGTTATCATAAAACTTGTTATGACTGTTACCTCAGGGCATGATTGACCATGAGACTGAATGCGTGTGTAGGGTCTGTATGCATCGTGACTGGGAGGCTGAGAAATTGAATCTATGCAGGGTAGTGATATTGATTAGTGCGCCTGCAGATACATGAGTCTCACCTGAACATACCTGTTTCCCAAAGAATGAGTAATCTATCACCCATCCCTCAGAGGTTCCAAATACTTCATATGTGAACGAAAGGACAGAAATCCTCTGCCTCACTGAGAACTAACAGGAGACCAGTCAGCCTGTCAGTATTCTTGGCTGCCACTGCTGGTGACAGGCCTGTACTGATTTTTGCCTGCACTCTCATGTATATGGTATATTCCATTAACTGTTTGCTTGCCTGTTTGTTTGTTCTTGTGATACCTTTGACTACTTATTTTATAATAGATGTTCTTGTTAACACTTACTGTAACAGGGACTCAAGCAGGAGCCCTGTTACTTGGGCACCCCAGGAGGAGTGACCTTCAAATGCACCCTGTCAGGTGGAGCGGGTTGCACACCTGAAAAGTGGTCAGATGATTAGCTCACAAAAACCAGGGATAAAACTGGCAGCAGGACATTTACAGATTGCCTTTGGGCACAAGAAGATGGACATAGGGGTGACCGAGACCCCAGGGAGATAGAAGAAGCAAGGGAGTCTAACTTGTGACTGAGAAAAGCACCAAGGGATTGGACTTCAGAGGACACACCAGGTCTGACACAAAACAGACGACTACCCTGGGAATCACAGTTGCACTGGTGAATGCGGGAATGTACTGAGGCGCCGGGAAATGGCTCTGCCAGGAGACTAGTAAGAGACAGCGTCTCTGGGACAATACACGGAGAGACAGAAATTAAGACAAGCCTCCGATCTCGTTGGGATGACTTCTTTTGAAAAGAGCAGGATGAAGTGTGGGGGGAAGCAGCAGGGGGCTGCTACCGGCATAAGCCACGGGCGAAGAGTAAAAGATGTGGAGAACGTGCTCCGCTAATGAGGTAACTGGCAGTAGAGATTATGTGAATTACAAAGTATCTTTGAAATATCCACTTGGCATTTTCCTCATACGCAGTTCAGGTTTGCCTTGCCAGTGAAGTAATTGGCAAGATTACCGTTACTGTATCTTGTATTTTGAAAAATAAACCAGCACCTTGAGCGTGTAACATCAGGGTGGCATTTATCAATCACCTTACTGATATCCTTCCTTTTCTTATTAAATCCAAGTCGTGGCAGGCGAGTACAGGAAGAACAAGTATATCACCCAACATGTTCACAAATTGATGCACTGGCTGGGAAACTTTCCTCAATCACTCTCAGATAGTATGGAGACCATGGACACTCAGGACCCAACTGACTGGCAACAAGCACACAATATTACCCTGCGGCTCCTACAGGGCCAACAAGTGCAGATGGAAGAAATGGTGCGAGTCTGTGCCCCAAAGGCACGGATTCGGCTTTTTTCCCCAACAGGAAGATCTGTGCGAAAAAACTGAGGCTCAGCAAATGTCACTGGGAAGAGAAGGGGAAGGAACAAGGCTTCCTCACATGTCTCCAGATGACGACATAGAAGCCTATCTAGAGGCATTCAAATAAACAGCTACAGCTGCCAAATGGGATCCATGAAGCTGGGTGGCTCAGACTGGACCACTCCGTATCAGACCAGCGCAAGCAGCCTATTGAGCCCTCAGTAGGGTGGAGGCCAGAGATTACAAGAAGGTAAAGGCAGCAGTTTTATATCGTTTAGAGATTTCTTCTGAAATGTATCATCAGAAATTTAGAGCCCAAAAAGGCCCTGAAGGAACCCGTACCCGGCTACTAGCCCAGATGCTAAGAGACCTGGCCGAAAGTTGGCTGCAGCCTGAAACGCATACACTTCAGGAGGTGATAGACCTGATAGTCTTAGAGCAGTTCCTGACTGATCTTAGTAGTAGTTCTTAGCGATGGGTGCGGCGTCATCAACCCAAAACAGTAGAGGAAGCTCTACCTCTTGCTGAAGACTATGCCACTGCGGAAGGTGAGGCTGAAGCCCCCAAAAGGGATTGTCTAGGGGATCGACATCTGGGACCCGGCAAGGAATACCCAGTCAGATGTGACGGAGTGAAAATAATTGGAATGCTGGACAAGAATCATGAACCTGGGACTCTAGAGAATTGACATGCTACAGGTGTGGGGAAAAAGGGCACATTTCCCGGTTCTGCCCAAGAAAGACCCAGATAGAAGTTCCCATCGATAGTTCTCATGATTAGAAGATGGATTGTAGCTTCAGCTGACATAAGGGGCCGGGCCACCAAAACAAACCAGTGGTGGAGGTGAAGGTAGGAGACACCATCGTACCAGGTGTGGCAGACACGGGCTGCTCTCAGTCGATGATACGAGCGGATCTCTTTCCCTCTCACCTAGGGAGCCCTGAAAGCCCAATGAGTATGATCTGCATTCACAGCATCTCATATACTTATGAGCACAGAAAAATAAAGCTCTCAGTACTGGGTCATACTGAAGAGATTGCCGTGGGCCTAGCAGAAACACTACCCTGTCCTATGCTCTTGGGAGCACACTGGTCATATCTAGAAGAAGTCATCACTCAAGTTGTCCCAGCCGCCAGCGGGAGGGCTCAGGATTGAGAGTGGTCAGGAATAAAAAGGTAGGAAAGGTTTGACTTAACAAACATGCAACTACGCGTAGTATAACAAGACAACGACAGACAATAACAATTTGTGGATTTAGCCTTTCTTGCTGATTTAACCCCAAAATTAAACAGTTTGAAACTTGAGCTTCAGGGAAAAGACAAATATGTGGCTGAAATGATCAGTGCTGTAAATTCTTTTCAATCCAGACTAGTCTTGTGGAAGTCACACATGGAAAGGAAATCTCTTCTGCATTTCCAAAATATGAGACAAATTATTGGGAGAAACGATTTCAAAGCCACACCATTTGTAAACCACATTAAAATGCACCATTTGTAGACCATGTTCAAAAGTTCACTGACATAATAGGGACACTGCAATTTGTACCAACAGTCCCTTCCTTGATGGGGTTTTTCCTGAAACCTCAACCAAGGGAAAGTTTGAAGAAAAGGTTCCAACAGTTTACCATAATTGAACGAATTGTACCAATTTTCTTGAACCCATTCAGCCCAGTAAAAATGACAGATACTGCTATGTTTATTAGAGAGGCCCTGCAAGGAGGAGTTGAAGAACTAGAACTTGAGATTTGGGATCTACAAAACAATCCGCTTCTGAAATCCCACTTAAGTAATAGTAATTTTTGGAACCTGCTTAACCAAACAAGTTTCCTTTGCTAAGAAGTGCTGCTTTTAAGGTAAAATCTTATTTTGGCTCAATGTACCTTTGCGAGTCAATGTTTTCAACAATGAAAATAAAAAACAGACACAGATCACCAATCTGGATAATTGTTTTTGAGCAGGGCTATCATCTTACGCCCCAAATTATGAAAAGTTGGCTGATGAAATGCAGTGTCAGTATTCATATTAGCACAGACCTGAATAAAGCCATGAATACCTCAGAATTTAATTTTGATTTGATTTACTTCACAATTTTTTTAACTTTGTATTCTTTTGAAGTTTTACGAATGTTTTCTGGAAAAATAAAATAAGTAGCTTGGCATTTGTCTTTTTTACCTAGAAATTTCTGTAAGAAAAGGGAAGCTGCATTTTGAAGTTGCAGATCTAATGCAATTAAGTAATGGATGAGATGATCAGATTGATCTAAATATTTTAAATTCATATTGGCGCCCGCTGCTTTGTCCTTGCAATTCAAATGTGCCCATGGGCACATAAGGTTGGGAACCTGTGACCCAAAACCTTGAAACAACTTAGGTATTTTCTAGGTTTTGCAAACTATTACAGGAGATTTATTAGAGTGGGGTGACCAATCAGAGGCTCCAGAGCCACATGTGGCTCTTCAGAAGTTAATATGTGCCTCTTTGAATCTTTGCACAGTCACATGGTGACCAGCTTCTATAGCTGTTAAGTTACATCATGTCACGTGATGTGACTGTTTACAGCGAGCACATTACTCAGTTTGGACTCAGAAATGGGAGTGTAAACAGTTGTGCTGCTGTGGAAATTTTTATCACAAATTTTTTGGATAACCATCTAACAATGGACGGCAAATGCAAATAGAAAAGAAAATACACAGATGAAAATCAAGGCTTCTAACAGGAGTGGGAGAATAAGCACTTTTCTTTGAACGTAATGGTAAGGCCACGTCTTCTTTGCCAGACGTGTATCTTTCAGTTCAAATCTTCAAACTTGCAGTGTCATTTCACTTTGAGCCATGCACATATGGGTCAAGAATTCCCACAAGGTTCTGAACTCTGCACTTTAAAACTAACAACTTTGAAAAAACAAATGGATGTGCAAGCCCAGTTCTTCACCAGATTTGCCAACCAATCACAGACTGTAATGTTAACCTCCTTTTATGTGGCCTGGCACTTGGCCTGTGTGAAAAAACCCTACTCTGATGGCAAGTTTATAAAAATGTTCCTCACTGATGTGATTTAAGTTCTTACCAGAGAATGAGAATCTGCAGGAGAAAATTTCTGGCCTGCAGGTTTCATGCCACACAACAGAATGCAGAATCTCATACCTGAACAGTAACATTGAATCACAACTGCACTCGCAACTTCAGCAGTGTGAGTATTTGAGCATCGCTTTGGATGAAACGTGTGATGTACAGGATAAACCTCAGTTACCGGTATTTGTCCACACTGATTCTGATGACTGTGTTGTAGGGAAAGAACTCCTTGATATAGTTTCAGTAAAAGACAGAACTCATGGATGAGATCTAAAGAAGGCGTTGATATTGGTAGCTGCAAAAAACAACTTGCCTTTGCAGCTCACAGCCATTGCAAAGGACAGTGCTCCATCCATGTTGGGATCTGCAAATGGATTAATAGGGCTTTGCAAGTCTGATGAGAGCTTTCCCAAATTTTGGACATTTCACTGTATTAGTCATCAGGAGCACCGGGTATCTAAAAATCTGAAGTCTGATCACATCATGAAACCTATCTTGGACACTGTAAATTCCATTCATTCAAATGCACTCAATCACAGACAATTTAGAAATCTAATTGAAGAGCTGGGTGAAGATGACTCCCCTGTTGATTTGCCATTTCACTGCACAGTGCAGTGGCTCTCAGAAGGTAAAGTTATTTCCCATTTTGTCAAGCTCCTGGAACCCGTAAAATTGTTTATGAAGCAGAAGCACAGAATACACTCCAAGCTTACAGATCCTGGGTGGGTTCTAGATTCGGCATTTCTTGCAAACATGCTGCTGCATTTGGATAAACTAAACATAGACTTACAATGAAAATTATGGCTGCTGTCTGATCTAGTGCAAAGTGTATTTGCGTTCATTAACAAACTGCAGTTGTTTCACAGACAAATGCCTGAGTGAGAACACACTTTCCCACAATGTCACTTCAAGCCAGATTAAAAGATCCCACAGAACACCTAAAACAAAGAACAACTAGCTATGCAAGTGTGATTAACCATCTTAAGGACAGTTTTGAAGAATGATGCCAAGATTTGCTGTGGAAAAGACCTCAAATCAGATTTCTGATTGACCCTTTTAGCGCTGAAGCCGATTGTCTGAAGCCCCCTTTAGTCACTGATGAAACATCCCAGATGGAAACAATAGAACTTTAGGAAGATGACAGAAGACAGAGGGACCCTTATGTTCTGGAAGTCCATTCCAAAGGATAAATACCCGAACATCAAAGATGCAGCCCTAAAATTAATCTTGATGTTTCCCTCAACCTATCTTTGCGAGTCTGTTTTCTCAACACTCAAGCATGTGAAGTCCAAGCACCAATCCGTTTTGACAGACAGCCACTTAAAAGAACTTCTGTGTGTGCACGCAACTGAACATAAAACAAACTTGAAGGGAACTGTTGAAAGCAAGGATTGCCAAAATTCCCACTAAGTAAAAGGGTACGTTTTTGTTATTATAGTAAACTATACATTATAAATGTATAAATTATTTATAGATTTAAAAATTATACAATGATTATGTGTGTGTGTGTGTATATATATATATATATATAAAAATATATATATATAATGATATATATATGCAGACACGCATATATAATAGTTACATATTACTGTGGCTCTTTGTCAATGTACATTGCTAATTTCTGGCTCCTTCTCAGGCTCAGGTTGGCCACTCCTGTATTAGACACTATAACAAAGTTTGGTCAACATGTGTGATAGGAACTATTGTTCAGCTGGTCCTCCACAGATACCAGGGTGTTAAATATAACATTACATCTAGTCATTGTTGTGTTTGCTGGTGAGATTGTTACATGAGTTAATACGTACGGAATGTGGTGTGTTCTGTTAAAGATGTATAAGAGGATGCAAGTGTTGACAAGAGAACAAACATATGGGAAGTTATGAAACAGTGAATATTTAAGTGTATAAAGTTTGGCAACACATTTGTCATTAATCATCGTTGGTTTTGCAGTTTACTGTAGTCCTTATTGAAAAGCTTTCACCAGCCAAGTGCTATCAGCAGTTTTAAGAACAGCACAGCCTCCACATGATATTGCTGGTGCTGCTACACAAGGTGGAATACACTGGGGGAGTCTGCAGTCTTGAACACTGCAACTTGGGTTGAGGTGGTGCAGGATTCTGGAAAAAACCCACCAAGGGAATGTCTGACTGATTGTGGTTGAATGGAAGATTGATAGGAATGGAGTGATCAGAATGGGTAAATAGGGCTGATTCTGAGGAACTGAGCATGTTTGGCGTGTGGGTGCTGCTCAGAGCTGCCATTGTGCAGTCACTAGGTGTGATAGATGGCTCGAAGGTTTTACTACAGTTCACAGAGTCAAAGATGATAATATCTTTGACAGAATCTAAGCCTAATCTTGGTGTTGAACTGTGTGCCTGTGACAGTCAGCAACACTGCAGCTGTCACAAGTCTGAGAGCACCGCTCTATTTTGATCTATGTGTATACAGTCTTCTAGAATCCATTGTATATAATTGTATTATTGTTCTTTCAATTTACTTGCCATATTTATATATCTTTTTAAGATTGTTTCAATATTGTTCTGTTGTTTAAGTGTTCATCTGAGTTTGTGGTCTTTGGTAGCTAATTACATATCCATCAGTTAGAGCTGGGCTGAAAGCTTACAGCTGACATTGTAACAGCACCCACCATTTAATTAAAGGAACACACATTTGCATAATTATTGTGTCTCCCTCATCACAGGCATGCATAGTACAGATTGAATTTTATTAGTAAGATTCACGAACAAAAAAAAGACAAAGCCATAAGGGAAATATACAGTGCCCAAGCAAGGGACTAATGTAAGAAGGATGGGGGTGAAGAGGGGAAAAACAACTAGGTTACAGAAAATACAATGTTAGCCAACTAAGCACAGGGGGGGTAATGATGTATGGCACTACTCAGTTTGACCTTTCTGTGATCCTGTGACTTAGATGGCTGTGGAGAATCACTGGGACTGGGACTCAGTATGGGTGAGGTTGAGCAAGCTGCATGGAAAGTTTCTGGGGCCATGTGCAGTTGGAACATAAAAGGAATTTTTGCCTCAGAGAGTATGGTGTGCTTGAGAGGGTGTATGAGAAAAAGAGTGTGTGAGGGAGGGAAAGCTAAGGAGTTGTATGGCCTGAGAAGTTGTTGCCTGGGAGGTGGATGTGTAAGATGTGTGTATAATAGGTAGTTTCAGTTGCAAGTGTTGTGAACTACAAACCAGGTTGTGTTGATTTACGGGATTTTGGATGTGTGGTCCCTGCTATGCCTTCCAGTACGTATACTGTTGCTGGTTGAATCAGGCTACATGTAGAGCGCGTGGGTGTGGGTGGGTGGCCATGAGTGGAAAGGGTGCAATTGGAATAGAAAACAACTGATCTCCAAATTGAGCAACCAATTCCATCTACCTGATGCAGTGATTATGATCCACCACTGGATAAAGGGGAGACTGCTAGAGTTGGTCCCAGTTTTCCTATCATTCCCTGGTAGTTCCAACTTGGGGTGTCCAAGTATCGCTCAACCCCCACACCTTTTCCTCCCTGCCTTAAATGTTCTCTGTCCTGTATGTCTTGTGACAGTTTTGTAAATAATCTATGTAAACAGTTAGCACAGACCAGTAAAATTTATGGATGTAATCATATGGAATTTTCTATTTTCCCTGAATAAACCACTGCTATTCATTTCAGTTAGTGATGGTGTATAGAGACTTTCTTCAAAATAGGTAACTTCAGAATTTTCCATACAGAGTAGTCAGGTATCAAGTTGATAGATGTTGGAGATCTGGCTAAGCTCTGTAGCGTCTGCCCATCAAACCCTTCTACTTGGCTGTGAAGCTGGATTTACCCAAGTCTCTTGAGTGTAAATCTCCCCTTGGAGTTTTCCAACAAACAGTGAAAGTGTGAGATTGGAATGCTTGATGAATGACAGGTGATTGATGACTCATTTGGTGCTTCTAATCATGCCCTCCCTACATGTAGAAGAGAAGCACCAGCCGCCAGTGGAGATGCTCTTGCAAGGACACCACCACCATTGGCTAGCACCCTCTACACATGCTGCGAGGGGCAGTGCTGGTGGGAGGTTTGGGGTGGGAGGGGCTATAGCCACCCCAAAATTTCCCTTCCCCTGTAGCCACCCCTCCCAGCACAAAGGTTGAAAGTCTTTTTTTTTAATTATGTGGATGGTGCTGGACACAGTGTTGATCCATACGTATGTAAATTTTAATTGCAGCAGCAAGTTGGTGACTTTCTCTGGCAGCTGCAGCATTATTTACAGGCAGTCCTTTATACAATACCATGACAGGGACAAAGTCCCACACCTGGTCACAGTGCTGGCACGCCCACCTGTCTTTTGGGCACACCACCTGCCTTACTCACTTGCCACGCCTTGTTGTAATTAGGATGTTACTTAGGTGGGAGGCTGTCCTCCAAGCACCTTTATGTCAAGTGACCATGCATACATGACTCCGACCTTCCCTTAGTTGTGTTCTATCCCTCACATATGACATCTGAGTTGTGCTATGGTCCAGCTTGAGGCTGAGCCCAACCTGACACACTGATAGGCCTCATACTGCCCTGTTCTGAGCCTCACACAACACCCCCCTCTCACTGGGGCCTCTACCACTCTGCCCACTCTCACCAGGCCTCTTGCACGCTTGCTCCTCACTGAGCCACATGCACCCTGACCTGTCCCCTGAAGCAGATACCGTAGGCCATTAGTCTTGTTTCTACACTCCTTGGCCAGTCGGCGTGCAGCCTTTTGGGCCTCTCTCATGACCCACACCTGAACGGTGGCCAGGCAATTCAGCAAACACTGCACTGACTTTACCCCTAGCCCATTACTTGGTAATTCAACCCACAGGTTCCACAACTGGAGCCAATTACTCACCCCTTCTACTCACGGCTCCCTCTGAGTCGGCGCACTCAGCGCCAGGTCCACTTGTGGCCTCACGCACCCAAAAGCTCACCTGAGCCTCACCACTCACCCCATCTCCCTGGGGCCTCAATACCCCCACAGGCATGCCTGGCACTACTCCTCTTATTAGACTCAGGTGGCTCCAGTTGGGCATGTCTGACCCCACTATTCTCCACAGTCTTTGACCCCTATGGACTCAGGTGCCATTCCCATGGGTATGCCTGGCCCTGCTCCCCTCTGATCTTAATAACTCACTGAAATAGGGAGGGGATGGGGTTTTTAGGCACCCCTCGTCACCTTTCACCAGAAAGGTAACTGGCCTGGCATTTCTGGGGGACTGTCCCACCACAGCCAGTCCAACCAAGCCGCCCTTCCCAGCAGAGTGCAGTTTTCAGTCATACCCAAGACCACGAGCCTCCTGCCATCCCCAATAGCTCCTGACCTTAACTCCAAGATGTTCGATGAGCAGCAGCGTAGCTGGGTGTTGTTGCTCCCTCAGCTGCTGGCAGCAAACTGCTGCCCCAGCCCTGAGAGCCAGGATCTTAAAATGGCTGCCTCACCGGGGCTGGCCTCCACCTGTCTGCTGCCTGCTCTCCTCAGACACCAAAAATGCTCTGCCACCCACCTTCCCCCTTAAAATGGTTCCTGGGGGAGACTTTCCCTGGTGTTTACAAAGAAATCTCACTCAGAGCCTGCAACAGCCCTTAAGTGGTGAGCGTCCCATTGGTGCTCCACCACAACTACATTACACAAGTACAAACTGAGCATCACTGTGAAACTGAGCAATAAATGGTAAATATTAGCATAATCTCATAAAACATCACATGACAATAGGTTGAAGATCAACAGCATGATAGAGTGAAGCAGTGAAATTGAGATACCTACATTTGTTGCTTGAGGGTAGTCAGGAGCCTCTGACTGAAGTGGATCTATTTCTATTAAATTGACTGTGTCATTATGGGTGCTTGCACTAGTCCAGATGAAAAGGCACTCAACTAGTTTCTAAAAATGAATCACTGTTCCATGCTTAAATTACCCCAGGTTCATGTTTTGTCTTCTAGACCTTTGAAGGGAGATAAGATCGTTCATTATGGCCAAATGTAGTCATAGTATATGGTCTATAATTAAGAAATGGTACAAAAGTTTCTTTGAACAAGTCTTACAGTCGAGAAAGTACCAGCATTACAACAAAAGCTGACAGCCCTGACACTGGCTAGCTACTAAGTATTTGCAATAACCAGAGATCCGAATGCAGTTCAGAATGCTTGTCACTCAAAATAACCAACCTTTTTAATAAAGGAGACTTCCCTGAACAGACTGCCCAAGAGCCAAGCATTAAGAAAAAAAATCAAGTAAGATAGCTTCAAAACAGCCAGATATTTTCAGCTTTTGTTGTTATTGTTCAAAATGACTAAAACATTAAAAACCAGAGATAAGTTTGCTGAAGTTATTCATTTCCTCCCTCTTTATTTAGCACTGTTCTGTGGGAGCTAATGTTCATTTGATGACAACTTACGAATTTAACTTCTAGCAATTTAGTGATAGCTGCCAGCAGTTTAAGTTTGCACCTTGCAAGAGCAGCGAAAAGTGCCAAAAATAAGGCAGTTAGAGGTTAAAAAGTTATAGACAGTATATATAACATTTAGCTTTTCTACTATTAATATTGCTCCATCTTGCCTTAAAATAGTTTGCTAATCATGGCAAAAATATTCCCATTTCTTATTCTTGCAAGCCACGCTTTAGGAATGATTTGATGTTTAGTGGCAGCTGTTATAACTATTATGAAAACACATCAGGTTGTGTATTTGAAATTCGTTAAATCAATTTGATTAAAATATTGTAATTTTGATTTCCTTAAAGGTGTTTACGTAGGCACAAAGGAAGTGTGCACTGATTTATAACCAGATAGATACATTAAGGCTAGAAAATTTGCTTTGATTTGAAATTTGCTTTTTCAGATGGCCTACCATAAGAGGTTATCAGTATTTTCCTTACTGAATTGACCAGTTGTTTTGTGAGTTTCTATAATTAGATATAATCAAGTGGAAGCTATTTTTCTTCTGTGCAAAAGCTCTACAACCCCAGTTTGGGAAACCAGATCACACAGACTTAGCTCTCCAAAATACATGTCAGCAAGATGAAGGAGCACACCACTCTCCACCTCTTCCAAACACCCTTATTTAGTGAGACGGGTTCTATTCACCCTTTTTACCACCATGAGGCCCTCCAAGTCGTGTTAGTTGAAGAAAAATCACCACCTGGTCCCCAACAGCCACACAGGGAGGTAAACAGGTCACAGCCCAGGCTTGCTCCTCCCTTCAAAGGGGTTTGTTACCTTAGCTGCATGGTTCCCAGGTTTGCTTTCTTACCCCGCCCCCCCTTAAGAACCTCTGTACTAGCTTAGGCTAAGGAGCAACTTAGGTATCCTATACGTTGACAGTGGCAAATAATGGATGTTTTAGAGAAACTAAAAGAACCAGGGAATTTGTAGAATTCTATCTGCGATCATACCATTTTGGTTAGCAGCAGCATAATAACATTTTGACTTTGAATATTATATGCAATAGCCCCCTATAAACCTGTCTTCCATAACCTAACACCTAACTCAGTTATATTACTGGCTTGAACATCCCGGGACAATGAATTCCACAATTTAAAATTATACATTGCGTAAAGAAGTATTTTTGTTTTAGGTGACTCCTAGCATTGGATGTGGGTTAAGAAATAAAGCTGTGTAGAAGGATATTTTCATTGGTCAGGGATGAAGAATGCAAGTGGTTGGGGCGGATCACTTTAGATTCTTCCTCCCACTTTAGGGAAGAGGGGAAGGGTTGTACTTTCTCATTATTATTTTATTGTCTCCCTTTTGTCATAAGCCACCCCAAGACTGTGTGAAAAGGTGTCACATGTACACAAGGATTGCTAGATTTAAGACACAGTTCCACCAATTTTTTTTTTCATTCCATGGATTTTTCTAGATGGTTGTTTCCCCCCACAAGCCTTTTAGCCTTTTCAGCTTCTCCTTATATGGAGGCCTTTCCACAGGCCTGATTTAGCTTTCTTGCCCCCACTCTCTTCCTTCACTAGTTGCAGCGTAGGAAAGTTCACCATGGACTTTCTAGTGACACAGCAGCACCTCTGCTTCATTCCCTTTCCTAGCAGCACTTCCTATCCTGTTTGCCTTGTCAGCTGGACGCTCACAGCAGCAGCCTGTCCTTGGAGACCCACCAATGCCCTTCAATCCATCTCTGGGGACAGGGAACCCACAATTTAGTCCCATCCCTGTGGGCAGCCAGGCCCGTGGGGTTGCTCAGTGCAGTTTTATCTGCACTTCCGTGGGTTTGTAAGTCTTTCTGGAACTCTCTGCCTGGGTCTGCCTGCAGCTGGGACTCGCTCCTCCCCTCCTCATGGCGAATGCCCAGGCCCCCTCCCTACTCAACAGACTACAGGGCCCCGCACCGCCTCACGCCGGGGCTGGGACGGCGACACAGCGTCCTGCACGCTGCCCTCTCGCTCAATGCCCTGAGAAACGGTCGGACGGGTGAGGAGACACCCCCACCCACAATGCACCCCCACCCCCCTTGCGCCGACCTCCTCTGCCTAGGGCGCAGTACTAGCTGAGCCCCGCGGAACCCTCCCTTATAGGGACGGGGGCGGGCCCGCAGGACCAGCACCGCCACCGGATTGGACTGCGCGGCTGTCAGTGGCACCGCCCCCGAGGATGGAGCCGCGGCAGCACCGCCTACAGGCGGTCGGGGATAGTGCCGGCCCCGCCCGGGCGGGACAGAGGCGGGCGGTGCGGGGTGATGGCCGAGTCGCAGGACGAGGCGGCCCTCGCCAAGCTGCTCGTGCGGCTACAGCACGTGCGGGACGGGCAGCGCCTGGACACGCTCGTGCAGACGCTGCGGGACGTGCTGGCGCTGGCGGCGCTGCCCACCGGTGAGACCTCCTCCCCTCCGCCCCGTCCCGTGTCCCCCCCCGCCTCCCAGCCTGCCGCGGCTGTAACTCGTCTGCTCTCCCCGCGCAGCCCCCGCGCTCTTCCGCGGCCGCGCCGCCCACGTGCCGCTGCTGCTGGTGCTGGACTCCTATGCGAGCGCCGCCGGGCTGCAGCAGGTAGGTGACCCCGGCCCGCGGGGCCCCAGCGCGGGGGGGCTGGGGCTGGAGGTGCTGCTCGGCTTCCCCTGGCGCGCAGCCCGGGCTGGGTGCGGGGAGGGACCGCGGGGAAAGACCGATGGGCTTTTGTGGGGTCACTCGGAAAGTGAGCTGGGTCTGAGCAGGGGGTCCTGTCCGGTCCCCCGCCCGCGTTCCTCTCTCATATGCAGCCTCCACATTTAAGGTCTGGGACAGCGGTTCCCAAAGTTTGACAAATTGCGCACCGCTACTTTAAAAGATAGGGCCTTTGCGAGTACCACCAGCAACTTTTTGTCCTATCGAGTCATTATAATAGGTCTGTTAACACGTACTTCTGACAGGTGGTCTGTAGCCTGTACTGCAGATTGGGAACCGCTGGTGAAGGTGGGGATGTCCAAATCAGAACTGCCTACAATAGCTACCTCTTCTCCAAGAATTTGTCCCTGCCCCTTTTTGTATCTAGGTAAATGGGCAGCTGTTGGTGAAAGTGAGCACCACGCTTGAATGACTCGCTGCAAGAAAAAGAACTTCCCTTTTTTTAGTTTTAAACTGACGACTTGGGCGTTTTCTTTTACGACCTCTAGTTCTTGTATTGTGAGCGTGAACGAGAAATCCCTGTGTACTTTCTTTCTTATTTGCATCCCCCAGCCTCTCTTTTATAAATTGACTAGGCCTGAATAGTTTTCAAGTTTTCCAAACTGAACAGGCACTATCTTCTCAGCAGTCAGATAATTTGATGCTTTACCTTTAGAGGATGTTTACAGATGATACAATGTTTGGATGTGTGCTTTGCATTTTGAAAGGAATTGGCATCATTAGAACCTTCTTGGTGTCTTTTAAAATGTCAGGTTGTTTAGAAGCCAGACTTAAATCATAAATAGCTGATCTAAATAATGGGGAAAGAACAAGTGAGAATTTGCGATGTTAAAAAATTTTGATTAAAGCAGCAGTTGGGAACCTATACCCTGGGAGCTGGATCCAGGCCACAGAACCATTGGATCCAACCCATGGAGCTGGATGGGGCTTTGGAAACAAGCGACTTCTCCTGAGCCATCAATGAGCTGGCAGAGAAGTACTGGCAGTGGTCAGGTATTAATTCAAGCTTGCCTTGTAGCCAAGATGGATCACTGTATCCTGCTGCCTAAAACCTTTGCCAGCCACTGGATTAAAGTATGAATTTGTGTCTTTGCTTCATTCTATGACATGTAGTTATTACAATAATAATAATTCCAACTGCTGCTTTAATTTGAGAACCTCTAAGCAATTTGCAAATACAAAACATTTAAGAAATTAAGTAATTAAGAAATTAAGTAATTAAGAAAGATATGGGGATTCATCTTCAATCCATTTTAGAGTTGAACAGGGATTTAATAATACTTAGCCAGGCCACATGAAAATTTAGAACAGGAAAGGAAAATTATTGCATCCATCAAATAGCAGCGGTGCATAGTTGTGCTACTAGTACATGTCTGTGGGGAACACCTGTGCCTGTGTGCTCTGGTACATGGCAAGTTGCCCCCCAGTCAGGTAGGGGAGGCTGGGACCAGCACGCATAGGCTGTCCTCAGCAGCCTTACCTAGGTCCTGGGGGCCTCCCAGGGCTCCAGCGATGGTGAACTGAGCACACGGAGCCTGACCGGAAACTGAAGAAAGGCTCCGGTAAGCTAGGCTCTGGTTTTGGATGTCACATGCTGCCACCATGTGCACTACCCACTCTTTTTTTGGCATGGGTTTTTAAATTAGCAGCGCAGCAAATATCTGCATGTGCAGTGCATGTGGTTTGTGGCACCACTGACAGGTATGTGGTGCTGCAAATCACATGTGTGCGCTCATCTAGATGCCTCAGTTTTATTTCAAGTGGTGAGTCCTCAGCCAGTATAGAACTCATATCTTTAAAATGCTGTAACTTTACTTTCCCCACTTACTATTTTCATGATATTTTAGAAGTATAGTGCACTAATGTATTCAGTGCTCTTTGCTATGTCTAATATGACTCAAGCGCAATAGCTGCGACATTTGAGGCTGAGTTTACTGCTGTGGTGGTGTACTATAGTCCTGGATTTTGAAGCAGTGTGCCTACACTTTTCAGTTGTCTGGACAAGCAAATGGATCAGTAGCTCTTCTGGTTTTATGGCACTGAAATGAATGACCTGCATTTTTGGATAACTTTGAGTAAGGGCTGCATCTGAGGTGATGGATATATTTCCTCCTGGTTCAGCTGGTCACAAAATAACTTGCTGTGTTGTTGTCCATCAAGTGTGCCAAGTAAAAGTCTCTTTGTCTCCTTCTTTCAGATTAATAGTGTGGGCACCAATGCAAGTTGGACTGTGCAAACTTCTCTGTAAGAAGTGAAAAACTTTTGGATTTTAAAAAAGTCAAAGGTGATAATGCCTTTGACAGAAATAAAGAACTATATATTTAGCTCTACAGCAAATATGGTTTCCTTCTGCAACCACTGGGTGTCAGTTATTGGCACTCATATCAGCGGTTCACAAACTCTGAAAGATTGTGCACCACCAATTTAAAATGATACAACCTTAAGTACCACCAGCAAATTTTTGTCATGTAAAGTAATTATAATAAATTTGTTAACGCGTACCACTGACAAGTTGTCTGCATACCACTAGTGGTACCTGTACCAGAGATTGGGAATCACTGCATTATATGATAGAATAAAAGACGCATTTAAATTCAAGTCAGTTGATGGTTATCATCAGCTTTACTTCTTCAGTTAGAGATTTGAGCCAGTGTAATACAAATTAATTGTATGCTAGGAATGAAAAAGGAGCTGATTTAAAACAAACTAGATTTGAAGACTGCCATCAAGTGTGGCCATGTATAAATGACATACTTCAGTACTTATAAGATTATGTTTGTTTGTTTTTTCCTTCCAATTTAAGATTTTTGTTCTATGATGATTAATTTGGAACACATACTTTTTCTGGAAAATTATTTAATAATTCTTCTGCAAAAGATTTAACAAGTTTTCAAGATCAGCAAACCAAATAGAAATAACCTGATAACATTTGAATTATGTAAGGGAAAATTTAAAGCCATTATTAAACTAATGTTTATCATATTCTGAATGTTACAAACAGCAGTGAGGTTTTTAAGAAGAGGGATTTAAAAATGCAGTTTATTAAGCAAAGCAAAACATTCATTAGTGACTATCAGTACCATGTTTTTATTATATAAATCTGAAAGTTATACCCTGTTTACTGTTACTAAGAAATTGTGTTTTGTCCTGTTAGTAACAGGATATAGTTGTAACTTTATACATAAATTAGTTTGGTTTTGGAACTACTCAGCATCCAAGGGGCTAAATCATTGAAATACTGTTCAAATTTGCTGATGACACTAAAATGTGGGGGATGTGGGCATGCTAGAAGGGAGGAATAGGCTGCAATCTGACCTAGACAGGTTACAGGGGTGGGTGGATAAGAATAAGACGGGATTCAACACAGACAACTGGCACCATACCTACAGGCTGGGGAACTCCCTTCTCGTCAGTACAGAGGCAGAAAAGGATCTTGGAGTCATCATTGACTCCAAGATGAACATGGGCCAGCAGTGTGGGAAGGCAGTCAGGAAGGCCAACTGTACCTTGTCATGCATCCACAGATGCATCTCCACCAGGTCCAAGGAGGTGATCCTCCCCCTCTATGCGGCACTGGTCAGGCTGCAGCTGGAGTATTGCGTCCAGTTCTGGGCGCCACACTTCAAGAGGGATGTGGACAACATGGAGAGGGTCCAGAGGAGGCCACTCGCATGATCAGGGGCAGCAGCGAAGGCCTTATGAGGAGAGGCTACGAGACCTGAACCTGTTCAGCCTCCACAAGAGAAGGCTGAGGGGGGATCTAGTGGCCATTTACAAACTAGTCAGGGGGGATCAGCAGGCACTGGGGGAGTCCCTGTTCCCCCGAGCACCGCCAGGAGTGACCAGGAATAATGGTCACAAGCTGGCAGAGGGTAGATTTAGGTTAGATATCAGGAAGGGCTACTTCACAGTCAGGGCGGCTAGGATCTGGAACCAACTTCCAAGAGAAGTGGTGCTGGCTCTTACCCTGGGGGTCTTTGAGAGGAGGCTAGATATGTACCTTGCTGGGGTCGTTTGACCCCAGTACTCTTTCCTGCCATAGAAGGGGGTCGGACTAGATGATCTACTTGGGTCCCTTCCGACCCTAGAAACTATAAACAACATCTCTAGCACAAATGACACCTCTTATAACACTGTCAGCAGGTGGCAGAGACCACTTGACTTTCCTGCTGTCTGCCTCCCCACTGCCTACTCCCTTGCTGCTGCTTTCCCCTCTTCATCAGTGTGGGGGATGAATTTAGGATGACCCTCCAATATTTAGATTCTGTGCATGGAAAATTATAACATTTATTTTAATTTTTTAATTTAATTATTTCAAAAGATTCTTTTAATTATTAGGGGTCATCTTAAATTCAGAGTCATCCTGGGTTTGGGTAAGTACAGTGATCCTGTCTTTGACTGGACAGAGTTAGTGTGGTGTTCAAATGTTGACATATGCAATGGGTTATGATTCATTTGACTATCATATATTTCTGAATATTTTGAATAAATACATTCACTTTCAAGATGTGAGTCTGTATATCTAAGACTCAGCATGCATTCACAATAAGCCAAGCACATTTGCCAGTGTTTTTTCTCCAGCACAAAATGAATAAGGAAGAACTCTGCATTTACAGTATTGGGTATCTTATTCACAGAGATATTTAAAAATCAAAGACTGCATATTATTGAGCAGTTGTCAAGGAAACATACTTCCTTTCACTGCTAGCTTCCTATTGGTTCTCTGTTCCTTGTACTTTCAAAAGTTCCATTTTCTTTAGTATGAGTTTAGAAAGTTCATAGATTTAAGTAGGGTTTGGCAATATACAGTCTGTAGGCTACACATGACTCACAGAACCAGGAGGCTTCAGCAGTGTCCTGATGGCAGGGGGCTTTGCCTGTGGCCAAGCTGGAAAGGCACAGTGAGGAGAATTACATCTAAGGGGAGGGAGAAGCAGTGGCAGGAAATACAGCTGTAGTGGCTAGTTCATAACACCAGCCTGCCTTGGACCTGAGCTTAGGAGCATTTCAGAGCCACAGGCCAAAACAACTAACTGCTTGAGTTCAGGATTGAGGATCAAATGTTTAAAAATGTTTAGGTGACCAAATTATCAAACTTGTTGGACACCTGAACACCTGATAAAGCTTGGCTTTAGCTCCAAAGTTTATAGGTGAACTAGACAAAACACTGAAAAATATGTTCAGGAGTGCACATCTGCACCCTTATTTGTTTCTTCGCTGTTAACTTTTTATGGCTTCTGTCTTGTCTTATATTAGCTCATTATATCTTATTTAGGTTCTCAGGACAGGTCGTATATGAAACAAAACATCTCCTTCCTAAAGGCAAGAAGAACAGGAGACAAAATTTTAAAGTTTTAAGTAGGAAATCTGTTCCTTAGAGAAAAAACACATAATAAGCAGTTTGACATGTCTGTTGGAAAATAACTACATTTTTTTACTTTTCAGGTGGGTTGGTCACTTCTTTGTAAATTAATAGAAGTTTGTCCAGCCACTCTGCCAAACATAGTGCCTCATGATGTCGGGAAAGATTGGGAAGTACTTGGTGTTCATCAGTAAGTAGAAAAGTTTTACAAACGGATGCTGTATGTATGTTGGTTTCTAGAGTTCGTCTAGATTGAAGTAGGAACGAAATGTGTTTTCTAGCATATCTTCAAAGAAAATGGTTATTTCTTGTATTCCTTTTAAATTATCTTTAGAATTTTATCATCGAAATAATGCAGAGTAAAATAAAATTTCGCTGGGTTTCCAATGTAATGAATGTGCTGCTAAAAACAGAATGATTGTTTGGAAAACCAACTAAAGCATCCTGCAAGACCGTTTCAGGCTGGACGTAAGAAAGAATTTCTTTACTGTCCGAGCCCCCAAGGTCTGGAACAGTCTGCCAGCGGAGGTGGTTCAAGCACCTACATTGAACACCTTCAAGAGTAAATTGGATGCTTATCTTGCTGGGATCCTATGACCCCAGCTGACTTCCTGCCCTTTGGGCAGGGGGCTGGACTCGATGATCTCCTGAGGTCCCTTCCAGCCCTAATGTCTATGAAATCTATAGAAACTGGCAGCATAGAGGAAGGAACACTTGTATAGAATGATTTGTCAGAAAGTGAACCAATAAATAGTGATTTTGTTTGTTTGCAACTCCCATGGTAGGAAATCCTCTTGAATTAACTTGATCTAGTATGCTATTAGTACCTTAGATATTGATCAGGGCGTTATGTTTGTGTCAAGTGATGTTAGTTAAAAGTTGTAGTGTCAGCTGGATTTTCTTCAGTTTCTATATATTCATTTCATGGGGCGTGATTATCACCAGGGATCCAGATCTTCCATTTCCCATGGGGAAAATGGAAAAAAAAATGTGGGTTTTTCTCCTTTGACCAAGAAAAACGCAGATTTTTCAGTTAAACATAGAAACATAGATTTTCTACTTTTGCAAAGAGCTGTCTGCAGGCTGGCAGAGTTACAGCCTGCAAGGGGCTTGGGGAGCGGGGAAGGGTAGTTAGGCAGGGTGCACCATGTGTGCACTCACACATGCACATGGCTGCCAGACAGCTCCCGCAGCTAAGTTTGATGGGGGGAGAGCAGGGATTGAGGCCCCCATGAGGAGGGAGGGAGGGAGTTGGGCAGGGCTGAGACTGCTGCTGCTGCCCAACCCAGGCAGTGCTTGGGGCCTGGGGCCAGAATGTGGGAGCAGGATAGGGCCGTGGACAGCTCGTTTGGGGGCTGGCGAGGGGGCTGACTCCTGTTTGCTGTGCACGCTCCCAGGGGAAGCATGAGGGGGCGTGTGCCTCCAGATACGTTCCCAGTGGGAGGGCAGGTCTGCTTGCTGCAGGCTTGGGTCTGCTGTCCTGCCTTGCTGCCTCCCCATTACAGGGCCACCATGGCCCAGCGGGTGGGACCCGGTGCAGCAGGCCAGTCCAGGGCCAGGCGGGGAAGCTTCTTGCTGCTCTGAGCCCTACTGCCATGGTGAGATGCCCTCTGCCTGTCCAGCAGCAGTGGGGGTGGCAGCCTGGAGTAGTGGCCCTTGCTGCTGCCAGGTGGTTAGAGGGCACCTTGCTAGGACAGCGCGGAGCTTCTACAAGTGGCCACGAGCTTCCCTGCCTGGCCCCACTCTGCCCTGCTGCACCGGGTCCTGCTCACTGGGCTGCAAAGGCTGTGGATGGAGAGCAGAAGGGCAGGGAGCCTGAAGCGCGCAGCCTGCCCCCACCCCACCGTGGGCTCGGCTTCAGCCATGCCAACCATGGGGCAGGGGGAGTCAGGCTCTGCTCTGCCACAGTAGCCACCACCTGCTACAAGTGGCAGCCGGGACTTGGGCACTGCTGTGGGGGCCAGGGGGCTGTGGGCCGGAGTCCCTAGTCCTATAGCCCTGACAGCTGGAGGCCCCCTCTGATGGGAGTTGGCGGTGCAGGTAGCCTGTGCATGAGCAGGGTTGGGGGAGACTGAGTGAGGTGCAGTGGCAGAGCCAGGTGGCTGTGGCTTGGGAGTTACGGCCTTGGGAAGCTCACCTGCATCCTGGTGAGCAAAGGGGGTGGTGGGGGCACGACCCTGATTTTTCCATGATAAAAAAACCCCAAATCAAATACCAGAATTTATAAGTACTTTAAAATGTATTATAGTGGTTGAGGCACTGATAGGCTTCCAAATGCTTTGTGTGTGTGTGTGGACTTGGCAGGGTTTACTCAGAATTTGTGATTTTAATTTTTTAAATGGAGAAAACCAGGATCCCTGATCGTCTCATGCCTGAATCTTTTAAAAGCATGGACAGGCACTGTGCCCTTGTTAGGCAGAATGCGCCAAAGGTGGATGAAGGCATATCCCAACCATTCAGAGAATCGGGGTGCATGGGTAGGCAAATGCCTTCAAAGGAAGGTAGGGTCATGGTGATGGCCTGACCTTCAAATTAATTAATTATTATTATTATTATTATTATTTTTTTTATCATTAACGTTTTCCTTAGGTTCGTATTCCAGAAACTGAATTTCATTCAGGGACTGATCTAATATAGGGACAGGAACAAGTGCCATTCTTAGCACTTAAAGTGTAAGAACTATAGTTGCGTAACATCTACACACTGCAGACTTAGTTGCAGGAGCTGCTCTTCAGGCTTTCTGCATGTGTGAGTGCGCACATGGTGCCCCTTGCCTAACTGCCCTTTTCCCATTTCCCCCAGTCCCTTACAGGCTGTAACTCTGCCAACCTGCAGACAGCTCCTCGCAAAAGTGGAAAATCCACATGTTTCTGTTCAGTAGGTCAGATATTTGATGTATTTGCCAAAGATATAACATACATATATGTTAAAATGGGGAGAGGAGAAAGCTATATGGAGTTCTGCAAATGAGGACTTGGAAGGTGGAGGTCCAGCATCTTGTTGCCGCCTTCTGGGAGAAAGTTAAATCTCAGCTATCTCAGCATACTTCCATTTGCTCTTACCAACATGACAGGATTTCAGGCATTAGATGCAGTTGCATCATACTGTAGTATGGGTTTGGAGGTATGTCCGTACCTGGCTAAGAAAAATAAGTTCCCTGATATGTTTACGTACACAGTTCTGGTTGAATTTGGATCTGTTGTCGGTCAGCTATCGTGTGACTACTCTTTGTAGTCTTCTCCATTATGCTCAGAAGGATACAAGATCTTTTGTAAATGGATTAGCTCAGATTTCTTCAGCAGTCTGAAGGCTCCTTGTTGAGTGAAGGGCCATATTCTAGGAAGAGAAGTGATAGTAGGTACTGCCATCCCTTAATGCATTCTAGAAAGACTGTCAACATTTGTGGTGAAATATTTACACAAGCTTCCCCAGAGGCCACACTTGTTGCCAGTAGAAACAAAGCTCTAGTCTAAACTCAGTTTCAGCATCCGAGTTTGAGAAATGTGGTCCACTGCTGATGTCATTCAACATCATTTTTTCCATGTACAGATAGTTTGGCAAAGTGTTCAATCCTGATTGAAAGCATGACAGTTCTGCTTGTTGAAGAGACTAGTAGATGTTCTTTGCATGGCAGGTATTCTGCTGGTGGCAAAAATAGAGCAATTAGATTATCTAGAATGCCTTCTGAGCATCAGTTGCAATGTGTTCATCAGTAAGTAGAGAAGTTTTACAAATGGATGCTGTATGTATATTGGTTTCTAGACGTCCTGCATGATGTTTGCAGATGAACAGAATACAGTGTAGTAGAGATGAAATATACACTATAGTGAAATATATCATCTATATACAAAATGGAATACTTACAGAGAATGATTTGTCAGAAAGTGATCCAATAAATAGTGATTTTGTGGTGACAATACATAAATGTATTGTTGGAGAAGTGTGTGTATTGTTGGAGAAACAAAATTTTAAGTTTAGATGTTGCATTTGGTTTATTGTTTCACAACATGCCCTGGCTCAGTCAAGTTACAGTAACTGCTGCAAACATCAGTGCAGCTAATATTACTGTTCCTTTTCTGATACAACTTTGAGTACTTAAAATAACCACTTACAAAGAGAAGGAAATTCTCTTAGCATGTCCAACCTCTTTCTAAATACACAGAGAAATTTCTTCAGACCTTTTGTAATCTGTGACATCAGGCCTTCAGAAAGTAGATGAGAGTAAGTGTTTCACTTCCTTACTCTTAATTACTCTCAAGATTAGAGGGCAAGTGAAAGGAATTTTCTCTTTGTACTTTTTAAGCATGGCTCAGCCTTTTGATCATAATAAGCATGTTCCATTGTATATGTATTTTGTGTTACTCTACTGAACTTGTCATGTCTTCAGACTGCAGGCACTTCAGGTCTGGAACTTGTTTGGCACAGGTGAGCTATTGTAAAGTGTCCTGCATACAGGACACATCTATACTTGTAACTAATGTACCTGAATTTTCTGTGCAGAAAATTCAGGCGTATTAAACTGTGGCCCCACATGCATCTGAACCCATGCCCATCAGAAGCAAATTTGCTCCTGACAGGAGCAGTTTGGTCCAGAGGTGCTCCTGCCCTTCTCTGCCTACCCTGTAACAGCCAGGGAGAGCTCCAGTCTCCCTTGGCTGTCAGCCTCAGGCTGGCAGGAGGCACGAGGGTTGGTCCTGATCTTGATGGGGTAGGGGAGAGCTGTCTTAGCTGCCAGGTATCTGCCTCCCAGCCACTTGGAGATCGGGACCCATCCCAAACTCCACATAGCTGGGAGAGCTGTCCTTATTGTTGGGCAGCTTCCTCCTAGCCACATGAAGATAATCTCGATTTCCATCCAGCTGAGCTCTCCCTGCCCCATGTGGCCCCTTGCTGCTTAGGCTGACCAGGAGCAATTTTCTTCCAGTCAGTGTCTACACAGTTTAATGTGCCAATTTCTAGTACCTGTATCTACAGCTACTAGAACATGGCACATTAGATTAATCTACTGTGCAGTAATTGGAAGCAGCAGAGCAGCTTGCAGGTGGCTGCACTCCCAGTCGGACATCATTGCCTGATTGGGAAGATCTAGTGTCGTTGTCCAGCCAGTCCTAATCTCCATTCCTCATAGTTCTTCAGACCCACTCTTCACCCCTAGGTTTTCTGTCTGACTGAGTTTGAATTAGACAGTAGGGCTGTGTGAAATTTCACCACCAGTTTTGATTCAACACTGTTTTGACTCGTTTCGAGGTTGAAACAGCAAAATAGAAATGAAACAGATATGGTCGAAGCAGCCTCGAAACATTTTGACTTGCCTCATTTTGTTTCGCTGCTTGTTTCAACATTTCACCCATAAGCTATAATGGGGAAGGTTGAAACAGCCGTTAACTTTGTCATTTCTGGCCTGATTTGGATGACTCTTACAGGAATGGTAGCCCCTGATGAGGGCATGAAGCCTGCCAAGTTTCAAGGAGATAGGTGCAGGGGTTTGGGGGAAACTGTACCTGAAGCTTCAGACAAGCAAAACTTGTGACATAGGTGACACTGTGTGTTAAGGCACAGCAGGGTGAAAGCTGCAGGCCTGCTAGCCCCTACTGAGGCCGTAAAGCCTGCCAGCTGTCAAGGAGATAGGTGCTGGGGTTCTGGGGCCCTGCACCTCTAGCTGCTGACAGGCAAAACTCGTGTCATGGGTGCTTTTGCATCTGTGTCTGTCTTGGGGCATGGGGGGGCGGTGGGAGGAACTGCTGCAGGGCTGGCTGCTAGGCCCTGCTGCGACTACAAAGCCTGCCAGCTGTCAAGGAGATAGGTGCAGGGGAGTTCTGGGGCCCTGCACCCCTAACTGCTGACGGGCAAAACTCATGACATGGGTGCCTGTGCAACTATTGTCCAGCAGGACTGAAGCTCCCTCAGCACTTGCCACCACAGACCCGGGGGTAATAATTAACCCCAGTATGAACGTGAGCCGGCAGTGCGATGCTAGAGCCAGCAGGTCCAATAATACCCTGGCCCCAGACCCCCCTCCCCCCGCACCTATCTCCTTGACAGCTGGCAGGTTTTGTGGCCACAGCAGGGCCTAGCAGGCCTGCAGTGGTTTCCCCCCACTCTCTGCCCCAAGACAGATACAGTCAGGTGTACAAGCACATGTCATGAGTTCTGCCTCGCAACCTCTGCACCTATCTGCTTGACAGCTGGCAGGCTTCGTGGCCTCTCAAAGGCTAGCAAGCCTGCAGTTTTGACCTTGCTGTGGCTTAACACATGCAAGTGACACAAGTTTTGCTTTCAAGATTTTGGGGTGCAGTTTCTCCAAAGCCCCTGCATATGTCTCCTTGAAACTTGGCAGGCTTCATGCCCTCCAAAGGGACTACCATTCCTGCAAGTTTCATCCAGATCAGGCCAGAAATGACAAAGATATAGGCTGTTTCAACCTTCCCCGTTATATCCTATGGGCAAAATGTTGAAACAGCAAAACTGTTTTGACCGAAGGGAATGGGCCAGCTGTTTTAATTTGAAATAGAATTTGAAACAGAACGCTGCCATTTCTCACAGCCCTATTAGACGGCTTTCTCCATGCTTCCTGGATGCATCACTGGGAACACAGTAGAGACAGGATCACTACTTACAGTAGAAATGCTTTGCTTAACAAAAGTCAGGAGATGTTAAAAATGTAGAAGGATTGTGCTCAGTAGAAAAGAAACACATAGTCCATTCATCATTTGGAGTTTTGAAAGTCTCAAGTATGCCCAGTGGGTGTGGAAGCCTCAGCTAGTTTAGCTGTAAAGCTCCATCATGTCTGTACTTAGCATGAGCTAACTGTGATTTTTCACACTTGGACAAATTAGGGGGGATTTTCATAGGGATACCAAAAATCACGTCTTCACACCAGAATTTACTTAACACTGAAGAACAGAGTATTCTTCCCCAGTCTCATTCTTGAAACAGTTGGATTATTTTGACTGCAGTTTTCCAAGATAATTCTGCCTGAATTAATATGTGTGAAAATGTGTGAAAAATATACGCAGTTCAGAGCAAGGTCTTATAATTGAAAGTATTATGCATCCTTAATAGCAGGGAATGCTACTAGCCCCTTTTGAAATTTTGGTGTTTTCACATGCACGTCACTCATAAAATTAGGACATCTAGACATTTAACGTCATAGATTACACTATCACACATTACTGTGAGAGATACAGAGTATTGTAAATTGTGACTTAAATTCCCTGAGCCAAGAATGTCAAGGCCATTTGGCTTTTCTGACCTAAATCCATACCACAGGGCTTCTTGTGAGTTAGATCTGTGCTACAGGGCAGGCAGTGTCAAGGAACTGCGAGGCTAATGCAGCCGTGGCTTACCCCACTGCTGCTGATACACACCTCTGTCCCATGTCAGGCTCCCTCGTCAAATTCCCAGTCCTTCCAGGAGCCTGGCAGGCTGGATGATATGGCTCTACAGGCCAGATCTAGACCCCACCAGCCATATATTTGACACTCTTGTCCTAAGCTTATGATGAGTGAGTAGATTTGTTTTGCTTAATGCTTACCCATGGCTGATGGGCACAGGCGGTACTACTATTCAGTTGGAGCTTTTTAGCCCTAAAAGTATGTTTGAGAGAGAAGGACAGAGAGCCAAGAAACAGGATCTCCACAAAGTAGCCTTTTGGGACCAGCAGCCTTCTAAAAGGAAATGTCTCTACTGAGCCACGCAGGGAATCCTACTGCCATGAGGGACAAGGATGTCCAATGAATTATGCAAAGTCCTTGGGACTTGAGGAGGTTGTCCTGTCTTCTGAGACTATGAATCTCATATGTTTTGGGGGTGGTACATGTGCAGTCCATTTAGCAAGAGGACCCAAGAGGCTCAAGGGTGCCTTTCTGGAGGTAACTGTCCATATTTTAAGAGTTAAATTCTAACAAGTCTGTAGTGGGCAGGGGCTCCAGGGACAGTGACGCACTCTTCTCTCATGGGTGGGACAGTTGTGAAGGAACTTGAAGTGGGAATGAGCTGGGGGGTGCTTAGTTCCTCTCCAGGAAAACCCAGCAACATGTGGTTATTAAATCTTCCTTATCACAGTACCTTATGTGTATGACATTAGTCATGCTGTGGAATCCCTTTTTTGTTTTTTTTATTGTCTTACTACAGGTCCAGCTACAGCTCTCATGCATGCACATCTCTGATGGCATCAATGGGAATTGTGCACATGTAATGACAATAGTTGTTCCTCTGCAATTAACAATTTATAAGTAGCTTTGCTCTTTCTTTTGTATGTCCTTGTATGTCATTATACTTAAAAGTACATAAGAAAAATATTTTTAAATGGTGATAATTATATACTTTAAAAAATCATCAAATGATAGAAATGGTGTGTTTCTACTTAATTCCTTTGCATAGGAATTTAAAAGGGCTTTAAAGTTTTCATTAGTTTTTTTTTAAAAATAATTATATTTCCTCAAGCAATTTCATGATGAATCCCAGTATTTGGTATACTTTACACTAACATTTCATTAGGCTTAACGTTTTTTTTTAAATTTTAGACAGATTCTCAAAATGCTCACAATCCACAAAGGAAAGGAGAACCTCTCAACAACAGGACTGAAAGTCTTAAATTTACTCCTTACTTCAGGTATTAGGCGTTTTACTTTCATAAATGGTATAATGTATTTCTGTGCAGAATATATAAAAATGGGTTATTAAAAACAAGCCCGATTCCCTTCTTCCTTGGACCTTGTGTAGTTAATTTACAGCTGTGCAACAGAGATGTGAAATGCTACAGAAATGCAAAAGGACGTATTCTGCATTTGCTTGCACAAGAATCATAATACCCTGGGCTGCAAGGCATTGGAGAATACAGCCACCTATACGCCCCCCCTCCAGTTTAAAGCTGTCAACATTAGTAGAGACAAATGCTTGCTGATAAGTAATTAAGCAAGAATCTATTTTTTCTTACTGACTAAAAGTGCAAGCTACTGTAAAAAGAGAACTTGATTAACTCTTAAATGATAAATTTTATAGTGGTATTTCTGAAAATACCAGATTATCTCTGACCTGGCAATTCTTATTCTGGTTTACAAGGACTGCCAGACAATAAGAACTTCTTATGAGCTATTGAGCTTCTTGACCTGAAATTAATGGGAGTCTGTGAAGTTCATATTCTTTCCCCCTTACTCACACTGAGTGATATCTTACTGTAAAAACAGCAGTGGGTTTAATCGAAAGCTGAGTGAAACCAGTGGAAGTCTTTCCATTGACTTCAGTAGGTTTTGGATATGGGCTTATTTTCACACCAAGGCACTATGTATGTAATAAGATGGCTGAATATGACCATTAAATGAATGAATCCAACAAGCCATTTTCCCTGTCTCATATCACAAGGCTCCTGAGCTATTAAGCTAGTTATTCCGTGCAAGTTATTCCTTACAGATGCTCTTCTTCCCAGGGATATAGTAGATATTATTGATTAACCAAGTTTTATCCTTCTTACAGTTTTTTGATTGTTTCTTCAGTAAATATAGATTTCATAGGCATTAGGGCTGGAAGAGACCTCACGAGATCATTGGCTGACTTCCCGCCAAAGGGCAGGAAGTCAGCTGGGGTCAGATCACCCAAGCAGAATAAGCATTCAGGAGCAAGGTAAGCATCTCCTGGATCTTCCTGGATTCTTCTTTGTAATGTGTCCAACACCAACTGGATTTACTGATAAATGGGAATAAATATATTTGAAAAGGTATGTTCTGTCTTTGGGTGTTTTGCCTAAGGATTGGCTTAGTGACAGGAAGTGACTGGGAAATCCAAGTGCACTCACTCTACCAGTTTACAAATTTACATCAGAGTGAAATACATAGTTACTTTTAACAGTATCAAAGAATATGTAATTTTGATAGTCAAGTACAGTGTTTCAAATAGAAGAGATCATTTGGAACAGACTGCCACCGGAGGTGGTTCAAGCACCCACTTTGAACGCCTTCAAAACACATTTGGATGCTTATCTTGCTGGGATCCTATGACACTGCTGCCTTCCTGCCCCAGGGGCAGAGGGCGATCCTCCGGGGTCCCTTCCAGCCCAAATGTCTATGAAATCTGATAGAAGAGATCAGCTGATTTGTGTAGCGATCAATCCTTTCTTGCCTTCTTTTCTGTTGTTTAGATGCAATTACATTTTTGCTCTTGGAGGAAGAGACAGATGTATTTTTATTGGTATTGGATGCTATGAACATCTTTCCTAAAAATGAAGAAATCCAGCAATATGGTTGTAAAGCTTTGCACAGACTTTTTGAGAAAGGTATTTCTCGTTTGTACTTTAGTAGGGTGGAATGATTTACAAACTAGGAATTGACTAAAGAAAAATAACTAGCAGCAAATAATATATGCTGTGAGTTCTTCTGGGTTTTGTTTTATTTCTGTGTGAGTAAAGAAAGGGTCATACTTCATCTAATGAGGTGAGTTAATACAAAACATAAGGAACGTGCATAGCCTTAGGACAATTTTCTTTGCTATTGCACTATACATGTGACTGAGTATTGTTCGAAAGAATAGCTGTAGGCTGACAAACAAAAACAATGGCACTCAGAGAAGCGCTGGACTTCCAAAGACATTTCTGCATTATTGGGAAGCTATTTTTAATGCAACAAGGTAGTTTACTGTATTTTTTTAAAGTGCCAGATTTGAGAATTCAAAATTTTTTTTAATTTTGAGAATTTTAGAATTTTGAAAGCCGGATTTATGAGGTTATATCACACTGTTGATTTTGAAGCAGTTTTTATCACTGATCTGAATAAAATTTAGCTTCCAATTTAATGTTATGAAGTATATCATAATTTTAAAATGTAAATAAAGTATTAGCCTTTCACGCTGTTATAGGCTATGTTAAAAATGCTAAGGGAAACTAGCCAAATGTGCTAATCCATATATCGGTGTTTCTCGACCTTTTTAGACTCAAGGCACTCCTCCAAAAATGCCTGCTCTTAGCTGTCATTCATTTTTTGACTATTGAAACATAACAGAGCAATTCTTTTGTTGCAAAGAACTCAAAACCCACAACAAGGCTGAATATTTTTGATGCTATGAATTCTTATTTGAAAATCCAAGTTTCTTATGCCCACCTAACAGTGCTAATACTGTGCAGCACCTTACAGCACACTTAAAGGTCACTCAGTACCCTAGGGTGCAATATAAGACTAGTTAGACAACAAGTTTTGTGACTCCATTTTTGTTAGCTGTATAATGAAAGTATTCTTGCCAACAGGAAGCTAAAGGTTTTTGTATAAAGAAAAAGTGACCTTATGAAAAATGTGTTAGATAAATATCACAAAACTGTATAAAAACTATTGTTTTACCTAATATCAAATTGGGCAAGTATATAAACTCTCTCTTTTTTACTTTAACTCAGTTCCAGAAGAGCAACTAACTGAATTTGTGGAAAGCAAAGATCATATGGTCATACTGAATGTATTAAAACAGTTTCAAGAAAAAGAAGATTTAATACTTCTGGCACTTTATTCTTTACATTCCTTAGCTGGTCCATGTAAGTGCATTATAACAACATGTGGGGTTGTTGGTCAGTTGTAGTAATTCATTTCAAGCCATTCAGTCTTTCTGAAAAATACTTTTTATGGTCTTGTACATTACCAGGACAGTGCAAAGAAAGGTCATAGCACTAGTGTGATGATTATAGATGACTTTTGGCATCTGGGGAGGTCCAGTTTCAAGTGGCTAAGCAAAGGCTGAAAAGAAGGCAGATGCCTAGAATGAGAGTGGTGTTGCAAAGAGAAATTGTTGTGAATTTTGTAATAAAATGCTTTTTAAAATCATTAAATATTGATTTGTCAGGACCAAAACTTGCCATGGAAACCTGCATAGCAGTTTTAATAAGGATGGAATTTCTTGTTAAAACCAGAAAGAAGGGCCTCCATCTCCCCGTAGTGCACTCACTTGGGATGTAGGAGACAGATTCAAATCCCAGCTCTGGCACCTTTTGCTGCCAGGGTTCAAAACATAGTCAAGAGACTTTCCAATTGAATACCCCAACTAGTAAGTTATTGACTCATTTAGGGTGGGTCTCTGTCCATGTCTCTTGTTAGAGCTGTTCCATTTCATATAAATAATGAATTATGTATTGGATTAGGGACTTGAACTACAATATCTACTGGACTAAAGACTCAGTCTCTTAAGCTTACCTGATGGAACTGTTTCATTCTTTTTTACATATTGATTGGCCGAGAAGGAGACTGACTGTAATCCAGTGGTTGTGCAACTCACTTAGGATGTACACAATGAACGTTCAAAGTGTTGTTCCAATAAATATTTAATTATTTTTACAAACTGGAATAGTGCCAACAATAGAGGCTCACCTGCCCCAGGGCATTCATGCGAGTCAAGCCCCCGTTCTGAATTGGGCATTTGTTTCTCAAGCACCTGGCACACATTACATTAATTGTGCCATAAATAGCAACATGCCACACACAGCCAATTTATTGGGTCATAAAATGGCAAGCCAGCCACAAAGATGAAACATCTTTATGGGTGGTTTGAAAGGAGCTTTAAATTGAACATGTGGCATGCCCCATCATTCTGATGCTGACAAGCAGCTGATTGTCAGCATCAGGACTTGGGCATCCTCAGGTCTGGAACCCTTCCCAAGCTGCCCTAGTCCCAATGCTAACAACTGATGATTGTCAGCATCAAACCAGGCTAGCTTTGCTACCATGCCAACAATGATCTATGGGGCACATGGGTTGCAAGCTTTCCAGTGAGCAGAGCTTCCCTTACCAGAAACCTTGTAACCCTTGTGCTTTGCAATTTAAAACTACCCTTTGGGCAGTCTACGTGAGACATTTACTACAGAGTTGACTGATTAGCTCTGCAGTAAACATTGTGTCTACAGGTGTGCCCCTATTAGGCTGGAGTAAATTAATTCCACAGCAGAATAGTACTTTTTTACTCACAGCAGCACACGTGTAGATGCTGCTGCCCCAGCTGCCTGGGGCACTAGGATTCTTCAGTGCAGGGGCTGCCTGCTGGCTAAACCCGTGCTGAAGTACCCTTGTATCCCAGCTCTGCAGCAAATTGGGCATCTTTACACATGCTCTGTGGGGAGGGGGAAGGAGGGGCCACACTTTATTTAGAACAGCTCTCAGGAGCCATTCTAATTAAAGCACCCAAAGTGTCTCATGTATTCAGAGTACCGTGCTTCAAAATGGTGGTGGGAGAGCTGCCATTTTGAAGCACATGGACAGTGAATACATGTGATACCAAGGCTGCTGGAGCATGCTAATTAGCTTGAACGTATCAGAGCAGGTTATTGGGCATGTGTAGAGGTGCTGACCCCTGGGGTTTCCTGCCATTCGGAGTGCTCCAACCCAGCTCAACATGCTATAGTCCTGGGTGCACGTTCAAAAGGCACACCCAGAAGCAATAAACAATAAGCACTGGGGTTTATTGCTTCTCATTAATTATACATGTACAAGTGCTTGTTATGTTCCAAGTGCCTATTGTTAGCCAGTCGCTAGGGATTGGGCTGGAGGCGGTCTTCTTACCTGAAATTTATGCTTCGTCCCAAATGTGCATCCTGCCACATGTGTCTGGCTTGTCAGGATGTGCAATGTTTGGGACGAGGCATAACATCTCTCAGATTCAGATTGCACGATTATTTTAACATCTGCCAGGGGCTTCAGTCTTTTTTTATCCCTGACAAGTCCCTTACCATACAATGGGTAAGGATTTTAGATTCTTCCATTTTTCATGAAAATCAGAGGAAGGTCTTTGAAGATTGAAAACATTATGAAATCTTGAGAAATTTCAGGAAATAAACATTTCCCAGCCATCTCTACTTGCAGCCTGCTCATTTACCCAGTCCTGGAAAACTTCTGGTATCTTGCAGATGTATAACTGCACAGTTGTTTGTCATAGTAAGAAATAAAATAAGTCAATTTTTGAAAATAAAGGGTTTCTAAATCATGGAGATTGTCACAATAATGAATAGCTATAACCGAATATAGCGGGTGGAAAAATGTTTCAACTAAGATGGTAAGATTTCTAAAGCAATTCATTTCTGAAGCAAAGTAGGTCACTTATTTTATTTCATTACCATTATGACCAAAGTGATTTTGTGAATGTCAAAGGCACCTTCCAGGCCTGATACTATTATGGCTCCACCCTCGTCTCTGGGCAAACTGCCCATCTTGCTTGTCTGCCATGCCTTGTTTGTAAATGATTATAGTGTCAAATATGTGGGAGGCTGCCCTCTGTGCAGCCCAAGTGACCACAGGCAATCAGTACACGTTCCTACCACCCCTACACGTGTTCCATGTCTTGCTGATGTCACGCTGTAAACAGAAACTGCTCCAGCTTACAGCTGACTCAGATAGCCCCTTGTAAGGCCCCTCACATACCACCCTACTTGGGCCTCTCTCTTACTGCCCCCTTTTACAAGGGCCTCTCACACGCTGCCTATCCAGGCCACGCTCCCATCACCCTACTCCAGAAAGATCCTCAGGCTTGTCCACTCATACTTCAGACAGACCTAGCCTAGCCTTTTGGGCCTCTCCCGTGACCCTCATCTAGACGGTGACTGCCAATTCATCAGGGAGGTTCTCAGTACTGGTATTTACATGGCCCTGCCCCAACACAGGTAGGACCACCAGGCCTCCCTATCCCAGCAGGGTGCAGTTTTAGGTCATGTCCAGGACCAATGAGGCCTCTTCCTTCCCCATAGCCTCACCCTTACCTCCAAGATATTCCTGGAGCAGGAGCTCCACCAGGCAATGTTACTCATAGATCTCAATAATGCTCTGCTCTTAGAGCTCTCCCAGAATGGCCACTCTCGTTAGCCACCTGGCAGCTCCCTGCTCCAGCCCTCGAAGTGACAGACACCCTAAAGGGGTGTTCTGTCACAGTTATTTAAAGATACGGTAATTTAAGAATTTGTTTTAAAAAGGTTAATGAATTAATCTGGCTTGCAAGTACTTAGTAAAATTTAGTAATATCCTCATTTTACGTATCAGAAACACAATGCGGAGAGGTCAGTTGACCAAGGTAACCCAGCAGTTTGCAGTGAAGCTCAAAATAGACCTGAATGGTAAAATCTTGGCTCCACTGGAGTCCATGATGATTCTCCTGTTGAGTTCAATAGGACCAGGACTTCATCTGTGATCTTTGAATTCATAGGTAGATCTTTCCTTACACACCAACATTAAACATATCACAAAGATTAAGATTCTTTGATTCTGCCTGCACACAGCAGTGCAAGAAGCTGCAAGTTTTATTTGGTAACTACCATTATGCACTTGTGACTGAATAGGCAAAGTGATTTTTTTCACCATCATTAAAGCATGATTTAGTATGTCTCGCTCATTTTTAATCTGAATTAGCTATTGTTGTTTTCTACCATACTCCCCACAGTGCATGTAAGTATAAAATTATTTGTAATTAAATTTGTATTTAGGAATATCATTTAAAAAGTTAGAAGCATCACTTAGCCGAAAACCTATAAGCACTTCTCATATATTAAATAAGCTCACTATATACTCAATTGTCATAGGCCAAAACTAGAACCAGCCAAGAGAGTAAACTTTTATAACTTGCCACAGAAAGAGAAGAGGTAGGAGAGACAGCAAGGATTTATGAAACAGCATATCTGGGGTTTTTTCTGATTCTGTTACTGAATTGTTTTATGGTCTTGGTTAAATCACTTAAATACCATATCAAAAATTTACAAAATACCACCACAAAAACTAAAATGTGAATGGGTTCATGTTATCTACTCATGCTAGTGCAATTAAATGTAATTACTATCTGTAAAGCACTCTTTATGAAAAGTACTTTTTAGTAATAAGTGAAGGTATTTTATCTGTTAAATAGCTAAACATGTAATGGCAGCAAATCAGTAACAATTTATGTGGAGTCTAAATTGACCTGAAACGGCATGTCTAAGTATAAATAATGATAAAAGTTGAAGATGATGATGAAAAGAAATACTCAAATTTTTTCACAATGCCAAAAGCAGGAACTATATTTTTAAACACCTATGCATATTCAAATCATATATGTGATTTTTCAATTTAATCATAAAATTGGTGTTATTTTTATTTTAGCTAGTAATGTTGAAGTGCTCATGTCTGGAAATGTTCGATGTTACAATATCATTGTTGAAATAATGAAAAGGTTCCCCAACAGTGAACCAATTCAGGAAGTGAGCTGCTGTTTGTTCCACAGATTTACATTAGGTAAGTTCATGAAACAACATTTTAGATATTGCTGATATTGTCTTTCTGTTTCTGTATATTAAATGTCTAATCAAGATAAAGCCTGCTTTTTTCTTAGCTCGTATTTTTACATTAAAATTAGAGAAGTGGTAAAAGCCTGCAAATTCAGTAGCTTCCTCTGAAATGAGATCGCCAGGATGGCAGACCTGAACAAAATAAAAATAATTTTATAACGCCTACAATACATGAAGTATCTTGCTCTTTTAGATTGCCTTTCACCAGGAAGGGAATCTGACAGTTTCTTACTGCCAGAGGGATATACACAAACAATCCACAATTGAAATGCAGAGGAAACAGCCAGGTAACAGAACACAGCCACACTACATAACAGGGCAGGGAGTGACAAAATATTGTATGCAGCTGCATTCACATGAATTAAGAGGAATAATGGTTCTGATTCTCCAGAGGGTTTCACTTTAAGTGCATGTTTAAATACTTTGCTGAATTGGGGCCCAGCAGGCTCAGTCCTACCTGGTGATAAGCACCCTTCTGTCCCTGGCGATGATACTGAAAGTGAATGTACTCAGCACTTTGGTTGATCAAGGCCATAACGAATTGGAGTAGACAGGTTTAACTTTTTGAGTATCAGGAACTCGCCATCACACCTCTTATGACCGCAGATGGTAAATTCCTCAGTTTTACAGCCCACCTGAAGGGCTTCAGAAAATGATTAGATCCCATAAATTTCATAATCTCATAATTTTTCCTGCCACTAGGGTGATTCTAATATTTACCGATTGAGACCCATTAAAAAAATCTAAACGTTGTAAATACAATAGAAAGATGAGCGACTGCTGGCAGATTATTTGTTTTCACAATAGGAATGAGGTAGTTTACTTTGGGTATGGACAGATGTTCAGTTTCAGCAGAGAGTGTCCCTGCTGTCTCAGGAGAAACTATGAGTATACAGAAGCTAGTAATTTTTCTCCCAGAGTAAAAGGATGTAGACAAAAGTGACAATTTTTGCCTGATCAGGCCCCTGAAAGCACTCTAACACAAGTGCATGGCTGCAGAGCACTGTAAAAGGGCTAATCCTGTGACAGTCTGAACCCTCATTACATGAAGTTTCAGATGAAGGCACTCCAAAGTGGAGCGCCTTCATTAACTTATGGCTGCTCCCATTGCTGTTTTCAGAATGGGAGAAGGGAGCAGAGGGAGCTTGTTCTGGGAGTTGCCCAGCCAGCACTGGAGGGTAGGATGGGTATATTACAGCACCCCCACAAGGTGGGGGGGGGCGTGCTTCAGTCTACTCACCCTTGCACTCCAGCACAGGCTGGGGAAAACCCGGAGCGGACCTCCCTCCCTCTCCCAGACAGCACAGGAGGATGGGAGACTGGGGGAAGAGCTAGGGGAAGAGGCTTCAAAGAGACCACTTCTCTCCCTGGATCGGTCCCAAATTGGAACTTGATCCCCCACCCTCTCAACCCAACAGCTATTGGGCTGGGGGGATTGGTCTAAGTCATGGTGCTTTCTGTAAAGTACCATGAGTTAGACCAGGAGCTGCACTTCTGTCTACACCCAAGGTGGCTACACTGGTAGAAAAATAACTTGGAAACAGTCCGAGAAAAGTTGCTTTCTGGAGAATATATCCTAGGAGACAGAACTTCCATACAGGCATCAGGATGCTGAGCCAATCTCTGCAATCTCAGTGTGTTTTGCTTCCTTGTTCCTCCACAGGTGGGGAGAGAGAGCATGTGTTAGTCTTAGCCAAGCAGGGAATATCACGCCCCCTGAGTGCTTCAAGCTGAAGCAGTTAGGGAGTATGTTCTGCTCCTAGTTTGTTCCCTGCCTGAATCACATTGCAGTACTTGGGTGCAGGGAAGTATACAAGCATATAACTTGCCTAGCCTTAGCTGACCTCCAGCACAATACAGAGGAAGAGAAAGGGCTTTTCTGTGCATGGCACAGACCCCAGCCCCACATTCACTTGAAAAAACAACACCCTCACCCCTCCTGCAAACTCTCTGGGCTGTGCGCTCTAGGGATGCATGGCAGGCCGGCATCCATATTACAGGCTCTTTGCTTTTCACTTTGAACTTCTGTACAGGTCAGTTTTTCTCTCAGGAAAACAAACTTGGGAGAGTTGTCCTGGATGATTTGAATGTGTGTATGCAGCCTTTATTTTCTGCCAACATTTCTTAGTCTGCACTTATGACAAGAAATACTACATACATGGTGGTAAATGTTCCTTTTTAGCAACATTTATTATAATAAACATTCTTTTTTCTAAAAGTCTTTAATTAGGAGTTTGTGCTAAACTCTGCTATATTTTGTGTGGAAAGATGCATATTTCAGAATAGAAGTTAAACAGCTTCCTAGCTAGGGTCAGTCAAGTGCCAGTTTAGGAGTCTACTATTAGTTCCCTTCTTGGGTTGCTCACTTCCAAGAAGGAAGTTATTTGATAAAAGGCATAATCAGCATTGGCATCAAGAACCAGAACTCAAGTCTTCCTCCCTCCTAGGGGAATGCCTTACTGAGCTCTAGTCAGGTTGCTTCTTGTTTGTTTTTCTAATGCCCAGCGACTGTTGCATTTGTTTCCACACAATAGTCATGCTTCAGCAGGACAGATACAGGGTGCCATTGGTCTTGCCTAACTGAAACCTGGTAAGTAATGCAGTTTCCAGGGAAGTGGAAGATGCAGATTTAAGACAGGATGAGGAAGGCCTGAACACAGGTCTCCTACTTCTTAGGCAACTGCCCTAAACACAAGGAACAGAATTTTATTGTATACATTCAAATAGCAGTTACCCACTGGTGTAAGTGCCAGATATGCATCTCCATATGTTCCTGCCCTAGGCCATGTTCCTCCATATGAATGTTCCTTCCATGAAATTGTAGCCAGGCAAAAAGCTGTGACTAGCAAATGAGTAGGGTCCTCCAAGATTCGGCCAGTGTGCTGCTTTCTGGCTGGATAAGTACCATGTGGGTCTGTAAAGTGAAAAGAATTCCAACCAAGGTTCTTGGGGACAGGTAGTTGGACCCTCACTCTGTTGTTCAGGTAACCATTTCACAGGGTAGAATAGGGTTGATATGGAGCCCTACATTCAGATACCTCTGTGCCTAGAGTTTCCTATTGGCTGCTAGTTGGAAATTCCCTGCATACCCTGGGTTGCTGATTAAAAGAATGGAGGAGCTATGCACCTCTGCAAGTCAGAGTCAGATGGATCTCTTGATGTACGTGGGCACAGCAGATGATAGGGCAAAGATTCAGGACTGCCTTGACAGCCTGGATTCATGGGCAGAACAAATAGAAGTGCAAGGTCCTTTACCTGGGTAGGAAGAACCCTCACAATAAATACACGATGGGTGGTAGTCCATTGGCTGGCACAGCACATGAATGAAACCTGGGGGTCGTGATCAACTGGAAGATGAATATGAGCCAGTAGTTCAATGAAGTTGCCAGAAGGGCAAACAGAACTCTGGTGCGCATCAGCCGATGTGTGGCCAGTAAATCCGGAGAGGTGCTTCTCCCTCTCTATTCAGCACTGGTGAGGCCTCAGCTGGAGTACCGTGTCCAGTTCTGGACACCACAGTTCAAGAAGGATGTGGGTAAGCTCAAGAGGGTACAAAGAAGGGCCACCCATATGGCTAAGGGCAGGCCCTGTGAGGAGAGACTCCAGGAACTGGGTCTGTTCAATCCAAGTAAGAGAAGGCTAAGAGGTGACTTGATAGCCGCCTACAAGTACATCGGGGTGAGCATCAAGAACTAGGGAAGCAACTCTTCAGGAAGGACATCAAAGGAGGATGAAGACCAACAGGCATAAACTAATAGAGGGTAAATTCAGGCTAGACATAAGAATCTTTTTCTCTGAAACGGTCACCAGAATCTGGAACACACTCCCAGCAGAGGTGGTGCAGTCACCCTCCTTGGAGGTGTTCAAGATGGGACTTGACAGGCACCTTGTTGAGCTCATCTGAGCCCAATAACTTCCTTCCCATAGCAGGGGACTGGACTTGATGATCTTACAAGTCCCTTCCAGTTCTATGTACAAGTTGCATCTCCCTTTGTGGAGTCACCTGAAATGTAGCACATAATGTTTGGCCATATCTATTAGGTGGAATAGGATCTGGGCCATAATTTTTCTAGATAGCAGATTCAGCTAACTTGTGTATTTATTTTTAGGAAACTTTTTCAATATTTTGGTTTTAAATGAAGTACATGAAGTCATTGTGAGTGCTGTTATAAGATACTCTGCAAATGCAAAACTACAAGCTGCAGCACTTGGTTGTTTAGCTCTTCTCAGTAAGTAAATTCCTTCCTATTTATATAAAGTCGCTGAATAAACCCATGACTATTTTTAATGGCAGCCATTGTGATAGGAGTTAAGAAATAACAGGAAATTATACTATCTCTGTTTCTTTTACACGCAGTTTTTAAAGTGGAATAGAGTTTAACAGTTGTGAACACGTTTCACTGTTTGTTATTGTTCCATGGCAGTACCCATACTCCTTAACCAGCATTGCTTATGCAACATTTAGTTGGTATGTGACGTCGTTGAGCCCTAACAAAGCAACGTATCCCCTCATAGGTTGCATACAGTATAATCCCTTCTTAGTTTAAAAATTCCTTGTTGCATTAGAATTGGAAATGCAGACACTTAAGCTAAGTTTGATGTTGAGAGTGTATCCATTACTCATTCTTTCAGGTTGAAGTCAGTGAGTGCCAAAGATAGCAGCTAACATACATACTGATATTCCTTCACAATTATAAAACAACTGTGCACAAGTGCCAAAAATGACTTGCTGTAAAATAACTTCTATTAAATGGAATTTTATTTTAGTTTTGCCAAGTACTTCTGTTTTAGCAATTTCAGTTTGTCCATCTTTTCCTAGTGACAAGAAAGTGCTGGGAGATCAAAGTGAATTTATAGTAAATGATGACATACAAATGTAATACAGCCATATTTTACCGCCTGCATGCAAACAGGACAATAAATGCATGAACATACATTTTTCTATTAGAATTATTGACTAATATATTATTGTGTACTTAACTGAACACATTGTAATGAGCTTCTGAAATCTTTTCATAATGACAGCTTATTCAGATACATACCAGAGCTCATGTAAAAGGCTTCTTGCTTCCCCTTCTCAAAAGAAAGGGATTTGCCACTTTTTCTGGTATAATCAGCTTCAACTGATTTAGGCATATAACCAACTGTATACTTCATTAGGATCAAATGTTAATCTTGTATTTTCACAATAAGAACTAAGTGTACATGTCTTACATTTCAAGCTGAAACAATATTTTTAAATCAAGACTTAGAGGAAAGAAAAGAGGAGGAGGAAGAAGAAAAAATATGTTGGTTGGAAGCATGCTACAAAGCATTAAAATTACACCGAAGAAACGTAGATGTACAGGTGAGAATTTCTGGTTGATATGGGTGCAAAAAAATAGAATTAATTAATTTAGCATTAATTAAGATTTTCAGCAAAATAGTTTTCCCTCAGATGTACCAAACATGTAGTCTAGAGAGACAAAAACATTGGGTAGGATGAATTACTGATAATTATTTCACATGAAAAGTTTAATGGTTATTACTCCATTCATTTTCACATAAAGGCTTACTGTGCCGTAGAGGATGTTGAGATACTGAGAATCAAGAGAATTCAGAATGGAATCATATGCATGATTTAAAAAAAATTGAAACCCAACAGGCAGTAAAATCAAATGTTTATTGGGATACAATCTCTTTTGTTGTCCTCAAATTACACTTTTGTAAGAGTGATGTCTCTTTATAGTACAGAATCGTCTTCTGTATGTAATTGGAAACAGGAATTAATTTTTCCTCAAATCAGTGCTGAATGTCAAGTAATGTTTATAAGTAATATCATTTATTGATAACAAAGGAGAGTTTGTATAAATGATGTATCATATAGTTATTTCGAGTAGCTGACACACAGGACAAAAATGACTTATCCTGGATGCACTGGAAAGCCAGAGAAATTTTTTAGGAATTCTATCAACTTGATATATGTTTTATTTCGTGTAATAAAACAACAAATAATTGGAATGTGACATACACATGTGCTTTTGTGTGCTTGAATCTTTGTATAGGTATTTGTAATATATTCCACAATTCAAGAATAAAAACACTGTTTATGCATCTCGCTAACAATGAAATTAGAGCTTCTATTGTTATAGCAATTAGAATACTTAGGACTAAATTAAAGCTTTTATTATATTTTGTTGTTTTTTATCTATTTTGACATAAAAACCTCCACTAGAAAGTGATGAGATGAAACTATTTTAGAAAGAAGATTTTAAAAAACAAATTTTCTCCATTTAGTATTGTATTTGTTTTAAAACTATTTTGTTCTGCTCTTGTTTTAAATTCAGGAGGCTGCATGTTGGGCTTTGAATAATCTGTTTATGTATCAGTGTAAACTTCATGAAAAGATTGGAGATGAAGATAAACAGTGAGTATTCCTTACTTGAACTACACATTTGGGAGTGCAGAAAGGTTTAAAAGCTCAGTTTTAGGTCATTTTGGCATCCCCAGATTAACTTTATTTCATTTTCCATTACAGTTTTTAGTTTGTGAAACAAGACATGGCCTTGTTGCTATTTCCAGTGGCAACAGCATCATGCTAAAATGAAGGATTCAGGAAGAGCTTGAACTCCCTGGTATCTAGGGAAGAACAATGAGGATAGATTAAATGGAAAGCTGTAATAGGGAGAGTACTACTAGAGTCAGAGAAGGAATCAAGATATCATGGATATATAGTAGATGAATCTGAACCACCAGAGATGCACGTTAGAGAGGGATGCAGTGAAGCACAGCATACCTGCTCTGCTCGCAACACACCCAGGAATGATACAGCAACAGTTCAGTCTCGCATGTGCTTATTAGAACATGCTCAGCATGTGCCCAGCCTGCTTTACTGCAGCACCGTTTAGTACAGTTTTTTGACAGAATAGATATGTTAAGAAGGACTCTATCCTATGTCCTTCTTAAAGTTTCTACGATACCCTAATTTTAAATAGATTATACTGTATTTCCTAATGGCTTTCTGCTCACCTAGGCAAAAATCCCTCTGATTTCAATGGGTTTAAGTTTAGATTAATATGTATGCTGTGCAATGGGCTTTCTCTTCACCTCTCAGTGTAGAAAAAACATTAGTAACTTGGTACTGAATTTTACAAATAAAAATTTACTCGGTGAAATCATTAGGAAACTATATTATAACTAGCAAATTGCCTGTCAAGAATGACAGGGGAAGGGGGGCTGACTGGGACCCAGTGCGGGTTCGACCCTGTTCCACCCCTTTTCCCCCTGCTTCAGGTCTGACCCTGCCCTTCCTCTGATCCACCCACCTCCACCCCCCCCCCCAGTTTGGTTCCAACCCCACTATCCCCCTCCCCCCATGGTTTGGGTCTGACCATGCCCCCCACTCCAGGTTCGGTTCCAACCCTACCTCCTCTGCCCCCCGCACTTTGGTTCCAGCCCCACCCCCCATCCTGGTTCAGGTTTGACTCCACTCCTCCTGGTGCAGGTCTGTCCCCTCCCCCTCCTGGTTAGGGTCTGACCCCAGCCCCCCTCTCCCCCCCGGTTTGGGTCTGACCCTGCTCCCTCCTCCCCCACTTCAGGTTCATCCCCACTACAATGGAAGGGCTCCTGCTTTTCCTCAGCTAGCCCTGCCGCTTTTTAAGTCCTCTACCCAATTTTTTTTTTTTTCCCCTCTGTGGAGGTGGGGCAGAGGGAGCCGCCACACTAGAGGCTGCAGGAGGAGGCAGGGCCGACAGAGGGGCTCCCATTTTAACTAGGCTAGTCCCGCCCCTGGCCACCCAGCCCATGCAGCAATTTGGTGCATGCGCAGTTGTGTAAAAGCGTTAGGGACAGACAGACACACAGACAGACAAACAGACTAAGCCTTTTATTATATTAGAATTTTAAGGTAATCATTGTAATATTCAGTGATTTATTTCTCTTGTGAAAGGTACCCAGCACACAGAGAAGTGATGCTAGCTATGGTGATTCATTCTGCATCAAAAGAAGTGTTTCAGGCAGCTGCTAATACTTTGGCAACTTTATCCAAACAAAATGGTAAGGGACTATGTTCACCTTCACTTTGAGCCTTCAGTAGTGCATTATAACTGTAATATTTTGGGATATTAGGAGTGTATTGTCATGTAATACTGTCACCTCTTTGGGTTGGGGAATACTTTTCTCTGTTTTTGAAATTATACAATTGTATATAGTAGGAAGTGTATTTCTTATTCTGATTAATCTGCTTTTAGCTACTGTTGATGGGAGAGTTTTTTGGAATGATGAACCGTTAGTTTATTTTAGCCAGCAAATACCAATTTTTAGAGAGTGAGGTAGACAGAGAAGAAAAGGTATCTTTCCATGTTTAATTTCCTCAGTCCCTGACCAAGTTTCAGTTTCATCAAGACAGAAGTCATCTGAGCTATGATTATGGCTTTAATACTACAGCCACTTACATGCTTGCTTAACTTTCAGATGTGATCAGGCCTTTTGACCTCAGTGGATCTACTCGCATACTGAAAGTTAGAAGTGCATGTGAGTTTTCAGAATCATGGCTATAGTTTAGATCAGGGTAGTCCATCTTCCAAGTACCTGAGGGCCATATTCCCCACAGGCCTTGCCAGTGGGGATCACTGCTCCTGTTCTCTCTCTCCTGCCCTCACACCATGCGCGTGGGTTTCCTGGCCCTACCTTCAGCTTCCCAGCCCCAGAAAGCTAAAGAAACTGAGTTATAAGCTCTGAACTCTGTAATATACAGGAAGAGCACACACCAACTGCAGATGCTTCCTCAGCCTGACGAAGGGTATTTGTAACGGAAAGCTTGCAAAGAAGAATTTTTCCAGTTATTTCAGTTGATCTAATAAAAGATATCAGATTTACCCAAAGAACCTTGTCTGCCTATGTCCTTAGACCAACATGGCTACAACCTATACCCCTGAACTCCATAATAATAACTTGACATACGTAGAAATAGGGAACATGTTTGCACTTATTAGGTACTTAAACAATTATAAAATGTATAATTGTGCAAACACAAGTCTACTTCAGTCCCAAGTCCCAGTCTAGTATGTGACTGTGTATATGGAAGATATTTGAAAATAGAGCATTGGTTCTGCAAAACCTTGCACAGCTTTTGAACTTTTTTCAGAAATATGAGTTGTCTTATTAAAAATTAACCAAAATAAAAGACATGCATCAAACATTTTCAGGATCATAACCTAAATTATTATATACAGGTTTGCTTATGCACTATTTGTAATTTGTTTTGTAGTTAGTATTAGGAAGGTTCTTTTGGCAAAAGGAGTACACATGAATGTTTTGAACATAATGAAGAAACATTCGCACGTCCCTGAAGTTGCTGAGAGTGCCTGCAAAATGCTGAATCATGTTTTTGAAGGAAGGTAATATATTTTTATAGTCCTGTGATCTCTTCCAAGACTGAATAATGTGGAAATCCAGTATTATAATTGTTTTAAATGTATAAAAATTGACAGCTAGAGTAAAATTTACTCCAGGCCCAAGGTCTAGTCTGTGTCCAAGCCTCATGATCAAATGTACAGATGAGTAGCTACAGAAACAACTCATGAGAGTATCTGAATCTCCTGAATAGCAAAATCAGAATGGACCTTCTGGCCTGCCCTTAAACTACAGTAAATTCCATTTATTGTTGGGTAAATATTGAAATCTTTTTCTACAAATAACCATTTCATTTGTTAAAATAACTTTGATTGTGTTCCTATTTTTTATATTTAATTTTTGTGAATATTCTAATGCACAAATTTATTGTCCAGTATGTTGCCTAAAATGGAAATATTAGCAGGAAACAAACATAAAACTCATAAACATAAGTATTCACAGTAGGAACTTGATTCTAAGTTTGTATCTATAAGTTAAGGAACAACAATATTGTATGGGACTTCTGTACCAAGGTCTTCATGGATAAGAATGATTCAAAGAAATTTTGTAGCAAATAATTTGGAGTACCAAAAAAAGGGGCCTGATCTGCCTCTGCAGGAGGGAGGGTTGGGGGTTAGCCCAACCCCCATCTGGCAGCATGGGAAAGAGCGTGGCCTGCCCCAATCCTGCTGTGTTGGGTTAAGGGGCATGGCCTGGCCCTAATCAAGCCAACAGGGTTTGGGAATTTGGCAGTCTGGTAGGGGTGACAGTATTAATTGCCACTACTTCCTGTCCCCAATTTCCTGATGCCTGTGGGCTGAATGCCATGACTTCATGGGCCAGATTTATCCTGCAGGCCAGGGATTGAGCATCCTTGTTTTAAAGTAAACATTGCTACTGAAGAGAGAAAGAGGAATAAATGAATTAATGAAGTGAATTGCAAGTTGTCAAGGACAGCAGCCCTGATGTGTTTAACAGCTAATTTTGCCATATTTAAAATAACAAGAAATACTTTCAAACAAATAAAGAAAATGTCCTTGAAAGTTAATTAGAGGCTCTGCTACCAATTGCTAATACCAAGCTAGAATTTTTTTTGTCTTAAAATATAATGCAAATATATTAGATTGTATTTGTAATCTGTCCATTCATTGACAACATATATAAATTATGAGGAAATGGAAGTTAACGAGAACATGTATCCTTTCATGTATCTTGACCAGAGTCTAAACTGGTACATGTGAAATGTTCAGTTCAGTCCCCAAGAATAAAATAACCTACCACATGTATATTACTATCCTGAGCTACGTTAAAAACTTATTTCTGATTGTTCTGGGACAGAAATAGTTTCATGCTGCATTATAAAATAAGTTTAAAAGCATGAAAACAGTAGATGTGCTAAATGGAAGGAAACTCTAGAGGAAGTTGTTTACTGTGAGACTGAGATTTACAGTATACGAAACTCCTACTACTTAATGCTGTTTAACAGAATAAACAAGCATACAATTTAGAAAGACATTTTTATTAGTTTTATAAATTATTATTTTTTCGCAGTTTCTTCCATCTGGATGTAATGACAGTTACTGCCTCAGAAGTTGTAAAAGCTATGAGGAAACATGAAAAGTTGCCATCTGTTCAGCTGGAGGCATTTCGAGTCCTTTTACATTTTATGGTCACTGGTAAGTCATCAAAGGAAAGCAGTTGACATAAGATTATTATACATCAAATGGGAGAAGGAAGAAGGCAATTTTTCATTGTTTCTTATTTCACTGCGAAACCTTCAGGTTGGACTTTTTCAGTGATTTTTATTTAGGTCTTAACACTGAAAGAACTTTTGTGACTGAAAGGTTAGGAACAGAGGAAAAGGTAGAAAAAAAACTTGAAAGGCATTCACCATCTCAGGTCCTAGTCATCACTGCTGAAACACTCCTGACTGTTCATCAACAATGATGAATTCAAGCCATTGCTGCTTACCATGCCATTACTGATGGACTCAAGAAGTATGGATCCATTGCCATCATTTTGTACCTTAACCATAAATGACAATAGGTAGTAGTAATGAACTTTCTGTCAAAATGGATTTACAAATATTGCTTTAGTACAGAGTCAAATAGAATATCATCACTAGCTTGTCTACTGACACCAAGAAGTTGGGGGAACAATTTCAAGTTTTGAACTATATCAGCTCTTGCCACCAGCAAACAAACAGGCAAGCTGGATGATTAGGAAGTTCTTGTGAAGACATTTCTTAAAGGCAATCTGCCAATACAAAATGTGTGTTCTCTTTTGTTCTTTGAGATCAGAAAAAGAAGGGTTGGACAAGGTTAGTAAAAGTTTTGAAAGTGTTTCCTGTTTGTCACCTTATTTTTAGTCTGTTTTTTTTGATTTTGCTGGTAATCTCTTTAGAGTAGAGTAGCAGCTTTTTAATCTTAATGGAAGATAAATTCCAGACAGCTTTCTGCAAGTGTTTACATGTCATTTTAGTTAAATATCAACAAAAACATACTTTTAAACAGTTTGATTAAAATGCAGGTTATTTGTATTAACTCAGATTTCAGTTTCTTTTCACTTGTGGTATAGTGTTCTTATTTCTCTATTCAATAAACAGGATATTTAATATGTGAAGTATTTACTATAGGAAGAGAAGCAAAAGAGAACTTCTTTTGCTAAAATGCTGGGAGTGTTTGTATAGCATAGTGAAGTAATAACACACATTTTTTTCATTTGCATATAATCATAGTTGGAATTTGAAGCATAACATGTGAAGAAAAGGCCTTTTATAAGACAAAATAATCAGTAGAAACTTGAATACAGAAGGGTCCTTGAAACAATCTCAAAGTACTTTCTGTAGTGCTACTTGGTCATGAGTGCTGAAATCTCCGTAATATATGTACTCTTTTATGTGTACTTGCCTTCTGCTGATGTTGTCTATGGGTATGATTTGGTTTCTGATGTGCTGCTAGGAAGAAAAGGATTTATTTCTAGTCTTTTCCTTTCAAAAATATCCAAAAGAAGGAGGCATTTTGAATTGGGTAGTAGGTCTACTGAAGAACATAGAGCTCAAATAAATAATTTCTTGCAGTGTATCACAACCAAAATTCATTGCCATACTAATTAATTCACAGCAAGTGGCAACGTGGCAAAACTGTGAGTGCTAACACTAGGTTCTTAGTCCAGTGTAAATGTGGAGTAACTCAAGTCAGTATTGTTAAATGGGTGTGAACACAAAAACAGAATTAAGCATTATGAGTTATTTGTAAATAACTGCAGAAGTTTAATTAAACTTGTTTTCCTGAAAAGCATTTTCCTTTGTGTTATAGGTACAGTGCAAGAACATCCAAACACTCCCTTCAGAGCTGTGGGAGGTGCTGACCTGGATCTTACGTTAAAAGTAATTAAAAACCAGTGTTTGCTGGAAGGGACTCACACACTGGTGCTTGATGCTTTGAACAGGGTATGGTTAAAGTCTTCATCCTGTTTAAATTTGGTCTGTGCATTGTAGTTGCAGGTGTTGTTTATTGCTTTGAGTACAGTAAAGTGATTTTCTTACTGATTTCTTAAACAAGATGAAATAAATTAATTCTCATCTCTGTGTCCAGCTGCATTTTTTTCTTACTTTGCTGTGTTCTGAAATATGTCAAAAGGTTCATCTTTGCAGTTATTTTAAAAATAATTCAAAAGAAATCATTAGAGAATTCATGGTATTCTTTAGACACTTCTGTTGTATTTTTTTATGGAATGGATGATGTTTTATAAATTAAAGACCATCTTATCCAGGCCCTGTATAAGCTAAAATTTAAAGTAGCTTGAATAAATATCTAGCAGTAGTTCATTAATGTGATTTACTAGAAAACAGATCTCTTGTTGCCAATGGAAACTTTTTTTGGCTCCCTCTTTCCCCCCACCCCCTTATCCTTGCTATTGGGAAGGGTAGGCTCATTATAATGCCTTAAAGGGAAACTTTGAGAATAAGAGGCCTGCAAGCTTATTCTACCTGAGTAGGGAGAAAACAAAATAGTTGGCTCCTTACTGCAGTAAAATAGCAGTTCTGATAAAGATGCTAAATCTTGTAGCACATCAGTAAAATGTCAAATCTGATAGCCACAGAATTTATCAGATCCACAGGGCTTTGAAACACCTGAAGTTCCCTCCCATAATATAGTCTTTAGACTAAAAATGGAAAAAAAGGAAATGGAGAAGACCAGTCATCAATTGGTCACATAGCTGAAAAAGAGATGTTTTAATAGCTTATGTGTATACTAGGCCTTGCCCAAAGTATTTTGACAGTCTTACGAGTTTATCTGCTTGTTTCACATTTTGCAGAATTCTTTATTTATACTTTTTAATTTCTTAAATAACAGGTCTGCTTTAGGGTGTTTTTTATTTTCTTATGCTAGCTGAATAGCTTCTGAGCAAACTTCCTCAAAAAAGCACGCTTGTGAAAAAAATTCAAGCATGGAAAATTTCAGCTTAAAAGGTGAAAATTTTAAAAAAGGGAGTTATAATAGAGAGGTTTGAATATTTAATTGCAGTAATTACTGTCAGATCAGCTATAATTTCACAGCTGTTGGAAACAGGAATCATAAGCAACTCTCCTTATACCATTGAATATCAGAGAAAAGACTGTGATCACCTTATTTTCTATTAATTTCTCTTTTAGTTTATTGGGAATCCTGCTATTCAGAGATGTGGACTAAAAATACTTTCATCTGTAGCAGAATGCTCTGGTGCATTAGAAATTTTATCCCAGCAAGGTGCTACAGATACTATACTTCACACACTACAGATGTATCCAGATGATCAAGGTATATAGATCTTTTTTACTTATGCAGGTTAAGATTCAGGGTTAAATCTGCAGCATATTTGTGTACTACATATTTGTCTTTCTGAGGATCAATAATTAACTATCAATCTTTTTTCTAGAAATACAGTGTTTGGGTTTGAGTCTTCTAGGATCTTTGATTACAAGAAAGAGTTTGTGTATCGCTACTATGCACGTGCTGGCAACAGTTCTGGTTTCTACTTTACGGAGGTTTAATGAAGTCACTGAAATACAGATGCACGTATGTGGTATCTATTACTGCAAAGATAAGAATGAATGAAAGAAGTGTGTATATGGGAACAGTTTTATTTTTTTTAAGTCACCTGAATTGTAGATCTTTATTTGAAATACCTGTTTTTTTTATTTTATTATGATAGCTAGGTAGCGAAGCAGACAAACTCTTAGCAGTATATTGAGGTTGTTATAGTGATGCATGTTTCAGTGATGCAGGTTGTTATAGTAAAGGCATGAATTCAGTCCAGAACTATGCAACTACAAGTTTTAATGTTGGTCTAAATCTGTGCCATCTGCAAAACAGAGTAAAAATCCCTTGATAACAATCTATCAGTCAGCCTTCTGATCTGTTACCATTTTATAAAGTGCCCATCATTGTGGTACCTGAGTGTGTTTTATCAAAGTAAACATGAAAACATCTGTTTTCATGCCCTACCAGCTGCAAAAAGTTTACAGTTATTGTATAGATGCTTTAACTATAAATGTAAATAGTTGTCTGAGAGAAGGCTATTGTGAGAATGATGTATTGAGAAGGTAGGGTGGGTTTCACATATGGTTTTGAACACAGTGACGACAGTACTCTTTATTCTATCTGGCAGTGAGTTTTGTAGCTCCTATGGAAGTGTTGGTGTAGTGTTGGAGTTGGTGTGGCTCACATGAAAGTTCTGCCTCTTGCAGATGTGAGGCTTTCCCTGTTTGTCATCCCCTAAATATTTCTAGTAAAGCAAAATTATCGTGTCAGGTCACTTTTTTGTGAGAGTTCCAGTACTTTAGTTTCAGCCCACACTGGAAATATCACAAGTATGACCTCTCCCTCACAAACTCCCTTTTTTCATTTCAAGCTTAGTTTAATGACTGGCATAGAGACACATGATTCACTCTCAGTGAGTTTGAGACAAATGTTCTTATATTTAGTCTGTGTCATCCATCTCTGGCTTATTGCATGAGATTTTACTTTTGCAATCTGCAGGGTTTTTTCTCATTGTTTTTTAAATTCACTCTCAGTATTTTTAACAAACTGATTTTTTAACATCATAGTGCAACCATGCTAAGACAGGGCATTGTCCCCTTCACTCCTTTGCTTTGTGTGGCAAGTGTTCTTTGCAAATTAATAGGAGGCAGCTGGCAGTTTCTGAACATTGGAATATTATTTTGTGTGACCCTTGCGCAGTGTATACAGAAAGAAAGGGAGAGGTTTTGTGACTTCCTTCTCCTATGTGTTCATGCCAGAGCCAGAAATGATTTGGCTGTATGCCACCATGCACAATATGACTCTGAGACTGCATGTATAGCTCTGTTCATGCTGCGAATTGAATATTTTACTGATGGGATTTGTCTGTTTTGTCTAACTTTAATTTCTTTGTTGCCATTCACATCATTTTACTATCTTTGTAGGGTTTTCGCACAGTCTTGACAATACTTGACTTGTCACCTTGTTTTGCTAAGCTACTGATACATGAATCATTTGACACAGTAATTTTCTATCAGATGTCCATGTTTTTCACTGAACAGAGAAATCAACAGGTATCTTCTCTCTATTGTTTACAAGTCCATGTCCACTTATTCTAAACCATTCTGACGTGTGCTACCCTAATTTCTATTATTTTTCTCCCTATTTAGTGTCAAAGCCTGTGTTGTAAATGCTTTGCCAAAATAGCTGACAATGATGATATTAAAAACGTGATGCTGGAGAAAGCATGCACTGAGTGCAATAGCGTTATGGCCGAATGTTTGCTTTTACTGGGTGCTGATGCTAATAAGAAAACAAAGACAAGCTCTTTAATTTATCAGGTAAGCACATGAATATAGAAGGGATTGCACACTGTTGAAATGTGTTGCTGTTTGGATTCTAAATTGTACGTGGGTATGTGAGCCTGCTTCTAACTATGACAATTGTTTGCTGCAATCCAGCAATTCCGTGAACATCCCTTAATGAAAGCTGAGTTCTGTCACTCTGTGGCTTTGGGCAAAGATCACTGAAATGAACAAAAAGACAACCATTGATTCCCTCGTTGGGAAGAATTTCAGTACCTAAGGGGCTTGGGTGCCATTGTCACATACACCTTCCAGAACTCCAGACTGATAGAAATCCCATCACATCTTTTACCATTTCTTCCTTTATACTGTTTTTTCTTTATTTGACTGATAACTACAGTACATTTAATAATAATTTCCTAACACTGAATATAAAACATGCATATCTTGTTATTCACAACTATTTTTTGGCAAATATTTTCACATACTGTTTTGCAGTGATTCATACATTGAAGCATCAGGGGAAATATTTCATAAACCGAAGCAGAACAAAGACTTTTCTGTTTCTAAAATGTCTGCATGAGTGTGTGAATTACAAGAGCTTTTTTAAACTTGAAACTGGTTGAGTAAAAAAAGGCGATTGAGATATGTTTAATTTCAATAAGAATTTCAAAACACTGCGTGTACGGACTGTTTTTTGATGTATGATTGACTGAAACTCACTAACCCACTGCAGTCTCCACTGAACAGGACCAATATTTAGAAGGCATGAATTAATATTCAAACTGGAATTTATGGGCACATTGTCCCTGTGCACCAGGGAGTTCAGAGAGGAGTTATGCCTCTCAGTCAGTGCTCTCCCTAGATTAGTGCTCCTTTTCTCTAGGTTGTGCTTAAAGACATGGTGCAGCCCTACAGCCTAATCTACACCTGGTTGTTGTGATGGTTTAATTATTTTGATATGGGTTGTAACTGTCAGTATAATGGACATACTGATGCATTAACAGGAATTTTAAGAATTGTTTTGAATGTTCAAGCTAAATACCATTCACTGCAGTGACAGTGATAGGGAATGTGGAAGGAGTAAAGCTGACTAAAGCCTTTAAGGCTAAGTACAGACAAAAAACCTGAGGCTGAATCGGTTCAGTCCTCACAGGTTAGTTTAAACTGCGTAGATTGAACTGATAAGTAAGTGAATAGACATTCACTTTTGATTCTGGAAATGCAGCCACATGCCTGCAGTGGCCCATGCCACAAGTCAGGGGGTGCTAGAGCAGCTGGTGCAGACATCTTAGACCCAGGTTAGTCTACCCACCCTGCGAGTTGGGGCTTTGCAAGGGGGTGGGGAAGGGGTACAAACTAGGGCTGTGCAAAGCTTCAGTTGCCGATTCATTTCAGAGGAGATTCGGCCCAATTCGGGGGCCAAATCTCCACATCTGAATTGAATCGGGTAACCCATTAAAAGCTCCAAGTCGATTCAAAGCATCCAAATAGTTTCAGAAAAGATTCAGATTGGCCAGGGAGAGCTGGGCAGCTGCAGGTTCTCCCATGGTTCATCTAGCTGTGCCTGCCTCTCCCCAGGTGGGGGGAGTTGCAGGGGAAGCCCCCGTGGCTGCTCTACCCAGCCCCAGCCCCCCGGCACTTTGAAGGGGAAAAAAAAAGAAAAGAAAAAAAACCCCCATACTCAATGTTTGCAGCAGTCCCCTGGAGCCCAGCAACGCTCAGCCCCAGTGGCCCCAGCTCCGAGACAGTATGCGGCGCCCTGCCGAGTTGTGCTGCACCCATGCCATGGGGCAGCTGCCGTGCAGGTGCCAAATGATGTGGCGGGGGCGATTCCTGCTGCCCTGCACTGCACAGGGGGCTCTGCCACGAGCACTCGGAGGCCCTGATGGCCACTGCTGCAGCCAGTGAGTGCAAGGCTTTTTTTAAGTGCCAGGAGGCTGGGGCTGGGCAGGGTAGACATCGGGGCTTCCCCTGTTGCTCTCCCTGGCCAATCCAAGTGATGAATCTTTCCAAATGAGCACCGAAACTTTCAAAGCCAATTCAGCTGAATCGAACGGGGATGGTGATTTGATTCAGTGAATTGAATCATTGTCCTCCGAATTGGCTAAATCCAAATCTGAATCGAATACTTCCCTATTTGCACAGGCGTAGTACAAACCATCCTGGGATGCTGCGGGACTGTGAGTTAACTTGAATCTGTAGCAGTTCTGGGACAAGTTCAATAAGCCTATTTAACCTAAACCTAAGTCTGATACTGCATCCATCCAGGTTTATCTTAAACTGGTTTTGGCCATTTTGAAAGTGGTTTATGTGCACTGAATTTCTGTTGTGTTACACACTTGAACTGGTTTCTGATCAGTTTATGTAATTTTTTTGTCCCTAGCCTAAGTGCCATATGCCAGGCTGTTTTCATTGGTATAAATCAGAGGTGTCAGACATATGGCCCCCAGGCTGGATCTGGTCTACAGAGTCCAGTCATCTGGCCCACAGACTTTTGCCCCAACTGTGGCTGTGATGGCAGCCAAGTATCTGGGTGAGAATTGCAGTGCTGGGGCCCTAGCAACACTGTGGGAACATACCCAGCACTGCATCTTGTTCCCACAGCTGCAGCCAGGCACCCACAATACTGAGCTTGTTCTTGTGGTGCTACTCCGGATCTAGCACTCTGACTCTCGCTCACTTGGCTGGCAAGCACCTGGGAGACAGCATCAGTACTGGAGCCCTGGCAACACTGTAAGAAATAACCTGGCAATGTGGCTTGTTCCTACAGCAACAGCCAAGCCCCCAGTATGCTAGACTTCTCCAGCTGGGTTCCCAACCAGCTGGAGCAGGTGCCACATGCTGTGCCCATCCCAGACTGGCCACATACAGCATCACAGATGATTTAGTCCCCAACAAGCCAGAAGCGCTGCGTGCATAGGATCCAGCATGTAGGGGGAGGGTGTCCATGGGCCCATCCAGCCTGAGGGGCTGGCTATGCATCATTTATCTGGCCCGTGGGACTAGGTAAATTTAAAACGCTTGCTATAAACCACCATTTATATGAATCACGGCAGAAAATTTAAATTACAGATGTCAGAGAGTTGTTTTAAATTTTGGAGGTCTGTCATCATACTTCTAGGTAAAAGCCATCCAGGAGCCTTCAGTAATGGAAATTGGCATTCATATTTCTTAAGCAGGTTTAGAAATCTCCATTGTGGTGTTTAGGAAATTATTTTATGGTTCATGAGGGGATACCAGGCCAAGAGGTCGCATGAAGTAAAAAACTGCTTCATATGTGCTTTTTTTGATAATAGGTTTGTGAGAGAGGAAGCAATTCTAAATTGGTTGAGCTCTTACTCAATAGTGGTGCTCGAGAGCAAGATGTCCGGAGTGCTTTGACAATCAGCATAAAAAAAGGCGATAGCCAGATCATCAGCTTGCTCTTAAGGAAGCTTAGCCTGGATATAGCGAATAGCAGTATCTGTCTTGGAGGATATGGCATTGGGAAAATTGAGCCTTCCTGGCTGATTCCTTTGTTCCCAGATAAACCTGCTCCTTTAAGAAAACAAACAAGTAAGTGTTCGTAAAATTTGTAATAACTGTCAAAATTCTAACAGTGCCTAAGCGTATTATAAAAACTTCCAGAAAGATATTTAAAATTGAAGCACAGGTAATTTGGGATCAGATATTTAGCCCTTGTAAATCTGTATACCTTCCATTGTTTCTAGGGTGCTCCCTAATCTTTAAAAATTAAAAAACAAAGCCTTTTTGGTAGTTTTAAATCTTGGTGAATCCACTGAAAAATGGGTTACCTGTTGGTTTTCTTTTACACTGTTAGATGCAGGTTCTGCATTGGCACGAATGGTACTCAGATACCAAATGAAGAGTTTTTCAGAGTACAGATCAAGATCCTGTTCTGATGTGACTTCCTGTGATGATCCACTGGATAAATCTTATGATTGGACCTTCCTTCCCGACCCGTTAGTGGACAATGTTTTTCGCTTGAGTGATGATCTTGATAGTGAAGGTACATTTACTCTAGCAACTTTGTCTTTCCTATGCAATGCTGATCTGCAGTATGGATTCAGATTCAAAAAAAGCTGTTTAATAACTGTTGGACTAATCAGTAAAAACAAACAAACCATTTTTTCCTTGCAATAAAATGCTTTTTATGTAAAACATTAGGATATGTATCTACAATTTTGTTTACGGTATATGTGGAAAATAGTTTTTGATAAATAAATATGCATATTCATTTCTACAGGTTCAGCAAAATAAAACTAAAGGTCTGTATTCACTTATCCACTCTCAAACCTATTATCAAAACTCAAACCTTGTGTGAATCCATGAGCTTTCACACAAGTCCAGGTGTCTATCTGATCTCTTGTGAAGAAAATGTACATTTTATGACTAGAACTCAAATTCTTTCCCAACAGCAAAAAAAATGTAATATTTGTAAATAGTTTTAAAACAACATTTCTGCATTTAATGGCAGTAGTATCTTAAAATTAGCTAGATGTTATTTAGTTTTGCTGTTTTTACGCAGCCTGGATTTTGAGCTGTTTGTTTGCTCATGGCACAGCTCCATGGCTCCGCCCAAGAAAAGTGGCGAGCCTGGGGCCCAATGCTTTCCTCCACGGCTGCAGTGCCTCCTGGGACTGCGCAAACCAGGTGCCTGCAGGCAGGTGCCGCCACTGCTGTGGAGGGAAGCGCCAGCCCTGCCACCTCTGCAGCTCAGGGACTGCTCTGCCTGCTGGCAGCTCGTCCTCCCTTCCCCACCGGAGAGGCAGGTAAGCCAGTGTGGTGTGTGCATGACATGGGGGTTTAATTAGCCCTAAATTGAAGTGGTGTTTTTTAAAGCCCACTGCTTTAGTTTAGGGCCCCCGTTTCATCTACACACGCCACATATTCCTTTACCAACAGCCAGGGGAGTAATGCCAATGCCACTTGTTTCTGCCACCAGCTGCCATCAGTTTTTATCACCAGCGGCAATCAAAGATGATAAATTCATTAGTGGGGGAAAAAGAGGAGGTGGAGGGAGCATGGTGGTGTTTAACAGAAGAAGAACATAAGAGGAGCCTACAAAAGAGGGCTAGAACTGCCAGAGGGAGGAGAGGGAATTGTAGATTGCCCAGCAGCAGCCATCACAGAGCAAGTGTTTCTAAGGAAATCTGAAGCCTCAAGTCTGAAATTCCCTTTAGGAGCCTATTTGCTGCCCCCATAGCTCAGATCTCCCTTGCTTTGGAAGATTAGGGGGAAATTTAAAAAAAAAGGTAAGTTATCACAGCTCTAAATTCATGAAAATTATATCATCATGAGTACAAAAATGCCATAGAAAACTGAAATGTGTGTCTGGTACTTGTTAACTGCATATAGTACCTATATTCTAGGGTATAGTAACATTTTCAACATACTGCACATTGAATTAGCTAATCCTGTTACTGTTAATTTGCCTGAAATGTACAGCTACAGTGTATATGTCTGTACCTCTGTTATGTGGTTGAAATAGGCTTACATTTTGACAGGTTGTCTTATTTTTTGTTTTCCTATTTTGCAATAGAGAGTGAAAGTTCATTTCATATGAAAAAGAAATCTAATTCCATTGCTGTTGCTGACCTGTACAGAGATACAGCCTTACAAAGATATTCTCCTACTTTGCGAAGACATTCTAACTCTGTGGTAAGCCAAGTTACTATCTACTATATAGCTATCTTAATCCATCATGTATGTAATCTGATGGAAAACTGTATTGGGAAATGACAGGTTATGACCATAAATGTTCTCCCTTCACTTTCACTATTTAGAAATATCTTATGAAAGTGATCCATGGCTGTACAGTGACTATACACATTCAGATTTCTGCGACTGATAAGATTTTATTTCAGGAAACTTTTATGAACAAATATAAATAAGCTATTTTGAGAATTGTTTAAACAAGTGCAGAAACAGATTTTTATTTTAGGCTGCCACATAAAAAGAATGTGTTAATTAATTTATATTTAAAATGTATTACTGTTTTAAATTTTGTGGTACTACAATTTAAGAAACACCAGCGGTAAATTTTCTGTTAGATTTCTAATGTAAAAAATTATCCACTTTTTTGTTGCAGCCTACATGATGTGCAAATCACTATAGAAAGAAAACTAACTGCATTCACATAGTTTTCAAGATATACAAATATTCACACCTGTCACTTTTAATTATATTCTGGAATTTTCCAGGGGCCTGGTTCAGACTATGAACCACACGTGAAGCAAAGGAGGAAACTACTCTCTTCAGAAGAATCTCTCAGTAAGCCACCGAAATTTTTGTCTAATAGGGTTATCATTTTTAACAGTGCTTGGAGATAGGTATAGTCTGTTGAAGGTTTTAGTTGCATTAAATGCTCTTTTACAAAGATTGCTCCGAATTTAACAAAATATACAAATACTGCATACACAGTGAACTACTTTCTTTTGGGCTTTGCAATGGATATTTGTAACTTTAAGTGGAATAACATAGGTTCATGCCTTAGAAGCATTTTTAAAAAACATGTTTATTCTGTAGCCAAAAAGTATCTCTCTCCTTCCTCTAAAGGTATTCATTGCTCCTCTTTAAACAGAAGTCCTGACTGGCTGCTGTTAAGTCAGTATCCACATAATAATTTGCTGTACTGGGTACAGAATTGGAACTCAAATTCTTTGAATCGTAATTAGAAAATTAAATTGCGCTTATTACATTTGTTGCATGTTTTCTCAGCAATGATGAATGTCTATCTTTTTGTTTTAATAGAAGGCATATCAAAACTCTCATCATCTGCAAGGCAATCAGATAGTCTTTCTTCACTGAGCTTGGAAAAAGAATACATTAAGTCACTAGACCTTTCATCAAATGAGCTGGAGAACATTGATGCTATCAGTCAGAATGGCTGCTTAACCAGTCATTTGGAACATCTTGAGAAACTAGAGTTGCACCAAAACACACTATCAAGCATTCCAGAACAACTGTGTGAAGTAATTCTTTGTCATTTTACGTAATGCAGGGCAATATTACTTGAAATACTCTATTGTACTTTTAAAATTAAAGATTTAATTTAAATAATCTCATATATATTCATATGTATGAGATTTGTACATATACAATAGGCATGCATAACTTACTGCATTTATTATTTTATATGAATCCCATAATCCCAGTAATCGAATGTCAGATTAACCGTTTACTTGTACAAACTTGCTCAGGGAGACTCCATGGGACATCTTTAGAGAGCCAATTTGGGAAGGATGTTACAGATAGTGTGCATGATTTCATTAAATAAATGGGAATGATAACAGATTCTTACATGCTAAAGCCATTTAGAATTGTACTAGTTAGATTTATTACAACATGCCTGCATATCATATTTTTTCTAATAAAACATAGCTAACCATATTACTATAATTACTATTTTCTGTCATTTTACGTGATAGAGAAAGAAAATAAACATGAATTAATTGACTAAAATATTAATTCAGTTTAAAGATTATAAATTATTGTTTCTGGATTGTAGTTTTAACAACAAATTCTCCTTTTCTTTCAGACTTTGAAATGTTTGACTTGCTTGGATCTACACAGTAACCGATTTACATCTTTTCCTACTTACTTACTGAAAATGAATTGTATTGCAAACCTCGATATCTCTCGAAATGACATTGGCCCTTTCATAACTTTGGACCCAAATATCAAATGCCCATCTCTAAAGCAGTTTAATTTATCATATAATCAGCTGTCATCCATTCCTGAATTTCTTGCAGATGTTTTAGAAAAACTGGAACAGCTAATAATGGAAGGGTGAGAATGGCACCAGTTAGTTTGATTCTTGCTAAACAAACATTCCAGGAAAGAATGGATGTATTTGTCATCTAAAACAGTGGTATCCAACCTTTTTGCCCTGCAGACAGGATGGGCAGTGCGTGGTCCATCTGCAGGCTGGATCCTGTTCACAGGCCAGGCATGAGGGGGCTGGAGCTGGCTCATGGGGGCGGGGGGAGGAACGTGGCCCAGCCTTTATCCAGTCATGCAGGTGTACTGGGGGGCCAACCTGGGCCCAGTCTGGCTGCATCGGGGGAGGGAGCATGGTCAGACCCTGATCCAGCCATGCAGGTGTAGAGGGAAACCAACTTGGGCCCAATCTGGCTGGGTGGAGTTTAGAAATTAGGCAGTGGGGGACAGGTGGCAGCATTAATTGCCACTGCTCCCCCACTGCCAAATTTCCCAACCTGCGGAGAGCTTTGTAGGCCGGATGCCATGGCTCCATGGGCTGAGGCTTGAGCAACCCAATCTAGACTATTAAGCGGTGTTGGATT